>NW_026055121.1:0-600000 GCF_022829205.1 Neoarthrinium moseri | reverse complement strand
CCTGAGTTCGAGCTCTAGCTGTGAGGCGCGCATCTATGACGATGAGTTGCGGAATCTCCGAAAGTTGATACCGAGACCGGCTCTGAGGTCAGGGATCCCGACACCTACTTCTATGGAATCTACACAGCTACCGTGTCGAAGATTACGGTCCAACACAGGGTCATGGAGTTTGAGCAATATTTCACCTGCATATGTCATACGAAGACCGGCCAGTTGTTAGGATCGTGAGGGTAAAAGAGATCTTTTGAACCACAGTCTCACGAGTCATGGCATTGACTGGTATAGTAGTAGGTATTGACTAATTCAAAATGCTAAACTTGGGTCTGTAAACACACGGATATACATGAAAGGAAAGATTATCTTTGCAGTCAATTTATATTCAGTCAACCAAGATGCTGTGTTAACATTCGGTCTGCACTACCGACAGTAGTCTATCCTCGATGCTTCAGCCGCACCCATCACCTGATAATCTCGCCTGCCAAAGGCTTGCGACCATAGACGACGTAGCTGTCAATCTGGTCAATATCGATACGACACTCGGGGATGATGAACTGACCCTATTCCGTATACATGATTTCTGCAATTGGACACGTATTCCTTCGCTTCTGCAACAGTGTTGTCGATATCATCCGTAGAAAATCCTGCTGCGCTCATCATCTTGAAACCAACCCCTTTCATTCCATCTACTAGATTCTTCAATTGAAAATGACCCAATTCTTTCATTTTCTTGCTTTTTGGCCAAGGATTGCAAGGGAGAATAAATTGTCTTTCTTGCGTCTCGAGGACTGAACATGAAATGCCTCGTAAGCAAAGCACTCCTATCACGACGAGAAAACATCTTCATGACTTACAGCCAGCCTCTTTGAGCCACCCCTCATACTTTTTCTGAAGCAGCACGTCTCTACCTTGCATAGCAGCTCCTCGAATACACCCATCTGACCATCGATGTAGAGGCGTTCCTGAAAACGGTCAGAAATGCTCCCTGCTCCTCGGTAGACTGTCCATACCTTCATATATGCCATTTTCCTGGCGCAGGTCGAATGACCCATCTTGGAACTCAATCCAGCCTCCTGGTTTGAGATTATCAAAGGCTTTCTGGATTATTCCTCGCATATCATTGAAACAAGTGGCCACCATTCGAAGGTGGATATAATCAAACTTGATCCAATGTACACAAGGCCCTTGGCAAATTGCTTCGGGTGGGTGGGGAGCTGGGAAAATCCATTCATCTTCAGCATCGTCCTTCTGAAACCAACAATTTGGGAAGCCTCGATCTGGTTGTATGGCACTTAGGTCCGTGCCGATGACCGTGGAGGTAGGATAACGCTCGGCTGCATTGAATATGTCAATTCCGATCCCGTCAAGAAACATGTTGTTTGCGCTTACCGAATTCCAATGCCCATATCCCCTAGTGGTGTGAATAAGCGCTATCGTATCTACTTCGCTTCTGGCAAGGCTAGTGTGACTTACGGTACCAGTCGCAATGTCCAATACGTGTTCCGGTACCTTGGACATTGGGGCAATGTGGAGCCATCCGTTCAACATCAGTGACCATAAATGATGCTGCAAGTCCAACCGATCTTGCTCTGCCTGGATTGAGTCAATACCTGATCACTTGGCTTGGAACACTTTGACTCTTACGGCATCATTGGGGAGGAAATACTTCCCATACTTGTAGCCATTGTACAATCGCCCCGATTCCAGCACTGAATCAGGCTCGACGACTGAGTTTCCATCTGGTATGCGGCCAAGTGTGGCATTTATCAGCCGGTTAGCAGCCATAGCGAAGTCGGCGTCGGAACAATCAGCCGTCGAGGACTGAACACATGTGTATACCCCGCTATTGGTAACATGCAAAGGATCAGCCGCTGGTACGTCCTCGGTGCATAAATGTGACGGTGGTCCTGTGAATCTAGGCGCTGACAGACCGACGGTGCCCTCCGCAACATTTGCTGAGTCACTTGCCTCCTCCATGATTATGGTTGGTTTGAGGTGAGAGTAGATTGGAAACGAGAAAGAAATTTGCGAGGTGAACAGTGAACCTTATTCGGAGCAGGATGTACATAATTGAGTAGCAGCACAGTACGCTACAGTGCATTGCTATTGACCATCCACAGGGTGACTCTAAGCGCCGACCCCTGATCTTGCATGGGTCGCCCATTCTGTCGGGCCCTTGGCAACCCAATACAGCCAGCATTTCACTTGTCGTTCATCTATCATGTGGTTTCCCTTTGATCGCACTCAATTGCTATTCTGTCCACCTATGTCTACTCCATTATGCCATTTTGAATCTTTTCGTGCCTTTCAAACTCACTATGTCTTTAACCAGCTGAGCCTGTATTTTCCACGCTATATCTGCAGGAGCTCACCAGTTCCTGTATATTTGCCTTTGACTCAACTGTGGTAAAGAATATTGGCGAGCTTCTTTTTGTATCCATCCAGTCGGGATTTCCGTCGGCTCCTCCAATGTCGGACGATGTTTCGGCTCCATTACAAGGCAGGGACGACTAGCTGATGTACGTAGCTAGGGATAACGCCTGAGGTTCTGCATGCCACGTTGTACATGGTTTTTCATATATCTTTTGCTACTGTAAGTTGTATTCATTGTCTCGTCAATAGTTTTTTATACCTGGACTGATTTGTCGTAAGAAGATGCGAGTTTTGATGGCATGACACGTCTAACGAAACTCCCATGCTTGATTCTCAACTCTTTACCCTAATCATCATAACGTAAATCGCGAAGGATACCCATATTCAACACAGTAAAATCATTTAATTAGGATGGAAGTTGTTAGGCAGTTACTACGGTTTAGACTTGAGTTCATGGTGTATTGTACAAAAGGCATGGGTAACAAATTATCTAGTTAGCCAGCTTTGACTCTTCAAAGTCATAAGAGCCATGACAGATGACCAGCTGATGAAAATCATATGAAAAACACTTGCAAGCCCCCCATATTGAAGTCTCCATACAAGCCTTGCTCTACGGTCGTATAGACGAGTAGAACTCTTGTTGTCCACCACTTTACCGGAGACATCTAAGATGCCGTTTGGTATAAGTCTTTCATCGATGACCGTTTTGACTCTCCTCGCTGTACTATCACCCACCCCTCTCGCAACCCCATGCCGAAGCCTCCCGACTTCCTCAAGTGCGTCTTCGAGGAACAAGAGACTACGGAAAGCAGGAAGTAATATTGAGACAGCCAAGGAAATTGGCATCAGTTCTGGGTGAAGTATGGCGCCACGCACTTGCAAGATGCAGATTGCGGGAAGAAGTGGGTTGCTGATAGCTGTGCAGCACAGATTGAGTAATAGGTAGAGACTTCCAAGCAAGTCATCCTTTGTTGGGGGTGCAGAGGCCACGCCGCTTCCGACGGACTTCTGGGGCTCATCCATATTCGCATGGCTCTTCCAGATTGTCGTAGAGATGTGGCAATTGTGCCAACCACGAAGCCTCAATAACACCCTGCTCACTGCCATTTGGAAAAACCCCATTGCCAAGTACACGTATGAACTACGCTCCCACCGCGTATACATGAGAAATGCACCCTTGCATGTTTCTGGTGCGGTCGTGTGGACAACGGCGCTGCTCTGGTAGACTGTCGACCACCCTGCCTGTAGCAGACCTAAAGTCAACTCAATATCCTCACCATGCCGTAGCGGCTCTCCCAGAAACGTCGATTTACATAAACCCTCCAGTAGGGGTTGTACTGCCGACAATCGAAATGCAGATAGCGCTCCGGGGAGAATCGTAACGAAATTGCCGGCAAATGATTGTGCTGCTCGGGGGACGTTTCCGCTCATGTCGAAGAGGATGTCTAAAAGACGTGGAAGCGTCTTGTTTTCAACATTTAAGGCAGTCAAGTGCCCAGCTACACCTCCAATGAGAGGGTCCTGTGCAAAAGGTGCAACGAGATTCCGAAGTGAACATATCTCCAGAACACTGTCAGAATCAAGAGATACAATAATGTCCCCCCTTGTGAGTTGAAAGCCGGAACAGATTGCTGACCGCTTGCCGAGGTTGGTTTTGTGTCGATGAGTAAGGTATTGTACTTTAGCAGCACTGAATTCCGTCATCATAGCAACCATATGGTCCCAGGTATCGTCAGTTGACCCGTCATCAACTACAGTGACGCTGAGCTTGCTTTTGGGATAATCTGAAAGCAATATGGACTGTAAGGAGTGTCGGATGAAGTGAGACTCATTATATGCCGGCACGACTATAGTGATAGTGGGCAATGCCTCACTATCCTCTACTGCCTCGACAGGTCTGTATGCAATCCATCCAAGAATCGACCAAACACTCTCGATGTAAAGGATAGCCCAAATTATCGAAAGAGTATAACCAGGCCATCCTTTGAGGAGAGTCCAAGGGTAATTGGTGACAATGTATGTGTAGGCAATCCCTAGGGTGGTGGTGGTACCAGCAACGGCCAAAAAGCCACAGCAAGCTCGGCAATTCATCTTTTCATGCCTTTTAAAAACCCAATTGCAAGTAGAAAGAGACTTGGGGCGTGGAGCAGTAGCAGTGACAGGAGAGTTGGATTAAAATGGCCGTCCATCAATGACTCTACCAATACTTAAGAACAACTACGGTGCAATATGGAGCCGGAACTGCCAGCTCAGCTTCTTTACTGCATCTGCATTTGCATCGAAATTTCCCGGCATAATTCGGGTTCAAGCAATAGTCCGCGGAGTGCGACTAGATCCGCAATCACGAACTCTGGGTCCACAGTTGTACAAGTGGAACAACTTGGCAACACGCAGGGGTCCAGTGGCGAGTATGATGTTCAGATGTTTACTATACGCATGACTACACAAGATAGATGCCCTTAAGGATGGTATTTGAGCACTTCGTTATTATATATCATCACTATTTCCCCCAAAACTTCAGGCTATGGAGTATCAGGAAATTCCCATCGACGATCATGACTATTTCACACAAGTTGAAGCACTAACCACATCAAGACACGTTAAACTTGGGTTTGCAAAGTCTAAAAGAAATTGCGACGCGTGTAAATCGTATGTCAGACCAGTTCAAACTCAGTTGAGTATCGAGTTCGGCATATGTTTGAGTCCATGATCCGGCCGCTGTATAATCGTCTCAGTGTAGAGAAATAGAATTCGGTAAAACAAGATATATATAAGGGCACCAAATCATGCTGCTAATATTTCCTCATGTCACCAACAGTCTCTGCTTCTAGACCGTAAACATTGCATCTGAATATCTCGCACTCAAAGTTCACATTAAACGGTCAAGTCGAAATGATGTCCCGTCTCCTTCATCTTGCTACACTTGTGGCCACTGGGTTGGCTGCTGTGGCTCCTCCGGCTGCCCCTGCCATTACCTCTGCCCCAGCGCTGTCAGCTGAGTTATCGCAGCACGAACTGGTATGGTGCCATCCAGCATTTCCGTAGAGCTGCACTGCTAATTCCTTGATGCTACCGATAGGCCAGAAGACAGTGCGTTAAGACTACCTATGTCGTCCAGCCCGGCGATACTCTTAGCGCCATCGCCGCGAACATGGGTGCTGGCGTGTGCAACATTGCCTCGGAGAACAACATCCCTGAAGTTGACACAATTTACGGAGGACAAACCTTGACGGTACCTCTTTCCGTCTGTGGGGCCGTCTCTTCTGCGACTTTTTGTTGCATAGCTAGCGCAGCTGCGACAACCCACGTGGCTGTTTCCGGGGACAGTTTCTATGGCCTTGGAATTCAGAACGGCGTTCCGGCCGCATCTATTGCGAGTGCAAACACTGGGATTGCATCTGCCAACATCATGATTGGCCAGGTCATCACGATCCCAGCTCGACCGACCAACTGTTAAGGGACTCGAAGTACGGGTCCTGCCGAGCAAACGAGATTGGCTGGGATCGGCTTGCAAATATTCCAATCTGACAACAATGGTTAGTATGTCTTAGATTACAGTTGTTGCACAGTCGATGAATACAAGATATGTTGCCCCAAATTATGTCAATCGTTCACAGGGCAAGGATAAAGGTTCACAGGTAGTCAGCTACAAGCAGCAAAAGTTCGCCAATTTACAGGTTTAAGACCATGGCATCAATATTTCGCAGAAAGTGGCACTGAGACACATGCCCTATGTCTATGTATCACAAACAGAGCTTCTTTAACTGATATCTATTGTGACATTGCGAACTTAAACAAAACGACTGCTACGATGCTGGCCAATTCGAGATTAGCATTCCTATAATGAATGGCTCCTGAGGTACACAAGACTTCTTAAAATGCAGTCGGGTAGGCGCAGGAAACGCATGCTTATGGCTAACTTCAACATCTCTGTTGTTCTGCTGGCATTCAGTCGACGCGATAGACGCCAGTGTAACAGGCGGTTGTATTTCATCAACAAGTTTTCTCAGACTTTGCGCGATGGGTGCAAGTGCTCAAAAGCTGACATCGCTGACCAGTAAGCTTCCAAGAGACCATCATTGGCATGTTTCGTTCAGTATAACGAATAGGCAGCTCCATGGTGGTATAGCATGACGTTGAACACAGTAATAATCCTGTGGGGTGAAATTAACACACTGTGCTGCAGCATTTCTCGTCCCGAAATACCAACTAAACCAATCAAGAAACCCCACAACCCAACCAACTCAAGGACCTGGACGGCCACTTTCTCGCGGGACACCGGAGCCACATAGTGATACGGAAGTGTCATAAGGACCTTGTTGGTTCGAGTTCAAATCTCTGTCCTGGATTGCACCTGGTTTTGGCCACATTTCACTGCCCTCCTTCAGAGGCTCTGCTGACATCACCATCATGGGACGAACGGAACCTTCACAGGGCCTTGCGCCGCCTAGTTTCCGTCGTGATGCTAGGGCAAAGAAGGCAAAGGCTACCATCAATAAAGTCATACCTGGCCTCTTATCTGCTCATCCCCGAGCCAAGCGGGGTGCAGAGGCGTCCGAGCTGATGCTTGAGCCCCCGGCTCGCAAGAAGGACAAGGAGACTGTTGCGGACAAGGAGGCCTTTACAGCAACACAAATGCAACATGGGCCGCGCATAACTCTTCGAGTAGCGGATACCTTGACCGCGGCACGATCTCTCCTTCAGAAAGAGACAACCGGGAAACTCGATCTGAGCAATAAGAATGCCAAGGTTGCAATCTTGAATATGGCATCGCCACTGTCCCCGGGTGGCGGCTTTGTCAACGGGGCCAGCAGTCAGGAGGAATCACTATGTATGAGGACTACTTTACTTTCATCACTGAAAGATGAGTTCTATCGTTTACCTGAGCTCGGCGCTATCTATACGCCAGATGTCTTGGTATTCAGGGACGAGGAAGGCGCGGACCTGGAGAAAAGGGACCGTTGGTTCGTCGACTGCGTCAGTGCTGCGATGCTACGTATGCCGGAGACAGAAGTAGACGAGGACTCTGGCCGCGGACGGTATGCCAGTGACAAGGACAGAGATCTCATTCTGCAAAAGATGAGAACGGTCATGCGTATCTTCCAGGCCAAGGGAGCTAAGAGCGTTGTTCTCGGCGCCTGGGGATGCGGCGCGTACGGAAACCCTGTTGGTGAAGTCGCGGCTGCTTGGAGAAAGGTTCTCCTTGGCGGCAGAAACAAAGGCAAGGGAAACAAGGAGAATTGGAACGGCATCCAAGAAGTCGTGTTCGCGATCAAGGACGCTAGCTTAGCCGATGGCTTCGAAGGGGCTTTTGGTTCGGGATTGACACGGCAAGAGAGCCAGGATGACTTGGAAGAGGATCATGGAAACGACGATCTAGAAGCCCAGCGAATGAAGGAACTTCAGGACAAGATCCAAGAGCTGGAACTGCGAGCCGAGCAAGCCAGAACCCCTCAGCTGAAATCTGGACTCGACGTAGTGCTTACCGGACTGAGAAGAGAGCTCGGGGAGCAAAGAGCAAGCTCCGAACAGGGCCCCATCAGTCTCGCAGGCGACGAGGAAGGCCTTGACAGCTCAGATAATCAGTCTGAAGAGTCTGATGACGAAGATGACAGCGATCCAGCTTGACCAAGGACTTCAACCCCTGAGCCCTCGCTCTCGACAGATCGCTCTCGACGGACTTGCTTGTCGTCCTGTTTCAACGACATCCAAGTGATGTTGACCGTCACGGCTTTGACCAGTCCGTCGCGCAAACAGCCGAGTTGGATGGAATTGCGGATCAGCGAACAGGGACCCCCTACATAGTCCAAACCTGCGCCGTGAAGGTGCTTGATTAGAGTGCACGGTTCTCGCTAACCGGCCTGGCGCATGCGTCGGCACGACTCATGTCTGGGCGAATAGTCTAGTCCATAGCTCGGGGAGGAAGTAAAGACACAATGCCATTGGCCCGCTCGGGAAAGAGGGGGGTTCGGTCTGACAGAACTGTTCAGTATTACCAACATACCGAGGCGCTGATCCTTGAAATAACTTGATTGCACCCATAACCGCCGTCTGTTATACTCGAGACCGGGGGCTGTACAAGCTGCCAGTGTCTTCTGCCAAGACACTGGCAGGTCGTAGTGTCACATCAGCCAAATTGCCCGTCCCTGGGTTAGCCGGTTGAGGGAAGGATGCGCCATTTCGCCAGTCGGCCGCCGGCATGGTTGTCGTACCCGAATTCGAACGGAACACACGAACACTGCAGGCGATCCACGGAATCAGTCTTGCGCCATTGCGTGTTTTGGCTGCTGACGCACATGACCAGGACCACCTGCGCGCATTGACGAGCGGAACCATGTTGTGCCACCAGTCTCCGTGCTGACGGCTGACCACCAAGCGTCGTATCTTAGTCCGCAACAAGGGCCAAAGTTTGGTTCTCACGCGCAGGTAGGCGTGCCAACTTGGCTGCTTGGTTGAAGCTATCGCGAGAGCAGGGGTGGGTTCCAATGGGCACGCTGCACCCTTGGTACATACATACCCTTGCCGCTTATGTGTGCCTTGTTGTTGGCACTGTCGCCGGCAAGCCCAGAGGCAATCAGGATCCCTGTCATCGCAATGGTGGACTGCCGCTTACAGTATCCCGTAATCGCCGACAGAACCGAGAGCCCGCAATCTCCGGCGGGACCTGGGGATGGAGCTGGGGCCTTGGAGCTTTCCGGGAGCTTCGAGGCTGACGGTTCGTGAAGCCTGTCGGTCGGTCGTTCCCAAACCCCCATCGCGCCGCCATCACGGCCGTAGACGATCCCAGATGCCCCTCCTCCGCCACATCCGCATCCCGCCCGTTCCATCGACCGGGAAGAGTGTCGCGCCTCGCTATCCGACCTACGCTCACGTCGATTCCATCCAGAGCAAGCTGCAGGCCCGCCTTCTCGATTACAAGGCCTCCCTCAGCTCCGAGCACCCCAAACCCGCCCCGGCGCCTTCGATTCTCTCCTTCACCCCGGCTCCAACATACACCCTCGGCCGGCGGCAGACCCAGCCGTTGTCCGCCGAGCAGGAACGACGGTTACGCGCCCCGCTGCACGTGCAGCATCCCGTGCTCAACAGCCGGGATGGCCATGACAAGTACTCTGCGGGCGAAGGGTCCCAGTCCCGGTCCTTCGCCCCCGAGGTGACGAATACCCCGCGAGGCGGGCTGGCGACCTACCACGGACCGGGGCAGGTGGTATTCTGGCCGGTGATCGACCTGCACTCACCGCTGCACCGGCACTTCACCGTGCGGGACTACGCGTGCCTGCTCGAGAAGACGACGATCGCGGCGCTGGCCCGGGCCACCGAGGTCTTCTCCCCGCAGGGCGTGACGGCGCTTCGGGACGCCGAGAAAACCGTCATCAGGGGTTTTACGACCAAGGAGAACCCGGGCGTATGGGTGAACAATCACCCGGCACAGGGCCCGGAGCACGAGCGCAAGATTGCCGCGCTGGGCGTGCAGCTTCGGCGGCACGTCACCAGCCTGGGCGTCGCCGTCAATATCAGCATGCCCGTCTCGGGTCCCGAGCTCACGAACCCGTGGGGCCGCATCGTCGCGTGTGGCATCGAGGACAAGGGCGTCACCAGCGTGATGGATGAGCTGTACGGAGAGCACTGGAGGAGTACTGTCAAGAAGAGCGCGGCGGAGAAAGAGAAGGAGCTATACTTGAGAATCGCAGAGGTACTGAGGAGGCAGCTAGAGGTCGTGTGGGTAGAAGAGTTCACGAAGAGACTGGAGCTGAAGACTGACAGCACGTCTACGAACCAGTCTCGTCAGGTAGAGGAGTACCTGCCGAAAGACGGGCCTGATAGTGGTTGGCTTTCAGGTGAAAGGAACGATGAGCTGGTCTGAGAAACTTGGACGTCTTTTTCATTGCTCGATGTGTTTAGCTCTTCTGAGTACCCCATTGAGTCACCTTGAATCTTCGTCGTTAGTTGAATGTTGCGCAAGTAGAAGCAAACTTGCCACTTAGGATCACGAAAACAAAACAGTTTATGTAATATTATGAAGCTCTTCTTGCCCATTGACAAGGGTGTTCTCATAAGGTACCATTATCCGTCAGAGGTTGTCTCGTCCGTTCAAATGCACGCAAATCAACCCAATACACCTCATTCTCTGGATGCTCGGCTCATGGCCCGAACGTTGTAAAGCAAGGTTGGTTCATTAAGGAACGCCGTTTGTAATGTCAAATACCAATATGAAGCCCCAATCCTGAGTAAATCCATAGTCGTCAAGTGCACCAAGAAACACCATCGTCCTCTACGAACCGGTAAAACTTTTGTGCTGCCGCTGCAATGCTAGGTACTCCGTTTCCGACCGTTGCTCTTACTCGTGGGTATCTCGTCGTCCTGGTCCGGCTTGTACTCTTCAGGCTGAAAGTGGGGGTTGTTGTAGTGTGCAGTATTAAAGTAGCTTTGTTTGAATATGTTGGTGGTGAATGTTGGCTCCGGAGAGAATGCACTGGCATCAACAGCCCCAGGAACCGGAAACATGTGCTTGCTGAAGCGAAGTGATGTCAGTGACGTTATAGCATCCTGTGACTGCTGCGGTGGTGGGGACGGCTGGGACGTTTGAGACGACATCGGAGACGGTGCTGATGGCAAGGTCTCGGAGTAGGACTGCGGCACCCACGTCGACTGCGATGACGGGCTGTAGCCAGAACCCACAGGAGATGCCACAGCTGGAGGTGAACCTAGAGGTGCGAACCCGGCCGGCTCGAATCCAGGTATCATGCCTAGCGTGCCCATACTGAGACTGGAGAAGGCTCCCAGCGAGGGAGCTACGCTCTGAATCTCATGTTGATGGCTGAATGACGACACTCGATTCACTTGCAGCGATGTAGGTGCTGCTGGTGGCTCGGGGGCTGCTGACGGTGCAGTAGAGGCGTCCTCGCGATACAATAGATCGTAATGACCAGGGCGGTATAGCAGGTGGATGATGGAACCCAGCATCTTCGGATCCTTGTTTTTGGCCTCCTCGGGCATGCGGTGCAGATTGACTTCGTCCCCTTCACTCCGGTCCAGATACGCAATCTCCAAGACGATGTCCGCCGGCTTCAAGAGGATATTGAACAGGAGCATCACCTCGACCTGGTCTATCTCCCGATTGACTGGCAGTATCCATTCATTGCAGTAGCTGTCCGCATCTCCGGGTATGTAAGCCTCGTACTGGTCCAGATTGCCTTTCAGATAAGACGCAGCGAGCAGCCGCAGGTGATAGACTATAGGCGCGGACGTCTCTTCGTCGTTGAATTTGGCCATCAGCAGCGGCATGGCATCCTGACCAGCCTTGACGGCCTGTATGATCTCCGTCATCAACTCAATGGTCACATCGACCATGTCCTCGAAAACGTAAGGACTATAGCCGCCCACGTTCTCCAGATATTCATTCAGTCCTGTCAGCCTGGCCAACTCGGCCTGCAGTTTGTCGATGTCCCCGCATCGTATTAGAGACTCAAAGTAACCGAAGCCGATGGCTAGGATCACCAACGACACGTTAGCAGCGTTCCATCAATTGAAAATCAAGAAAAATATGCCGATGTGTGTGTGAAAGCGCGCTCCCCATCATTGACACAATCCATACAGCATTTGGCCCGTCATCTCCCCTGCTGGTGCACGGATTGCGGGGTAAATAGTGTTGAGATGCCGAAGAATCGTAAAGCTGTAACTCACCTCGCCAGCCACAGTTGCCATCCCCTTGGATCGGACGATAATGGGAATAAGTCTGGGGTAATGCCTGGGACCGGGGTCAGTTTCTCTGGCCGAGCCACTGGGGTAAGCCATCCAGCAAGAGGGAGGCGGTAAAGCAAACGTCAGGGGACGTTCTTCAGCAAAGCCGGAACCGAGCTCCAAAGGCTGCTGAAGCTCGCCCCGGATCGGGCTACGCTCGTGTCTTTGTCGTGGGCTTACCATGGTTTTAGCAACATATATGGGGTCTGCTTTCGCATACTCCTCCGTGATTGCATGGCTTGGCTTCTTCTCGCCGACTATGGGGCCCTGCTTGGACGTAAGCTCATTGAACACTTGCTGAAGGAATGCACCCGCCTAGATATGTAACCACCTAGATGCACGACAAGGGAGGCAGAGAGAAGAAGCAAGGAAGCAAGGAACCGA
Organism: Neoarthrinium moseri; assembly: GCF_022829205.1. Lineage (NCBI taxonomy): Eukaryota > Fungi > Ascomycota > Sordariomycetes > Amphisphaeriales > Apiosporaceae > Neoarthrinium > Neoarthrinium moseri. The sequence continues at coordinate 587,508 of NW_026055121.1, read as the reverse complement.
CATGGCGAACGCACCTCGAGCTCGGGTTTGTACTCCCTGGCAGCAGCTTCCTGCTGCGCTAGGTCACTCGGCTGCTCCATCTTGATGTTGTGGCTCGGGCCTCGGGGCGAGCGCCCGTAATGTTCGTGACTTGATTGAGGTTGGAGGGTGTTGTGGTGGGCGGGTGGGAGGTGAGACGAGCCGTTGTCCAGAAGGCTTTGGAAGATTGGCGAGGCGTAGACGTTGGCAGAGGTATCCGGACCCAAGCCGCCAGCGTTGGCTCCCCCGCCGCTACCGCCCTGGCCCAGCGGAGTGGGTGCGAACGTGTAGTCTGGGATGTTCGCGTTCGCTACTCCATAGGACGTCTGGAAGGAGGTAAACGGCGTTGGAATAGGCCGGAACATGCCTGAGCCTGACCCCGAGCCCGCAAGCTTCGGCACATACAAGCTAGAAGAAACCTTGGAGTCGGCGGGAGGTGAGGACGGCCAGCCTATTCACCTGGGGCTTCCTCCGGGCGATGGTGCACGAGGCCTTCGGGTCGAGCTGAGGCGGGCGCTAACTCAACGGCAACAACGGCCGGAGGGGACGAAGTGATCGAACAGAGGGGAGAGGAGATGTTCGAACGGAGGGGAGGGTTGAAGGGGAATTTCAAAGAACGGTCAATGGGAGGGGACAGCGCGGCACATCGTAGAGTGCATACAGTACAAATGTAACCTGTTGCGCTCTCGTCTATACGGAGTGCGGACAATAATACAGCACGAGAGCCGGCCAGGCCCGCCAGCCATTGAAAACCGACCCTGCAAGTTTATTATGTACTGAGGCCATGGCCGCCCTGGCCGACCCCAACCCAGCACCCAGCATCAGCATCGACCCCTACCGCTGGCTGTAACTCATGTAGGTAGGTAGGCACTGTATTCATGTGGTTAGACAGATACCTGAAGTACCCGTAGATGCATTCGACACGACCGGGCGTGACATGAGTACGGAGTGCGTACACAATGGGTATCAGCGCTGTCTGTCACTCCCCGTCACTCAAGCCGCATTATCTCCTGCCAGATAGTGCGGCGAACAAGCGGACCCGCAACATGGGTCTTTGATGTCTGATATTCCTTGACATCAGATCATTGTCTCTGTCCGTACCATGGTTGGGGTTCGAGGTACTCCGGGCCTTGACGGACATTGCCCACCCCCAGGTGACGGGAGTATTGGGACCTTGGAACGAAAATAGTGTGGCCACTGGACACTGCTGGAGGCACTAAGCACCCCCTGTAGCGTGGTGGCTGCTAGCGTGGCTAGCACCCAGCACCAGTGCTGATGAGCTAGGATGGGGCCTTTCGACTAGCCGGTTTGAGGTCTCTCGAGGGCTAAGCGCAGGGCTGCTAATACTAGGAATGCCCATTCGGAGGATCCCAGCCGCCCCTTCACACCAATCCTCCCATGGCAGCCGCACTTGTACAGTAGGTTATTGCTATCCAGCGATAAGATCTCATTCGCTCGCTCACTACTACCTCGACAACTGCTGACCAGCTAGCATGGGAACTTGCCGTGCCTCAGCCCATACAGAACGATGACAGACCAGAGCCGGCACAGTACTACTACTAAGAGCCCGATGGCGGCGCTCGTGACGGTTGTGGGCTGCGTGGATCGCGCAGGTGCTTCAGAACTGGAGTGAGATGCTACCACCTTGGCCCCATTGCGCCTTTACGGTGGCCCTGTCCTGCATTTCTCCACGCCGTATTGATGGTAAGCAGAGACTTACTGCATCAAGACTGGTGGGTAAGGGTATCTATCGCTAAGTTATCCCGATCATGATTCATTGATAGCCGACTCCAGGCCCCAGATGGCACTCCATATCTGCCAAATCTGGCCCTGCTTCGCTTACCTTCGTCTGCTACCAGGATACTCTGCTGATCTCTGGGCTAATAATAACAATTATTGTGTTGTTGCAATCCGTAATCTCGATGTCGCATCCAAAGCAGTCTTCCAGGAAGGAGTTTTCATTTGGACGGGTTATGAAAGTCGGCCAGAACCGGTGTACCAGAAGCAATTATTGCTTGCTCGGGTAGGGCCATACACGTTATGCTAGTGACGACCGGCTGCCCGGCTGGCCCGGTAGCTAGCGGCGGGAAGTTAAAGAAAGTATGATCAGGTTGACTGGAGCTGATGGGACTGGCACCTTGGCATCCAAGCAAACTGCTGGATACGCAGTACGACCTGTTCAGAAGTTGCGTCATTGTCCCAGGAACCACGCACATCTTCAGGTCAGCAGCAGACTCGATACCTGGTCGTGGGTGTGTGTTACTCAAGCGGCCCCAAGCACTCCCCAAGCGTGGCCCGAACAGCACCATGCCTTTTGCTGGCGTAAGTGGACGCTGGCCGGTGGCACGCCCAACACAACTTGCCAGTACAACCCATGCTCACACATGTGAGCTTCACACCACAAACCCCATCGTGGGTCCTGTCTGTACAGGGGTGTAGCTAACTTAGTTTAGGATCTATTGGGAGGCAGATGCGGTCCGCTGTGATCTGTCGCCAATCTCACCAGAAGGTGTCGTTTGGCGTCTAATTGGACCCTTATTGGACCTCAATAGCCGACTCAAACTAGCGATGGCCTGGCGACGAACTGTGGCCGATCGTGGCCGAGCTAACTCCAAGCTCAGTTTCTCACACAGAGATCTTGGGTCGATGAGAGCATCGGTTGGTGGAGATACGGGTGTTAGGAACTACTGCAGACGAGATCACTCCTTCACATCTGAGGCCAGGCCTTGATCCAAACGGGTATGTTTAAATCCGGCTATGAACTAATTCGGTCACCCCTGAGTGTCATTATATGAGGATGCTTGACAGGGCCTAAGGGATGCCGTTGGCCTATAGGCGCATGCAGCAGCTGAGCTCGAGGGGCCATGCACCACGCTTCCAACAAGATACGCACTACGTTTTGCGCATTCATTGGTCTTCACAGCAAGTGGCTTTCTATTTGACTTTTCCATGACTATGGGCCGCGTCCTTTCACGTTGATCTTGAACCGCTTAGAGAGCGTCGCTTGTGTTTATTAGACTATGGCAGTGCTAGCCAAGCCGTATCGCTTGCGTGGTCACGAAACTTATTCCTTCAATGGTAGATTATATACACACTTGGTGCACCAATTTAACTGATGGGAGAAGACCCAGGTGCATCGACAACCCCGCCCCCTCCACCAGCCGCCAAGTTCGGGAGATACGGGGATGCCTGTTGCACAGCATGATAGGAGCAGGGAGCTTCTCTACGCGATGCTGGGGGTATTGATTCGAGGTTTTGCCAGGGTACTAGGTAGCAAGTACCATGTTCTTGATCTTGTACTATGGTATGTCGCGTACGACCATGTAACTCCTCTTCTCTGTCTGTTGTTTCACTCTCACTCTTTCTCACTCACATATAAGCACACCGAGATTGAAGCCAGTTCCCGGCCAAGCCCGGTCTGTAGCGTCTTACTTAGGGTATTGCCTCGGTGCTGTTCTGTGCTGCGTGTGATTGCTCGCCTTGTTCGGTCAAGGTCTTGGGCGACCCCTAGACCACAGGCATTAGGTTATCGCTCATGCATTGAAACCCCGACCAGGTCCAACATCACTACGGCCATTCACTTCCTGGAGAAAAAGGTCCAAGCGGGCTTGAAATAATGATCGCGCATCAACTAGACTACTGGCTTCGCCGTCCAGGTTTGGAACAACTGCCCAACACACTCGACGACTCCGTGGTGCTGGTGGTCAAATGAATGCCAGTGGCCATGGACAGCTGCAGGACACCCACGGCTTGTGGGCTGGCAGAGCTGGATGTGAAGATGCGGCCCAGTCACCTTCACGCTTTGCTACCCCATATTCGGCTGAAATAAGACGCCATTAACTTGCCGGACAAGGGCCATGGCGGGGAGGCCCTAGGCTATCTCTCCCTGTAACGACCCTGCCATGGTGGTACAGATGTGTGCCTCTTCTCATACAAGGGTATCCTCAACCAGACAACCGGAGCTTTCGCGATTCCTGCATCCATGCTTGCATGGGCCAATCACTGACTTTCAGGTATGCGGAGAGGTAACGTGCTGTTGGTCCAGTGTTGACCATGCCACTGGCGCTGCAGGTGCTACTTCGCGGCAAGCTGGGCATGCTGTTGGCCCAGAGTTCTCCTTCGTTCGAGACGAGGGCAGCTTGCTAGATGCGTCTCAGATTGACCAATCCGGCTCCGCGTAAAACAGCTCCCAGATGCATGTAATCAACACACACGCTGAAGAGTGAAGGTGGGCTTCAAGTAAGAGCAATCTGCGGGTCGGACCATGCGACGACGCCCGCGATAGCCGTCCCTTTAGCCTGGCTGCAGACTTTGCGCCATTCTGCGGGATGCAGCTTTCCAAGTTGTCCTATATTCATTGCGTATCGTGACGTGACACGACTCGCGCCGTACGCGCCTGTCAAATCAATTCCCGCGGCTTCAATAAAGGTCGCCCCGTCAATACAGTCTAGCCAAAGGAGCATCGTAAACGAGGAGCCTCAGAGAGACGTTTGTATCCCGTCTACCAGCCACTGCCACAAAAATGAGGTCATGGATAGACCACCGGCATATTCGGCATTTGTCGCTCAGTTAGTGAGCTCGGCAGTTTTCCATTATTCTTTTGAGTTCAGTCTTGCATTCAACCTCGTTGCAGGCATCACGGCATTCGCCGTTCGAGTGAATCTCGTCGCATAACTCCTTAAGCCAGCTCGCAATCAGATGAACAAACAAAGACGACCAGAGTAATATTACATGTCATGGCCAGCCCAGAGCAACAGAGCACCAAGGTCAACGAAGGACGGCCGGCCCGAAAGACGGCAAGCCGCAGTTAGAAGTCACGATGTGTCGTACGCCAAGCGGGTCGTCACCACAACGACCCCACGCCAGCAGCCATCCATTGACAGATTTGCCATCACCCATGCATAGCACAGCCGACAATCGCCTAGTCACCTCCCTTAAGCGGACACGAAGGAAGACATATCGCATTCGGCACCGCCGTTGTGTACGTGTGACGTACATTCATATGGTGCTGCGGCTCAACTTGTCACGTTGGACAGCATATGTAAATCATTGTGTCTACTATGCGATCTCCGCAGTCCTTCTGGGCCCTAACAAACCACAGGCCTGTGCGGATCGCGAACTCTACTTCGTCCGATCACCACACAAGGCATGATGAGTTGAGATCATGTATGAATGTTCATATATCGTACAAGCATCAGCCATTAGGCCGTCGTCGAGCCGGCAATGAGGGGATGTTTGAGAGATACATTCACTTGACAGCATCAGTACTAGGCACCAGCTCCGTCCAATAGGATGCTCCCGCAGCTCAAGGCTGCACATCATTGGACCGAGGAATGTCACACTCGCTTCCGGCCGCTTAGGTAGGCTGCCCTGGTTGACCAACGCACACAATGCCGCAGTGCGTCCGGTATAGCCCGCCCGTGCTGGAGGGAGAGCTAGGATAGGTAGTATCCCATGGCATCCCTCCCACTTGGACAACCGGGCATGTTCCGCGCCGTCCCTGACTGGCTCGGCACTGTAACAAGTGCAGTCGAGCAGGCCTTTCATGGGGGCTTCATCCTGATCCACCCGGGCGATCGTACCTGTCAGTCACGTAGATTTCAATGCACTCACCGGGCGCTTCGTCTAGACGCGCAGCTGCAAGGCAGGACGGATTGCTACGCTGGCATGAGCTGAGATTGAAGGCCAGGCTTCTGACGTGTTGCACGGTCAAGGATGATGAAAATTTTGCCGGGTCTCGGTCCTGGCAGGCTTGTTCGGTCAACAAAAGTTGCTCGGGAAAGATTCCCAATGTAGCCTTCTTGACGTGGCGAGATGCCAAGCTTTGGAGCCATGTCCGATCCGTGTTTTGCAAAGCTACGGATGAAGCTAAATTAGTACACACGACAATCCATCATGTTCTTTTTCAAAAGTAAACCCCAGATGATAAAAGGCATTGCGAGGAAGTTGTCTAAATAGCAATGGGGAAAAGCGGTACGATGTTTGTTGAGCGAATTCCCAGCAAGTGGTCCATGCCATTCCGTCTATTTATCCATGCAGAAGGATTTGCCTCCGCACAAGAGAGAAAAAACTTCATGTCGCTGTCGAATAATCCTCCAACCTTAAGTTTCTGGTGAGCTTCGAGCGCCTCATGCGCCGTCTACGAAATTGACAGTACGTTGGTCTTTGCTGTATATTGATCGTTCAACGTTATCTATTTAACCAGCCGTTTTCGTCGAGATCTTCTGCAGTTGACAATCCTGTGTAGGACCCAGTCGACTCCGGTTTGGCATGAAAGATCCGCCCCCAGCGGAAAGTAACAATATGACCAAGCGTATGCTAGTATTATCCGAAGATCTGCTCTGCAGAAAATCGGATCTCAGTGATGATCTGACATACAAGGCAATATCTGATTCAGCATGCTGAATCTAAGTATCGAGATGCCAATTAGCTCTCATATCCGTAACAAACCCAACCGTTGCGTACTACACTGGTTCAATCCATGGCGGAAAGTTACAGCAATCTTGTCTTAATTACGTAGAAACCAACTATTGTGATGTTTGTATTGGCTCTTGTTCAGTTTCACTACTACTACAGAGCTAGTAACTTCTTACGAAATTCTAGCCGAATCTGACAGGATTGATTATTGAATCCCATCATGTCCACAATCGGAAATTTTGCAGGAGGATCATCATCCAGCCTACCTCCTAGATTGCTCCATTGTAGAGGGATACAAGAATGAGCTTTGACTTTGGGAAAGGGTCGTCAGTACACTAATCACGTTCATATTGATTTGTGTTGCATCTGGTATCTCGGGTGGGAAAGTTCGGCCAAATTCGATGGCTTGCAGATTAACTTGTTCCTAATTTATTAAACTTGCCATATACTAAACCACCGTATGTGCCCCCAGTCACCCGATTTCATCGCGGCGACTGGTTCAAGAGGGACATACGTGAAAATCACACTCAGGATGAGAGGGGAGATAGAAACCCACTGCCTGTTATTCCAAAGAGACTGGAATATTATCGGTCCCGAAACTGACCCTTGTTGTCGGAATAACACCAGATTGGGAAAGGCTGTAACTGCACGTCGGCCGCTTTCTGCAGGTCAAAGAATCCTTTGTCCCAACGCGCTATCTGCATCATATCACCCCTCTAGAGGCACTGCGAAGTTGGGAAGACATCCTGTTTGAATTCTCTATTTGGTATTACTACCTATGCTCGTTCCGCCTGAGAACCCAAATCCTTAATGATTATGGACAACATTGTTCCTGCGAGTCCCCAAAACTATGCTGTTACATCTAGGAAAAGACGCTAGAACTGCATGCTTGGACAAAGTATCCAGTAGAGTCCGTAGTGCTTGTTCCATCAGGAGCAGTGATCATGAAGTAACTGCGTGCAACACCACCTCCATTAGCCCAGAGCCACGTCAGCGGAATAGCATCGCCAGCATTCAACGTAACACTGGAAGACCCTCCATAGTACCCAGCACCAGTACGGCTAGCTTGGAAAGCCGTATTAGTATCGTCCCAAGAGCTGTATGCTGCGTCGCCGGTCCAGAGGTAACCCCAGTTGTCAATGTAATCCCGCGAGCTGTAGAAGGTATAAGTTCCGCTCTGCTGGGCAATGAAGAAGCCCTGCAGGAGCAGCGCGGCCTGCGTCTCGAGGAAAGCGGCATGGTCAGAAAGCGTAAGGTACTGTGAGCCACCCGGCCAGTTCGGAGTGCTGAAGGACAGCGATTGGAGAGAACCAGTCCAGTCAGCTGTCAAGGACTTGAAGGCAGTCGAGGTGAAGCCGCTGCTGCTCGAGTCTGCATTATAGGAGTGCGTAAACTTGCTGTAGGCTATACCGTTCGACGCAATAGTTGTTGCCTCTGCGTAGGCAGTAAGGGTCGTTGTGGACTGAGTTGTGATTGTTTCCGTTTGTGTATTTGTTACTGTAGATGTGGTTGTCTCAGTGCTATAATGCGGCTGTCAGTAGTCGAGACTTTCAGCCAGAAACTTTTTGCACTCACGCGGTGACAATTGGTGTCAGGACATCGGTTGAAGTAACGGTGATTGTTCCCGGCACAAGAGTCTGAGTCACAGTCGTAGTAGTGGATGGCGTCGGAATGGACAGGCACGAGCAGGCGGTAGATACAGCAGCTGAAGCCCAGGTGGTGGGAAGGCAAGTCGGCTTTGATGCAACAACGCCGCGTTTCAGTATGGTTCCAACCGGAGTGGAAGCCGTATAGGCGCTATTCAGGCAAGTTAAAGTTGAAGTCGACGTGGTCAAGGTTGTGATATCCGTGATAGTCTATCAAGCAGATCGTTAGAACGGGCATTGCTTTGCCTTACATGGCGAGATATACGTACCTCGGTTACGGTCTCGGTCGTGGTAATGTCGGTAGTTGTCGTGGCCGTGGACGTAGTTGTGGCCGTCGTTGCATCGCCGGTAATTGTTGTCGGGGTTGTGGTGTATACGCTCGAAGGTGTCGCTGTAGCCGTCGCCGTACTGCAAACTACTTAGTCAAATTTCAGATAGTGGTCATCGTAAAATGTGTACTCACTAGGTCAAAGTGGGTATCGACAGATAGCTTGAACAGTAAGAAGTTGCTGCAGCATCTTTTTTGAGTGCTGATATCACTACTACATTGACTTTGCAGAACAATTCATTCAGCAAGACATTTGCAGAGCTGCTTGTTGGCGCAGCAGACACTGCTAACGGTAGCAAAAGGGCAGGGGATGTAAAGAATCGCATGTTTTCGACTCTGGAGATTCGACACACAGGACAAGGCGTGATACCACAGTTCGAATCTACTTTGGCTGATGTGAAACTATGATCACATTGAGGAAGAGCAAGTTTTTATACGTTATATTCACCAGGCCACTATTTCCAGGTATGGTCCATCAAGGCCCAGAACTATCAACAACACGTAATGGAAGCATGGCTTTTGAATCTATTGAAGATTTCGGTCTTGGGCAGCCTCGAAGAAGTAAGCAATCTATCCACCTTTCAGCTGACCTTTTTTGCAACTATGCCTTTGGGATTAATGGAGGCTCTCTGCTCTTTAAGGACGCTGATCCCATTTCAGCTCTCAGCTACCCCTGAATCTTGGCGTGGCGATCGCTAGTAGGAGAAGAGAGTACAGCCTGGATCCATCCAATAAGGTCCTAGAAGTTCTAGATCTGACGTCGAACTCTGCGTTACGTGGCCCCCTCCCGGGGGTCGGACCTGCAATAACTCTCACCTTATTCTCACCGAAACTCCATGCTTCCAATCAACTATGAATTGGGCAGTCTTCCATAAAAACACCAGTTACAAGAAAGGAAATGTTCCTAGTTGTTGAACGAAGGACTTGACCTTCTGATAGGTATCAGTTATCCCTACGTTGATTTCTATTTAATCCAAGTTGGTGTTCCAGAGCCGACCGTGGGGCGTGGACTAGCTTACCGGCAATTTTATTGAACTCCGCAAAACGCGGTAGTTAGAATGTGGAGGCGTTGGGCGTGTGGATTCTGGCGTTCTGGCCCTCGTTCCTGAGCTGGTCTAGCTCGGTTACGTCCGCCTCAAGGGTCGCGACGTGCTAGTACACAACGAGTCCACCTGAAGAGCTGGAAGTTTGCTAATGAAACTCGCATTGAATTGCCATTCAGTATATTTGGGAATGGGCAAGAGATTTTTCCGGCTGCAAACAACGTTCTGTCCCCTGGTATGCCACGCGACGGTTTGAACGCTCTACAGCATGCATAGCTAGCTTGCACCCCTTGGGTAGCCCAAGGATGCTCGCTGGCTATACCAAATTGTATGATACGCACTCGTATACGAGGTCTAAAACGTTCCGGAGCCGTGTGAAGTCAGAGCCTTCGCATGAGCGGCAATACAATCTATCAAATTAGTGTTATGAATTGACCTAACTGCCGACAAAAAACTAATAGGTTGATAAAGAGCTCACTTGTGGAAGGTATAAATACTGAGCTCGGGCTGGTGAGACGTGGTATAGAATTGTGGCTGAGAAATAGTGGCTGTGCTTTTTCGCGTTTCACTTATTTAATTTCCTTCCTTTCCGTAGAATTTAATACACCATCGCACTTTTTGCCTTCATTTTACGACTATCCGGTTTGGCGACCGTCGATTTACACGTCTATTTTGACTATACGAACAATGTACGTTCAATTCGTCGACACTGACGAGGAGGACTGCGTTGGCTGAGGTTGTGTTACTTGGGGAATATGGCCCAGGAGCACCACTCCAGTTCAATACATAATGCCTCATGTTGTTTGACCTTTTCCGATAGGCGGGATCTTTGATTATAAGAGAGACCCTCGATGACAGCAACCTTTTCTCATCGCCAGTAGTGAGATATGCAACATTGATCCCTTATTCCTTTCACACAAGCCGCCGCACATAAGAACCATGCTTCCGTGACCGCGACTGGTTCTTTGTTTAATAAAAGGCATAGAGAATTCATTTCATCACCGAGGCTTTAGACACATCATACTCCTTTCATGACATCAGTCGACGTCTAGAATACCCTACCAGCAGCAAAGGTCGCTATAAACGAAACTCACGTTCAACAAATACATTGTGCATGTAGCTTTCATTGTGAAGGATTTGTGGCCATCGAAGAAGACCTCAGCATAGAGCTTGAAGCTACCAATTTTCACCAGACGTGTGTTTTAGGAAGACTAGGCTTCATCGACACGAGTACATGGCCCACGAACTCCGTTGTTGTTCAGTTCATGGAAGCAGGCGCCTAGGTCTTAGAGCTTCTGGATGTAATTTTAACTAAGTACTCGTATTCGTGTTGATAAAATGAGTGTTTTGAGAGGTCAGCTGGCACTTGTCATCCAGTTCGCAAGTGCATCATTAATTATGCGGAACCAGACTACACAGCGCACTGCTGCTCCGCATGTCAATGAATCTCACGATGCTGTGTCTTGATCGACTCATTCGTAGATGCAGCACTTGAGACTTGAAGCTTATGGAATCTAGATGGGCTATGGCACTCTCTACCACCACTATGCTTTGATGAAGTAGAAAGGCTTTTGGTGACCCTTCGAGAGATCGATATGGTTTCTAAGGTTATTAGAGAAGTCCTCTTAGACGTGAGGCTACTTTAGGGCACCATGGGTCGTTCTCTAGTTCTTCTTTAGAGACGATGGAAATTTAGTTGGCGGATTCTCTGAGAAAAGTCTCAAAGTGTGGATGTACTCAGATATTGGGGGAGAGGGGGGAATCTTCTTAGGGTGAAGCAATTGACGAATCAGGCCCAAAACTAGCAGCCCTTTTCGAGACCACCAGATACAAGTTTGTCCAGCATGGCCCCTGATAACCCTGCCCGAATGCATGTATTATTTTCACTGTTTCAAATTCGAAAATTCGACTTGTCTACTTTCTATTTGTGGCCTGGGATATCAGGAAAGCTAACCGTCACCACGGAAAGCACAGTTGCGACCTGTAGGCTAAGAACCCATATTATCGGCAGGATCTACTTTGCGTCTCTTGCACGCCCCGGACGGTGTTCCGGTGATTTCACGCCCTGTGACTTCAACCACCACCGGGGGTGCACCATTATCGCCGGGACCGGTAAAGGTCATCCTATACAGTCCCTTGACCACGCCGGATACTAGCTGGCCCAGAGCGGTATCTGTCCCTGCTTCACAAGGTTTGTCAGTATGCCTCGCAAATATAGAAGCTCAAAAACTTGAGCTACTGTGAGGCTCGTCTTACCTGCTGTTCTGGTCCTCTTTCTACTTGGAGTTGGAGTGCTCGAAGTCTGTGGGGGGCTGTTCAGAGTGGCAGAAGTGTCAGGCGTCGTCCTATTCTGTCGCTTGCTAAATGATTACGCGGTTCAGTGCCCGTCAAATATTGAGTTTGCGATGCCCCTGTAGCAAGGCTGTATAATCGCCTACAAGAAGTGTTAGAGAAATACTTACGGTGGACGGAAAATTCGACGATTCTCCGTTGTGGGTGTGGTGGTGCTAATCTGGCCAGCAACAGCTCTGCTTCCCGCATTGCTCGTATTTGGGTCAGGCGCAGGCGTGACGGGACCATTCCCGCCGTCCGCTCCGTCATCGTTATCGTCATCATCATCGTCATCGTGGTCATGCGGTGGCTGAGGCGGTGGCCAATTTGTCGTGTCGCAGTATAGTCGAGCAGGTGGATGATTGATGTTTCTAGATGCTGTCTCTGCCGGGAAATGATCCAGTCTCGACTGAATTTGAACGTCCAGGGACGTATTAGGGGGTACTGGAGTGGCGTTTACCCCGTCAACCTTCAATATTCGGGTCGTCCGCACTTGTCGATTTAGGTCCAAGATTTGGTTCCTAAGGATATCGAAGGTGGTTCTGTTTATGCAATGGTGATTGTTGTAATCTTTGACCAACGAATTAGTCGTTGCGACGAAAGCCCTATATGCGTCATGCGACGGCTGCTCTATTGGTACTCTGTTCCGATAGAATCGAATTCGATTTTGACCGACGATACCCGTGGCCCTTTTCCATACGGTATGATGAGCCAGTTGCCGAATAGATGCAAATTCGTTAATGTAACTCGCCAGCCATGTAAAAATGTACGCACCGCGTGACATGGACGCGCGCGACGAGGCATCCTGGCGTGCGTTCACTACATCCAAATTAGCCACTGTTCTTTTGAATGACTCTATGAACACAGAACTCTATTGTCTTTACGAGTGGGACAGGATACCAACATACTGAGCGCAAGAACGTCGCTTTTGTCCATACCATATGCATGCTGAAAATGGTGCTCGAGGCTTTGGTTCAGGTGAAAATGTGCTAGCACCGCATCCTCCTCTAGTCGAGCTTCATGCAATACTACGTTTGCAGGCGCGCCACGTCCATCATAATATGGATTATTACCGTACGCCCCAAAAAAGATAGGATTGCGCGTAGTGCAATGCTGAAGCGCTCGGTCTCGGGCACCATGCCATAGTCGCGACCATTGAAACAAATGCTGGAGTATTTCTTTCTTAGAATGGTCCTGGTAGTTAGGATTATGTTGAAATTCTTTCTTCACCATCTCTTTAAACCAGTCTTGATTGTCATCTTCGATCTCAAAATTCTGCTTGAACGATCTGGCGAGACTGATTAGGTCGTCCAGCTCCCCGAAGATTTCTCGTGCTGCCTGGTTCCCATAAAGGGCACGACCGTTCTTTTCGTGGTCGAAGATATTTCCAATAAAATCTCTTGGGGCCTCTAATTTACGGAGTTCCGCCGCAACTAGCGCCTGTGTTTGGTCAAGATCTTCTGGACAATCCTTCAAAAAGATGAGAACGTTGCGCCCCTTACCGTCCGGGCAAGGGTCGTCCCATCCGTGCCATGGTCGACACTGCCATTGAGAATTCGCATGCGCGATATGGTCCAAATCATCCATTATAATGAAAAATTTCAGCTCTTCAAGCCCTTCAATAAAATAACATTTATTTCTGAAAATTGTTGTGTACGAGGTGCCAACGTACAAGAGCGCCACAGCAAGGCCACGGAAAGTCGAGTCAAGTGCATCAAGAATGCTAAGAAAGAACTCCTGTGAAATTGACCTAATATAAGGAACACTAGGATGTCAGAAAAGACGTATTTCCTTGTTCAGTCGAACGGTTTCGGAACCCGCCTTGTCCTCGAGATTTTCAAAGGTCAAAGCATCCCCGCCCTTGTAAATCATCGGTACATGTCTGGCATCGCAATGGAAACGCTGTATACTGAAGGAAAATACCGCATAATACAAGTGACAAGCCATTAAACTGGAGTGGTGCTCCTGGGCCATATTCCCTAAATAACACAACCTCAATTAACGCAGTTCTCCTCGTTAATACCGACGAATTGAACGTATATTATTCGTATAATTAAAATAGACGTATAAATCGACGGTCGCTAAACCGAATAGTTATAAAATAAAGGCAAAAAGTGCGATGGTATATTAAATTCTATAAAAAGGAAGGAAATTAAATAAATAACACGCGAAAAAGCACAGCCACCATTTCTCAGCCACAATTCTATACCACGTCTCACCAGCCCGAGCTCACCATACTACAGCTCTTTGAAAGGCACATATCACAGTTAACCGTGGCGGTGGTCTTGGCTACCTGGCAGGATTATTCCTAATCAGAGACCCCGAAGAGAAAAGGCTGGTGTAAACACCAATTCCAGTAAATCCAAGGTACAGATACTGCACTCATGTTGGCTAGCGGAAATAACCTGGCGATAGTTGTGTGGAAAGCCACAATCGTACCATCCTGAAGACTGCGGATCGTGGGCAGGGCTTTCATTTACGTATATTAGCATCACACGGATATCCTTCTGCGTTTTCCAATGCTTTGGGACCTCAACAGGGCCATAATATCTGCAGTTGCGGAGCAAATCACCTCGGGCTTGATATTGCCCTAGCACGGATCGAAACACTGACTACTTTGTCGCAATGGTTCTGCATATCAAATTATCCCAGCATTGACCCCACGAAGTCGTGGGATAATGGGAGTGGTACCAGCTTGCATTACGGCTAACGGACAGAGCTAGGCTCCACGAGATGGGGCATGCTACCTTGAAGCACGCCATCATATGTCGGCACAGATTAAGGGCCAGAGATGGAGAGCCTAGCTACGGACAACGGAAATGCGGTGCAAAGCCTCGAGGGCAGACTCCAGCACCTTCTTCTTCTCGAGTAACTCCTCCCGCTGTTCAATGGCCGAATCACTCTCGGAGGCGAGGCGTAAAATGTCTGCATCGTCAAGGCGAGAGACAACCTCGAGAGAAAAGACGCCGGGAAGCTTCTTGATGAGACACATTTCCACAGCATCGACACTAAAATCATCAATGAATTTCTTCAGCGCGACCTACCAAAGATTGGATATTAGCAAGTGGAGGTACGGGCGCGGTTTGGTTGATCGCGTACCTTGTAGTAAGCTTCCATTGTGTCGACAGCAAGCTGGCAAGTGTATTTGTCCATGCTGGGTTCTGATTCGGCTGCAATATTGTTCAAGAGTGCCCGCGGGTCAACAAGAAGTGGCTGCGGACCATTGCTGAAATTGATGTTCGGGATGGCGGCGCGCAAGGCGCTTTCGATGGAGTCCCTGAAACGTTCCGTCTATGCCTTCTGGACGTTGTCTGTCAAGTAGTGATTATAGGTGATAGGATGACAGTATTTGTGGGGTTCTAGAAGTCCATCGATTTTGTCATTCAATTCCTTGCCGAGGCGCTCCATGGCTGACTCAATGAGTTGCGAATGGATGCGCTCCTTGACAGGTCCACTAACGGTTGCGCTCAGGGCAGCATCGACTGTAGCTTGAGCAGATGCGACAATATCCTTCATTGCTGTTTGGGCGATCGCCTCCCAAGGTTCAGACTGTTGGCGGAATAGCTGGGAAACGACTGCAGGATTAAACATGCCTGCGAGTTCCTTGCCGCGGCAATTCTCCATGATAAAACGAACTTTGTCAAGGTAGAAAGAGCGGCTGATCTGACCCTGCTGCATTTCATCAGATTCACGGGCATCAATGATTTGCTCCTTTTTGCCATTGGTTTGCATGTGGGTAGCGAAGTGTGTCAATCTCTGCTGTACAACAGCTCGTAGGCGGGTTGCGTCCATGGTCTCACCAAGTTTACCCTGGAAGAAGGTGTGGAAATAGTGTCCTTCAGTGGCTTGGCGAATGAGCGAGGTGAACTCCTGACTGCACATTAGCAAGTATGAACGTTGATCGGTAATGGTCGCGCGTGCACTGCCTAGCCGATCGAGCTGCGTCTCGGATTCCTTAAGACCGGTCTTGACATCGGAGATAACGCTAGGAAGCTGTGATAAGATTTGGTCTCGGAGGATTGTGCTCAGTCGCGACCTCAGAGCCGCAATACCCTTATGTCCGGTAGGCAGAGCATCCCAAGGTGCGCCCTGAAAGAAGGATGCTTCTCGATTGTCACGCTCCCGCGAGGTGGCCATGCTTTCCGCATAGCTCCGGTTGCGTAGGACATGCCAGCCGAGGGTGAGCTTCACGTTTGTGTTCTGGGCAAGCTGCACATAGTACTGTTCGGTCTCGGAACCCTGGTCAAGTTTGTCAGGCTTGGTGATCAGGCCAAGTGTTCGTTTGCCACTAGGATCGATCTCGCGAGCAAGTTGGGTGACTTGTTGGAGGACAAACTCATTACTGGCGGACACAACAGCGAGGATGATGCTTCGTGGTTTCTTCACTGTAGTAATGGGAGTTAGTATTTTCCCCACTGGATTTGTCTATATGGTTAAAGGCTTCTAAGACGCTACTCTCTGGAGCTCCTAGTGCGTCGAGGGGGGCCCCAAAAATTTGCAAATATACATACTGTAGGAAAGGACCATCTTTTTGACCATTTCGGCATCGGAATACGACTGCGCCTTGTTGGAGGCCAGGAAGAGACCAGGAAGATCCACCATTGTGAGATGAGGCTGATCCGGACCTGATATTTCGACGCGAAGAGTGTCACTAAAGAAGTTGGTGCCTTGGTTACCAGCAGCCTCCATGGACGACTTGGCCTGCTCGATAGCGTCACCAATAGAGCTGAAATCCGCCATAAAGCGAACAGATGACAGACTCTCTTTCTCCTTGTCATTGCGGTCAGGGCCAGGAACAATGTAGATTCGTAGGTCTTCGGTCTCGCTGCGACGCAGGATCAGTTCAGTAGCGAACCGGGTGCAGAGACCGTCCTTGGTGGGAAAATCTACTCGCGAGATGGCCTCCAGGACAGAGCTCTTGCCGGAAGACTGATCACCACAGACGATAATCTGAGGCAAGTCGACATAACGAGATATACCCTGCGAGCGAAGCGTGTCGATGACATCAAGCATGTCTCGATGCTCAGAAGATTCAAGAACCGCTGCGGTTTTGGCAATCTGCGACATAGGCACAGCCGCCAGGTTTTCGGAGACCGCCATATTCGAGGTGGTCGTGGCCGAATGCGCTATCGTCAGCCTAGTTTCTTGAGCCTTGTCCTACTAAAAACTGTCGGACGGATTTATTTAGCCACCGGCAGTGTGGGGAGGGAAGAAAATACAGTGTAGACGCACTTACAAACAGGTGGCAGGAAGTTATTTGCAGCCAGTTCAAGGATATGACCAAACGAGGCGAATCGTGGATCGTTTGCGAAAGAGCCACAAAGACAGCCCAAGATTATAAATAATGAGCTAGGTCGATATGCCCGCCCTCGTCCAACAGTGGGAAAAGGTTGAGTGCACCAAAGACCTGGTCGGAGTTCTGCGATGTGCCGTTGACTACCGGCAGCTCGGGTGTGTGGGATGAAGAATGGGTGAAGGAAAAGATGGAAGGGTCAAGGTCGTCAAAAAAGGAACTCCCGAGCTCGCGGTTACCATCAGCTGCCTCAGTAGGCGCTGCAGGCGTCTGGCTGGTGCTGGGTGCCTGAAAGTTGCCCTGGCTTTGTCTTGACGCGATGTTTGACGCCTCGCGCGGTTGCCTGGGGGTCAAGCCGAAAAGTTGTGAAGAACTCTCAGAAATCTGCAGTCTCTCATATCTCTCTTTTCGTTCGAGATAGTCAGTCGCGCTCGAGTACAGCGAGTTGATGATGAGCGAGTACTGCATGGCATGAGCATCGTGTCGGGCAAAGTATTCGAGTGCATAAATCGACATGCGAATATCCTTCTCCAAGATACGACCGAAGTCGCCCAGCAGTCCGACGCCCACAACAAGGGATGCCGTAAACATCCACGACCTGCCAAATCAGCGATGAGACGGGTTGGGCTTCCAGGAGCTACTCACACAATCAGGGGCATGCATCCATCCACAAGACCGAGTTGAACTAGATCTGAGACAGACTCGATCATGAGACTGCCCGCGTCTATGCATGCATTGGCCAGTTTTGAGCGGCTGGAGCTACCATTGTCACGACTCGCTTCGACCCTGGAAGGGCTTTCCGGAAGCCTCTTGACCATCTCATACATAAGAAACGGTCGAGATACCAGCATGACTGCATAGTAGTACGAACAGAGCACATGGCAAGCCCCGATGATCTTTCTTTCATCTCCGTGCTCATGGGGATTGGCGATGATGCTCTTCAGCTCGGCCAACCAGCGCGTGGACCAGCCCCGCAGCTGACGGGAGATCCCTTCGGTGAGCTGCATTGAAATCTTCTTCCGCGAGTACACCTCGAGAACAATCCTCTCAATGATCAAAAGCACCTGGACTGATGCGTTGAGTATATCGGAGGGCTCCCGGCCCGCCTCATCTGTGACGCGATAAGGTACTGTGCAATCAACATCAGAGGTGGCTGGCGGTCGTCCCATGGAAATGCTGAGGAAGAGGTCGATGATTCTTACGCTCTTCCATAATCGGTCCCTTGAGAAGTTAGATCCGACATTGGCCTAGCATGGTGGCGTTCGTCAGGGGCCTACCTATGCTTCTGAATCTCTGGGCCAAATCTCGAGTTCACCTCCGTCCTGTGTGCACCAATGGAATATACGGCTCGTACCGCAATCCCTTTGTCCGTTAACCAATGTGACCACTTTTGGTAAGAACCAACTTACCGAAGAACAGGAATGCCCCGGTGATTTGACAAGCCCGGAGCATATATATGGTAATAAGTGTGAAGGCTTGGACTGTACCGACACTCAATTCACTCCCCAGTGTTGCTAGAGCAAGCACCTTAGCATGCTCGAAGTAGGCGGAGGCTAGAGAATCGTCAACGCTCTGAAGTCCAATGGCCAATACGAGGTAGTGGACGGCGGCGTTGAGATCGTTGCCCCTGTTGGGTGCCCAAGCGGATATGTCATCGGCAAGTCGAACTGTGCTGAATAGGTCCACCAACCCAGAGGTCTAGAGGCTTAGTCAAACTAAATACAACACACTTCACCATGAAGGAACTCACCACCGCAAGATACTTGTCAACGATGGACTGGATGTTACTAGCATCGACAAAAGGTTCCTGGCCACCAGGGTGGACAGCATGGCTTGGATGTGCGTTCTGAAGCACAGGCATGCGACCGGTTTGTGAGGCGAATGCATGCGGGTCAATCCGCGAGAGGACAAGCTGTCTCACTGTTTGGAAGAACGACAGGGGCGCGCAATCGCCAATGAAGACTATACAACGGGATCAGCAATCTTGAGATATATGCTTTCGGCTGCACGGGGTCTCTGCCGTACTCAGCTTTCCTTGCGCATCGTACAATAGCCTCGCATCCCTAGGGACTTCGGCTTCTTCCTCTGCAGAAGCATCGCTGTGCAGAGGCCCTGCAACGCGCGCCGTTGGGGCCGTTGCAACGGTGGGCGTCGGAGCTGACGTCGACGACGAATGTTGTTGGTCCGTTGGCGTCTCGGGCCGAGCGGATGGCCGCACGGAACCTGGGGAGGGGTTCTGCACGGATGACGGAGACGCCGGGGCGGTGGTACGGCGCCGCCGCTGAGGCGTGAAGTGGCACAGGTGAGCCTTCTTGTGTCGGCTACAGTAGCTACAGGGCAGTTTGCCGTCACATTTCACTGGGTTCCCGTCAGCACGTCAGTCGGAAGCGGATAGGGGGCAGCGCACCTTTTCGGACTTTGCAGGAGTCGCAGGCGTTCGCTACCCGCACCCGCACATATTGCGTGTCCCGTGGGGAGTGCTCCATCATTGGGCAGCCGTCTGTAGCTGACCCTGTCCCCTCTCAAAGGTTCCGAAACACTTTGCGACAGTAGAAGAGTCAATAATGAGATCCGTTGACCGTCGGGATGCGCGCCATTTAGGAAACAAATTCAGTCGTGGGCCGTCCGGACTTCGGAAGTTCGGGTCTCGGAATCCTCAACGCTAAAAATCCTGAATTCTCTCATCCGCGGAGACTAGAACTGACCTCACTCCACTCGCCTGAGCATCACATGAGCAGGTAATCGGCGATGAGATCACCACATGAAGTAATTTCTGTTGTGCAATTAGGCTTGGTATTATGTGAATCTATCAAGAAGGGAACGCTCTATGGAATGCTGCTCGCTTGCACTATGCAATGGAACCGGGGTCAAAAACGCCTTGGGAATGCAAATATACGCCTGTATTGCAATGCTCGGATGCCAAGCACATTGCATCACTCCTTCCCCTTCGGATCAACGCGAGACTCTTCACGCGTCATGCATCCCGCCATGTATGTCTCGTCTCGTGACTGTGCCAGAAACTTTGCCAAGGATGTGCCACCGGTGCCTTTCAACTCCGACGTATCGCTGGACTCAGAGGACGCCGTCGCAAGGTTACGCACCTTCTTATCGGTGGGTTGTTTGGTCTTGGGGATGATGATATACCGGGTGACAATCTGGATATGCTTCTTTCTGAAGTCGCCCATCGTCCGGCAGGCTTCCTCATGCAGTCCGCGGAGCCGTGCGTGTTCAGCGCCCGGATGATCCGACATAGCGAATTCCTGCAGACTGCCCATGCGAGAGAGATTCTTCAAGAAGTTCCGGTGGCCTTGGGGCATGTAGGCTCGAACCTGCTCGTGGTATCCCACCTGGCGTTCTTTCGAGGCAGAAATAGGGCAGCCCGTCGTACTTGCATCTCCTCGAACGCCAGATACTGGGCAAGTTGCGTTCTCGGCACCACCAGTGTGGACAACGCCGAGGACGATATCCAGGAATTGGATCGTTGAACTTTGGCCATTGCTGCCGCCCATCAACTTCCTCCATGACCCCTTTCCATCGCCTTCGTCGTAGAACACTCCGTTTGGCAGTCCCGCTTTCTCCATATTCATGCTTCCGGCCAGCAATGGCCGAATATCATGGTAAAACGTCGCCGGTTCACACTTTTCGTACATCCTCGTCAACAATGCATCCATCTCCTTGATACTGTTGATCATTTCTTCCAACCCTACTGACATTGTTTCGTAGTCGCGGCGCTCGATCGCTTCGATTGCCTGCACCATGATTGGTATGACATAAGCGGTCTGGGCTTCTAGTGCTACTGAGACCATGTAGAACCATGACTCATCTTCTGTGCCGGTGAAAGTTGTTATAGCCTTCAGTGAGTCGGGATCACTGAAGTCAGTGCTCGTACTCTGGAAGTTCCACAGGACTAAGCCTGCATATGTCGCTGTTGGTGGAAGATCGAAGTGTTCTGAGACTTGTAACAATGGGACAGCTATTTGTGGTGGAAGCACCTGCATCAGGTTAACGTATACCCTACTGGCATCTGATTTCAAGGATTTGCATACCTCGGATGGCTTCTTGCCGCCCCAGATGTATCCATGTGCCAGGAAGGTTAGAATCACATATGCTCGCTGCCATTCTTCCTCGGATGTCAGGTTGTCGACCGAAAGTACTTTCATCCCATCCACCACCCCTCGCAGACACCGTTCTTTTAGAAGCTCCGGTAGGCATTGCGCCAGAAGTTCCCAAGTCGCGTAGTGCATGCTAAGACGTTTGACGGGCGCTGAGTGCGGAAGAAATCCATTCCTTGTGACGTCGTATTTTTGCGCCAAAGTCTCCATGACCGACCGCGGAGGTGGAGGGGAATCTGTACGCGCTGGCATCGTGACGGCAGTGATAACGCTACTGTATAAAAGGCAGTATTTGGGACTCGATCCAATGTTAAGGAAATAGCTGGATTTCGGTTCTCAGAATGAGCCGGTTTCAGGCCTTTTGAGTTTATGGGGTCGATGACCGAAAACTTGCTCAATTCTGGGGTACAATGGTGACTTTGGACAAGAATGAGTTCTGCGGAAACTCAAAGTCTAGAGGTAGGACATTTAAAATGTCTTGATAAGTAATGTCGGAAGCTTAATGATGCGAGCACCAAGTCGAAACATTCGGTCTTGGGTTCACAGATAGGGGCTCGCCCACTTTTCACCGTCTTTTCGGTCCAAGGAATTCGCAACTTTCGAATGCACGTTGATCAATCCCAGCCAAGTTCGGTTCTATCACTCCGTTTTGTCATTCCGTTCCTAGGCGGACGGGTTGTATGCAAATGTCTCTGCTCGCGGGTGTCGGATCTCGGAAGCGACTTTTGAATATCGGAGCCAAATCGGGACGGAGCTGGCCAATCGCGTTTTTCCAAAGTGGATATAGTCTCGACAGGCAAAATCCGATAACTTGTATACAAGAGAAGAGTTGTCTCAATCTTTAGGCGGAAATCTTAACAATCCAACACATTGAAATTTTGTCCAGTCGCAATGGGATTCACTGATCTTGTCGATCGGCTTCGTGCCGGTGCCTCGCCAAAATTCCCGGCCAACGCTAGCACGCTAGAGTATGCGCAGACCTTGGATAGTGAGGATAGCTTGAAGCATCTCCGCGAACAGTTTATACTGCCCACAAAAGCTTCCCTGAGGAAGGTGGCTCTTGATGGAACTATTCCAGGTATAGTATTCAGCAGTTTCTCGGAAGCTTCGGCTAACAGGGAGTAGGTACTCCTGCCAAGCAAGCGTCTAATGGCAATGGAACCAGTCATTTGAATGGCACTACCAATGGCGCGGCATCTGAGGATGATTCAACTCCCAGTATCTACTTCTGTGGAAACTCGCTGGGAGTTCAGCCCAAAGCCGTAAGGAAGTATTTGGAGGCCCAACTGGAGACATGGGCGTCAATTGGAGTCGGAGGTCACTTCTCAAATATGGAGAACTCGCCTTTAGTATGTTGGCAGGATATGGCAGAGGATTGCGCTAAGAAGTCTGCCGACATCGTGGGCTCTCTTCCCAGCGAGATCGTCATCATGAACACATTGACCATAAACCTCCATCTCATGATGGCAAGCTTTTACAAGCCATCAGAGAAGAGACACAAGATCATCCTGGAATGGAAGCCATTCCCCAGCGACCACGTAAGCCTTCAAAGCTTTCCCTTAACGTCTGTTGACTAACAGTGAGCAGTATGCCATTGAATCACAAATCCGGTGGCATGGACTCGATCCATCGAAGTCAATGATCCAGATCCAACCAGATGACTATTACATCTCTACGGACAAGATTTTGGCCACCATTGATGAACATGCGGAGGAAACAGCACTTCTACTCCTCCCTGGGATCCAATATTACAGTGGCCAACTTTTCGACATTCCCCGGATCACAAAATATGCCCAGGACAAAGGTATCATCGTGGGGTGGGATCTCGCACACGCGGCCGGCAATGTGGAGTTGTCACTTCACGACTGGAATGTTGACTTTGCATGCTGGTGTACATATAAGTACATGAATGCAGGCGCTGGCTCTATCGCCGGCGCATTTGTACACGAAAGACACGGCAAGGTCGAGTCTGACCCAGAGACGGAACGCCCCGTATATCGCAACCGCCTGTCAGGTTGGTACGGCGGCGACAAATCTGTCAGATTCAACATGGACAACAACTTCCTGCCTACCGTTGGAGCCGGCGGGTTTCAATGCTCTAACCCTTCGGCCATCGATCTTGCAGCCTTGTCCGGTGCTCTTTCGGTTTTCAACATGACAAGCATGAACTCCCTCCGATCAAAGGCTTTGGTCTTGACGGCGTACGCGGAGTACCTACTAGATGAAATCGTGGCAAGTGACAGCAGCGCTGAGCCTCCGTTCCGCGTGATCACACCAAGAGATCCGCTCCAAAGGGGGACGCAACTCAGCGTGCTGCTACGGGCAGGACTCCTCGAGAAAGTCGCCGATGCGCTCGTCGAGAATGCCATTGTTTGCGACAAACGCAAGCCGGATGTTATCAGAGTTGCACCGGTGCCAATGTATTGCACATTTAGTGATGTTTGGAAGTTCATGCAGGTGCTGAAGAAGGCAGTCCTGGCATAATGCTAAAATGAAATGGGAGGCGAAATACGGATTGTATAGACATGGCTAGGATGCATAGATCTGCTTGAGCGACATGGAAAGCGTTAATCCCACTTTCCCGCAGTCTGATAGACACCTATAACACAGAATGATTTAATGATATTAGAGTTATTAGAGTTATATCATACTTTCACTGAGTTGCATGTATATAATGATATATAGAATGGGACCAATGGCGGATTGAACCCTATTTGTTTTCAACGTTTGACGCCGGTCCCAGGCAAGATGACCGGTTGAGTGGGAACATTGTTGAAACTTAATCATTTGTTCTAGTCGGACTGATTCGATTCTTCGCGCGCTGCCTAAACAGATTCAAGTCGCATAATCCCGCGGCTTACACTACCTGGAGCTTAAATGCCTCATCTTATATTATAAGCTTGTATATGATTTTGTCGTTAGTAGCCGATTCAAAGTTCGACTTAATAACCAATGCGAAAATCAACCGAAGTTCAAACCCTATCGCGGCTTTCTGTAAGAGGACAGGCGTGGTTTAGACAGTTAACCAAACCCGCTTATTCGTGGTCGTCACTGGAGACTCGGTCATGCATTAAGTTAAGGTCCATTCCGTGTATCAATTAGTTAAAAGACTCAAATTACTTCTATATTTAACGTAATTCGGTTCTACAAAAATAAGCGTGATTCAACTCGAGTTACGTCCAAGGGGCCGCAGGTGGAGTAAGTCGTTATATTATAATTATTAATCCTAATTATTTATATGAGAGCTTGATTTGGATATTTGGAGTTTCGGTACTTCCTTCCGGCATGAGATATGTTACGAGAAAGACAGCGAAGTTACTAGTGTCAAAGTTAGAAGCTGGTATTAGTCGCCCTATTTAGGACCTTGTATAACGGAGACAACTTACTTTACATCGTCACAAACGCCCCCATATTGACCGCAGTAGCCAAAAGACGCAGTAGTATTGACTGTACCACTGACTGTCATGTCAATATTCTCGATGTCCGCCAAACTCCAAATGTCTCGCTTTCCGCCCAGAGGATTCTGGCTGAGGCGGAACTGAAATTTACTTTTAGACGTGCCCTTAGGATACGTAAGATTCAGAAATCCGGGTTGGACGTCCGCATGAAGCGCTTTCTCCGTTCCAACTAGATGCATGTAGCCCAGACTGCTGTCAGCGAATTTCCACTGGATGGCGGCCGGGTTCCATTGGCTCGTCGAATTCGCAAAGCCGCCGACCTGTGTCTGATCGAACGACTGCGCGCCTATGGACATCGCCGGTCCTAGCCACGCTGTGATATTTCGCGGCGTAAGATCAACTGGCGGAGAGTACGCGGAGGTTCTGTAGGTGTGCTCGCCAGCAAAGCTCTTGAGCTTGGCAATAGTCTCGTTAGAGACGAGTGAGTTCATGTATGGGGCCACAATCGCAATCAGAGGTGCCGTATTATAGTCGTTATTATGGGACATCACCCATGGCTGATGATGTCAGTCAACATGTTCCCGTTATTCTCTTCTTTGAATAAGACACATCAGAGCGTAACAGCTTACCAATTTATACATCGGAGCATCCTTCTTCCCGATCAAGGCCCAAATATTCAAGCCAATCAGGGACACGTACTTGTTCATATCAAAGCCATAAGCACGATCAAATGGGCCAGCAATATTCTTCAAGCCTGGGTGGTACATCTCGCCAACCGTGTTCCAGATCTCCTTGACCATTCGGGCGCCATTTTGGGCCAGCAGCGAATCTTCGGGCAGGTATTTGGACCAGAGTGCAACAGCGGTTAGGGAAGTGCTCGCGTAGGTTGGGCTATTAAATTCCGATAGGGTGTTGTTGAGGTTGAATAGTTCGAGTGCCAGTTTCGCATCCGTCTCGGCCGACTCCGTCATGTTGGTGTTGTTCCACATACGGCCAGTCCAAGCCGTGGCCAGTGTTCGCATGAGCCAGGGGTTACTGTAGCAAGGGTATAGGTTATCGTTGTCGACGCCACCGACCCGATAACTGTCGCCAACTGTGCTGTTGTACATGCTTTCCAGGATTAGGGCTTTCATGTCCTGCGTTAGCAGATCACCAAACTCCTCGTAGATGACAATCAAAGTCACGCCAACGAAAGACCGCCAGTTTGGGTCCCAAGACCCATATATCTACGAAATGTCAGCTGAATGGACTAGATCTGCCGAGGTGAAACTTACAACTTGAGGGTTCTGAGACGTCCCAACGGTTGGCGTCTCTGGGAACTTGGTGTAGTCGCCATACCTTGGATTGCTGTTAGTCTATTTGAGGCATTGAATAGTTTTGAGCCTACCATTGACTAGATGGATCCTTATATTGATCGCCAATGACATTTTTGAGAATCTTTATGGCCTGCTCTCTATCGTCCCCCCGGTTTCTCTGGAGCAGCCCAGCGGCATACCAGGGAGAGGAACGAGTTGTGTGTGTGAGCGCGCCCCCACTTGAGAAATCATACATGTATCCTGCAGCGGGATCATAAATGTCGTCTAGAAAGGACATGGACTCCTGAAACAGGTCCAAAGGGGCGCCTGTGAGCGCCGTGGCAGACATGACACCGCGAACTAGCGCGGCGCCCAGCAGTACGCTCTTCAACTGGAACATCTTGTCTTCTGAAGTTCAATGGTCACGCGAAAATCAAATCATGGCGAGCGAGGCCCGACTGGTGTATATATGCACTTCGGCCAGGGTTCTTCTACGGGTGAGCACGGCTATTTGGCCGGCTGTTGATTCATGTCACCGTCGGACTCGTCCATTAGCTAGCTGATGTCATGAACCGCGACTCAACCCTCAAGTCGACACTTGGACAGGAAAACCAACCCCGTGGGCCCTGCAATGCTAGTCGAGGTGAACCGTGCAAGCCCATACCCTTGTTGTTAGTGGCATGCGGCGCACGCCAACTCGTTAGCACTTGGGTCCCAAACCCGGGGTAGTGTCCGACTTCAAGGCTGGGGAAGGGCGCGGGGGAGTTGGGGAACCCCTGTGGGGGTTGTTGTCGATGTGGGGATCCTCAGAGCGGAGAAGACGCCAACCATCAAGCTGCTGGAGATCTTCCTACGGTACCACAGTAGACAATGAGACCAATGGCCGTCTACTGGTGGAAAGCATTTAATCCGACATGTGCACGACCTCGATGGATTTGGCGTGGTCAAAGTGGCTTTTGTATACTACTTAGCGTACCCGCTTCACTGCATGGACGCCTCGCCAAGACCCCTGGTCAGTCAGGCATGACCTCGATATGGATTCCGAAGCTCATAACCAAGTCGAAAGTGCTGCGATCTGACGATCGCTTGCCCAGATCACAATATCTACTGGCTGGACCACTGGTAATAGGGACCCGGTCAACCCCGGTGAATACGGACCGGGTCATGAGGTTTGTAGTTGGGGAATGAGCGTCGGCCATGGCCCGACTTCAACTCGGCACAAGTCTACCGCCAATGTTCCGACCCCGCCGGGCATCGGAGCTGGTGCCGAACTGTCACAGGAAGAAGTGGAAATATCTCAACCCCGCGATTCACCATCTCTGGCATGTTGATGGCCTACCTGTAAGCGTCTAGAATACAGACTGCTTGCCTTTTCGCCTTTAGAGAAGGTTAAGATGTTCGAGGAAAAGTTCGTGACCTTCTCCCCTGAGGATGGTGCCGTCGACCTCGTCGGCGCCAAGAT
The DNA here is from genome assembly GCF_022829205.1 of Neoarthrinium moseri. Taxonomy (NCBI): domain Eukaryota; kingdom Fungi; phylum Ascomycota; class Sordariomycetes; order Amphisphaeriales; family Apiosporaceae; genus Neoarthrinium; species Neoarthrinium moseri. The sequence goes on along the minus strand of NW_026055121.1, from coordinate 560,165 downwards.
TCTGGTAAACCAGGATGACTTCCCAGGCGTACACCTAGCGGCTCAAAATCTGTCTCAGGACTTCGCTCGAGTGACGCGAGGTTTGCCCAACCCAGTAACCAAGGTAGATCAGGTACATCCGACACCTCAGATGCCCATTGCCATCATCGTTGGCTCGCTGGACCACAGCACCCTTATACAGAAGCTTGAAGTGGAGGGCAAGATAGATGTTAGCAGCATCCGGGGGAAATGGGAGTCCTTCATCACAACCATTGTGGACCAACCTTGGGAGGGCTGCTCTAAGGCCTTAGTGATCACGGGCAGCGACAAGAGGGGAACAATTTTCGGAGTATATACTCTGTCAGAGCAGATAGGTGTTTCGCCGTACGTCTGAACCCATCGAATTATGTTGCTATTTGCCGCTTACTTTGAACTGCAGATGGTACTGGTGGGCGGACGTTCCAGCAAAGAACCATGATCAGATCTTCGCAATAAACAAAACTACAAAACATGGCGAACCCAGCGTTCGTTTCCGTGGTATATTCCTCAACGATGAGGCACCGGCTATGACGGGATGGGCACGAGAAAAGTTTGGCGGCTACAATTCTAAGATGTACATTCATGTCTTCGAGCTGCTGCTTCGTCTAAAGGTAGACCAAATTTGCATTAGTCTACTGATCTTAATACTGACAACATCTAAAGGCAAATTTCATGTGGCCCGCAATGTGGCCTGGCTATCCAAATCCCGGGGCCTCTTTCTTTACCGATGATCCTATGAACCAGAAGCTCGCAGAGGAATGTGGCATCGCAATCTCAACGTCTCATCATGAACCGATGCAGCGCCTTACAAATGAATGGTTCATGGAGAACGAGGACGGCAGTTGGGACTGGATTAACAACAAGCAGAAGATTTCCGAGTTCTTTGAGGAAGGTGCGAGCAGAGCGAAGGGGTGCGAATCGTATTTTACCCTCGGCATGCGTGGCGAATATGACAGAAAGATGGCTGGTAAAGATCCAGCGGGGACAATCCGAGATGTGATCAAGACTCAGCGTGAGATCATAAAGAAGGTGTACGGCAAAGAGGACGCTGTACCTCGTAAACTTCCCTGCGTCCCCAACTCATGAATGCCACGCTGATTTGTGTTCTCAGAATTGTTGGCACTGTACAAGGAGGTCCAGGACCACTACGAGACCGGGAGGCTGGATGTACCGGATGATGTAACTCTCTTATTCGGAGACGATAACGTTGGCACGACTCGCCGGCTTCCCACGTCCAAGGAAATGAACAGAAAAGGCGGTTCAGGCGCAAGTACATCCTATTCCGTATGAGACCGAGGTTAACAGCTTCCTCCAGTTGTATTACCACTTCGAGTATGTCGGATGGCCACGTAGCTACAAATGGATCAACAGCAACTCCCTAGTAGGTCCTATGCCATGAATGAGTTGGCTTACGTCTGACAGTGTGACGCAGGGCAAAGCTTGGCATCAATTGATGGAGACATACCGCCGAAACGCACGGCAGATCTGGATCTTCAATGTAGGCGATTTGAAGCCACTCGAAGTCCCCATTACCTTCGCTATGGAACTAGCGTGGAACGTGGAAAACATCCCAGCGGATGGTTTCTACCGGTTCTATCACACCATGGCCGAGCGTGAATTCGGGCCGGAGCTAGCAGACAAGGTCGCTCCATTGCTTCAAGGTTATGATCGCCTGTCCTCTCTCCGAAAACATGAGCTTATTGAGGCTGACACTTTTTCACTTCTCAACTACAATGAGGCGGAACGGGTCCTTGATGGCTGGAGAACACTCCTTGACAAAGCCGAAGAAATCCATGGAGAGTTCAAGTCTGATGAGGAGAAAGCTGCTTCCTTCCAGCTTATCCTTCACCCTCTCAAGGCCACGTGGACATACGTCGCATTGCGTGTCAATCTTGCCCGAAACCAGCTCTTCGCTCGCCAGCGCCGCAACAGTGCCAACACGCTAGTCCAGCGTGTATTAGCCCTCTTCGACGCCGACTATGATATTTCGGAGGAATACCATGCTTTGTTGGGAGGTAAATGGAACCACATGTTGAGACAAACCCATCTTGGCTATGGCGACACCTGGCACGCGCCTTCGCGAGACATGATCAGCGGGCTCTGCTTCGTGCAGAAGCGGCAGGAGTCAAACCCTATCGTGGGTCAGATGGGTGTCGCTATCGAGGGCCATGCGGGCGTAAGACCTGGTGTGATCAACGAGGAATCGGAGCGTACCCACCCCAGCCGGAGGGATCTAGTCCCTGGCTTGACCTTTGGGCCCCTGAGTCGGTATGGTCCAGACAGCCGTTGGTTTGATGTATTCACGCGGGGTCCGATCACGATACACTGGTCAGCATCTGCGCATCACCCTTGGGTGAAGCTTTCCACCACGTCAGGCGTCTTGGTGCCCGGGGAGGATGACGCCCGCGTTATTATCAAGATTGATTGGGAGCAAGTACCAGAAGACTTCAACGAGGAGATCTTGGTAGATATCAGGTCGGATGAAGGGGACTTTGAGCAGGTTCACCTCCCTGTTCTTGGACGAAAGGCCCCCGCCTCTTTCAAGGACGGTTTTGTGGAGGCAGATGGATACGTTTCAATCCCATCCAGCAGCGCGGTCATCTCTGCGCCGTATTTACATCTACCAGACGCTGGGAGGACAGAGACTGGAAACGTCATGTTTGCTGGTCCTCTGCCTGAAGGTTCTGATGTACCATTCTTGAGCTACAGGTTTTTCACTTTCAGTGAGCACTCGGCTGCTGCGATACTGCTCGAGTTCGCCATAACTCTAGACGTATCGCCTGAAGAGACCATGGCGTACGACCTACAGATCGATGACTCCGAAATAGCCAGCCATAGCCTGCTGGAGGCGAAGAAGGGAGATGTTCAACTTTCAGCGACCATGGGTTGGTATCTGGGTGATGGTTGGTTTGAGGCCGCTGGTGATGGAGTTTGGAAGCGTCGCATCGAGATTTCGTCATTGAAAGCCGGCGAACATACTCTGAAGATACGTTTCAAGCATACCAATATGATGCTAGAGAAGCTGGTTGTAGATTTGGGAGGCGTGAAAGACAGCTACTTGGGCCCGCCTCCAAGTACTAGAGTTTAGATTTTACAGTCCCATAGGCATAGTTGAAATTATTAGATTGCAGTTGCAAAGTTTACTGTGCTTACATGAGAGTCCATATGTGACAGACGTTACTTCCGGTTTCCAAGTAGTCGACTAGGCAAGCTTCCGAGCGAAACGTGGAATTCCAATGGCCCCAACCTGAGGGTACTCTCCTGTCTTTGGCCGCACGACGCGAGATCAAGGATTGCACGCAGTTTCACTATACTCTCCGCATTGGGTGTGAACGAAGGGGTGCGCCTGAGGCACTGAGCTCAACCTCGCAAGTATGCACTTTCACAGCTGTCCTGAAAGCAACTGGGTTGGGGCGTTCTTATCATTTTCAAAACAGGAGACGTTTAGAAGTTCCCGAGCCCTTTGGCTATTCTGTAGTCCGAATACCTGCGGACCCTTGCCTCCTCGGAGTTCTCACCTCGGCCTTGGAATCTCTCAAATTGATAAAATTGTCTTGGTCAGCATACACGTTACCACGTCGGCTATGACTCAATAGCCTAGCGCAATTTTCTGTTATTGGCAGATATATGATGGGAGCCGTAAAATCAACATGTCAGCTGTAAGCCGACACTGCAGAATGCACTATGTATGCAATTAGCTGATTGGTCCATCAGCCTATTCTTCAACAGTGTTGAAATAATTCCTTAGCCTTGAATAATGCGCCAGTATTTTACATGGTCAGTAAGTTAAAAGAATGAGTACATTCGCCTTGATCAATTTCCCTAGTTCAGCGCGTATTATGTGCGAGTCAACCATTCAGTTTGGGTCCTAAGTAGTACGGTTTTTGACTTGTAACTGAAGAAACCAATATCATCTCTACTTATACGGCTGCTCAACTCATCATGTCAAGTGAACATGGAACTAACTTTATTGATTACAGGAGCAAGTGGCTATCTTGGTGGACACCATATCAAGGCTGCTGTCGAGAGTGGCTTCAAAGTGCGGGCAGTAGCCAGGTCGAAGTCCTCGGCGCAGAAGATTCAGGCATATTTTCCTCATTACATGGGCCAACTGTCGTACATTATTGTACCCGACATCACGAAGGTGGATGCCTACGAGCAGGCCTTCAGCGACGTCACAGGCATCATGCACTCGGCCTCCCCATTTCTCCTAGGGCCCAAAGACATTATCAAGGGTCTACTGGAACCAGCGATCCACGGCTCCATCGCTATACTAGAGGCGGCTTAGAGATGGAGAGCCTCTGTGAAGCGAGTCGTGGCAACCTCCAGCCATGCTTCTGTCGTCGACCTTTCAAAGGGGAAACGCCCTGGTTACACGTACGATGAGAAGGACTGGAATCCAGTGACCTTTGAGAAAACCGCCAAGGCGGGCGGGGTAACGGCTTACTGCGCATTCAAAGAACTCGCGGAGCGTGCAATGTGGGATTGGGTGAGTGGCAATAAGCCTCAGTTTGATCTAGTCACCATCACGCCTCCGTGGATCTACGGTCCTTACGGTGCGGATCTCAAGAGCACCAAGCACTTATGCGAATCACTCAGTCTTCTCTGGAGCATGGTAGACGGAGAAGGCGTTGTACCTTTTGACTTCGGCGGCTATGCCGATGCCCGTGAGATCTCTGCAGCCCATGTTTTGGCGCGCCAGGTTGCAGAGGCCGGAGGGCAAAGGTTCTGGGTTGGCCAAGGCTTTCAGTACCAGTCCGCAATAGACACTGCCAAAGTTCGTGTTCCGGAGTTGGAAGACAGATTGCCAGAGGGGTAACCGGCGCTCGTGGAGGATGTTTATAAGGTCGACGGCACCAAGGCAACGAGGGTTTGGGCCTCACGTATCGCTCAGTGGCAGAAACTATGGAAAACACATTTATCCAACTTCTCTGCGCGGAGCAGATGGAGGCATTACCCTAGATCACATTCCTTCAACAGCTATATTAGCAAAGTCTCTACCTCTCCAGCTCAAATCACGGGTATCTCGAAATGTACATAAGACAACAGTTATGGAAAACTCCTAAATTCAGCCTGTTCTAGGCTATCGCATCCGAAGACATTAGAAGCCCAAAAGAAACCAGGCGAACATGGAAATGGCCAGAGCGCCGATCGAAGCCCGTGTTCGGGTACCTAAGCCTTCTGCGTCTCTGTTGTTGTCGGTAGAATTCGAGCCAAAACTGGATTCAAGACCGGACCCGTCGCACTGCCCCCTGATCCCGCTGATCGAATCTTCACTCTTGGTGATTTCTTTGATATCGCTCCCACACTCATTCCGATTCGCCAGCCACATAGCCCTGTTGTCTTGATCATACACAGCATATACAGCTCTTAGGAATGGGTGACCGAGGTAATAGAAGTCGATGTCTTTCTCGACCTCCAAGTCATCCCATGGGAAAGTAGACAAGTAGCACAGCTCGCGCGCAGTCTCATAATCAATTTCCTCCAGCTGTGTACTGGAGATGATAAAATCGGCATACGGGATGCTGACATTCAGGGCGCCGAAGTGTAGATCCACAGATCCTTTCACGAGGTCTTTGGACTCGCAAGGAACCACGTACCATTCATCGATCTCGTCGCTGGTGTTGTAGATACCAAATGCTGAAGCAATCTCGTTGACAACCTTGGTAGGGAGGTAGCTCACTTCGTCCATGGAATGGGTCATCACTTTGAACCCTGGGTGTGAGCTCTCGTTAATCCCGTTTCGTAACGTAAGGCTATCCACGTTCATCCAGTACCTAATATGGTAATTAGCTCATAGAAAGTAGACGTCATCTGGGCATATTAACCTGAACTCTTCATAATCAAATGGATATTTTGGGGGATCGATAATAGGGACCTTCTGGAGTGCACCGGCGAACTTTTTCGTGTCAACGCCGCCCAAGACCAGAGAGCCTTCATTTAGACTGTGGCCCGTCCCAAGGGCCAGTCCGAAGGCCTTGGTCTGCATCACGCCTTGGGACACGAGTTCATCAACCACATTGGAGTGGTTTGAGTTGACTCCCCTGCCGAAGCCAAGGCCTAGCGAGCCAGAATGAACCGCAGAGGGATACTCGTAGACGCCGAATGTTACGTTCTTCAAAGTATCTAGATAGAGTTTTAATCACTTATTCCCGACACAGAGTGTTATGTATGCTTACCCTCGCCTTGTATGGTCAAATCATCGGCATAGTGGACCAGCGAATAGGAACTTCCGTCGTCGTTGTCTATATAGGCCTCATCGGACGAGACATACTTGCTTGAGGAGGAAAGTGACTCGTTGTACGTTCCGAAAGTCTTGCATTGTTCAATGTAGAAATAGTTCTCTTCGCATGTTTCGAGCACGTATGTAACATAGGAGCCAACATCCACTGCTAATTTAACGCTCTGTTTTGGGTTTCCGATGTCCACTATCCAAAGTCAGCTTGCTAGAATGAAATTGCTGTCGTGCCAGATAAGCGCACCGTTGACCGTGTAGGTCTCATTGCCAAATGATCTGGTGAGCGGAAGGTTGGATTGCCTCTTCTTCAGCGTTGACGGCAACGGTGCGGCGCTACGTGAAAGCGAAAGTTCGGCGAAGCTAGCCTTCTTCGCAACTGCTAATTGCGCTGTAGCCAGTAGGCTAAGGAGTTCTGCAAACTCGCAAAAGGCTATTGACTTCATGGCCCAAGGACGCACCTCCTTAGGTGATTGCTTTCCAAGACCAGGAAAGATTCGTTGATTGCGCCCAATCAAAAACGAAGACAATTGTATCCCTGCAATCGCGAGATCAGGTCTAAGGTTATTGAGCAGATGACGAGCGTATCAAATGCGAAAGTTGTTGTTACAAAACCTGGGGACAGTCCTCTATGGGAGGAACCAATTCTGATTTAAATATTTTCTCTTCCACAAGGGTATCTATCGTGAGCTTTAACTTAGGCCGGAAGAGTCATTTCAGGGCCTCCTGGTAAGCCTGTTAACGATGCCTTTCGTATTAACGGCCATGCGGTTCAGCGGCACGGTCAAGTTCCCCCAGGCCAAGCGGCCAATCAACGGCGTCCATACTATCTCTCTAGATCGTTCTAGGCTGGTAATTTCGTCTGGACAGCGATGCCAAGGATATGTTCTCCATAGGACTAAAATTGGCAACCGAAAGTACCACGTTCGTTTACAAAGCGACCCCGGCTGCTTGGCACCCTGAAGTTTCCTGGACCTTCTGATCGGGTGAGGGTTTCTTAATGTATGCGACAATTGACCGACTACCTGGGCCACCTCTTGTACATGAATACCAAGAATCAGTGGCCGTCACTGACCACGATCCCAGGTCCTGCCTCAGGATGAACGGTACGGATTCCATCGTCGATTGAGCGTTTCAGGCATTTTGCAGTCTGTGATCTTGCGGTCGTACAAGAGTTAACTGGTTCTTGAGCCGTGTATTGAGTTCACTCCGTCGGTTAATCTTAACGTCGTTGACCTCTAAGTCAGGTATCATCGATAACTCATCTTGCCGGGCTGATCTATTCAACATGGGCTTCCATCATCGTGACAACAGCCCGGCTACTGTTTAAGCTCGTCCAGCGATCCCCGAGACCCCTTTGTCTTAATGCCAGTCCAGCGCCAGTGATTACTCGCGACTGAACTCAGCTTTGGATAAGCCATGGTTATGAAACATGTGATGGCCGTGGTTTTGGGGCTGCGGACACCTGGGCCACCTGTCGCAAGTGAAAGCCCTTGACGTGGTCAGGTGCTGTGTCAAACGTTTGGACCTATCTGCGGCCATTATGTGGAGGTGTCACTTCTAGAAGACCAGTAACGCCCACACCGTTTTGCACAAGAGAAGCTTGGAAGATGATCGCCGCCCCTTTGGAAGGATCGTCTCTTTCGTGACGGCTAGTACTCCATTGGGTAGCCATTCGATACTCCTCACAGTACGGCACCTTGACGTTTCTTCCGAGGTTTACAGGTCAGCCTGGATTGGCAAGAGATATCACACTGAACGGGAAACATAAGTGAGAAGATGAGGGAGCGCTCCGAATCCGCGCGTCGTTTGACCTTCGGACATCATATCATACGCAGCCAAGCAGCGGGAAACAGTGGGTGGCATGCTGAGTCACCTGGGCACCTCAAACCTCAACCTCATAGACGCCGCTATGAGAGCAGAGCACCTGTCATATATAATCTGCGCTGCGGCCGCTTTAGTAAGTCTTTTGGGACCCATGAAGATTGGTTGGAAATATCTAATTGTGGGCAAGCCCAATCTTCGTATCCCTTCTACGTCCAGCAAAACTACGCTCGAGGTACAGAAGCCTGTTTAGCAACAATTTCGCAGGCATCCGATATTGCAAGGATGGCAGAGCTAGCGGATTTAATCTGGCCCGTAATTTGCAGCTGACAAAGGTGCCGTGCGCTTCATATATTGACTCGGGCTGGGCAGTGTTGCCTCAGCTGACAGGGACATACGATCACAGCTTCGTGGCGTTTATAGCTCCTCGGTCTGACGTGTAGGCCACGGAGGCTTCCTTGGCCATACAGAAAAAAGACCGGAGCAGCCGGACACTTCTGATACAAGTCACATCCATTTCAAGCGATCCTCCTTACCATGACGCTTCACGCGGACTGAACAACTCCCTTGTGGGATACCAAGGAGATAAGACTCAAGGAGATAACTTTCAGGGAGCCAATCCTCGAAGAGAATCCTCAAGGAGATAGTATTCAGGGAGATAAAACTCCAGGAGATAAGAGGGGACTGCTGAGAAGTATAAAAAAACATTGTGCTCCTCTTTGTGAGGCTGGAACTCGAGAACATAACAGACTAGTTTACGCAGACTTCGCCAGAATCCAATATCAACATACATAGGTTGGTACATGGCGAACAAATTGAATATAGATACATGCTAACAACTTAGCAGGTGCCGCATAAGCCAACACATTCTTCCAACATGCCGGTTGAAGTTGTTGTCATCGCTTACCCCAAGGGGGCGGAGATGAACGTTGACTACTATATCAACAAGCACGTCCCAATGGTGTACGACCTCTGGCAGCCGTACGCCAAGACTTGGAGAGCAGAGATCCCGAGCAGCACCTCGGACAGCCCCTACGAGCTGATTCTGTTTGCGCAGATGGAGAACGAGGGCGACTTTGGCAAAGTCCTGGCTGCCCAGTCCGAGGAGACGACCAACAAGATCAGAAGTGATGGCATCAACTATACGAAGATGCCCCCGGTTATATGGACCCAGCTGCGCGCGGGAGAAGGACCATCTGCATGAGCTTTGTCCGGCCATGGCTGCGTCAGGGCAGCCTTATATGCGTAAAGGAGCCCCGTTCGCAAGCAAGAAAGGCGCTGAAGTGTGTTTACAACGTTGACACGGGCGCGGCACATGTACCAGTCTTGACGTTGAATATAACGAGAATCTCCACTCATCCTAAGGGGTCAAATGACAGTACAAACCATGCAAGCAATAGAACTTGTGATGTTTCTAACGACTGCGGCGTGCAGCATACAATCAAGGCGCAATACTAATCCAGTCTACGTATGTTATATGTACGGGTTCGACAATCACGTGTAGTCCTTGCCGAGAAATGCGTCAATGGCCAAGTGTCCGACATGATCTGCTCTTGAAAGGCAATGGAAGTTAAGAAAGTATGCCCAGTCACCGAGGATTAGGTTAGTGAGTAGACGCCTAGCCCTGCCAGGTGTGGTGATTTCGCATTGGGCTGCCAAGCTGCTGGATGACCCAAAATAGCAAATGGAGTGTGTCCCCGTGCGGCTGCTGTGTTGAAACAGTCGCAACCGTCCTCCGTATGCTGTCACGCCAGAAACCAAACATGTGTTTCTGGCTTGCGGGTCGTGATTATTGCATTAGTCAGCCCTGTGTGCTGCTGCCGGCTCTAAGGTCATGTTGTTTTTGATCATTCGGCCGGAGAGCGCCGGAGCTATTCGATGGATTTATCGGGGTCCTGGCCGGGGTGGCCAAACAGTGATGGAATCCACATTGCGAATATGGAAGCCATGACAGTTTCCAAGACTAATAGGGACAACCAGATTGCCATGTCAAAAACCCTGCTGATCTTTTGACCGCGGGTAGGCAGGGGCCGGCCGATCTCAGCCTTACAAGCTTACATGACGCAGGGTTTTCTTCTGTGGGCCCTGTACAAGGTAATGGGCCGGTGCATCAGCAGTCGGGACGGAGGGAGGGATAATAGAGGCGTGGGATATCTTGTGGCCAATACGAAATATTGAGAGTGCCTGCCCGCGACGTTCATCAACAATGCCCATGATTGATGTTCGCAGGTCTCCTGGGACGTGCTGGCGGTCCGGTTTGGTTGAGTGATTTTGAACACGCCCAGCCGTTTCCAATCTCCATTGGCTCCAACAGGTCTTCGGTCCTATTCGAGCCAGACCCAGTGTTGCGCCGCAGCATGCCCGCAATCAAGTTTCATTACGGTGCGAGCTCGGCGCCCCAAGAGCTTGCCTGAGGGGAGCTACCCCCAAGCTCTTTTGTAGTTTTGACTCATGCTCAGGGCCCTCGTTGCATAATGACAATCTTGGCAAGCAGCTGACCCAGGAGATGTCAGTATCTGGGCGTCATTGACCGCCGTGGCCAGCCCAAGGGCTCGAGACTCGCTTGAGACTCTGGCAGCTTATTGTTGTTTCGCCCAGCTGGAGCTCCAGGAAGAAAGGGAAGGGGTAAAGACAGTTGCAAGGACAAGACACTGGGTGGCTACCTATGTAGCTTTAGCGTCAGCAGGGAGTAGAAATCTCCAGCTGCCAACCCGTGGAGAGTAGTACTGTAGGTAGCGAGTATACACTAAAACACCAAGCAGCGGGCTTCCGGATGCACGCCCGGAAGAGAGGGGGATCAGAAGAAAAAGTCAAGCAGGCATGCAGGTAGCCAAGGGAACGGGTCGTCCATTATATAGCCGGTTTGGCGGCTCTGGAAGCCGTCGACCACGCAGCCGAGCTATTCTCGGGCAGAGTCGTGGCAGGTCGTCCTGGATGAACCGAGATTCCGTGACGCTGCCCGTCTGGTTTTCGTGAATCTGGGGTAACGTGGATGAGCTCGGGACTCCTAGCGGTACATGGCATATACATGGGCATCTTGGATGCTGGGACCGCCTGAGGCGATCTGGAGCATGCAGAGACGTCTCGTCAGTGATAGAATGTAATATCATGGTTTCACCGATTGAGTGATTTTTACGAAGCACACTCAAGCATTGAGCTCCGACATAGGTACTGTAGAAAATTTGTCTGGACGAGATATCGAGAGCTAGGGCGCGCACTGTCTGGGAGTGCTGCGTGTTAGAGGGCACGGTGACTCTACTTGCCCGCGGGGTGTCCGGCCAGACAAAGCACTCAACAAACTCTCCGGCGAGACCAGCCCGCACGAGGGCGCTGGCAGGGCTGGATAGGCTCGACCCGGGGATGGAGGGGTTCCGGACTGACGGGTTCAAGAGATGCTTTGAGTTCCCAGGCTACAGCACTGTCCTAGATCAGGATCATATGCCCAAGAGTCAATCCGGGACGGGGTTGACGAGCTGCATCGCGTCTCCCAGCCCGACGGTCAGCTGGGCGCACATCTGCTGCCCTCTTGTCTTGTAGCTAGGTAGGCATGGACGGAGGGGCAGAGGGGCAGAGGGGCATCCTTGGGTGCATGTACCTCCCAGGTAGCCTCTAACGGGAGGACGCGGCGGGCGGGCGACAACGTGGCTCCCCTCGCACGACGCACGGCTCAGACTGCCCCTCCTTCGTGGTCTGGTCGCCCACCTCAACCTTTGTGGTCAGGCCGTATGTCATCACCCCACCAAAATCCCGCCGGCCATCCCTCGTCCAACCTGCAACGCCAGAGCTATTAAACCTAGCAGACGCCCTCCTCGCACCCGCCCTTGGAGCTCGATCCTCTCTCCCATCTCATCCATCATCACTCTCCTATCCTAGCCCAGACAATCAGAGACGTCTTTTCGAAGAGCGTTCCTGATTCTTGTGCCAGTCCATCCCACTTCATCCAAGTCTCACCCCTCTCACACACACCACCCCCACCCCCCACCCCTCACCATGGTCAAGGTTGGTATCAACGGCTTCGGCCGCATCGGTCGTATCGTCTTCCGCAATGCCGTTGAGCACCCCGAGATTGAGATCGTGGCCGTGAACGACCCCTTCATCGAGCCCAAGTACGCTGAGTACATGCTCAAGTACGACTCCACCCACGGCCAGTTCAAGGGCACCATCGAGGTCTCGGGCTCCGACCTCGTCGTCAACGGCAAGAAGGTCAAGTTCTACACCGAGCGCGACCCCGCCGCCATCCCCTGGAAGGACACCGGCGCTGAGTACATTGTCGAGTCCACCGGTGTCTTCACCACCACCGACAAGGCCAAGGCTCACTTGTCCGGCGGTGCCAAGAAGGTCATCATCTCGGCCCCCTCCGCCGATGCCCCCATGTACGTGATGGGCGTCAACGAGAAGACCTACGACGGCAAGGCCGATGTCATCTCCAACGCCTCGTGCACCACCAACTGCCTGGCTCCCCTGGCCAAGGTCATCCACGACAAGTTCACCATCGTCGAGGGTCTCATGACCACCGTCCACTCCTACACCGCCACCCAGAAGACCGTCGACGGCCCCTCGGCCAAGGACTGGCGTGGTGGCCGTACCGCTGCTCAGAACATCATCCCCAGCAGCACCGGTGCCGCCAAGGCCGTCGGCAAGGTCATCCCCGACCTGAACGGCAAGCTCACCGGCATGTCCATGCGTGTCCCCACTGCCAACGTCTCCGTCGTCGACCTGACTGCCCGCATCGAGAAGGGCGCCACCTACGACGAGATCAAGGAGGCCATCAAGGAGGCTGCCAACGGCCCCCTCAAGGGTAAGTCTACTGAAAATCTGCCCTTCGGCCTTCGGGCAACTCGTGAGAAAGAAAAAAAAAATAGAGAAACAGAAAACTAACACCGATCCTCACAGGTATACTCGCCTACACTGAGGACGAGGTTGTCTCTACCGACATGATCGGCAACACCAACTCCTCCATCTTCGATGCCAAGGCTGGTATCTCCTTGAACAAGAACTTTGTCAAGCTCGTCTCCTGGTACGACAACGAGTGGGGTTACAGCCGTCGTGTCCTGGACCTCCTGGCCTACGTCGCCAAGGTTGACGGTGCCAAATGAATTGACCACCATCCCAAGCTCTAAGCAAGTCCTGCGGATGAGCAGGCGGGAAAGTCAAGAAAAGAAAAAGAATGAAAGTAGTCCTTTTAGATTCATGAGGCTGGGGCAGCAAGGTTCGACGGTAAAACGGCAATCGGACCGCACGGCTTTTTATGGGATCAGATATATGACGGGAAACGTCGAGACTGCGATAGTATGAATCAATGACATAGAATTACGCCAATCCACCTATGATACAAGACTCTATGGCTTCAAGTGCTGAATCTCTCTCTTGCTCTCGTGTCCATTTTGATCTCCACAAACGCCCGAAAACTTGACAATAAAAAAAATAAAAAAACCGATAACAACGACGCCCGATTCTATGACCTCTAGCTAATCTCCATGGCGTCGCCGCCGCCGTTGCCGTTGGGGATGGCAAAATCCACCGCCCCGTTGTTCCCGATCAGACGCTTCTCCGACTCGGACACGAAGCGCACACTCCGGTTCGGGTCGTAGAAGAGCTTGAAGCTGCGCTGCACGTCGTCGACCGTGACCTGCTTGGCGCGTCGCTTGGCCGAGATGAGCTGCGAGGTCGTGATGAGGTTGCTGGCGTAGCGCAGGCCGGCCTCCTGGCCGATCTTGGTCAGCAGGGCCAGGGCGTCGGGCGAGACGTCGACCTCCTCCTCCTGGGCGCGGATGGCCAGGATCTTGTTGATGTCGTCGGCGGCGTACGTCTGGGTTTGGATGATGACGACGCGGTCGAGGAAGTCGAGCGGCAGGCCGTGCGGGCTGCGGTAGTCGGTGCCGCGGATCTTGGAGTTGCCCCGGTTGCTGGCCATGATGACGACGGGGGCCAGGTCGACCTCAAGGGCGCGGTTGACGTAGCTGAAGCACTCGATGTCGAGCATGTGCACCTCGTCGATGAACAGGACGCCGGGGACGATCTCGGCCTTGCCCTCCTCCTTCCACTCGGCGACCTTGGTGTCGATCTGGTCGCGAATCTCGCTGCGGATCTCGCCCGTGTCGCCGCTGAACAGGGCCAGGAAGCCCTGCGTCCGCGAGTTGATGACGTCGATCTCGTGCAGGGTGACGGTGTGCACCACCTCCTTGCGCTTCTGCAGCTCGCCGTCGGGGCACTGGAGGAACTTTGTGTCGGCGCCCATGGCGTCGTAGTCGCGGCTGCGGGCGTAGCTGCGGCCCAGCTTGGTGATCTTGCCGCTGCTCTTGTCGATGGAGATGATGTCGCCGGCCATGACGCGCTCCTTGGTCATGGCGTCGATCATCTTGGCGCCCATGTCGTAGACGGCCTCCATGTCGGTGGTCTTGATGGTGAGCTTGCCCTGCTTGGCGCCGCCCGTGACGGAGCGGTCGATCTGGATCTCGACGACCTCGCCCTCCATGATCTCGGTCTCCTCCTTGATGCGCACGCCGATGGACTTGCGGAAGGCCTGGGTGAGGGCCTCGGTCTTGGACATCTCGAGCGAGAAGATCTCGGACGAGGCGAGGGTCGTGAAGGGGACGTCGGGCCCGAGCGATTGCGCCATGCCCATGGCTATGGCCGTCTTTCCCGTGCTAGAAACAACAGACTATGTGTCAGCTCCTGGCTGCCCCCGCGACTGAAGCGAAACGAAGGCCCCGTCTGCGGGCGAGCGGGCGGGCGAGCTCACCTGGGAGGACCGGCGATCAAGACGGCGCGGCCAGCGATCTTTCCGACCTTGATCATCTCCAGAATGACGGCGGCGGCCTTCCGGGCCTTCTCCTGGCCGACCAGGCCCTGCGAGTTGGACCTCGGCTCCAGCGTGTCGGCGTCGACACCCAGGCCGCGGATGTGCGAGTGGGCGGCGATGAGGTTCAGACCTCGGAGGTCCTTGCTCTCGGAGACGGTCATCACGGGCTGCATGGCGCGGGCGGGTCAGCACTGGGCGGCAATGCGTACGACACAGGCAATACTTACAGCTGCCATCTTGACAGGTCTTCAACGGCAGATGGCGTGGTGGTTTGGGGAGACGATCGGATGCGGATGCAGTCGTCGATGGGCCGTTCCGTTTCTGTCGCGATCTGAGCTTTGGGAGCTTGAGATGCGACCGATTAAATTTCGCTGACAGCTGCCGCGCCGCGCGCCGCGCCTGGGGGGTCGGAATCTGCTGGCGCTGTTGCAACTACTGAAGAGGCCCGCTAAAGCTTCCAAGGCTACGGTACCATACCATAGTAGTACCTCTTTTGGGCGCTATCTCTTTTAGTCGCCCAGCCGCCCCTCGGCGTCTACTGCCTCGTCTGTCCAAGAAACGCGGGCATGATCCCTTACAGACCAGCCGTGACTATAGTACATGTCTGCTATCAAGGGACCAGTCGGGACCAGTCGGGACCAATCCCATGAGGCGGTGTGACTCTGGGAAAATCCAATATCGACAGTGAGGGCAGTACACTTTACTCCTCATCACGCCATGGAAGTTGCCGATTCCAGACGGCCGCAGGCGCCATGCCATCACCTCACGTGCCATAGTATTGCACAAACGGAAACCCCAGCACCGTTTGGGGGCAACACCCTTGCTGGGATGTGATATATCCTTACTGCCTATGTACGTACTATGGTATGCATTTCGAACAATGTTTGCTTCCTCCAGCTGACTGAACACTAACAACGGGTCACGTTCCCGAACCCAACTCCTAGCGCTGGGCTTGCTAGAGACCCAGTTGTGCGTGCCTGTGTGTAACTACTTCGTTGACATCGTCGGCCCTGCCCTTCTGGTTATGGAAATGATGCCTGTCCAGATCTTCATTTGTCAGGAAGCCCGGATCGGATTCTCATGCAAACGCGGTGCAACTCCATGATTGATGCCCGCATTTCGCAACCACACCATTTCTCTGGTTCATCGGCCTGCCATTCGTCCAGGTCGCCGTATAACTCATTTTTCTCAGGCTGTTGCTTTTTTTCAGGCACCCCGTTCGTTTTCCTCTCTACGCAAGGGAATACTTCTGACCAACACCTTGCAATTGGCGGACAAGGCCCCTCTTCACGCACCTCCATAGCCCTCTGCAGCGCTCTCATTCAATCGAGTTCTGCTTTCTTTTTCCTCTCGCACATCCAGGTCCCCCTTGCGTTCGCATGCTGAACGAAAAGAAAACTCCCAAGTTCCAGATCTGGTATCAGGTATCACCCTCTCACCTACCCCGTCTGCGTCTGAATATAATTTGGTCCGGTCTTTCACACACGCACTGCGAGGAACTATAGATAACGTCTCGTCCAGTCGTGTTGATGCAAGGGGTGCTCGGCTTGGCTGACTGCCTCCTCCCCCTCAACTCCATCCTTTCGACATAGAACTCAAGTTGAGTGGTAGGAAGCTGGGCAGGAGTGGGTACGCAGCCATCTTGTGTCCTCTACTACTGCACGGGCGCTGCAACCGATTCCCGCCTATCACTTTGGGCTTCAAGTCTACACCGATACGACAAGATACGGTACTACGAGTCTTTACGCAGCAAATTCGGCTCGCCGCCATATCTCGACGACGAGTTTGCACTCTGTGCACGAAGGCGAGCGCCTGCACTTGCACATGCACTTCCCCCTCGTCCTTCGACCCGTGAACGGCTTAGGTCGCAGCACACTGCACCACAACCCCTGCGAACCCCAATTCTACCCAAATTTGGAGGCGCGTCCCGCATGTCACTTGGATGCGCGCCTGCAGTCCAGCAAAAGCGAGCCAAACCACTGGGTGGCGGAAACGCAAATCTTGGTCCTCGCCGTCAAGTCAATATCGCCGTTTCGAACGTGCCGAATAGACTCGAGAGGCAGGCGCGAAGGATCCGGGCAATGTGACCCGGCTGAAGCCAAATCCTGGGGATCCAGCTTGAAGCAGGCACCATCTATCTGCCTACCACCTTCACTTCCACGGCTCGGGAGGGCATATCTGCAACCTCGACACTAGGCGCCCAGAACCTGCTTGAGGAGTTGGCACAGAGACTCTAGGTAGGCCGACGGCCTCGTTGCTTCGGCCCGTTTGCCCGTCCTGACCACCGCCTTCCGCAGCATGACACCGGCACGGAATGGCGTTTCAACGACAGTATGGGTTCGACGACGACCGACGCCGCTCGGGGCTCGGGGGCTACGAATCATATAGGCCAGGAGACGCGAGGGGGCGTGACCGTGACCGTGACCGCGACCGCGACCGCGACCGCAGCCGTGAGAGGGATAGGGCGCCGGTCCGTCGTGACAGCGACCGTGGATTGAGCTCGACCTCTCCAACCCGCAGCGAACACAGGCAGGACAGGCCGACAGATCGAGGGCGGGAGGCTGATAGTAGGACCAAGGGCCTGTCACTCAATACCGACCCGGCTGTACTCAACGCGCCAACTGGGCCACGCGCCTCGGCATCTTCTGCGAGAAGTCCTCCCACCGGCCCTCGCAACCCGTCCATCTCCTCCCGTGTCGCGCCCTCAGGCCCGACATTGGCAAAATCAGCAGTCCCATCCGCACCCGCTTCCTCTGCGATACCAAGCCCGATTGTAGCTTCAGTCATTCCCAAGACGAGAGACCCCAGCCTTCAGCCCGTATTTGATGTGCTCTTCCGATTCAGCGAAGACCTGTATTGGCGTTGCGCATTCGGGCCAGAGAGAAAGAGGAGGGCAAAGGAGAGGGAGGCTAGAGATGCTCAATTCAAGAAGTCGCAGGCGAGGTCTGGCGACTTCCCGCAGGTGCTTGAGATTTATCAGCGAACCAAGGAGAAGGATGACCTGGTCATCAATGAGCTGGAGACAAAATGGCGGACGAATGAGAAGTCCTTCTTCAAAGATTTAGAGGGTGTAGCGGCGGAAATCGTCAGCAACAAGAAAAGTGAAATGCCAACACCGCCGACCGCCGCACCAGCGGCTCCTGACCATGCCCCTGCTATCCAGTCTCTTGAAGAGAGATTCACAGTCTTCCAGAAGAATTTTCAGAAGGATATGACCGAAGCTCGCCACAAAATCCAGCAGCTGGAAGCCGACAAGAAAGAGTCGGGCGAGAAGATCAATGTTCTCCAAGTCCGTTGCAAGGAATCCGAGGACAGAGTCAAGTCGCTAGAGCTTTTCATCAACGGGCTTCCCGACCAGAATCTTGAAAGGAAATGTCGAGAAAATGAGACCGCTAGTCTGCGAAAAGACCTGGACGCTGTATGCGAACAGGCTTCCACCGTCAAAGCACAGCTAGCCTCTGCCATGTCGAGTGTTAACCAGCTGAAAGAGTCCAAGGCCACCTCTGCCGACATGGCCAAGACTGCTGCACAGCTGAAGGAGCTCGAAGGGCAAGTTCGTCAGCATCAAGACACAATACGCAAGGTTGATCCTCTACAGCGGAGTATTGACAAACTCCAGAAATCAAAGGTGGCTCCCGAAGGACTAGCCAAGTCCACGTCTGCCTCGAAAGAAGTTCAGGATCAACTCCGCCAACACGGCGACAGCATTCGTAAAATTGAGCGTCGCCAAGACAAGTCGAAGGAGCTTGCCACGTCGCTAGAGGGGCTGGAGTCCAAGATGTTAACAATACAAAGTGCCGTCTCCAGTATCCAAAAGCGAACTGAGAACATAGATTCCGAGGACTTCAATTCCCTCATCAACAACTGGGTCTCACTGGAGGTGCCAGAGAAAATTGAGAGGTATGACCGGCAGTTCCTGGAGGTGACGGCGGATGTTCGATCCATCAAAGAATCTGGATCCCGTGCCGAACCAGCTGTACATCCTGCAATTGAAGTGCACGGTGCCAAGTTACAAGGCCTCGAGGCTGATGTGCAACGTGCGCAACAAGAGTCAGAAAACCTCAAGACCGAGGTTCAACGAGCACATCAAGAGTCAGAAAACCTCAAGACCGAGGTTCAACGAGCGCATCAAGAGTCGCAAAATCTGAAGGCCGCCGTGCAGCAAATTGATCAGAAACTAGCGAGTGCACAGCAGAGGATGTCCGAAATCGAGCCGAGTGTTATTGAAACAGTTGAGAAGACCGTGGAAGCCATGACCGACGCCATTGGCGAGACTATGGATCAGCACGAAGCTCGTATCAAAACACTTGAGGCAAAGCCTGTGCAAGCAAGAACGCCGGCCCCTACTCCTCAGCTCGACTCTCGTGCTAGTCCCGCGACCGGCGACCTGAATTTGGCCGCCCGGATCAAAGTAATGGAAGATGGAACGGTGGCACAAGCCAACCAGCTCAGGGAGCTATCGGACAGTCTCACTCAATTGTCAGCCAGGTTGGAGGACGCGGCCGGATCTCATGATGCCGACGCCAGTGCCATCAAGGCCAGTATTCAGAAAGTCTACACCGCCTGCGACGAAACGCGCACCAGGACCCAACAGGCACTGGAGTCTCAAGAGTTCGCAATTCAAGGCTTGAATACTCAGCTGAATAATATCAATACACAGGCCATGTGTGTCGAGATGGCCAAACATATTGAGGCATACTGTACACGTCTAGGCCCACGCATAGACAGCCTATACGTGTACTACGAAAACTACAGGCAAAGGTTAGATGCCTTTCAGAATGTCTTAGAGCAGCTCAGTCGTGGATCGCAGCAGAAGCGCTCGGCGACGCCGCAAAGAAATACGGGTGAGCCTAGCAAGAAGCGGAAGCTAGATACTAATGGTGTCAATACCGCTCCGGTATATCCGTTACGAGTCGATACCAATGCCCAGCATTAGCCACAAAGGTCGTTCCGCGGAATGCTGTTCCGCGGAATATTCCCAGGTCGCAGGTC
The DNA here is from genome assembly GCF_022829205.1 of Neoarthrinium moseri. Lineage (NCBI taxonomy): Eukaryota > Fungi > Ascomycota > Sordariomycetes > Amphisphaeriales > Apiosporaceae > Neoarthrinium > Neoarthrinium moseri. The sequence goes on along the minus strand of NW_026055121.1, from coordinate 540,294 downwards.
GAACCGGCTCAAATATTGGAAAAATCGGAAACCCATGCACATATTCTATTGCCAACATACGACGGGCGAAGAGGCGAGACTAGACGATGAAACTCAATCAACTCCTTGTACATGGAATTATTTTTTAAGGGAAGGCTCTGTTTTGCATCGATACGTATACCCATCACGGAAAACTGTTTTGCTGTTGCTCGGGGGAGGAAACGACCAAGGGGTTATATGCAAGTAGTCTTGGTACCTGTAGAGAAGCTCTCGAGGCTGTACAGACCCCAAGGAAAGCATCTGGTCAGGGGGCCTCACATTGAGGCTTGACGACACCCATGTCGTCCGGTGGTTTGCAGAGAGGAATGCGCTGCACTAGTCCGTTTTCACTATGTAGGCCTTCAAGGAATAGAGAGTACTTGAATCTCAAGTCGCGAGTCTAGTTTGCGTGCTGATGTATGTATGTGCCCTCATCCCATTTTTCTAAGTGGTGGTTGTACATTTCGTAATGACGCCTCGCCGCAAATCATATGCCTTTTCGCTTTCCGAAACGCCGTCTATACCACAAAATGCCGCCGTGTTCTCTGTGCCAACCTCGCTACCATGTGCATGGGAGTTGCGCATGGCGATGATGACATATGCACCTTCCCCTCTAGTCCACGCATGACCGGCGATGAACACTGCCATACTAATCCACTCGTACCCGTCCAAGGTGCCGCCGAAGACCGATTGTAGAGTAGTGCAGCGTATGTCGCTCGGTACGCCCTGGAGAAGGGGGCGAGGATATCTTCGTCAACCGCGTTCGTTGGTCCAGCGCTCCCTCCGAACCCGCTGCAGTTACAAGAGCTTCAGGCCGCCGGTGACCTGGTCGACCAGGCTCTTGGGCGCGGGGCCGACGCCCAGCACCGTCATGCTGCCGGCCTCGATCTGCGTGCGGCCGGCGTCCTGGATGACCTCGGCCGTCAGGCCCAGGGCGCGCGCCCGCCCCATCAGGTCCAGCAGCTCCTGCTGCGACTTGGTCTGCACCGCGATCTTGGCCTGCCCCAGCCGCTCCCACCGCTTCAGCACCTGGCCCGCGGCCGACGTCGCCGGCTGCCGCGCCAGCGACTTGTAGCACGCCAGGGTGGCGTGCGAGCACTGCGCCGCGATCTTGCCTGTTGTTCGGGGAAAAGGGTTGCCTGCGTTAGCCTTTGTGCGCCTCGGGGTTGGGGGGAGGGGAGTTGGTTCGTCATTGTGTCGACGGCTCCTTCGTACCTTTGGTCATGCCCAGGTCCGTCCGCACGACCAGCACCAGCTTGCACTCCTCGTTGGGGCTGGCGGCGGCGAGCGCGCTGGTCGAGGGGTCGACGGCGCTGGCGGCCTTGGCCTTCTTGGGCCGGTTCTGCTTCAGGCCGTCGCGCTTGTCGGCGTCGGTGCTGTTGGCCCAGTTGGGGGCGTGGTCGAGCAGGCTGTCGTCGACGTCGACGTCGGACTCGTCGCTCTCGACGGGGTCGGTCAGGTTGCGGCGGCGCTCCTCGGACATGGAGGGCGGGATCAGGTAGCCGCGGATCGAGTAGATGCCCAGCATGAAGCCGCTGAGGAAGGCGACGATGCTGGTGGACAGCAGCGCCGCCGTGGGCGTGAAGGCGTTGGGCTTGTCGGACATGTTTTCTCTCTCTCTTTCTCTGCTGGTCGATGGTGCAGATGTTTTGGGAGGGAGTGACTGGCTTTCCTTGGCGGTCTTATCGAGAGCAAAGTGGGTGGGTTATGTAAGTCGACGTCGATGCGGCTCCAGGATGCTTGGCTCCCCTGAAGAGTACCCAAGACACGACAGAAAAAACAGGAAGATATGGATGATTATGATTGATGAAAGAGTGCATATATATTACATTTATCTCTCCAGTTCACTTTGTTGGGTTTAGTCACCTTTCGAATCCCGCAGCAAGACATGGACCACGCTTCCGTGTGTTTGGTAGAAATTGTGGCATCTACTGCTAAATACCTACCTAGCTTGAACTACTTTCCAAGACCCGCAACTTTCCACCTGGATAGCAATCTATAGCAATTTATGACCGCGGAACCTCCAGGCGACCTAGAGTTTCTGGGCAACGTGTCAAAGAGCGACTGTTTGTCTCCCTATAAGGTGAACTGTGACGAATCAATTTCTCTCTCATGTCCGGTAAGCAACAGGTTGATCATCAAGGGCCGTTGAATGAGGCTGAAAATCGGGGAATTCTCAATTCCCTTGCCATGTAACTTACAGAAAGGGGCCAGGGGCAAGGGGCCAGGCAAGCCAAGGGGTGGGGCCCCACGCTGTTTCCAGTCGGCGGGCAGCCTCTCTGGCCGGCTGAGGCTGGCGGTTGGGCAGGTTGTAAGCACACAGCAGGGCGTGGGCGTGGGCGTGTGTCTGATCTCACGGTTGTGTGTAATTAAGGAACAAGCTGGTCACCGATTGCAGAGTCGGCAGAGCGGAGCGGCGGGAGCTTGAATGCGCGTTATGAAGGATGGAAAGCCCCCCCCAATATGGACTGCAAGTAATCTGATGTGGGCGTGGGCGGATCGATTAGGTTTCGATTGCTACAGTATGCCCATGTGTACTGTGCGGTATATGCCTTGGCTGTAGGACTTAGGGACCATGCATGTCGATTTGCTTACGGTCAGCCACGCAGCCCTGCGGCATCTGCCAGTTGATTGAGTGAAAGTGATTCAATGAAGTGGTGAAGGGCAAGAGGCAGCACGTCTTCGGCCCAGTGGAGTGGCTATGGTGTAGGTAGTCGATAGAGTTCACTGCTATGATCGGCATTAACTAAGGTAGTGGTCGGTGGTTTGCAAGTCAAGCTACTGTTACCGAAGGTAGGGATTAGTTGGTTCGTACAGTCCGTCCCCGTCCCCATTGACGCGTTCGGCCGTGATCTGATGCGTGTTACACCTCTCCGGTTCGAAGACTTGTCGAATTGGGTCTTGTTTTGGCGAGGACTAAAGCGACTCGACCTGACACGGGTAGGAATGTCTCTTAATAAGTACACCGCAGCCGTGATCCTATCCGTCGGGACTCTATCTCTCTCCCTCGGCCTGATCTATAGACGCCGTCAGCATCTTCCAAGCCGCCCCGTGTCCTGCGAGCTACGCACGCTACCTGCCGCGGGCCCGCTCCGCTACCGCTAAGCTACGTCCATCACCACTGGGCGCTGGCTGCCGGCCGCTGCAAAGCCAGTGGAGTAGACCAAGCAAGCAGCAAGGCCCCCCGGAGTTAGTACTGTGTAAGTGCTCAAGTCAGGCTCTCGACACCAAGGGTACGGTAAGACGGCACGCACGAGTCACGAGTCGGCCATGGCAGCCAGCTCCCTACGTTAACTAGGGACGTAGCTACACGTCTCGTCGCGACATCTGGTGCATCGGAATGTGTGATGCGCTGCTGCGAAAGCCTGACGTCTAGTCTAGCCAAGTCAACTGTCTGTCCTGCCCTGTTTCCGGTTATGACCAAGAGCTCGCGCGCTCGCTCACTGCACCGGTTCGGCTTGGAGAGGAGAGGGAGACGGTCTGTATCCAATCAGTTGCCAAGCTGCGTCGGCATCCCCGTCGCGTTTTCTGTGACCTGCGTCTCCATCTCTCCCAATCCCATCCTCATGCTCGCCCGAGAACAATACCTTCCCCCAGGCAGGCGCTAGTCAAGGTAGCTAGGTCCTGGCGTGCCGCGATACGGGTGCGCAGTGTGGGTGCATCGCGCTCGGTAGTCCCCATCTGCCTGCTGCCCATTGCCCGTCGCTCAACCTCGCGTGCACTTCAGACCGACCCGTACGTGCCTCGAAACAGAGGTGCCTCAAAACGCACACGCACACGCACACGCACACGCACACGTACACGCACCGGGGGAGACAATACCAAAGTTAGGAGAAGAGGTCAGTCATTTCTGCTGTGTATAGTCCACTCCTCCATCTCGCCCGCGCAACTTGCTCCTGTCTCTCGCTGTCTGTATCTCTGCTCGCTAGAGTACATGGGGATAGCAGGTCGAGGTCGAGGTTGAGGTTGAGGTTGAGGTTGAGGCGCAAATGCGTGCTTGTTTGGTTCGGGTCACCATGTGTTCCTGTTCGCCCACCGCACCGCATCGCATCCCCCTCATTGGATTTCTCTGGTCGCCGGCCCTCTCTGAGGTTGAACCTGGGAACGATCCCGCTAAACTCTAAAGTCAGACATTCCCATCCCTTCCCGTCTTATCTCAACCCACCACACGCCCACGGCCGCCGGGCTGCTACCCCGTCTGCCCGTCCTCTCCAGCCTTTTGGACAACCCACACCCCTGGCCCTGGCCACGACGTTCCACCTGCTTTGGAGGACGAACACCACGCAGACACATACCCGCACACACACACGCGCGCGCGCGCGCACTTGAGTTGCATACCCAGGTGACTATCCTTGGACAACAACAAAGAAGGAAAAGAAGATCGGCCCCCCAGCCGGCGCCCGCGCTCCCCTTTGATGCCACCATCCCACCTCCGCGCGCAACAGCTCGACGTTGCATGAGAACAAAGGGACGACCATGGAGGCGGCGGCCAAGTCCATCAAGAGTCTAGCCAGCAGCTTGCCCGACCGCCCGCACCACCTGTCTGTCTCGCCCGATTCGCGCTACCACCTGCATCCCAACGATACCCGCCTCGAGGAGGATGTCATCCGGCCTCTGCAGTACATGACCTTTCTGTTCGACGCCGATCGCGGTCTGCTTCTCACCAGAGCCCACTCCGACATCCGCAAGGAGGAGAGCCATGCGCCCAAGCCCCCACGGCCCCAGTCGGACCCGAACAAGCCCAAGACCAAGCTGTCGCTGAAGGACTACAAGAGTCGCAAGCAAGAATCCCTCCCGTCCGAGGGGTCCTCCCCCAAGAAGGCTGCCGCCGTCTCCGTCGCGACCCCGAGCGCGCCCACCGCGCCCAAGCACGCCGCCGTCAAGGACCAGCCACCGGTGCCCACCATTAAGAAGGAGAACGGCACCTCCGCTGCCGACAGCATGCTGCGCAAGGCTGCCATCAACAAGGCGCATCCCAGCCTGCCCCCCAAGCCCGACGTGCGCCGCCTCACCAGTCCCTCCCCGGAAAGAAAGAAGCGGCCTTCGGATGTCAACGACGAGAGCAGGTCGGCCAAGCGCACCAAGATCGAAGGCACAACACCCAATGCCACGTCGCGTCCACCGCCCAGGCCCGACACTCCCAACAAACCGGCCGATAAGCTGGTCGCTCATGACAAGAAGTCGGCAAAGGAGCTCAAGCCGTCGCCTTTGCCAAACGGCATCACGAAATCAGCAACTAGCAACTCCAGCAGCCGCGGCGTTTCTCCGCGGCCGAATAGCCAGGTCAACGGGTCTCAGTCCCAGAAGTCCGCCAATAGCACCCATGGAACACCCAAGAAGGAGAAGCCGCACATACCGCCCTTGCTGTCACCACTTGGCGCCTCCGATTACCCTGACAAGAAAGCAGAGCCCCGGCCGAGCCCGCTGAAGAAACAGGTGGACAAGGATGCAAAGCTGCAATTGAAGAAGCCACGCGACGAACACGAGCCCTCGTCAACGGCCAAGAAGTCAAGATTGGAGATCCCGCCTCTCCTGTCTCCCACATTGCCACCTATAGTCAGAGAAGCGCTGGCTGAGCAGGTTTTAAAAGAGAAGAAGCCAGGCTCGGGCAAGGAGCCGAGCCAAAAGAGCAGCTCCGCGGTGGATTCCCCCGGCAGCAGTGCAAAGAAGTCTGTCGCAAAGCCAGCAAAGGAGGAGACGATTCACGTTGACAGCAGCAACACCAAGAAGGAAAAGAGAGAAGAAGAGACCCCGATGATTGTGAGGTTAAAATACCCGAAAAAGCTGAGCAAGACGGTGTCGAGACTTCTGGCATTGGCTCCGAAGAAGAAGCAAGAGACTGCCAGGAGGGATGTACCAGAGTCGACGAGGAAGGACGAACATGCTACCAGGGAACGGTCCGACAGCCTGGAACCGCCGTCTGCGACTGCCGCCCGCAAACGCCCCCGTGCCTCAACAGATGTCAGCGAGCAGCCGTCCGCGATTAAGCGCCCGAGAACGGCGGAGCCGCCTCAACCTTCAACGCCGTCCAAGCACAGTTCCGCCATGCAGCGGGTGGCTTCGAGCAGTTCTCAGGCCGGTACACCGGGTGGCACAAACGTCACCCCGGCAGGCGTCAACACGGATCGCCGGTCTGCATCGGTGGACCCGGAAAGAGCGAACAGGCTTAGGAAGCAGCACTCTGACCTGGTGGCCATTGGCACAAAGCTCAAACACAAGCGAGATCGCATCGTGAAACCGAGGGACGGGGCGTCCACGTCCACGAATCCCACGACGAAAGAGCGCAACGCTGCCATGGCGGCCGTGATCCAGTCTACGGTGGCCTACATGACAGGCTTCAAAGCGCAGGACGAGGCGCGGGAGGCTGAGCGCAAACAGCGCGATGCTAGTCAGTGGCGCAGTTTGATGCCGCTGATGCGCGTGTATAAATCCGACTGCATGCAATCGAGCCCAGTCTTTGCGCTTTTCATGAGATTGCACGCCATATCCCTTGTGTGGTATAGCAAAACGTTGGTGGCTATGGGTCCCGAAAACGCCAACACGGCACGCGAACTATTCGGGGTCATGAGAGAACAGGAGCAAGCGTGGAGATTATCAGAAGAGTCCAGGAGGAAAATCGACGGCGGTCAAGCCGGAGACGACCCTGGCCCTGTTGCCAGGATAATTGATCGACTTGGGCCATGGTCACAGTCTGAGGACGTGGTGATGGCGACCGTCAAGATACTTAAGAAGGCCATCCGTCTCGATGACGAGAAATTCATGCCTGAGCCGGACCTTTTGTCAGTATTCGACACGGCGAACGGCTCGTAGAAGGCGAGAAACCAAGGACTGGGCTTTTGGATGCAAGAGATATTGAGACCTCCAGTCACACGTCGACCGAAGGCCTTGGGATTCTGACTCAAGAAGGGGGAAAGCGGGCTGCTGCTTTGCTAATGTATACTACTATGACGACGATTTTCACGACATGATACCACTACCACCATTTCACTGTGTATGGAGGACCCGAGGGATAAGGGCTCGTCGTTCACGGGGGCACCGGCGCGGCCCCCCGTTCATCTGCGCGTCTCACTACGACGCCCAATCTGCAACTATTTCCTTTTCACCACCACCGCCGCCGCCATCACGACTGATCAAGATCTGTTCCACAAGCCAATCCGGTATTCACTCGTTCACGGCCATGAGGGTCGGACAAAACCCAGCAGCTAAGAACATATCTGGCCCTCGTATGCTACGACAAATGGGTCGACACTAGGTTTCTCTTTCCGAGGGAACGCGGGGGAAACCCCCACCGACCACCCCATGAACTGTCCACTGGCGTCTTTGCGAGGAGATAATCAGACCGAATCCCTTGTACTATATAGTTGCTATTCGATTGAGGCGTACAGGAGATATGATTTGAAAAGAACCCACCCGTTCTTGCCAACGGCAGCAGACATTGCCGAGCTTGTGAGCGAATCCAGGGGCCCGCACTTGTGTTTTTTTTTTTCCTCTTTCCATGTTGTCTGTTGCGCAAGGGGTTCTAGAGGTCCAAAGGAGATACCGGGGCATGGTTCAGTTTTGAACTTGGCTTGCCGCCCTGGACGAACGAGAGAGACGGGGGCGAGGGGGCGAAGGGTGTGTGTGTGAGAGAGACAAAAAGTAGTGGTGGAAAACAGCGCAACTTGTGACTTGTGACTTGATGATATCCCCACGGCCGCGGCCGAGCAAATAGTTATAGTATTGTATTGCAAACGAACTCAAATTCCTCCTTTCTCCCCAGCTTTGCCCATGATCTGTCGACGTCTGCTTGTTGGACTGTGTTTTACCCCCCACGAGAGAACCTAGCCGAGATGAACATGGTGGTCGGCCATTGTTCGTCGATAACACCAAGCAACTTCGGTTAAAGGACTTGATGACTAAGACGAGCGGCTATGGTCTGTCAGCGTGGGAATATCCACCCCTGTGCCCCGTGGAGGGAAATCAGAGGTCCAAAGTCCCGATTAACATACCGGCCGAAGAGCGATTGACAGGAATTTGAGGTTGTGTGGCATGCCTTCGGCGCAATAGCAAGGCTTGGTCGGTCGTCGTCAATCAGGTTTGGTGAAGATAGAGCAATATTCGTTTAGTTAGTATACACAAAGCGAAAAGAGTGCGATAGACATGTAGGACTTGTCCAAGAACTTGTTCATTTTATTTCTCCCGGTATAGTCGCCATGATAGCCACTCCCCAGTCCGGGCAGTGTACATTGACCATCGGTATACGTCTATCGGCCCCGGATCTTGCCAGAAGCTGCCACAGCCTTTTGTTTGTATGTCCAACCGAGTATCAACTTTTGGCTATATGACCTATACGTTCCCAGTCGAGCAGCCTATATCCCAGACTGCTGACTCACCCACGCGAGCATGCCTAACACCATGGGAGTACAGGCCTGGCATATAAGTTGGGCGCAAATCTTGAAACCACACCAGCCCGTGCCCAGCAAACCGAGAAAGATGAGCCACATGTGTTGGGGTCATTACAGATCTTTCGTTCCAGAGAGAGCTAGTCGATGGTCTAATCAACTGCAAAGCCAAACAACCGAATTAGTACGAACTATGCACCTTGCCATTCGCCCTATTAGTAGGATGGTGCAAATCGCTAGTGCGGCTCTTGATGAAGCGCTCTCCATGTGATCTAGTGCCATAAGACTTAATTTGCACCATGGAGGGCCGAGTGCGGGTAGGAATGAAGTCGACAAATCTTAGCATACGCGGACTTGTCGACTTTGTTCGGTCGCCGGACCGCGAAGCTTACTCCCTCCTTGCGAATCTACCCAGAGCAGGGCCAAGCTCGGCAGTCTTCTCTTGGCGCTTCTGCTGGTTCTTCTGCTGCTGCTCCTTCCAGAGCTCTTCCACCTTGAGTCTCTTCTCGTCGATGACGTTCTTTGACCTTTGCTTCCTCAGGTACTTCTTCAGAGCCGAGTTCTTTCCACGCGCACGGTTCTTGATCTCGGTCTCAAGATCCACGGGCTTGGCATCCAGGTCCCTCTCGGCCCTCCGCTGTTCCTCGGAGCGCAGATCCAGATTTCCGATGAATGATGGGTCAAGCGAGATCATGCCGGGCTGCAGTTTGTTGAGCAAGCCCTTGACCTCAGATTCCTGTCGCTGCTTGGCAGTCTCGAAAGGATTGATTTCGAGGGCGTCGAAGTTGGCTTCACCCGCGCCAGGTACGATAATAGACTAAAGCTTTGATTAGTAAATGAAGACAGCAAAGAATCTTGGGTTCAGCTGTGAACTATAGCTTACATCGAAACCATCATCATGGCCAATACCGAGGGCATCCTCAAAGGGGCACCAGCGGACTCTCTCGATAGCTTTACCCTCGCCGCCCCATGACAAGTATGGCGACTGCTGCTTTTCTTGGTCCGCCTTGTGTTTCGTGTAGAGATCTTTCCAGATGGTAGTAGAGGTGCCCCAGCCCACAGCTGTCAGGTTGCGGTCTGAGATGGCCACCGATGCGGCGGGCGTCCGGGTGAAGTAGTTGTTGACCTCTTTGAACATGCGGATGTCCCAGACGGCCATCTTACGGTCCTGGCCCGTGGAGACCATATACCGTCCCTCCCTATCGACAGCCAGAGACCGCACGGGCCCCTTGTGGGCGAGCAGCTTGACCAATGGATCGGTAGAGTTCGGCGACCAGAGAGTGACGGTGCCGTTCTGATGGCCGACATGAAGGACGGCATTCCAAGGGTTTTGAGACATGGCGGTGGGCGGTCCCAGCCTGGTTGGAATCTCGGTGACTAGCTGACCCGTCGAGACGTCTTGCCATTTGAGATATCCCGACAAGCCCGCGGTAGCTAGCAAGTAGTGGTACGGGAGGAACTCCATGTGGGAGACTTCCTGCAGCTTGCGCATGCAATGTATCTCGACGCCCGCCTGGTCGTAGATATAGACGTACTTTTTTTGCGACACGGCAAAGAAGTTATTGGCCAGGAACTGCACGTCTCTCACGGTCTCACCCAATTGTAGCTCGGCTACATGGCAGAGAAAAAGATTAGCCGACCAGCTTCCTGGTGTTAGGGGCCGCCTGGGGAGAACTTACCCTTGAGCTTGCCCGCCCTCCAGTCCATGACGGCGACATGGCCCTTCCGCCCACCCAGAAGGAGGTCGCGGCCGTTCCGGCTGTACTCGAAGCAGTAAGGGCCCAGCTGGTCCAGCTTCAGTTCGAAGCGCTTCTTTGCCGTCTCGAGCGACACGCCCTCCTGGATCTCGTCCTGTCGTGTGCGGTAGGTGCGTTCGAGCTCGGTCTCGGGCTCGAGGAATCCAGCGCTGTTTTCGAGGAGGACTTCGGCCTGGGAATTGGTCAGTACACGGAGAGTTGGTGGTCAGGGGAAGGGGTTTTGGAGGGCGGCTCACGTCTTTGGCGGCAATGGCCGCGTCCTTGTACTTGTTCTCCAAGCCCTTGAGGTTCCTGCGCAGCTTCTTGTCCTTGATGCCCTTGACGTCGATCTTGCTGCCGCGGCCGTAGTCGCGGCGTGCCTCCTTGTGGCGGCGTATCCTCTCGCGCTCGTGCTTGGGGATCAGCTCGGTCCTCGCGCGCTTGACGGTGACGGCGCCATTGTCGTGTGCCTTTGCCGAGGGGCGCTCGGTGACTTCCAGGTCGTCGACTTCCATGGCTCTGGTCTGGCTCAGCTCGGGCTCGGCTCTGGGAGGGACGGTGGCAGCTGCGGCTGCTGTGCTGTAATGCGATGAGTTGCGACTACGATGCGAGATGCAGGGCGACCCGACTTGACTTCACTCACTCTGGGCGATGGGAGCTGCGGATTGTCACCGGCCGTCGTCCTGAAATTTTCTGGGCCAGTGGTAGCGCATGCTCAACTTTTTAGCGGGGTCCGGCAGGAAAACCGGGGCGGCGACAGGGGGGTCCCGTCGGTCTTGGCGGGCTCCAGACACGCCAGAGGCCGCTGTAGGCTTATCCGATAACGATAACCACAAAAAAAATATTCAGCGCTGCCCCTCGATCGCACCCTGATAAAGCCTTCGCCCCCGCCAACCACCACCAGACAGGACGGCGTAGTATAGTCGGGTCGCCAACCGTCTATCGAGATAGTTTTGTCGAGACAGAACTGCTGCTTGCACACCACAATCCTCCCTACCCCGCGCGGCATCGCACATTGCATCCTCACAGGTTCCCGACGTCCCTCGGAGTCGTCCCCGCCCGCCATCCACCACCGTGGCTTCTCTCCCCTTCCGCTTCAAAGCAGGCGGCGACGGGAAGATGCCGTCCGCCGTGGGGGCTCACTCCCACCGCCCGACCACCAAGGTCTCGCACAAGGGCTACAAGTCCAAGAAGGCCACCAAGGGCGCCTTGCGAGAGCAGGCCAAGGGTACGAAAGGACCCCCTCCCCATCCTGCGCTCTGCCATGTTTCGTCTGGCTAACCCGCGGCTCTCGTTCCCCCCGCTCCACAGGCAAACTCAGCAGCGAAAAGGGCCAGCGCAAGACTCCCCACCAGCAAGTCATGTCCAAACTCGACCGCCGAAACCAGGCCAAGCAGCGCCAGGTCCTCAAGCACAAGGAGCACCAGAAGGAGAACTCGGTCTTCAACGGCAAGGATGGCGCCCCGAGGATCGTTGCCGTCGTCCCCCTGTGCCACGACGGCGATGTCTCGGCCGCCATCAAGAGCCTCAACAGCAGCCTCGACATCGAGTCCGACGTCTCCGACACCAGCTTCCGCGTCTCCGTCGACCGCTTCAAGCAGAAGCTGCAGTACGTCCCCCTGAAGCGCGACCTGACCGCCTGCATGGACGCTGCTCGCGTTGCCGACTTTGTCGTCTTTGTCCTGTCGCCCGACGTCGAGGTCGACTCCCTGGGCGAGCTCATCATTCGGAGTATCGAAAACCAGGGCATGTCCACCTGCTTCTCCGTCGTTCAGAACCTCGAGAGGATCCAGCCTGCCAAGGCCCGCCCGGATGTCGTCAAGTCGCTGGCCTCCTTCATGACACACTTCCACCCCGACCAGGGCAAGGTCTACAGCCTCGACTCGAGGCAGGAGTGCTCCAACCTCATGAGGTCGCTGTGCAGCACCACACCCAAGGGCATCAACTGGAGGGATCAGAGGAGTTGGATGTTGGCCGACGAGATCCAGTGGCCCACCTCGTCGTCAGAGTCGACCGTCGTCACCGGTGTAGTCCGTGGCAAGGGCCTCAAGGCAGACCGCCTGGTCCAGGTAGGCGACTGGGGCTCATTTCAAATCGAGAAGATTGTGGCCGCGCCTCTGGCAACCAAGAGGAAGAGAGATGGCGACATGGCCGTGGACGAGACCGGCGCTGAAAACGTGCTGGAGACACCGACGGAAGATCAAGATGATCTGGCCGAGCTAGCACCCGAGGAGGCCCGGATGGACGACGCAAACGACGACCTGGCCTCAGTTGCTGCTACCAGCAAGAAGGGTGTTCTTCTAGACGATCACCACTACTTCTCCGAGGACGAGATGCTGAAGCCTGCACTGCCAAAGAAGCTACCCAAGGGAACGTCCAACTATCAGTCAGCATGGTTCCTCGAAGATGTCTCCGACTCGGAGTCGGATATGGATGACGAGGAGATGGAAGATGCCGACGCAGAGCCAGAACAAGCAGCCCCCGAAGACGGAATGGAGGGCCTGGCTGCTGCGGAACCGACAGAAGCCGCCATGTCCGAATACCCACAATCGGAGAAGTTCGAGGAGCTCGACGAAGCGGATGACGCTGAGCAATTGGCAGCGTACAGAGCTAGGAAGCGGGATGAAGCCGAGGACGACATGGAATTCCCGGACGAGGTCGAGCTGCTCCCCAACGTTCTTGCAAGAGAGAGACTGGCAAAGTATCGAGGACTCAAGAGTTTGAGGACGAGTCCATGGAACACGGAAGAAGACAGGCCATACGAACCAGAAGAATGGTCGAGACTCTTACAGATATCCAACTACCAATCCTCGAGGAATCGGTCGATCCAGGAAGCATTGGTCGGCGGTGTGGCACCAGGCACGAGAGTTCAAGTCTACCTAAAGGGGCTACCGTCTGAGCTACAGAAGACGTACAAGCCTACCCAACCTATCACACTATTCTCATTGCTGAGGCATGAGAACAAGAGGACAGCATTGAACTTTGAAGTCACCCACAAGGAGGATTACGAAAAGTCAATCAAGGCCAAGGAAGAGCTCATCGTCCAATGCGGCCCCCGCCGCTTCGTCGTGAACCCCCTATTTTCCCTCAGCGGGAACACCGAGAACGACGTGCACAAGTACTGCAGGTTCCTCCACCCGGGACAGTCCGCAATCGCGAGTTTCATGGGCCCTATCACCTGGGGATCGGTACCGACTCTGTTCTTCAAGCGAACTGTGCCCGAGAATGGCGAGGACGCCGACGAGGACGGTTCTGAGCTTCCTCTACAACTCGTGGCGACCGGAACGGCGCGCGCCCCGTCGACGTCGAGAGTCATCGCGAAACGTGTCATTCTCACTGGCCACCCGTACCACATCCACAAGAAGGTCGTCACGATCCGGTACATGTTCTTCAACCGCGACGACGTGGAATGGTTCAAGGCCCTCCCGCTGTGGACCAGGCGCGGGAGGAGCGGTTACGTCAAGGAGGCTCTGGGTACGCATGGATACTTCAAGGCCACCTTTGACGGACGCATCAATCCCCAAGACAGCATTGGTGTCAGTCTCTACAAGCGCATGTGGCCCCGAGATGCGAGGCCCTTCACCGGTCCCCTGTTGGAGGAGGCCGAGTTCCAGGGCTTCCAAGACGAGACCATGGATGAGGATGTCCAGTAGAGAGATCACGACTTAGATAGATTAGAGGGCGCCCGTTCGGTCCCAGCTTTACGACTTTTGGAAAGAATTCACGTTTACGAGATATCTGCACAAGCAAACGGACGTGTTGCGCACCTGTGACTTTGCCGCGAACCCGCAGGGGTCTGGACATCCTGGCACCGGCACATCTGCAGGTCATTGCGCGGCCATGGGCTCTACCATGCCCTTTTGTTTATTTCCGGAGGTGCCTCCATTATTGTCCATTTTCTACAAAGTAACAACGAAACACTTTCTCCATGTGAAGGCAGCGGGTCCCCCCAAGGCCCCCCTGCATCCCGCCGCATTCATACCGAGTACCAGCATGAACAGCGGCTCAGGAGCAGGAAAGCCGACTGTGTGCCGCAATATCCCTGATTAAAGAGAGACAGAGAGAGACAGAGAGACACGAGAGCTATTCTCGAGACTGCGAGCGTGTGCGTGCAAAGAAACCTTGGCCCCCTCCTCGATCGATGATCGCCCGCCACCCCCGATCGGCAGTTGCGCGCATGTCCCAGGAACCCAGCACGCAACCAAATCCCGACGAGCGAACACACACACACACACACACACACAGATATAAGAAAAGGGCAGTTTCTTTTCTTCTGAACCTGCAGCACCGAGGAAAGGGGGGCAGATCAACGTACGATGTGGGAGCGCACCATCCATCGTGCCACCCCCCCTCGCGCGGGCTGGGCGGTTCCCGACCGACCTTGGTTTGCTGTTTGCTTGGGTATACTCCGTCCCTACCCTGCGCGCGCAGCACAGGGATTCGGGGTCGCTTCGCGCCGGCTCGCTATCCCCGGACTGTGGTGTTGCCCACAGGGGTACCCACATAGGGTTAATTAGTTCCCCGGGGATTCCAGCGGGTAGATCCGTTTTAGTGAACGCCAGCCAGGTCCACCTTCACCCAGCTACGGGGGGGCACGCGACATCACCATGTTATGTCTAAAGGTCTTCGGGTTTGACTACGCGCGGAGACGTTCAATCAAGAAACAGAAGTTCAGTAGTTGGTCGACGGCGTCTTCTATTTCTCATCACGGCTAGCCGGAGTCACAAGTCAAGGTTTTAGCGGTCAAGGAACGCGGAGTGGCGCGTCAAAATATAAACCATGATTCTTCACAGGTCTCGATGAATTGTTAGATAGTATCCTTGGTTCTCTGAACTTTTCCTGTTCTCTCTGTGCCCTGTCCTATGAAACCCTAGAAGACCTCCTTTCCAGAGGGTTGACCGAAAGAAGAAAGATTTCCATCAAGTAACCACGTCGTGATCGTCGTCGAGGAAAGAGAAAGCGAAGTAGATTGATCGTACAATTAACACCATGGGATACCCAAGTGCAGGTGGAAAACGTCCCTTCCCTTTCGAATATCAAATTACACCCGATGCTCGTGCCAGGTTTCTCTGTCTATGTCGATCTCCCTTGCCTGGAAAAAGAAGAAATAATAAAAAATCCGATTTTGTCTTGCGGTCTTCTTGAATGCCATCATAAGTCAGATGAGCTCGTACGGAAACCGAATGAAACAAATGCCGCCATATCCGGGGGCCAGTCTTGTGTCCGTGAGTCTGCAAGTCTTTGCGTGTCAAATCATAACAGCCAACGCCAAGGTCTGTCGGACAGACCGATGTCTTCTTTTTCAAAGTAGCCGCGGGCCAGCTTTGCTAACTTGATGCAAGAATGTAAATCCGTATGTAACGAGTGAAGTATAGTACGAGAATGAGCACGCTCTGCTCATCTCAGGGGTGTAGTCGACCCTTTCGGGGTCTAACGAGAGTTGAGCGACAGGCCCTGGAAGGAATTCACCCACTCATTCTGGCCCGCCCCTGCTGGAACACTGGTCTCCTGCGGTGTGGAAGTGTCGTGCGGGCTCGGGAATCTGCCTCGCATTGCCTGGAAGTCCGTAGCCTGAGGGAAACCGTTCGAGTAATTATCCACGCCCGAGATCATACCAGGCACATAGGAGACGCCGCCGGCCCTAGAGCCAATTCCGAATGCCCCATAAGCAGACATGGGAAACCCAGCTGGTGGGTATGCACTGCCGGATACGACCGATCGGTCAGAAGGAAACGATTGGCCGAACGGTGACTGGAACGGGCGTCCTGCAGCACCACCTGCGGCGCCACCTGCAGCGTAACTGGGCTGGCCCTCTTGTTGCTGATTCTGGCGCCGCTCAGTGTTGTTCGGTGCACCTCCATTGCCTCGTCCGATGCCGATAGCCCCCGGCCCGATACCGCTTGGAGCCTGTAGGCCCAGCGTTGGACTGGCGAACGAAGCAGGGTTGATGGCAGACATCCAAATTCGCGTCTTGTAGATCTTGAACAGATCCGTGACGAGCGAGTTGAAGTTGATGTACGAATCGGCAAAGTAGTAAAATGTCAACTTCTTCCAATCCCTGGGTTTCTGTCAGCAGGTTTCTTGGTTCCAGTCCTGGGGTAGACTCACATCTGGAACTCAGCATCCAATATCTCCATGTTGAGGCCGTGCTCCTTCACCTTCTGCATGCAGACGCGTTTGGCCTTCGCCTCGTTGCCCTCTTTCTCCCGAAGATTGTGAATCTCATGGCTTTGCGCGAGACGTTTAATGAGCTTCGGCTTGAGCTCGCCAGCGTTGGGTTCCTGCATATGATGTTGGCTGGGGGGTCCCATGCCGCCGATAGCACCACCTTGCATCCCATTTGAGGCGGCCATTAAACCTGCTCCTGTGCCTTCTTGGGCAGCAGCTGCATTCTGAGAGTACATCATAAGCCACTTGTAATGTTCTTCGGCATAGTGCTCTTTAAGTTCCTTGGCGGTTTGCCAATCAACGTTGCTCCTATCCACAGTTCCAAGATCAGTGCCCCGATCAGCCTCGACAATGACCAAGTCGCCGGGTTTCACGGTAAGACCAGTCCCCTCTTGGATGTAGAACACGTCGGCTCGAGAGCATTTGAAGAGGACGATGTGCAACAACTGGTTATGTCTCGGCTGGCTCATCCCATACATACTGCGATGTGGGGAGGGTGCACGGTTCGACAGGGCAGCAGGTATTCCATACGACGCGTAGGGGTTAGCGTAAGCCGACGATGCAATGGCTTGCTGTGCACTCGGATGGTTTCCCCCAGGGGTGAAGTACGACACTGTGAGATGCATTAGGGATAGGATATCGATTTTGATGTCACAATATCAACTTACATGGATTTGCGGCATTGAAATTCGGCGCCTCGGAAAAGCCCCCGAAATCATGAGAAGTCATCATCTCAGGAGAGTTCACCTCATGCAACGACGGGGCCTCTCCGATCGAGCTGATGGAACCTTGACGCGTAGGTACATCGGCAAACGAATGCCTGCGGCTCTGTGGGATGTCGCCTAGGCCACCGAAGCCCAGGGAGCTTTGCCAGAATGCCTTCTTCACATTTTCGAGCTTGCGGTTCTCAACCGGATAAAGCGGGGAACGATTACCGAAAGCGCCGGCACCGTACTCGCTCATGCGTCGACTCATGGCACGTTTCGCTCTTGCTGCTGCATCATGTCCTTCGCCAACTTCATCGAGCTCGTCCACCGCAAAGTCGGATTCCTCTGGAACTGGATCATGGACGCTGTAGCCGTTGCCCAGACCGTATGTAGTCGATGCCCTTGGTCGAATTCGAGAGTTTTGATATTGTTGCTGTTGTTGTTGCTGCTGCTGCTGCTGCTGCTGCTGCTGTTGCTGCTGTTGTTGCTGTTGACGCAGCATTGCATTCTCACGAGCAAGTAACTCGATTGTTTTGGATTCAGCAGACTGTTGTGTCAAAGTCCCATGCCCAGAGCTGTGGGAGCTCTGATTATCATCATCTTCCACCTCATGAACCTTGCCCAGCATGCCGTCATTCGACATCTCACTTAACATGCTCGGGCGCGAAGGCCGGTGCTGCAGTCCCGATGGGCCAATAGCCCTTCCACGACCCGCCATAAGAGACGACGGGGGCATAGAAGGGTTGTTAGCGTCTGGCTCGAGCTGCCCAACCGAGTAAGACTGAGAGCGATAGGTCTTGGGGGTTGGATGAAGGGGTATTGCGAATGGAATTTGCGGGTTGGGTCCGAGGTCCCGAGGGCCTGGTGATGTCTGTGAAAACGAGTTATCACCTCCAAATGAACCAGCAGTGCTTAGGCCGGGAGGACCAGTCGAGGTGGGCGACTGTAGAACTTCGCTCAATCTTGACGGTGGCTCCTTGCTGCGGTCTGTGTTCCAGATGCCAGTGCCCCAAGGGAAAGTTGACGGTTGGTGAGCTCGACCCACAGCAGCGTTGTGAGCAGGATGCGCACCCCAAACGCCAGCACCAGACTCGGCCGATGGTGTGCTGGGGTGGGACGCTGTGGGAGACATGGTGCTGCTGGCGAAAGATGACTTTCTGGGCTGCGGCATGCTTTGTGAGGTATCGTTCAGCCAAGAGGCTCGGCGCACAGGTTTCTGATGGTGAGCCCCAGTGTGAGCAGTGTCTTGACGTTGATGAGCATCGGCTTCGTCATCAGAGCTGGCAAGAGCCTCAGAGTCTGGTGTTGAACGACGGACGTGAAGCTTATCCAGAAGAATAGACTGATTGCTCGGGGGGAACCCGCCTTGGCCGGGCTTGGGCGCCGCTGCAGACTTCATGTTGCTCATGATTACTAATGAACGGGTGACGGGAAAAGCCTTGATGATTCAGGAAATCGAAGCTATTCGCGTTCGGAAGTCCAGCCAACAAGTGATCCCAAACGTGCTAGTGGACGCGTGTGAGTGAGTGAGCGGGTGAGTGAGTGGTCGTTCCTCACAATGGCTCACTTCAGAACTGGCGTCACAAAGCAAACTTTGAGAAAGAGCAGTCGAGTTTCGTTCGTTGCTTTCAGAGAATATCGTCGTAGATGTAAGCACTGCGAAAACTCCGTTGCTGCGTGTGACCGTTAGCGCTCGGTGCCTGATCAGAAACAAATTCCGCTCCCAGTGGATCGTCCTGGGGACAGACGAAAAGTCCGCGGGGCAGTTGCATATATTTTGAATCTTGAGGTGAAGAACTGGTCTCAACAATGCGTCTTGTGGTTCCCTGGAGCGCTGGTGTGCTCGACAGCTGGCCAGGTAGCGACCCTGACATTGCTGTATGTATGCCCAAATCCAAAATGCAATATCCTAACGAAGAGAGGGGGCAACGGCAGGGAAGATGGGCTTACCTGAATGGTGAGTAAAATAATGTTATTAGATCTATGATCGGGTATCGCAAGAGGTGTCTAACAGTCGCAAAGAACAGGCAAGTGAATGAGTTATTGGTCGGAAAAGTAAAACGCCCGTAGGTGAGTAGGTCACGAGGATGGTTTGGTGGAGGTCGTCGCAAGAAACGATTTTCAGAGTCCTGGTCTCCGCCCGATTACAGAGTGACGTTCACGGCTCCGAACTTGACGGTCAAGTCACCAATGCGCGCCGTTCTCCCAGTATATAAGAGCCTCTAATTGGAACCAGTCTAGCAGTGTCTTTGTCAAGGAAAGTCGAATGTGTTCATCACAGCCGGGACTGCGCTCAGCTCTCCTATCGAAGATCGGTCACGGGCCAAGTTGCGACGAGCTGTGGGATGGTGTTACATGCCCATTGTTGAAGAATGGGTGCTGTGCTGTGCTGCTGGTTGTCGCTCCCGTCGCAAAACAGCTGTACACGCCGTCGTTGAGGTGCAGAGGCGTGGTGTAAGAGGTCGAGCCCAGCTGTCGTCGTCATTCGAGACCGAGGGTGCCGAGGACGGGGAGGGGAGGCGGGAGGGGAGGAGAGGAGGGAAGAGGAGAGTGTTAAGAGAAGTGAAGTGAGGTTTGGCGGTGGTAGGGTAGTGGTAGCAGTGGTGGAGGAGGAGAGCGGCGAGGGTTGTGGAAGCGGGGAAGCGCTGGGCAGGACGTTGCGACACGAGACTTCCGCGAGAAAGTGGCTGGTGGAGCTTAGCGTCCACGGATGGTGGAGGTGACCTGGGTTTTAGCGGCAAGGGACCCCCTAACTGATCATTAGGTCCCCCAAACAAGGGCCCGGGCTCCAGTGCCTAGCGAGACCTTAGGAACCATCCGTCTGCTCCCCGAGGTCTGGCTGTCCACAGGACGGTACCACCCGGCTGCACTCGGATGGGGCGCTGGAGCTGCCTGGGTAGCGGGCTCGTGCTATGCAGGTGGCAGCTAGATGCTTGTGGGTGCTTATAAGCAAGCGTCCACAAAGGTCTGGTCCGATGTGAGGAGGCTTTGCGGGGACTAATATCCGCCGGCTCGACGTACGAGAAACGAGCAACGTCTGGCCAGCCTGTGGGTGTTTCTGTCTGCGGTTGTGTCTGGTTATGTACGAGTTCGGGGGAGGGCAGTAGGCATTCGCAGGATGGAGGATGGTCGGAGGTCGCCCACGCACGCTGCCTCTGGAGGCGACACCGTACTTTTAATATGGAGGCGTCTTCTCCGGTTGATCCAACTTAGCGCGCCATTGACTTTCGTGCAGTGGGCACCTGGGGGCTACGGCGCAGTACGTAAATGCTCTGGGCTGGGTGGTGCGTGGTTGTCCTTCGATGCATTCTACGCAGGTCGAGGCTGGTTTAGCTTCGATCAGAGATGCCCAAAGGTGTGGGTGGTGAAGGAAGACAGTCTATTGGTGGTTTCGCTGCAGGCCTTCTCTCGCTCTCGCGCTCGCTCAGTGAGCATCTCTCTCTGCCGAACAAACTCGTCACAACTCTACATACTGGCCAAGCAATGTGCATGCGTGTTGAAGGGACAGGCATGCCTGTGCATGCCGTTCTGGCGTTGTCTCGGTCACGAAGAGCAGCCTGGCAGCTTCACGTCCAAAGAGGCAAGTCTCGCACAGCGGACCGGTTCGCTGCTCAGTGCTACGGTACTCTGTACCGATGCCCACTAAGATGAATGTGCCGCGAGTGTGGGGATCGGAGAGGGAACGACACATGGAAACCAGGCCAATCTTTTCTTTGCATAACGAGTCGGCCAATCTTACTTTGCATCTCGCTCGACTCACCAATGACGTTTCACGCCTGGTGGCATGACCATCCTGTACTCCCAGTCCTGCGGAGACAAGTTTCTTTGTCAACTCACGCCGCCTCGCCATCGTGATTGGTTGCCAGCCTGCTTGCATACCTACACACACTGCAATGACTGAGACAACTCGAAGGCGGGCATCGGCGTGGAAAGAGGAGCCAGAACAGCCCAATCCGTACTGTACAGCATCTTCAGCAATTTGTGTAGTCCATGCATAGCAACAAAATTTTCACCTACAGTAAAGGTCTCTATTCCGATGCCCTCTCGGATGCTACCAAGGCTCTGTAGGGCCGTCCAGATTGTCCGTTGACCTATCACGCTTCATTGATTGCTTTACGTCCGTCTCTCATGTAGCGTGTTACAATCTCAACAGAATGGGAGGGACACCAGCATCCGCAGGTGGTGGTTGCAACAAGACCTCCCACCGGTCTCCACCAACCTCTCGTTCACGAAGCATGACCCAATCAGGCAGGACAGGCACACACGGCTCGCCTATTTTTTTTCAACATGGTCAAGAGGCACTTCCCAGGAGCTGGAATTACGAAAGAGCCACACTAGTCTTCAGCCTCTGGAATCAAACCCTGGAATCGATCTTCAGCATTTATCGACCACACCAATCTTGCAACCCCAGTACGTGCCACCAATCGACAAGGTCGTCGCGGCTGCGGCAAACATCTTGCTGCCACCATCTCTGCCTTGACCGAGGTGTCTTGCATAGATCACATCTTTCGAAAGCCACAGGCGACAGGATCTGTCCTTGAATTGGTACTGTGGCATTCACTTGATCAGACCGAGGTAGCTGCATGCAGTTCGCTTGCATCTTGTTTCGACATGCAACCTGGAAGCTGTGAATTGCACGAAAGCATGGAGCTCATGTACCAGAAAAAACGTGCATCCACTCTGCCACTTGCATAGCATAGCGTAGCGTACGCCTTCTGAAAGTCTCCGACTGACACGACACCATCTTCGATGAGCTACAGAGGGACAGTTCTGGACAAATCCTTGCAAGGAAAGGGGGAACACAGCGACCGTTTTCGTGGTCACGCTTACAAGACATCCGGGAGGGGTAGCGGGCTTGTTGAACTTTACTTCTGCAACGGCTGCAGCGAATCATGCCTCGTTGGAGCCCTATATTAGATTGGCGCCAAATATGACATCAACTCAAAATAATCATGCAACCCTCCAGAGGTATTCAGGGTCTGTTTCGCAGTCGGGGCTCAGCTCGACGACCTTTGCCCGAAGATCTCGACGACACCCACCACCACGGGCAGAGGTTTGATCGGAGTGTCAAGGAGCCCGCAGCATCTCCCCTAGGCCAAGCGCCCCTACGAATGGGGCCGAGTCCACAGCCCACAGGGAGCTAGAGTGGCATCCAGACCTGATCGACCCTGGCCCATAAGCACGGCGTGCATCGCATTGCGCTGCATCGCATGCATCTGGAGTGGAGGCTTTGCAGTTCATCAGACCTGGTAAGATGCACCTCCAAGGATCGTAGCTGCACCCGCCAGCCTAAATGGAATGGTGGCTTAACATAGAATCTGCGACTTTGGTAGACGGCTTTTTCCAACATACATAGCTCATGTAGCTCAAAGGCCATGGCCCGGGAGATCGTTCTTGAGCATGAACTGGCGAGACCGGATTCACGATTTCGCTCGAGGCATGGCCTTTTGGAGGGAAGGCTATCTTGTAGCAGAATTGGTCGCTGTGTGGTCTGAGCCAAAGGCGAACGTCTCCAATGCAGGCATGGCACCAACCACCCGCGCTTTTCTCCCTCCCCCTTGTCCATCCGCCCTTGGCGTTGCGCACGTTTGGCGCCAGGGGCTTTACCCCGGATTCTCTCGCCCTTCACTCGCGTGCTCGCCATCTTTGCGAACCGCGTATCCGTCAGATCCTTGGTTGACCCCGTTTTCTCTCTCGAATTAGGGTCCAATTGGCACGTCCGTGCTGGGAGGACAAAGAGCATTAGCGGACCCTAAAAAAGAAAGGGCAATTGCAGAAGACGAACTTCATCCAGGAGGTCCAAAGCTTGGTACAAATATGCCCGCTTACATAGGTGTTTATTCCCGCACTTCACAGGCGTGGTTCTCTGGGGCTTTGAAGCAGTAACACCTGAAGGCATTCGCTGAAGGAACAACACAACTTGGGACATACGACACATTGGATCCTCTTGGTCCCAGGGAGGTCGGTGTTGCGCAGCCTCCGCCACTTCCTCTTTCTCTGCCCCACTGTCCATATTACGTTCAAGATCCATATTACAAGCTCGAGCTTCCTGTCCCACCCTCAGGACCGTCGACGGATTGATTATAACCCCGTGACAGCGTCCGAAATTTTGTTGCGTTGCGGCCCGGCCTCTTGCCACGCAAATGTGACGTAGGGTCGAACCATCGCATCCAGACATCTTATCACTTTTAACAACAACTGTTCGGGCAACAATATATCGCTCTACCCCTTGGCGAAGCTGATATAATCGCCCCCCGCACCATGCATGTAGCGACGCGCATAGCCAAGTCCTTTGTGGCCAAGTCCACTAGGCTCGACGTCATCTAAGATCCATCTCCCTCATGTCAAGGCCATCTCGGGGGCTCGGTCAAGCTTGATTATGCCTACAAGTGCAACCCACTACCACAGTACGTAACATAACCACACGAAGGGATATCCCGTGCTATGCAGCTTGACGTCTGGCCGTTCAGACGTGCCATACCATCGACAGCCAGCTTAGGGTGCGGAGACAGGGGGCCATGTGACATCAGCCCCTCTCAAGCCCCTCTCGACAATCAGTAAACCTGGGCTGTTCCGCCGAGTCGCCTGGTGTGCCTGTGCTTTAGTAGTTCCTATGTCGAAGTCTAGTGCTGTATTCTATTGCCACATACTCAAGCATTGTGACCTCCCCCAAAAAGTTACGGCTGGGGCGGCTCGGTGTTGCATCGCATGTCCGGCTTGTCAATCGGTCTCCTCTCAACCAACTTAGCCAGTCTGCCAGTCAGGCCCGTGTCTAGCATATCAAACCCCCAAACCCCTAAATTCCGGATTCTAGACCATTTACGACGCTGCAGCCAAACAGATCGACGATGTCCCAGCCCTGGCTCGCCACCATTCTGGGAACTCTGGGGTGCATTAGCCCAGTGATCAGCGTGACAATTGATTGATTGGTATACAGGCTGGCAGGGTGGCCCCTTGCTGCTCAACAACGTTCGAGGCATTTCAAAGCAGACGCCTCGAAGGGCGGCACTCTGTACCTGTGTGGCACGACACCCCAAATGCCTCGCCCAATCTGGATTCGCACAGAGAGTAATGCTGGTTTACTCCAGTGCCTACCTACCCAGCAACCCTATAGGTGAGTAGCTGTAAGGAGCAAGAATCCCCTCTCATGCATTAGGAGGTGCATGAACGAATTAAGCAGGAAGATTTGTGACACACATTCTTCCGTAATATATGCAACCATCAAAAGGTACATAGTCAAGTCTATGTTGCCGGCAACCAAACAGTATTTCTGGTCATTCAAGCCTGACAATATCCCGTTTCGTAATCCTAGATGTTCGCGATTGAGGGTTCTTGACCTCGATCACAGCCTTCTTCCTTAACTGGGTCGTAGCCAGAATTGTAATACGCTGGATCCATACCACAGTCTCTTATGCTAGCAACTTCAGACTGGTCGTTCTGCCAGAGTTGCATAGCAATTCTTTAATACTGTTGAATCCGCATGCCGAACGGAAACTTACGGGACTAATATGAGATTCTTCAACTTATTTCAGGTACTGTCAGTGTAAGCGGCCAAGATTGAATAAGGCTGTCGATCCAGCAAGGGCTGCCGTAGAACCTTTGGTCTAGAGTATTGCAGGTTAACTGGTCAAGTGTATTGCTATCGATTTAATCTGATGCTAGAATATCAAGGTACGAACTCATATCATATAGCATTTTCTGCACAGAGTCTGCAACTCGATGTTGATCTCTGATCTCACTTCTAGGAATTCTATTCCCGCAATACTTCGTGGTATGACAGCCCTCATGTTTGTCTGGTAATGTGATGATATCCAACATTCATAATACGCGGCCCTCTAGGTTCAAGATGGAAGAGCTGCAATTAGTGAGACGCTCAAGAAGTCTCGTGTCTGAGAGATTCCGAGAACTTTTGTTGAACGCTGTTTAGTGAAAATCGATGTAGATATCAGCCTCCTGCTTCATGGCATAGGCCGGACTTGGGGAAAAAGGGAGGACGCACGGTTGACACGAGCATTCTAAGCATCTAAGAGGGTCCATGAACGGCACTATTGATGTGTCTATCTCTGATCTCAAGGACATATCTGTGGGCTCGTTCATGTTCAATGATCCTCGTAATAGAAATGGTGCCCATTTGTTCTTTTCTCCGGTATGTCTGCCCTAGAAAACAAAGCCTACAGGTTTAAACGATTACCCAAAACTTGCCAGAAAGCAAAGTCATATGCATTCTTATATATTACGTTTGCATTCGTGCGAACTTGTCCGGCCCCCGCCAAAGTAGTTGGTGCTGGTCCGCTCCTGCTCCAGGGGCGAAAGGGGTCAGGGGCTTAAGGGAGTGTCAGTCGGCACCCGAAAGGGTTTGCAGCTTGCTGTTATTCGACATACGTCAGGGGCTGCTCCGTCGCTGAAACTGGAATATATTTGGAATGGTATAGTCAGTCGAAGAACAAGACAACCTTAACCATGCTGTCTACCCAGCGGGTCTTTGCATCTGTCCGATGTCCGCCCTGCTATTTCACATCGACTCTGACTTAATCAACTATGCGGTCGACCGCTCACGCTTCTCTGACTTCTCCTGTCGACGCTCCATCGCATGGCACTACAAAGCAGGCTATGTTAGCGCGATCGGACCAACGTTTGGCATCTGGAAAACCTCTTTATCGACCGGGTGAATTCCCGCCTCTGAATAGAGATAGGACGAACTCTGTTTGGGTCCTCATCTGCGGCTACATGAAGCCGACTGGATTCGATTACAGATCACAACTCTGACCGTATACTTGATTGACACGGAATCCTCCAACCTCCTAAGATACAAAGCCATAATCCCCTCGGCCTACGAAGATTCATTTGGGCTATGGTCAAAAGTTAGCTTGTGCCGTTTTATAGACAGCGCCCCTTCCAACGCAACTGTCTTTATCACCATTTGGCTGAGCTATACAAATTATCCGCCACCGACAGCACCGTCGATACTTTCAACGCCAGAGAGTAGCGCAACCCGCACGAAGTGTAGAAAGTGGCGCAGAACTGTCAGTAATATTTCTCATACTGTTAGACGTTAGTAAGAAATCGGTGCCTGACTCATATAGGGCTGGTTGCAACCTTGGACCGAACAAGTGGCTTTCAGGATATTCCACATGGGAGCATTAACATTGGCTTCGATGATGTCGTCAATACCTAGGATTGAGGAGTTTATAGGTTGCCGCCTTCACCATGGTCGACCCTAGGAACCCAATGTAACAGCCGATCTTCTGGCTCGATAGCCCATCTCGTCGGCGTCTTCTGGACTCTCCCAGGCGACCTCCACCAGAGGCATTACTGACGGTCGCATCTCTCAATTTCTTTTCTACGGCTCTTGGAAAACAAGGGAAAAAAAGAAGAAAAAAAAGAGCGCAGGTTCCGATTTTAAGTAAACGGTCTGATTGTGGATCACGAACTACCATCTGAGTTGAAGTATTGGCCCTTTTTGGTCAACGCCTCATGAAGCTTGACAAGCAAGTCCCAATGAGTCCCATCAGTACAGATTGTGCGCGTTCTACAACTTGTTGGGCCGACGATCTCCACCAAATCCATGTTACGATGCACGGCGACTGACCCCACTGGCGGCGCAAGTGCTTACAGCAATGCAGGGGGGATCGAACGCACAACACGTAAGGGATAAGTCGCCCGACTCCTGACGAATACTAAGAATTTACTTTCCCTTACATTCAAAGATCCATTCCAGTGTAGAGGGGACTCGTATAGCCTGTTCATTCTTTCTCAGACCATCCTAATACCTCCATCACGCAGAATGGCAGTGAACGGCACCGCGCCTTATGGACGGAGACTCCTTCCGAACGTCTTGGACGAGCTGAGAGATCTCAACCCCGGGAGAGTGTATGCCGCCATCCCCACGACCTCAGATGTCAAGGATGGGTTTCTTGACGTGACAGTGGCGGACTTGGCCCGATGTGTTGATTTCATGGCTAAATGGATCGAGGATACGTTTGGCAAGAGTGACGGCTTTGAGACTCTGACGTACATAGGACTTTCGGAGCTTCGTGGCCCTGTCACGTTCCTGGCAGCCGTCAAGACAGGATACAAGGTTTTGTTCTCGAGTCATTCGGTGTTGGGTCTCTCTAATAATTCTTAGCTACTTCTTCCGTCGCCTCGGAACCCTTCCTCAATCAACTCGTCCTTAATGGAACAGACCGGCAGTACCAAGATACTGTACGCTGATGAGCTTGGCCCCTTGGTCAAGTCGCTCCAAGCCTTGGCACCATCAACCCGTACAGAAGTACTCCCCTCTCTAAGGCAGATGCTGCAAAGCAGCCCAGCACGTTACCCATTCTTAAAGAGCTTCGACGAGGCCAGAAACGATCCTGTAGTTATCTTGCATTCTTCAGGATCAACTGGTGAGTCTTAGATGATACTTTGTCCACATGAATGAGAGATCACACGACTAACGGAAGTCAGGCGCCCCAAAACCAATCACAATGACTCATGGGAGTTTCGCGGCGGTTGACTTCGAGCACATAATGCCTGCTCCAGCAGGGCGGGAGAAAAGGGACGCCTCGTTCTTCGAGTTTGACGAGGAGACCCGCATGTTCCTCATCTTACCCTTCTTTCACGTGAGTTTGACATCGATTGATCCGATAAGGGTTGAGAGATCTGATTTTCGTCTAGCTCGGAGGTTTTTGGCTCTCCATGTGTAAGTTCGTTATCTGATGCAGAGAACTATAAGGCGTCAGCAAACTGATGAGGTGAAAAGGCGGCGGTATTTTCAATAATCTCACCTTCGTGTTCGGCCCACCGCACATTGCACCAAGTCCCGCCATGCTCAAGGAGATGGCGCGGCAGCAAGATTTGAAGGCAATATTGGTTGTTCCTGCCATGCTCGAACAGATTCTTCACGAGCCAGGCGGCATGGACTTTTTAAGGGGCCTCAAATTCGCTGCTGTTGCTGGTGCTCCTGCATCTCCCGCGGTTGGGGACCAGGCTAGCAGCGCGGTTGAACTTTTGAACTTCATCGGCTCTACAGAGACTTTCCCGCTCCCCGAATTGCGGAAGGCCCGAGAGGATTGGTTGTACCATGAGTTTGCCCCTTATGTCAAGCATGAGATGCAACTCTATGACCGCACCGAAGGCGCCTACGAGCTAGTAATATTGGCAGACGAGGACACCAAAGACTGGTGCCCTCTCTATCATAACGTACGGGGTGCCAAAGCATACCACACGAAAGATCTTTTTCTCAGGCACCCCGAGAAGCCTAAACTCTACAAGTACTTTGGCCGCATAGACGATATCATTGTGTTAAGCAACGGCGAGAAAGTCAACCCAATTCCATTGGAGCAGCACGTGGAGGGGCACCCTTCCGTCCTTGGCGCATTGCTCGTTGGCAACAAGAGGAACAAGACAGTTTTAGTCATCGAGCCGACAGAACCGCTCGCCGAGGGTGCACGCGCAAGCTTTTTGGAAACGCTTTGGCCAAGAATTGAGGAAGCAAACGCGCAAATACAAGGGCCGGGGCGGGTCTTGCCTGGCAAGGTCGTCTGTGCCATATCTGAAAAGCCCTTTGCACGAACAGCAAAGAATACTATTATACGCAAAGTCACCGAGCGGGCCTATCAGGCTGAAATAGAGGCCGTGTACGCAACATCAGCTTCACAAGGCCAAGGGGGAAACGTACGGCTGGAGTCGGCCCTCAGGACCATCTACAAACCTTCCAAACTATAAAATCTTCTCTGGGAGGCGTTGCCGGCTGCCCCCAGCCAGCATTGACAGACAGCAAATACGAGGACTTCTTCGCCTGTGCTCTGGACTGGTAATACGAATTTCATTCCTCTGGTGCAGAGAATATGAGGCTCTAGAGATAACCTACAAACGAACAACATCACATATGGGATTTAAACGCACGATGGGAGCGTAATTGAAGAGCAAATTCTGTATGAAGTATGTAAGTCCTAAGAATAACCTAAAAGTAGATAAAGGAAAAGATGCTCCACTCAGTTCTATATGCTATTAAGAACGGCCTTGATGGATGTTACGGGGTAGGGAACAAGGATAACAATTTTTCAGTGGTCTACATCGACGTCGAGAGATAGCTGGGCTGCACGATGCGTAGCAAAACAGGGATATAGGATATCCTCCGAAATAGGCAAATGGCTGAATGTACTGTAGACTCACTCCTATTCTCTTCGCCAGCTGCTAACAAGGCATCATTTAGTCATCAGTAAGTTGCACCCCGTAGTACATTGCTATATTCACATTCTCATGGATCTAGTATTAGGAGGCGCAAAGTGTGCTTCTGGTAGAAAAATTCTGCCATAATTGCGGCCGATAAACGCAGAGGCAAGTAGGGGTAGGATCACAGAAGGACAGACTATGGGGAGGTGGTGACTGGCGCCATAAGGGAATTGCACTCAATCTCTCGGTGAGACTTTGCCACCGGTGATATCCTGTTCACATCGTGGGAGGCAACCCTTTCTCCATAGGTCAATACGCATCTAATATATCACGTTTCAGGATCATGTGCGCAAACTGGCTTGAAGTTTAAGTCCCTACAGAGTATCAAGTAGGCTCCAAAAATAGGAGGCGACTGTCGAGCTCATGTTTGCCTGGGGCAGGCGAACTTCTAATCTGGGCCTGAATAGTACTTGGGGGTATCCTCAAAGCCTCTGCTATAATTGTACGACTCCCGATAGGCGGCTGGTTTCTGCCGGGGTGCAGTCGGTGGAGTCGGCTTGGCCGACGAGTCTGCAGGTTTGGACTGGCTGCTGCTTTGAGGCTTGGATGCGGTTCCGCTGCTGGTGCTGGGCGTGAACGATTCGGCTGTAGGATTCAGGTTCCCAGACTGTTTTTCGTTTGAAATGTTGGCAAGGGCTTACGGTCAATATGAAGATGTTGCTGATGATACTGTTGTCGTCGTCGTGGGTTCGTCAAAAGCGGTGTTATGTATGTGTTCGATAGGCTGAGGTGCATTTCTGGTTAGACCGGAGGATTGTTTTCTGTTTTGTATTATTTTCACTGGTTGTAAGTCACTGCAGAATTTGCGGTAAGATGAGAAGTGTTTATGTGAATATAGTGAATGCCCAGCGGATCACTCTACAATTGCACATGGTAGTCTTGAATGCCGATGATCACCTGTCACCTCTCTGATTGTACCGAATCATCTAACACTTCAGTACTTGTCAGAATGATTGTGTTCCCTTTGAAGCTACTGACGTTTCTTAATCTACGTCCCAAGAGTTCGGGATGTTAGAGAGCGCAGTCGGGTTCGCCGATTTGCATGAACGGTATTACCCGGAGGTCGACGCTGACAAGAATTCTCCACTTCTACTGCAAGGCTATGCTCAAGACTTCTGTGTCTGTTGAATATTACATTTTACATTTGTACACTACAGGGTTGGGTCTGTCTACTTGACCGTTGAGGCAAAGGCACTCAAGCGGGAGCAGAATCTATGGCGCCCTTTTCAAAAGCTGATGGCGCGGCATCGGGACCCTTTTGAGCCCTAAGCTTCTGCTCAAATTTCTCAAACTCGGCCAACGCAATCTCTTCCTCCGGATCTGTGACCTGGTGAACTCCCTTGACTTCTTCGATCTATTTATGGTGTTAGTCTGGTCGGAGTAATAGGCTAAAAGTCGGGGCAGTGGACTCACATAATGCATAAGCATGCCTTCGATTCCGTTCTTCAATGTCACGGTACTCGAGTCGCAAGTCCTGCATGCGCCCCGCAACTTCAGGTGAACGAAACCATCGTCGGTAAAGCCCCTGAACTCGATATCGCCACCATCTTCTTGGATGGCAGGTCGTATCCGCGTCTCGAGCAATTCCTTGATCATTCCCACCACCTCACTGTCGTTCTCGTCGTAAGCCAGACTGTCGGCCTCCTCAGCGATCTCCTGACCATCTGCCCCGGTCTCTCTTTTGCTGATCGTGACCAACTCTTGGCCAGAGGTGATGGCTTCTGTGATATGGCTGAAGATTTCGGGGCGAATATGGGCCCAGTTGGCGTCTGCAGTCTTGGTAACTGTAATGAAATCCGCGCCGTAGAATACGGCCGTCACACCCTCGATGTTCATGAGCTGGGCAGCCAACGGAGAGGGATATGGCGGGGCGATGGTGCTTCGGGGATTGAGGTACTCGATGAAGGGTGTGTTGATGTTTTCGGGTAGCACGCGGTGATTCGGCAGAAACTTGAGAGCATCCACGTTCGGTGTGTTCTCTGTCTGGATGAAGATGCTCCGGGCGCCTCGAGGAGCAATCTGGGGGAGGGCCACGGGTTGCAGAACCGGTCGCGATGATCTTGAAGAGATGCCGGTCGACCTCGAGCTTGTATGCGCCTTGCGCGCAGCCTGATAAATGCGGCTGGCTGCAGGCCGGCCTTGCCGTGCCGTTGCTGACAGCAAGGCGGCGGCTGGACGGGCGAGTCTAGCAGAAGCAGGCATACTGGCCAGCAGTTGGGGTATAGTGAGAGTTGGCAGACGTATCGATAGGGAGGACGAGCGATTTCGTATGTAGAAGTGGGAGTGTCGAGGGGGCGTTGTCTATAGCTCGCAGGTGTTTGGTTGTTGGATCCGTTGCGATGTTGGGGTTCAAGATGCCGATATCGATAAGAAAAAGTTGCCGCCGATTATCAATCCTCGCCAACGGCATGACGCAAATTCCATTTGCTTGGCTTTCATTCGCCAGGGCGGGCCAATCATCTCCACCGTAGCTCGTAGAAGAGGTAGCCCAGTACCGTACCCGCTCAACTGCAGCTTTGAAAGTGTGGAACATATCGATGAAAGGCGAAAAGACGTCTCGAGAAGATGTGTTCAGGCGACTGGCCAACATACGCGTGCTGAATTCGCGTCTTGTACATCAACACGCAATAGCTTCTACTAGAGCTTCTCATACACTCATCCATCCTGCGACCAGCAGGACAGACAGCAATTTAGTAATCCGATACTTCGTATCTCATGCAGAGTCTTCACTCCACGCCTAGCCTCAAATCGAGTGAGTGCGAGCGCAGAACTCTTCTTTATAAAGGTGCTTCATAACCCATGTAAGTCTTCTGCTCGAAATATTCAAATACTACCATCATTTCCACCATTTATCGAGCCCTCTGCAAACAAATGACTCGCCGAGGTATTCGGTCCACCCAGCATCTTCGCATTTCATTTTCGCTTTCGCATTAAACCTTCAACCCAACTAACGTTGTCTCGACAAGCCACCTCTTGTTGCATGCCTGAAGGGAAGGCTCTGCCTTACCATTCAACTGGATTTGTGGACTTGTCTGTTTACTGAGGAAAAGGCCAGGTCCTGGCAACCGCAAGTCTGGAGATTCACGCTCGACCAGCGGTTTACTGTCGCCTTCATTTATACTCGATCCGCAGGGAGGACGTTGTAGTGTTATCGAGAGTTGGTATCGCTTGTTCGAATTAACCGTTCGTCGATCATTTGGGGCATGAGCTGATCAAGCAGCCTGCATCCAGCCCATCATTCAGCCAGACCGACTCTTTGCACACGCGTCGTTCACTACACGCAATAAATCACTAAACCTGCATATTCTGAGTAGCCACCAAGTCGACAAGACAATCTTGCAGAGATATACCAGCGCGCCGCCTCGGTTTTCCAGTCGAAGTCTCAATCATGGTGACGACCACAGCTGCAGACCGCTTATGCGTCGCCTGCGAGGCTGTTGAGGGCAAGTACAAGTGCCCGCGCTGTCTGAAATATACGTAAGTGCAGACGGAGATGAAACCCATGTGTTCGTGGCCTTCGCTTATTTCCAACAGTTGTTCCCTCGCTTGTAGCAAGAGCCATCGCGAAGGACACCCTGCCGAGGAAGAAAAGCCCGTTGCGCCAGCTGCCGAGCCACTTCTCGCTGCTGCACCCTCAAGTGGCGCCGCAGAGCAGCAGAGGCCTCAAGATGGTGCGGAAGAGCCGGACGAATTCAACAAGCTCTTCCAAAAATATCCAAATCTTTCCTCCCAGCTCCTGGCCATCGCCGGTGAAACCGATCCCCCAGCCACTATGACGCCGGGGTCTGAAAGCGGCGAGAAGTTCGGGTTCAGGCGCAAGAACCCAAAGCCGTGGACGAAGGAGATTGGCATCCAGAACGCTCTCAATGCCCTCCGCAAGGCGCGGGACGAGGACTTCTCTGGCGGGATCCAAGAGTTTTGTGAGCTGGTGAAGATCACCAACGCCCGCAAGGAGCAGGAGAATGCAGACGATGTTTTCCGTCGCTTGGCCGCTCAGAGGGATGCCCAGGAGATTGGCCAACTCATCCGTACTGAGAAGGAGCGTGACTAGGTGCATCCAAATACATCAAGTCAAACCCGAACGCCGTCAGTGGGCCGCGAAGGCTTCGGTGGAATTGCGATGGCGAAGAGGGCAGTCACTCTTGGAATGAATAAATACGACGAATCGCTGGGTATTTGGTCTTGACTGGTCAAGGCTAGACTAGGCTGTGCTTACGCCATGGACTGGACTTGAGGCTGTTGGAGCGTCGCCGCATCATGTGGTTTCTTGTATTGGGCAAAATAAGATGGCGGTCGCAACTAGCCTTCTGTCATCGTGCCAGACACTGAAAGAAGAGCGTCCTGGCACTCCCGGCACATTCACGACAGACAGTCCTGGAGTGGTTCGAAAACAGGTGAGCATCACTTGCACCCGAGGTACGCAAAGAACTGTGTTGGCAAGGCCTGTCACTGACAGGTCAATAGACTGGCTGGATTCAATCAGGAGTCCTGTAGAAGGGATGAGATGATCCGTTGCAGACCATGCTCTCCACTGAAGCCCTCAGAGGGGCTCATCTGAACTTGGGAGACCGAATTGACGCGAGCAAATTCATTTGCAGTCATGTATCATTTATTCATTAAGTCTATGCGACAACAGTAGCCAGTTGTCTCTTAAATCTGCCAAAGATTCCGCTCTTGGGAGATTTGAGCGCGATAGCCTGGATCTTCTCTGATCCATGATGTCCTTCCCGCGCTTCCCGTCCGTGCTTGGTGAACCGTTCCTTCAGACCCCATAGAGAATCTGCTTTCCTCAGCAGCGGGCTCTTCATCCCCTTGCGCCTGTCCTGAATCTCGTCGCTTTGCGTCCAGTCGGCACGGTACAGGTTCACAGTGGTCAGGTCCACGACGGCGTTTTCGGGGATGGCTTCGTGGGTGTTTGTCGCCCTCTCGTCGAGCGACTCTCGCAGGCCGCTGAACCTCCTCGTTGCAGGCAGATCGGAATAGCCATTGGGTATTGTGTGTCGCTGTTTTGCACTCCTCGGCGCGTTCCCTCCAACGGATTCCTCAAGGGCACGGGTGTTTTGGAACTGGTTCCGCTTGAAGAGTTTCTCCTGGTAACTTCGCACCTTTCGTAGTTCACGGTTGTGATCCGCCGGCATCTTCCCTGCATCCGTCAAGTGACCTTCCCTGTGAGCCTTCATTGCCTGATGTGAGAGATCGTGTATGGAACTCTTGTCCTTCAGTCCCTTAGCCGTCGCCGTCCGCGCAAACTGGGTTGCTGCTTCTGAGGGTACATGGTGGTATGGCTCCTTGGGTATCTGGCTCCTCGACACGATCTTCGAACGCAGTTCCCGACCTGTGTCGATTCTCTTAATTGCATCTCCAAAGTCTAGCTGTGCTTCCTTCTCCGTGTTCCAGTCGTCGGTGCTCTCTGGAACTATAATAGAGTCTGACTTGATTATAGTCGAAGTTCGAACGCCGACACCGGGTTCATTTGCAATCCTCTCCACTTTTGCGGATGCCTCATCTTTATTGGTAATATCCTCCTCCTGGTGTGGTTGCTCTGCGGTTCTTTTTCTGTAGGCCATTGCTTCTGCCCGATCCCGCCGCCTCTTCTCCCTGGCCGAGTTCTGTTCCGAGATGACGACGTAGAGCCTGCGCCTCAAGTCTTCCGCATGAACAGGCTGTGATACCAGCTGGCGTGGCTTCTTGGTTGCCATGGTATTTCCGCTTTTGCCTTGCAGTATGGCTTGCCGTAAGGCGAAGTCATTAGAAGGATACGACGAGTTGAAGTGCATGGCGTGGCGTGAAATGCAGCTCTAACTTTTATAAATATAAGCACTTTAAGCGGGTGATTAGAATCTCCTGAGTCTCCCTCGGATTCACAAAAGATGATGTAGAAACTGAGTGGTGTGTTCCGAAGTCGAATGGCATGGATACATGAGTTCCCGCGTGTATAAGTGGCGGCGACCAACCGGAGATCGTGATGGGCCTCCGGAGGGTCTTCCTTGTCGTGCGAGACCAGTACAAAACACCAAAATGTAATCTGATGTAAATTAAGAAATGAGGAAAGGGAAAGAAGGACAGTCGCTGCGATTTCTGGAGAGATCGTCTGGCGGAAGTAGCCGGGTCGGTTGCAAGAGATGGTCAGACGATGAATACCAGGGTGATCACATACCACATTGGGGTTGGTGAGCAGCTTAACGTAACCTGGGGTTCGGCGGCACACCTGCATGCACCTTTTGGACAGGGCCGCCCGACTTTATTGAACAGGAGGCGCCCCTACTGCAGTCATTTTGGTGCCGTGGTTCACATCTCGCAAGCTAAAATAGTCTCGAGTACCTAGTCCAACGCTTGAGCAACTTAAGCAAATTGCAGAGCGCTCGAGTTTTCCCATGGCGCTCGTGCGCTAATACCGTTTCCAGCCTTGCCCGAGCTCACGAGATGGTTTTCTCTTCAACTCACCGCTCCAGGGGGCTTGTCAGTCGTGCCCCGGCGGATTTGGAGGACAGGCTCGGATGCAACCCCTCGTGTTTTCACGCGATTTAACTTGTTGGCGGGCCATGGGCCCTTACCGTTTGCGCATTGCAGTGTCACAATGTACGGTTGAAGCGGTTAGAGTGCTTACGGATTCGGTCGGATTTGGGATCGTGCATTGTCACCCTTGTCCGTATCCTGGGCTCCCGCACTCAGGAACCCCAGACAGTTTCCCCAGTCAAATATTTATCCAGGATCTGGATCGTTCGATGAAAAACTGTAGGCCTGTAATCACAACCCTCTTTATCCCGGTCGGCCTTGTGCTTTTTGACACGGCGCCATAGAAAATTACTGAAAGCACCAAGGACTTCCGCAAAGTCAAGATAGAGTTTACGATTAGGCTGAGGCTTGAAACAGATCTTGCACAAACGCCTCGCAACTTCGGTGCAACCACACAGGCATGCAGAAGCAAGTTGGTGTGGTATTGCGGTGTTTACATCATGTACCACCGGCCGACCATCGGATGCGGTGCAATATTGGGCGTCGCAAACTGCATGGGATGGCAGTAACGTGCTAGGTGGGCCTCGTTTGTATCCAAAGCAAGGAAAAAAGCGGCGCATCTTTGATACAATATCTTCGTGAAGGCAAGTCAGGGATGAACGACGACAGGCGTTGGGCGTTCCAAATGTACCCAGGCAGGAATAACAGCTACGACGCTAACAAGCCAGCTGATCTCTCAAGGCACTATCATCAAGCCACGCGACACGGTTTTCTTGTTCTGCGCCAAGTGTCAGACTTGCAACTCACTATCAAATGACTTTCTTACCGGTTGCCTCTCGGTCAGGCAGAGCTCCGTTCACTAAAAAACTCAGTTTTAATGAGGAACATCTTTCGTTTGAAGTGATAGTCTACAAATGACTGTTTGTAGCGGACAACTTGGAATAAAAGATTGCCTTGACTGCCTATGCTGTACCATAGTACTATGTAAAATGCGCCTGCCCCACAATGCCCTTGTGAGACCCATTTCCAACGGGAAGATCTACAACATACCCGCCGTCAAAATCATTCCGGCATCGTCTACGGGAACGCAAGGCGCAGGTTACGCAGGTAACAGGCCATCCTAGCAATTCAAATAGAGTTACGAGAAGGAAAGCCAACATCGCCATGGCCGAGTGGGCCAGACCGACGATAATGAAGCCTACCGGGGTTGACGAGGGCGACTTGCCCACATTTTCCCACGCTATGTTCAAGTCGAGTTGGATATCCGGACCGCGCCGAGATGGATCGTAGCCTTCGTTTTGGGAATTGACTGGCGCCCGAGTACAAAAGCTAACTACGGGATTTTTCGCACATTGGAGGTGGATATCTGGAATCGGAAAAGAAGCCACAGCGGTGTACAAAAAAGTCTCACAGCTCTAGGTTTCTGGAGACCAAACACTCTGGCACGGAACGGCTCATAGCTTGGACGGGCGATATTGCGGGCTGCGGACATCCATAGAACTATTGAAAGCCACTACAAAGTCTTTCATTGACGATTCATCTGAGAAATAACACCAGCAAACCCACTAGGCCAGCTATCTCGTGAGTCTCATTTTCGGAGAACGTCTTCATACCGCACGAAGTATGAACCATGGGATGCTCAAGAAAGAAGCACGACACCCCTAGGTGGGTAATTGATATTACAAATATGCAGGGTGCGTACATGTGGAGCACGCATAACCAGGCTTGATAGCACACTTTAGACCCATCGTTTTCCAACAAATCACAGAGATTTCATCTCGATTAGTATAGTGGTCAGTATGCCAGCTTGTCATCACAATTCAGTGGTACAACTCGCTGGAGACCGGGGTTCAATTCCCCGATCGAGAGCAATTTCCTTTTTTTTTTTTGATTGACAATTTTGTCACCACCAATGACGCACTCTGGGTCTCATCAACAGTGACGTAGGTGAAAGCATGTGTTCCAATCGTTTCTGACCTTCCTTTACGGAGTGTTTTCTGGTGTTCGTGTAGGGCGACGCCGTGCTCCGATTCACAAGTGCCAAACTAGTGAGGGGAGCTTGGGATCAGTCCCTGGATTTTTTTTCTGGTTTCCCCCGCATTCAGAGCTGCCCCTCTCTTTGGTGGGAGCTTTTAGCTCTAGCTAGGTGATAAGCAGCGTTGAAGCTGGCCAAGCTGATCATCGTGTACGCCGCCATATATGTGCGCTTTTTATCTCCAGCGTTGAATATTGTTTTCAGCCCAGGCGACGGATCTCCATAACTTTGCAAGACAGGTCACCCCTTTCTCGCCCGACTTCTTCCAGAATATGTCGCATACACACTCCCACGACGGTATTGGGGGCCATTCGCATGATGGCTTCTCTGCTGCTGAGCATGGCCACTCCCACGAGATTCTTGACGGACCTGGCAGCTACTTGGGCCGGGAGATGCCTATAGTAGAAGGTAGAGATTGGAGCGAACGTGCTTTCACGGTCGGCATTGGCGGGTGCGTAGCTGTCTAATCGGAGCGCCTACATGGCGAGGACAGTCACTAATGCCTCTCAGTCCAGTTGGGTCGGGTAAGACCGCCCTCATGCTAGCCCTCTGCCTCGCTCTGCGCGAGAAATACTCCATAGCGGCCGTGACGAACGATATCTTCACTCGCGAGGACGCCGAGTTCCTCACTAGACACAAGGCCCTTCCTGCGCCACGGATCCGCGCAATCGAGACGGGAGGCTGCCCGCACGCGGCTGTACGTGAAGATATCTCGGCAAACCTGGCGGCCCTGGAGGATCTCCACCGCGAGTTCGGCTCCGACATACTGCTTATCGAGTCCGGCGGCGACAACCTTGCTGCAAACTACTCGCGCGAGCTGGCCGACTACATCATCTACGTGATCGACGTGAGTGGAGGTGACAAGATCCCTAGAAAGGGCGGACCAGGAATCACACAGAGTGATCTGCTGGTCGTAAACAAGACGGATCTGGCAGAGGCCGTTGGGGCCGACTTGGACGTCATGGAGAGGGATGCCAGGAAGATGCGCGAGGGGGGACCGACGGTCTTTGCGCAGGTCAAGAAGGGCGTCGCCGTGGATCACATCGTCAACCTCATCGTCAGTGCTTGGAAGGCATCTGGTGCCGAGGAAGAGCGGAAGTCGAAGGGCGGGCCCAAGCCGACCGAAGGCCTCGAAACACTGGTCTAGCTGGACCAATCTAATTATGCGCCGTACGAGGTCGTTAGCCTGGGGGGCCACTGCTAGTGTATAATCCCAATTACCATACTCTTGCGAAGTGTTTTTCGTAAAAGCTGCTGGTTGGTATGCTCTCGTTGGCCACGACTATAACCATGCGCAGGACGGAACTTTGCTCCAGCCGCTATACATAGTGAATTGCCTGATCCACTCCAAACTCTACAGCATTGAGAGTCTACGTGAACCAGTTTTCGAACTTTAGAGATGAGCCACTACACCCTCTTTATCTAGTGTTTTGACACCCCAAAGTAGATCATAGAGGTTGACTTGGAAAATAATACCTTAGACCAACACCAGCCAGCGGTTGTATGCCTCTGTAGATAACACGCCTCAAGTTTCACCTCCAATTTCCCGTAGTTGCTCGTAAAGACGAATTCTCACCTTTGGTAAGCTTGAGCCCACCTTTTCACGAATCAAAAACTCTTCCCATAGTCTTGAGACGACTAAGTCGTCCACTCTCTGCCGCCAATACTCGCCCACCCTCTGTATTGCTTTCCGGTGGTCATTCTGTTCGGAAAGCCCCAACAACAACCAAAGGGTGTTGCCATCGGTGATGTAAGTAGGGCATCGGACTGTTTATCTGGTCAGTTCATTGCGTACCTCGACCAAACACGCCACCAGGCAGGATGGTCTCGGAACTCACAGACCAGGTATCTACGCTCTTTTCAAAGTTGTCTACAACCGTAAGAATCAGTCGGTTCTATATCCCGTCCAACTCGACGTGTAGGCTCCGTAGCTTAACTTGCGTGTCCGACAATTTGGACAAACACCAAAGGCCGGGCCGTGATGCAGGATGGATGTGTAGATGGCCCGATCAGACATAATATTCTCCTTAGGCTTGCCTGCACTTCCGGAGCAGTTCCTTGATACGACCACACGTATGCGCATGGATTGGCTGCTTTGGGTCTAAACGCAGTGTATAGGGAGCCATGTTGGTAGCCTGGCGCACTGTGGACAACACGCCAGCAACAACTGTTGAGGGCCCGTTGTTGAGGGCATCAAAGCCCGACTCATCGGGTCCTGCAAATGTGATCGCAAGATGATCCACGCGGCCCGCAGCTGGAGAGATCTGGTGATGCCAAATTGTAGGAGTTGCCCAAGAGTGAGGTGGTGCCCCAATATAGTACTTGGCTCAGCTCGCAACCCGAGTGATTGGGGGAAAGACGGCTAACTCAATGTGTTATGCTTACATTTAGTGGGTTTATCCTGCTATCATCGATCGTATGGGTGCGGTCGATTACACGATGCTGCACAATACATTCCCGTCAAGGCAGTCTATTGGCACTCTTGGCTGACTAAGTCAACCTAGGGCGCCTTGTAATTGATTCAGCTTCTCGTATGGGTACATGCCGCTCAAGTTACAAATCAAAGTTATTGAACAACTATCGATCTACCATGAGTAAAGATAACCGTATCGTTATGTGTCACCCAAAATGTCGTCACCCGTCGTCCACAGTTCTCATCCCCGCGCTTCCCGCAGGCAAGAGATGCCCGCCAACTTGGTCCTCAACTTGTAGAGCTCGGCGTCGCAGAGTGTGAAGCCGCTGGTTCGGCGGCCAAAGACGGCGTGCGAGAGATGCTGCACAGCTAAGGTCAAATGTCCTGAAGACGACGAGCGCTGCACCAACCGGTTGCTCTCTTGCAGATACACACAGTCGGCTCCGTCTCCCAGCCCAGCTTCCTCTCGGCCTTCTCCGGATCAGAGACGCCCAGCCTTGGAAGACATTCAGATGGCCTTTATCACATACCCTGTGGGCCAATTTGGAGGGTCTAATGCCGCCTTTCAGCAACTGCTTGGGTCCTCAGAAGGCTGGTCGAACATGAAAGATACCCACCCACCAGAGAGTAGCTTGGAGCAGCACATGGACTGGGGCGCGGTGGAGCCGTCCCTTGACTGGACGTCGGGAGTGAGCGCATCGGCAGGCCGAGAACTCATTGGGGCCCTTCTAAACACTTCTATAACACCGTCAACTACTGCCGACTACATGCCTACACCCGAGGGGCGGCAGTCCCTTTCGAGGCTCGGCCTCTTCCCATTCGTAACCACGGCCACGGACACCGACCACTCTTGGCAGAGCCAATTCGCCTCGCAGAGTTGCCAATGCCGCTCGGGCCTTGCCATGCTTATCCCCAAAGCCAGGGCAGCGGTTCAGAAGCGGCGGCTTGGCGGTGTTTTCCGGGTAACATGCAACCTGGTGCGGCGGTGCTAGGATATAATTAATCGCGGAGACTGTAACGTTAACTGTACCGACCTGATCTGTATTATGGCGGTGGCCGGCATAACCATACCGTTGCTGAGCCACGACAACTGGTCTATCGCGCCAAAGTCATTGATAATGGAGGTCTGGACATCGGCGACCACAGTGCAATCAAAAGCGTAGAGGAGAATGAATGACAGCAAGTCCATGTACGATATGGCCAATTTCCAGCCATGGACATCGCGTGGGGAGGCCTCGGGAGCTTCAGCTTCCTTGGCGCAATTGGCATCGTGTGCTTCCTTTTCGGCGGCAGTGCTTTCGGAAGAGGCCGGGGCGATCTGAGAATCTGAGCGGATGCTTGTTTTCTGTTGAGAAGAAGAATTATTGAACGGAGGACCCGTGAAGGTACCCTTTTCCTCTGGAATCTTCCCGGGAAGTCTTTCGAGGTATAAGAAGTCGAGGCTGACGTGCTCAAGGTTGTCGACAAGTGAAGTCAGCCGGCATTATGAGACTTAGCAGATAGTAGGTTTCCGTTTACACTCGTTGCTACGGTCAAACCTGTTGAGCGGTTACTGTCGACCTTTGTTAGCCACTTGTGCTTTCATTCTGTTCCAATTTATATCGTGGGCAAGGAACGGAGTTCTACTGGATTTCTTCTCAGGGCTGTTATTAATTCGGAGAATCGAGATATCTCTGCAGCCACACACCAGAAAACTAGACATATCTCCTATCCAGTTATCAGCTAAAGATGAACATATTGTGTCAAGAGGGATTGTCCTACTCCCTATGTCGGCATCTAGTATTGAAAAGGCCCGATGAGGCAAGTGGAGCCCCGAAAGGCGCAGATCTTCCCCCATTGGACCCTGGGGTCGATTCGGCGTAGGGCTTAGTGCAGAGCTCGTAGTGTCAGGAACGCATGTAGAGCCGTAGCTAATTTATTTCCAACTTAGGAAAGCTATATTCCGGAACGCAAACGCGAGGCAATAGCTCGGCTCGGTTCTATTATACGGCGGGTCACAAGTTTTTCAAAGACAAAGCCCAAACCAGCAAGAACGTATGGCTACCTAGAATATTATTTTTATCAAGTCGCGGCCTTCTTCGAGATACACTCATGTAATGAAGTACCAGTCATTTTCATTGGTGCCCGGCAGCTAGAACTTAGGGGCCCTATATATACAAGGCTTGGCGAATAAGATGTCAATTTTCAGAAACCCCTTGACTCGGTCGTCGATTTTGCGAGCACTCATTCCAAGACTTTGATGATGATGAAAAGAGCAAGGCTCATAGTATGTGACAAGAGCTCGGAACACGAGATGCCCGCTGTCACGTTGGGAAGTGTAATGGGTATGTAGAACATACCGGCGGTCTAATCGAACTTCCAAAACATTATACACAATCTCCTTCGATCTGAACATCATCTCATGGCCCATGTGATTTCTCAATGGAGCCAGAAGATTCTGTTTCGGTCCGCAAACTGTCAGTGAAACGCAGAGGTCTCTAAACTATCACTGGGCAGCTACCAATATGTGGTCCATTAACGATAGCCTGGCTGGTATCTCAACAAGCCGCCCAGATATCGTCCAATTATTACGCCCGTCCGCCGTGCTAGATACCGACCAGAGAGAAGCCATATGGCGGGCAAACATAATGCGTGCCTGCAGCATCGAATGACTAGAGCAACCATAAGCACGTGGCCGCATTCGCCCATTACAAAGCAGTACGGGAGGTAGATGCACTTACAGACATTAATCGGACCAGATTTAACTTGGCGCCGTTCATTACAATGTGATTGAAATAGTGATACCAGTTCTCGTGGGGCTCCTCTCCCCTTGAGATGCAAGCCCGCGAGGCCAAGCTTGGGTTGTTCATAGGATGTCCGCGGGCTAGCCTCGAAAGTGGAAGTGCTTTGCTTGCTCAGAAGTCCGCGGACCTTCTCTTAGAAACCCATCTTCCAGGATATACACCAAAGCTGGCTACCGCACGGCTCTCAGGACTTCGTGTGGTGATCACACGGTCAGGTCTATATCCTCCAAGTCCTTGTTCAGTTCGTTTATGGCAGTCTC
This sequence comes from Neoarthrinium moseri, assembly GCF_022829205.1. Classification (NCBI taxonomy): domain Eukaryota; kingdom Fungi; phylum Ascomycota; class Sordariomycetes; order Amphisphaeriales; family Apiosporaceae; genus Neoarthrinium; species Neoarthrinium moseri. Next base: position 497,118 of record NW_026055121.1, on the reverse strand, counting down.
GCAATCTTCATTGAGTTTATCTGCCATTTCGTCGCGTCCGATTTCGCGCAGGTAATTCCGGAGATCAGATAGTACAGTGATTGTCTTACTATCACTCATACCCCAAAGGTTGATGGTGAACTTCACAACCTTGTAGCCTGATTCAATAGCTTCTTCTTGAAGACCCTGATCCCTGTCTGCCAAGAACAGGTTGCGATAGCACGAAGCATGCAATAATGGATATCGCTGGAGAACCGGAGACTTGAGCGATTCGCGGATAATATCTCGGGCTTCATCAAACCTCCCCTGGTGCATTACCATGGAAGCGAGGTCGTCCCTAGCGTCAAGATAGACCGCTTCCATGGCCTCGACACCTCTATGCAACTCGAGGGTCGTCAGCAACCTACGCAGCGTAGCTTCGGCATCCTTCCAGTCGTGGAGCCCCATCCCGGCAAAGTGAAGGCTGAGAAATCCCTCGACGTCTATCATGGCCATGCTATCGGGACTTACTCGACAGAAGTCCATGTACGACTGTGTCAGACACGCGACGTTTGTCCGAGCAGCCAGCGGCCCCATGAGGTACATATTCTTAAACAGCACGTGGAGAGGATGGGAAACCGCGTATACTATGCTGCTTAAGTCGGTTATGTATTTGAGGAACGACATATAGAGCGAGGGATATCCGTCGGCAAAGAAGAGGCAGACCACGTAGGTGTAGAGAAAGAGCAAAGGGCTCTGCGCAGCGAGCAGCGCTCTGTATGCGTGAAAGCAACTCTGAAGGACGCGAAATGCCTGCTTGGTCTGTCCAGCTTTGAGTAACCTCTTGGCCGTTCTGCCCAGGTTCCAGAAGCTGAACAGCGCTCCCGCTCTCAAAACCTCGTTGGGGTTGAGACTCCACAGACCGGTAGCCAGCGATTCGTCTACATAGGCTCGCATGGTGGCGATGCATTCTTCCGGCATCCTCAAGTCGTCTGGCGGAGGAATGTAGAACAGATGTGATATGGACGGACCAGGTGACGGAGTACGGCATGAAACCACCGATGGTGGCGTTGGCGGTGCAGGCTCAGGGCTGCCGAGGGCCATCTTTGCTAGTAGCTCATGCTTCTCCGGCGGGAGGTTGCGCAGGTACGTTCTCAGTCGCTTTTCATCGACCGGCTTGCCGCGGATGAGTCGCGTAGATGGTTTGCCAACGCCAGCGTGGTCCATATTGAGGCGTAGAAGCTCGCCAACTTGCTCGAATCTCAATGTTTTCTGGAGACCCCATTTTTGAAACCGCGCCTTGTACATTCGTGCAGTGGCGTAAAAATGATGCTTCTCCTGCATTATCTTCATGACTTCTCGAAGTTTCATGCCCTGCGCCTCGTACATGTCTGTGATGGTCGCCCGATGGGCATCCCAGTCGCTAGAGCTCGCCCATTGCGTGCTTGGCGCCGCCGCCATGGCGCTTCGAGAGCTGCTTGCGCCGCTTCTGGTCCCGCTGGAGACGTCGGAACTGAGGGACTTCATGATGCTCAAACCGCTTCCGGGATGACGGACCATTGCTGGTCAGTTGAGTGGGACCGCGAACTTGCGATTGGGCCGGTAAGCGACCCTTGTCGCTTGGGTTGAACGTATCCGGCAGTCCGAGAATAACCTTCCTGTGAGGACTTTAGGACAATCTCTACGGCAAGGACTTCTGCTACGTCGAAACATCAAGCTCTGTTATACCCGGGCTAGAGCTACGAAAGAAAAGTTGTTGCCTAAGTAAATGTTTTCGTCTTAGTGTTCAATAAACCGTGACATGATATGACCTTCCCCTATGCTTACATCGCTCCACTTAAACACCCTCGCATGCTTATTCCTACCCTACATGTTGCCTGTCCCACACACAGCTAATCTTACTCTGGTGTAACCGGACCACGGCGCGAAGCAACTTGGTCAGGTATGTTCTCACCAGAACAGTGCTACAAGACTAAGATTCATTCCATTTCGTGAGACTCGTTGGGAAACATCAAGACACAAGGTTCGAGTCTGACCTTTTTCCTAGCTAGTATGCACACATCAGCCCGTACTGTCAAGTGCTTGTATAGCCAAAGAAGTATGTATCTGCAAACACTTCAACTTGGTTCAATGTGTTGATTGTAATTTTGAGCATATCTTGCGCGCCTAGTGGATCAAACACATTTCATCTTGGTAGCCCTCGATTCATAGTGGGTGGTGTTCCAGAAGCATACAGAAGCGATGGGAAGATATGTAGCAGGCCCAATCGAAGTTGTGTAAGCATGACGATGAGTACTTTCGAGCTGCTAGTATGCAATTCGCATATTCTCTCGTCAGTTTAAGGTAGCTTTGAAACAGATCTCAGGCGTTGTTCAGTCTCGGTGGCAACCAGGCAAGACATGCCAACTACTGCCGTCGCCGGATGACAATGATCAAAGTTACAGTTGGGTTCTGTTTCCAAGCCCGCAAGGTAAGACTTTTTTGTCAAAGAGATTCCGAGACAATGTTATCAGCATCATACAAGGCACCGATACACCCAGTTGCCTGTGGGCTCAGGTATAAGTATGCGAACATCCACGGCATGTAGTCTCCAGTCTGCATCCACGCACAACAGGCAAGGAACACTACGAACAAGAAACCTCCGAAAACTAAAAAAAAAAGGAAGAAAATCTTCACTCGAAAACGAATATCAGAATGACTGTCCATTCTCGACCGACCCGAACCTCAAAGTCGATGGTCTGGGGTGGAGTTCGAGCGGAGAACATCCAGACCAAAACCGTCTTTCGGTGGACCGCTGAACACAATGCGCAGTTCGAGTCATTTCTCAAGAAGCATGGGAAAAACGCGAGAACCACTGCAGACATTGATGAACTGTTGATAAAGCTCAATCTGGATGGGTACTATGGTGTCAAGAACAAGTCAGGCGAAGATCTTGAGAAGATCATTCTCGACAAAGTGAAGAGAAAGCTCTACAATGTTTCCAGGCAGTTGCCGATGAAAGACAGGTCATTCGAAGCTGGGTAAGATCATCATGCTTGAGGACTCTTTCAGGGAAAATAAAACTAAATTCTCACTAGTCACAAGGACACTGCAATGCCCGAAGACGGTGCAACCTTTAACAGCAGCCGCGATGCAGCATCGCCGCCACCTCCTGCGTATGGTAATACTGGGGGGATTCCGGTAGCCCACGTTAAGATCCCGCAATTTGAACTCACAGGCAGAGGTTCTGCAGCATTCAAGACGCCTTCACGGGAACGAAGAGAGGAGCGTCTGTCTCAAACGGGTCAAGAGGTCGTTCATTACGTAGATTCTCCTGCCGCCGAATCAACCATCCAGAGAAAACACAGGCCAATGTCGGCCCAGGGCTCAGTCTCTCTATCTGCCGAGATCGGCGCCGCCGCATCTTTGCAGTCGAGCCGACGAAGCAAGGCTCAACGTGTATCGGAAGCTTGGAATAAGTTCCACCAGATCTTATTGGACGTCGACCAGCAGCCGGACGAGGAGGAAGATGAGACGTTGTACGGGCTGACGACCTCGATGGTGCGTGCGAGCGACAGTATTCTTGGCAAGAGGGTCGCCTCATTGAACAGGTTGGCAGGGAGCCCGTAGTAGGAAATGGGTTGTATGGCTCGTCTTGTATTTGAGAGCCGTCCAGAACTGGACTTAAATGGAGAAAAAGAGACTTCCCCCACGCAACACATGCATGTACAACATTGTCCTTTTTGATAGACAGATAGACTGATAGACTGAATGCCGATTCGAATTTTGGGCTTTACTTGAAATGGCAATCGCGACACGGGAAGCACCTTCTCCTTGAAAAGTTGGCTAGACAGTGTTACGTTGAGCAGGCAAGAACGTCGAACAGGCCCCACCATACTGACATGAACCTTGGGTAATTTGGTAAACAGTTTGCCATTTCACCGGCCCCGACATTCCCATATAGGAAGAGTCATCCAGAAATTTGACTCACCTTCTCCCCTGTACTGGCCAATTGAGCACTTTCATCAGTCTGCACTGTTCCCGTCCTGGTTCCTGAGTGGAGGCACATCATGCCACCAAAGCGAGGCATCAAGAGAAAGGGCGCTGAGAGTCCTGAGCTCTCCGACGGCATGCCCGAGTTTGGAGGCCCAGATAATTCCAAAAGGCTCGTGAGACGTTCCAAGGACAAGAGCTTCTCTCGCCTTGACGACGATGACAATGAAATAGGCCAGGAAACCACCCGGCAAGCCTTCTAATACTTAGGATCCCGACACCAACACGGACCGCTAATAGTACCATAGGGATTTTGAGGATTGGGCCAGACAAATGGCCAAGATCAATCGTTTCGAAGCCGCCCAGTCCAAGGAAATTGTCAAGAAGTTCTCTCAGAAAGCCGAAAAGCATAAGAAGCAATTAGAAGAATATTTGAAGGATCAGGAGGAGGCCCTGTAAGTCCCACGCCACTACTGCTAAGTACCAACAGCTGATTACAGGTCGCAATGTAGTAAGAAGCATCACCAGCGATTCCTCGCAGCTTACAAGAAGGTCTACTCCTCAGTAGCATCCGTACCGCCAACTAGAAACTCGGCCAGCAAGCAGGCAAAGCATGATGTACCCGAAGACGCAGACCTACTTCGTCAGGCCCAGGGTATTGTTGCTGGCTGTCGCTTGCTCATCCAAAGTTACAAGGACACGGACGAAGACCTGAAGACGCAGAAAATTGAGCTGCCTACGGCGACTTGGAGCAAGGACAAGCAGGATATCAAGGAACTCCTAAACTGCGGACGCGAGCACGGTGAAAGGATCATCGAGGGCCTGCTCGCACCCCACACATACTCAGCGAGTGAGGGTCACGAGAAGCTGGGTGGACACGAGCAGGCGGCAGCGGAGCTCTTTGCGGAGAGCCGCAAGAAGATTGGTGAGGATTGCTGGGGCAGCGTCGCCTTTGAGCAGATCGAGGGTTTCAAGGGCTTAACAGAGACCATGGCACCACGCCGCGAGCGATGATGCTCTTGGTGCTACGGAAGTAAGATGCATCGCCAAGCATTCTTCGACGGGCAGATGAGGAATGTTTGGGACATCAACGGCTCCGCAGAAAGGGGGTTGACCAATTTACCACTTCACAACGACCAAGTTACTTAGCTATGTAGCTCAGGTGGGCGCGGGAGGCGGAGAACTTTGGCCAGGTAGAAAAAACACGAGTAGCTTGAGCTCGTAGCGAACTGTAGAGCTGGTTTGTCCCATATATCGTCTACGGGACTCACATAATCGATTGAGATAATGCATTTCCTCCAAGTCTGTCCCTCGTCGTCAATCTCACCTGCACCAGCGGATTGTCCGTTCTTCACCTGCTTGAACTCAATTGGCTGAGGACGAGTACGTGGTACATAAGTTAACTAGTACTGTTAGGGCACCAAGGGCACTTTGTTTCTGCCGGGCTCGCGGTGAGCCAGAGTGGGGCTTGTTCTAGTCGCAATCCGGACTAGTGCCAATATCCCCTGTCCGCTCCTGCCCACTGCGCACACACTTTGAATTTTCCATGCCCACCTGAAATTTTCGAGATTTCGGAACTTCTCAGTTTTGCTCAACCCTCAAACAAACGACACAAGAGAACCCGTTTCTGCAGGCCACAATTCCCAACCTGGTACGTCTCATCCCCCCATCACGACGACGACGACGACGACTGTTCTCTCCCTCTTTCCCTCCCCGCCTCTCTCCCCCGGCTAACCTCGTTCCCCTCCGCCAACAGTCAAGATGGGTGCCCTCAAGTACGTCGAAGAGCTTCAGAAGAAGAAGCAGTCGGATGTCCTGCGATTCCTCCTCCGAGTCCGCTGCTGGGAAGTATGTTGAAAAAACTCCAATCCACGACCACCCCGACACACAAAAGGCAACACGCTCGAACATATGCATTCAACCTGGATCAATGGATGAACATGTGGACGCTTGTGTTCTCTTCGCCCTCTCGCCTGCCTGCGTGGTGGCATGGCCTCTGCCTCTCTCTCTGCCGCCTGCTCTCGTCCCGAAGTCGAGAGCAGCCGCACCGAGACTGGCTTGCCTGCCACTGCAGTCCCAGGCGGGAGCGAAGAATGACCCGTGTCTCTGCTATACAGTCGTTGAACATTTGCTGAGACTGCATCAATATAGCTCCGTCAGTTGAACGTCATCCACCGCGCTTCCCGCCCTTCGCGCCCCGACAAGGCCCGCCGCCTCGGATACAAGGCCAAGCAGGGCTATGTCATCTACCGCGTCCGCGTCCGCCGTGGTGGCCGCAAGAGGCCCGTTCCCAAGGGTGCCACCTACGGTATGTTCCACGCTACGGCTGCTGCTCCTGTGCTGCAGTCGCCTGCAGACGAGAGAAACCCGCTGACCATGCTCCGACTACAGGCAAGCCCACCAACCAGGGTGTGAACCAGCTCAAGTACCAGCGATCCCTCAAGGCCACCGCTGAGGAGCGTGTCGGCCGCCGCTGCGCCAACTTGCGCGTCCTGAACTCGTACTGGATCAACCAGGACTCGACCTACAAGTACTACGAGGTCATCCTCGTCGACCCCCAGCACAAGGCCATCCGCATCGACCCCCGCATCAACTGGATCGTCAACCCCGTCCACAAGCACCGCGAGGCTCGTGGTCTCACCGCCACCGGCAAGAAGTCCCGTGGTCTCAACAAGGGCCACCGCTACAACAAGACCAAGGCTGGCCGCAGAAAGACCTGGAAGCGCCACAACACCCTGTCCCTGTGGCGTTACCGATAAATGCTGCGCTGAACGCGGCATGCTCGGGGATGGAATGGTTGAGGGTTCGGCAGTTGGCATCATCAATTGTCGATGGAGTAAGGTCCTGCTTCATGGTCTGGTTCACTTACTGAGGAAAATTGTGGCCGGAGTCACGTTACGTATTTGAGAATGGAACAAAATTCATTCCGCCAATGATTTTATGAGATATCCTTTCGTTTTAAACTGTTTGTGACGTGCTTTGACATGGGAGCATTACCGTGATGACACTTTGAGACTTGGCACGTACGGACACTCATCACCTACATATAATGGCCCTCCACTGCGACTTACATCGGCCGACGGTTGCATACTCGGCAGGCTGTAAGCATCTCGTTTACAGTAGCCCCAATACCAGACGCCAGCGTACATCCGAAGGCTAGGCCGCGGTTGTATTCTTGCTAGGTATAAGCTCGGCGGCTGAGAGTGTCTACGGAGGTGACACTCACATCGGATCTCATGTTCAACCAACCAGCAGCACAACCAAACATAATGCTCAGTAGTATTTTCAAGGTTGTAGAAGTGAATAGTAGGATGTCATGCGGCTTGTCGAAGTAAGCTCGCACGATTGCCTCCGGTTCCGTCGAGGGACTGGCTGGCTGCCGGATTTCGCCTGGTACATTCACAGTTCTCTCATCATAAATGGGCTTTTACTTCCTTCGGGGAAACCAGCTCTCGGATATGAAAGGGCTGTCCAGACTCCAAATTCCTCACAGACACCGTGCTGGCTCCGTCGTGAAGCGGCTCTCATTTTCAAACGCTCCATTCTGCGGCATGGGTTTGGACAGCTCCTTCTCGGCTGGTGTACCACTGGACCCCTGTGAAACTCTGTGGCATATGACTACACGGTGGAGTCTCTATTTGACGACATACTTGTCGTGCGAGTCGCGGAAGAGCGGGAGGTTATTCCGAGGCAGCACGAGTGAAAAGGCACACCGGCGGACGAGATGGTAATTCCACCCTCGAAGGCGCAGATATGGAGAGAGTAACCAAGTGCCACACATCGTCGCCTTATGGACGCTGACTTGGTGGTCCCCGAGCGTCTGGAGCCCCCATCTCCGTCTCCCATCTCGGCCTTGCGTGAAGAGGATAGCACACACTGCAGGCGGCATCATGTCACTCGTGCCCATGTTTACAGTGATTATGCTGAATTAATGCACCTGGTCCTGACTGCGAGGAATGTCTTGGCCAAGTGCTCGCCATCTGCAGGTGGCTGCACCATCTCACCGAGCAGGCATTCTGAAGTTGCGGGCACATCTCTAACGAGAACAAACAAACCTACTTCAATATTGAGCTTAACACTACGATGGATGTCTACATCTGGGCGAGCGAGCGAGGTTTGATAAGAGTCACGGGAGATGCGTGGCGAGCACGGAACGAGTGCACGAGTAAGGCTTCGTTGGCATCGAGTCACGGATGGAACACTTTAGGAGGTTCTGTCTATAGTACGAGCCCTTTTATTTTCGGCTATCTGCAGGGTCAGAGATCTAACTGTCCATGACCTGTGTGAAGATCACCGGGTCTACATGCCTGCAAATCTCCTATGACCCTCTGCGTGGTCATAGAGATCAAACGAAGAAAAGAAGAATATCAGTGGAAGAACATGGCTTCGCAGATACACACGCTGGAGAAATCCCCCACGAGATGCGATGGGCTATAACCTCTCCTCCACAGCCCAGATCCACGGTGCTTCTCTCCATCCCACTTCAGAGATGCACACATTCGCCGCAGTACCATAGCAGGTCTCTTCACCGCTTCTGTCTCCAGTGTCGAAGGTTTTGCTCTTCCCAATCATGAACGTCCTGGGAATGCCGATCCAGGAGTTTTGCAGATGAATGAAACTCGATGATTGCTGACGTTCATGAGATGTTATACCGCGTGGTGACACCATCCATCCCAGTGTGTCGAAGAGAACATAAATCTTCGTGAAGATCGTATGACCCAACGCTCATGACAGAAGAAAAAGTCGCAAAAGCATCGCGAGTCAAGTTTACAGCCCAAGCCCAAAGGAAAAGAAGTAGGAAAAGTCTATGTCTGCGTGAGGGTACAAAAGTACAAGCCTCAAGGTATCTACGGGTGACGATGTTTCTTGCACATGGCCAAGACATGATCATCCAACCCCGTGGTGAGACCCAAGAGATGACGAATCGTATATCATCGAGCAGATAGTATACACGGCAACCCGTGGAACGATGGGTGCCAGTTGTTTGCTCGTTGATCGAAAATGTACGCGGATGTCGAGAGAATTTAGGGGTGCCCGAACAAGGGAAAATCGTTAGGTTCGTAGAAGCCATTTCATTCGTGCTTTGTCAAAAGCCAAACAGAAACCCGCATTGCTTGATGGAAACCCGCCCAAATGAATGCCGTCGCTTCTTTCATCGCACCATGATCGCATAACGGCAGATTGCGTAGGCACATCGTCTAGAAGAACTGGCCCTCACCATTGCCCTGCTGGAGGTTGGTGCCGGGATAGGTGTAACCTTGGTTCATGCGAGGCGGTTGGGGAGGCGGAACGCTCAGAGAACTGCTGGCCGGGTAAGAGGCCTGATTGCGGCCGCCACCGACACCATTGCCGAATCCGCCCATGGGCAGGCCGGTGTTGTTGGCGTTGCGGCCACCCCCAGTGCCTCGGAGCGATATCTGGCCCTGAGTGGGGTCCGACGGAGTTGTCTGGCCGCTGTTGTTGGAGGAGCCGTTGGAGCGGTTGCCGTCGTGCGTCAGGACCTTGGCTGAAATGCGGCGGCCATACGGCGTGCCACGGACGAGAGGAAGAACCGGTCGGATGGCCTCAACAAGCTGGTGCTTCATCTGAGTGGTGCAATGGTCCAATGCAGTCTGGACCACGTAGTTGCCGTAGTTGTCTCTCAATAGTCGCTCCAACTCGCCGGGAACGAGCAGTTCCTGGACCATGCGGTCGCGAGATGGCTCGGAGGCGCAGCGCAAGCACTTCTCAATGACGTTCGAGCTGAACTTGTGACGAGAGAGCTGGCTGATTCTGCCCTGGAACTTGGTAACGAGGGGCTCCGTAAAGGCGGGCTCATTCAGATCGATGATGTACTGGACCACGTAGTTACCGAAGGGATCTTGAACAAGGCGCGGTGCGTTGTCGGTAATTTGGGTGATGAGCCACATCTTCTGCTCTCCAGCGGCATGGTCAATGCAGCGCTGAAGCACACAGCAGCCGTGACGGTGGGTTCCAACGTCGACACAGTGTCTGCCGACAGCCTCAAAGATGAACTGATTCTCATCGGAACTCAGCTTGTTGAGGCACTTCTGAATGACATGGTTGCCATTCAGATCCTGGATGAGGTCAACCACTTGGTGGCGAAGTGCCTCAATGATGATCTGGACATGCTCGGGCAACGTAACACCCTCGATCATCTTCTGCAGCGCACGCGTGCCATGCTGGTTGAGCGCGATCTTCACCATGTGGTCGGCGGCATTGCGGATGAGCTCAGTGCGCTCGGTATCGCTGCAGAACTCAAGCAACTTCTGGCACAAGTAGTTGCCGAAAGGATCCATCATCAGCTCAACGACATGAGGGCTTGTCTCGAGCCAGATCATGTGAATCTGGTCAGGGTCCCTGTTCTCAAGCTGCTTCTGAAGGTATCGGCAGCCGTGCTGGTCCTTGCAGAGCTCAAATAGATGGCCGATGTAACTCTCGAAGGGTGCGTTGTTCAATCGGTTCATACCTGCTGGGGTTGTTAGCAAATATCTGTGCAACGAGTGGCTGTATGGGCTTCCTTACTATCATTGTCTTGGGCGCGGCGCTGCTGAATGACACGCTGCTGGGAGTCGCGAGGAGGGCCACTTTGATACATGGGAGCGTAACCGGTGAAGCCCTGCGGAGTGAAACCGTTCATGTTCAGGTTGCCCATACCTTGCATAAGCATTCCCATGTTGAAGGGGGCCCCGTTGGGGCTCGTCGGGTTGGGGTTGTATCCATTGGCGCCGTAATAGGAAGGGAATCCACCAGAGGAGCCGGGTGAAGCAACTGAGGGGCTGTTCTGAGCCGGCCCTTGCGAGGTGACAGCAGGTCCAAAGGCAGGGGCATTGGCGTGGAGAGCTGAGCCGATTGAAGGGAAAGTTGCTGCCTGAGGAAGTCCAGGGATGTGGTTGTCGCTGGATAGCTCGCGACTATGACGCTTCGGCATGGCACCGGGAGGGATGCGACCGATGCTTGCATTGTGGTTGTGGAAGTGCTGCTGCGCGTGCGCGTTGGCATTGGACAGGTTGACGGAGCCGGCAGGTGTCTTGACGGCATGGATGTCGTTGGCAGAGAAGGACGTCTGCAGCTTGGGTGCGCCTGTCATGTTCTGAACGGCAGAAGGGGACTTGATAGCATTGGTGGTGTCCGGACCGGACTCCTTGGCAAAATAGCTCAAGTCCAATCCATGCTGCTTGAGGTCGAGCGAGTGACGAATACCGGAGCGCGAGCCGATGGTGTTAGCATCAGAGCCGGCCTGGCCCGCGCCTATTGTGTCGGCAGAATTCATCATCTGAGATGATTCGAGCTGCGACAGGCTCTGCTGGTGGCGGTGGAGCGAGGTCATCTTGTTCCAACCGTTTGACGCGTCAGAACTGGTGCCGCCAAGCGAGGTCAAGTCGACGGCAACGGATGATGCTGAGAGCTGTGTAGCAAATGAGTCAGCACATCGAGAAACAAACGGGCAGCGGGAGTCAAGAAAGATGATATGCAGTGGTTTGCAGTAGCCAAGAGTGGTGTGGGAGGAGTGTGAAATGATGAGTGGGTGTGCTCAAGGCTCTACGTGAGGTGAAAGGCGCTGATCGTTTGTTGACAATTGCCAGAATCTGTGTAGTGAGCTTGGGACGCTGCAGGCTGGACAGCAGAGAGGGCCACGAGAGATGGCAGATGTCTCTCGAACATCGGTTTCCAACTCATTACCAAACCATGAACTGGAATGATGGTGTGAAGTTTTGGTCATGTAATTTTCCCGCGGTATTGGGCAAGGCCAGAAAAGAATAGTCGGGGGAGTGCCGCCTATCCGTGGAGAAATTAACTTACGCGATGGGGGTTGTCTTTCTGCGCAATCAGCTTCGGAAAACCGTCATCACCAGCCTTGTCGAGACCAGCGTAGCTAGATTCCATTGTGTTGTCGTCGTCGCCGAATAGGAAACCAGCTGCGTTGGTTTGATCGATGTTGTCGTAAAGAGGGTTGCCTCGTCGAGTGACAGGCATAGAGTATCGGTTGAGGCTAGAACGAGCCGCAATTAGTACAACTGAGTGAGCCTCGAGGCAGAAGAGGTATGATCACTGCTATGATCGCAGATGTAGTGATGACCAGTGATAAGTGCAGTGTATATACTGTCAGGACTTGTGTGACGAGGGCGAAAGTCAAGGTAAACTGTTTAAGTCAAAGGCAGATGCAAAGACAAGTGATTGTGAGGAACGAAGAAGGTGAAGGAATAGCTGAGTCCTTTCCGGACCGAAAAGCGTGAACCAGGTGAGGATGAGGATGGAGGAAGGGTTGATCAAGAGAAGGTGGATCAGCAACAGCCTCTATAAAGGAGTTCAGGCTGGTGCAAGGATCACCCACTGCTCTTAAAAATTGCGAGCAGAACAAGAGTGAATCGTTGAGGGTTTGAATAATCAAGGCAACTGCGAAAGTTTCCCTTCAATGTGACAATGTGGGAGTGCGTGAATGAGTGAATCGACGATTATGCAAAGGGTGTGTACCCCTGGTGCTCGAATCAAGCCGCCTCAAACCCCAATGCAGTGCAACTGCCAATTCTTCGGAACAACACAAAACCACTGCATCCAGTAATCCGTGATACCAGTTCTTGCGTTAAGGTGCAGCACTCCGACTTAATCGAATGGAAGGAGATATGGAGTATGAAGAACAGGAAGAATGTGAAGGGGAAAGAACGAGAAGTGAGGGGAGGCAGGCAATTGGGAATATGCAGGGTGCCGTAGGTTCTCAGCTTTGGTAAACCTCATAATCTTGGGGCGAACTGGTTTCTCGTCTTGAGATACTACCTTTCGCTGCTGCGATGTGTAGGAAGAAGGGGGCCAGGAGGGACACTAGGGATATGGCCCGTGCGCTATGGTATACTGATGGAGAGTCCTCAACGACCAGAGCATGCTACGAAACGTGAAATCAAGAGTGAATTGCGCGAAGGCTTGTGGGACACACTTTAAGGAAACAAGAATACTCACGCGTTAGTTGACCGGTGGCTGGTAGGATCCTGGCGAAGGGCTTCCTCTTTTTCGTCCTCGTCGCTGTTTCTTCGACTTCCTGGAACTGACCGCGAGGGTAGGTGATCATCAAACGCAAAGGCCCGAGATTGCGACTGCATGATTCCCGATTGAGGGGATGCCAAGTTCGATCCTGATCTCCCAGACCTGTTGTTGAACAACCCTGGCGGCGAAGCCAGGCTCGAGAGGGAGTATCGGTTGGGGCGCGAAAACATGCCAGGGAACCCAGAGGTCTCACGATATTCAGGCGGCGTTGTTGGTTCGGATTGGTGTCCAGTCAAGCCCAGTCCGCTTCCTCTGCCCATGTCCATCTGGAGTCTCAATTCGGCCTCATCCTGACGCTGTTCGGCTTCCAGCTTCTTCATTTCGAGCTCAAAGAGTTGTTTCTGCTCCCTGAGCTTCTCATACTCTAGTCGTCTCTTCTGCGCCTACCATCATGATCAGCATCGACATGCACAGAAAGGGCTGGATGAAATAGGCTTCCGGCGCCATCGGCCAACGATGCTAGTCTTGAGAAGCAGTGCACCATCTATGTGGAACTTGGGGGATGCCCTTACCAGTTGGGCCTTATACTCGGTCTGTAGCGCGTTGGCGTCAGCGATGCGTTCCGCAGACACAGACACATGCGATTGAGGGCTCGAAACATGCCCGGAAGCTTGGACAAGCATGGATTAAAAGAACGACAGGGCACAACTTACGGCAGTGGGATATACTTGCGGCTCCGGGGGCCGCTGGAGGGTTAATGATGACAGTGTTGGTACATGGCCTGAGTCCGTCGTGAAGCGGCGAGGCAGAGAGGTTCGAGGGTCTGGCTGAGGCAGTCGGTTGCCATTCCTCGGTGGTGAGACAAGGGAATTCATCGGCGCCTCGTTTCGGGGAGACTGCTGCGCGCGAAATCGGTAGTCATCCATCTTCGTTATCTTTACTGTTGTTACAACACCGGCGGAGCCTTCGTACAGAGTCAAGTCGTTGTCGCCGTTCTATAAACTGAGGGATTATAGCAACAGTTGGTCAGCACACGATTCGCGGCTCACACAAGACAACTCGCAACTTCACAGCCGCCGGGGAGAGGCGCGGCGGTCGCAGCCCAGTGCAACTGCCGCAGAGGACACTCGAGGGACTGAGAGGAGCATGCGCCGTGCGCCCGTCGTGTCGCCCGCCGTATTCCTCTCCTCTGGCAGCTCCGTCTCGCAGGTCTCCCCGCGGCACAATTGACCGCAACGGCGGCGCTTCTCTCTCAGGGGGGCGGCGCTGCGAAGCCAACCCAGGGGACACGGGGACGCCTGCTCACCTTGAAGAGAACCAGCTAATAGCACAGACGCTGCCCTGGAGAGCCAGGTAGCGGCAGCACGAGAAGGAATTGCAATCGCAAATGCTACAAAAAGAGTGTGGAGTTGTGGGCAGGTCGGGAGAAGAGAAGATCGATGTTTCTCTGGGGGGGTGAGGCAGGAGGAGGTCGAGGCGGCGGCACCAGTTGAGACCCCTGTTCAGGCTCGGCGCTCTTGTGGGCTTGTTCCTTCTTCTGGTGCTGGTCCCTAGTCCCTACACCTGCTACCCAGTCCCGGTCCTGGCTCATCCGCCGCTACGGGCAACCAGGCCTGCAGGCCAAGGTACTCCGTCTCCAGCGCGGCAGCACTCCAGATACACACGCCTGTGGAGCTGCGTTACGTACTTATCGCTCTGGTCTGAAATCTTTGCTTCAACGTTTTTTTCTCGTCTAATAGGTCAGGCATGCTTTGCAGGCTAGAATCTAGGGCTTGCGACTGCTGTGGTCGCCCTGTTTTCGGCGACGGGAGAATGGCGTCAAGCGTCAAGCGTCAAGCGTCAAGCGAACTCTATCTCTCGAATCCAGGGGAATTCCAAGACCAGATGGGCTGCAAAAGCCTAGTTTGCTGGAGTGCTATCCAAGTTACCAAAGTTTCGCTTGCCGTTGGAGTCACGTTTGACAGCTGTCACTGGCGGCGCCGTGGCTGGCGGCTACGTGTTGGACCCTCGTGAATTGCCACTGTGATACGTAGTTGGGACATTATAGAAGTACACAGGTGCGGCACGGCATCGTTTCGAGGCTTGACATCTCATTCATCAATGTGCCTAACTCATGGAGTATGTACACCCATCTCTGAGTTTTCTACCGGGGGGACTCCACAGCGTGTGTGGCCGGTACAAGCCAGCCCCTCAGGACCACAGAAATGAAGGGAGCGGTGAGCGTCGTTGGACTGGGAATCGATGGGAGCAACCGAAGCCATGGCCGAATTGCGGACCGAGTTCCCCTCTTAGTGCGGGGGACTACGATGTACTCTGTAGTTGTCGGCAGGCGACGAGTTAATCGTATCTCGAAACACTCTGGAAGTACATACGTAGCAATTGCCAGCAACATTTGCGCGCTCGCATGTCTCGTTCTCTGGACCAATGCTAGAAAACGGAGTCTTTCGTCGTGCAGCAATGCTGCATGTCGTCCCTGTTGTCAGAATCTTACCGCGACTGGCCTGGCTGCCGACATGCGACGAGACCTGAACGAACCCCACAGCTAATGCATAAGCACGGAGGTATAAGGTGGAATTATACATGCCCCGTCGTGTGGTTGGGCGATGCAGGTCACCCATGTCCGTCTGTGGCTAGACTTGATTTAGTATAACTCTGGCGCCTCATAGGCCAGATCACTTGCTTCTAGAGCAGATCTGGAACCCGGCGCCTACCTACGTTTGCCCGCCCTCTCTGTGTCTGTGTCTACCTACTGAAGTAGGTACATTGGGCGGGCGGCGGGCGCGCGCACATTTACCCGGGTCACAGATGCCAAAGGTTTGATGGTAGAAGTGGAAGCGAAGAGTATCCAGTCCGATCCATCTAGGGACTTGATTGTCTTGAAAAGGATCTGTGTCGTGCAGACTTAGACAACTGCACCCAATCTCGACTATCTTGGAGGCGCCAAAGAGCAAACTGAAGGCCCTATTAGCCCGCATGACGCAACAATACCCCGCGATCGTCTTGAATATCGTTGCGAGCCCCAGCGGAGTCGGATCTCGTGCACCAGACCACTCCTAGACCCTCGACAGCTGGTGTACATGAACCAATCAAAGCTTACAGATTGAGCCAAGCAACCAACATTCGTTCTACGCTATCTGTGCAGACCGCCCTATCGTGTGTTCTCCCTCTAGAATAGGCATTCACCCGTTAAGGGTCCTTCTGCCCTAAGTTTTTAGGTCAAGCTAGAAGTGTGGCCTTGGGAAGTATTGGCTTAGTGCAGATCATCGAGGATTTATAGTATATCGTTGAGCCGACCATGACGGCCCCGGAAAAGCGGCTATGGGTGGTTGATGAGCGTGTGTTCCAGTTGATCTCAGGTCTAGGCACAAACAATGTGTTCTGAGTGTGCCCTCCTCTCTACAAGAAGTGCTCGTCAAAATTGTATGAATGTCCTCTCACTTCCGACCATTATCTACATACCAAAAGCAAACATGGCCCTGAAAAATAATCAAATATTCCTATACATCACTGCCCATGTTGAGCCTGTGCGATACTGACCAATAGATTTACTGCTGGAAAAAGATCAGCCACTCCACAGATCTATTCTTGCATGATGGTGGACATGACCATGCGATCAGCAAAGCGACAAGAGCAAATCAGCAGTTGAGAGTTGCATCATTCAGTGGCAAGAAACGCCTTGGGTCAGTCCACCATATGTCGCTGCTACGTTGACCTCGAGCTCACCGACTTTTTTTTTCACGAATCAGGTCTGACTCTTTTCCCTTGCTCAAGCGTGCCTCACCTTGTTCTGCAAGGAGTCCTATTCCTGGCCCGGCTGCATCAAGCGTTGGTGGCTGCATCAAGTATACATAAGGCAGTCTGGCGTAGCGCGTGGCTGGAACTCGCTAGGACCACTGCACCGACTATAGTCGTTCCTATTAGTCTGCCCAGGACCTTCGCACCGCAATCCTCTTGCCAGTCCCGTAATCCCGGTGTTTAACGGCGGGCATCGGTGCAAAAGTGTCGTTTCAAGCGCTGCGGGTCCTCAATCGCCGCTTCGAGCTCTGGAGCGACCAAAATCTCGGAGCAGAAAGAAATCGCCCTCCAAGTAAAGTTAGCTTGCAAGATGAGGTGGAAGATCAACATCTCCACGACCTTCGTGTATGAAGATCAGGGATAGATTATGTGCTATTCGTATCCACTTCGGTTCACCCCCTGGAGGTTGAGCTCCTTGTAGAGTTTGTCAAGACAACATCTTGCGATGGGTTGTGCAGTATAACGCAGGCTCTCATATTACAGTGCTTGATGTAACGGGCCAGCTATTGGTGCAGTGCACCAAGTGCTTTTTATGACTCATGTACGGGTTGCCGCATTAATGTACTGATCCAAGCCAGAGAGAGCTGCCAATCACTATTACTGATCAATACTTGACACGTTCTACGAACACATGGCAGTGCAAGACTGAGGACTGGAGGGGTATCTGCAGGTCAAGGTGAGGGGTTGTTGAGGGGCTTCAGGATTGACTGGGGCTCTGGAGGGGCAAGCGGGCTTGGGCGCAGAGATCAGGGATGGCACAGAGCCCAACGTTAATTAGTCCCTGGTCATGCTGGTCCAGGCGTTTCGATGAAAGATGCTCAAATCGGATGCTCCAGTTCGCCCGCTGAAGGAAGGCAGACAGGAAGGGGTGCAGCATTGAGATCCTAGTTAGACGCAGCCGAACAGATATTTTGACGGCTAGGCCGTGCCAAACACGGAAAGTTCGTCGTAGCCCTTGATCTGGTGCCACCGGCTTGATAGGTTCTCCGCACCGACTTTACACACGGCGGGGCACGGGCAGTGAAGCCCAGGTCGAGGCCTTGTGTTGATGTGTGACTCTTGACATGGCGAATGGCGACGGCGATGATGGTGGATGGTGTTGATGGGGTTGGCAGACCATCTGCAAGGGGCAAAACTTTGATCCGCCTCTCGCAAAGATTGGAGGGAAGAGGTGACCTACGGAGTAGGTGCTGTACGTAGCTAGCTTATCGCCCTTATCGGCCACGTGCTTTGCCATCCGTGGTGGGGGACGGGCTTGGACTTTTCAGTTGGTGGGTCATAGCTTTTCGAGTCATCTCACGCCTTCTTGGGTGCCGACTGCAAGCGGATGCGATATGAGAATTCGAGCTGCATGCGACTATCAAGATGGCGGTGACCGATGATGGCTTCGAGGCTCTCCTCGAGCCTTTCTACAACGGGAAGAAGCTCACGGATCCGATTTCCACGGCTAGCGACAAATTCCAGCTGCTCCCTGCGTTTCTGAAGGTGAAAGGTACGTTTTAGTCATCTGGCGGCCAGGCGGCACGTCACGATCCTCACTCGCGTCGAATTTTTTGGCTAACAAGTCTCACAGGTCTTGTGAAGCAGTATGTGTTCGTCCATTATGCAGGATTACGTCCGTCCCTAACTCACATGGCACAGGCATATTGATTCGTACAACTTCTTCGTCGATCATGAAATCAAGGAAATCCTCAAGGCCAACAGGACCGTCAGAAGCGATGTCACGGGCTCTTTCTTCATCGAGTTCTTGGACATCCGGGTTGAGATGCCCGATCGTCCAGACTTCAACGAGTTTCGAGTGGTCAATGAGATTACCCCCCATGAATGTCGGCTACGTGACATGACCTATTCCGCCAAGATTCTCGTGGATATCGCCTATCCTCGAGAAAAGGTGCGGGTTGTCCGCCGCAATGTTGAGCTTGCCCGCATGCCTGTCATGCTTCGAAGCAACAAGTGCCGTCTTTATGGTGCCAACAACGCGCAGATGGCGAAGATGAACGAATGTCCTCTGGATCCTGGCGGCTATTTCATCGTGAACGGAACGGAGAAGGTCATCCTTGTCCAGGAACAGCTTAGCAAGAATCGAGTAATCGTGGAGGCAGATGAGAAGAACCACATCATCTCTGCTTCGGTAACCAGTTCGACACATGAGCGTAAATCCAAGACCTACGTCATGCTCAAGAAAGATCGCCTGAACCTTGTACACAACGTTTTGGTAGAGCCGGTCCCCATCATCATTGTCTTGAAAGCGCTTGGTGGTCTTTCGGATTTCGAGATCATGCAGCTCGTTGCTGGCACCGATGGAAGATTCCAGGACGACTTTGTCGTCAATTTTGAGGAGGCGGCGAAGGTCGGAGTAGCCACTCAACATCAGGCGCTCGACTACATTGGAGCAAGAGTAAAGATGGGTGGCAGGAACAAGCCGGGAGGCACAGGTCTGCCGCAACCCAGACGAAGCAATGTGGAAGAAGGTCTGGACGCTCTCGCGAACATTATCATTGCCCACATTCCCGTGGAAGGTCTCGACTTCTTCCCGAAAGCCATCTACATAGCACTCATGACGCGACGTGTGCTGATGGCGCACTACAACCCGAAATTGGTCGATGACAGAGATTTTGTTGGCAACAAGAGATTGGAGTTGGCCGGTCAGCTTTTGTCTCTGTTATTTGAAGATCTGTTCAAGAAATACTTGACCGACCTCAAATTTGCGTGCGATAACATCCTGAAAAAGAACCACCGCGCAGCATTCGATCCTCTACAGCACATCAGCTCGTTGGGCCGCCACATCACCGATGGTATGAATCGGGCAATCCAGACCGGAAACTGGAGCGTGAAGCGTTTCAAGATGGAAAGGGCTGGTGTTACGCACGTCCTCAGTCGACTGAGTTACATTGCTGCTCTCGGAATGATGACCCGGATAAGCAGTCAGTTCGAGAAGACACGAAAGGTCAGTGGTCCTCGTGCACTTCAACCATCGCAGTGGGGTATGTTGTGCCCCTCGGACACACCTGAGGGTGAGGCCTGTGGTTTGGTCAAGAACCTCGCCTTGATGACACACATTACGACAAACATCGACGAGGAACCCGTCAAGCGATGGGTCTACACACTGGACTCCGGAGTCGAGCCTCTGCGGTGTTTCTCAGGAGCAGAAATCCACAAGCCTGGCACATATATTGTACACATCAACGGTACTCCATTTGCCCTCACTCGATTCCCCAAAAGATTTGCTGCAAAATTCCGCACCATGCGTCGCAGAGGATGGGTTTCTCCCTTCGTCAGTATCAACGTCAATACTCATCTATCTGCTGTCCATATAGCGACAGATGAGGGCAGAATTTGCCGGCCTTATATCATTGTGAAGAATGGAGAAGCCAAGATCAAGGCGAGCCATCTGAGAATGCTGCAGGCTGGAAAGGCTACATTTGACGATTTTCTCACTCGAGGAATTGTCGAGTATCTCGACGTCAACGAAGAGAACGACTGTCTGGTGGCTCTTTCGGAGAAGGACATTACGAAGGCATCGACGCATGTTGAAATCGAACCCTTCACAATCCTAGGAGCAGTCGCAGGTCTGATTCCCTTCCCTCACCACAACCAGTCACCCAGAAACACCTACCAGTGCGCTATGGGTAAACAAGCGATCGGAGCTATCGCCTATAACCAGTTCAATCGCATCGATACGCTGTTGTACACCCTTGTATACCCTCAGCGGCCCATGGTCATCTCTAAGACTATCGAGCTCATCAACTATGACAAGCTACCCGCTGGCCAAAACGCCACAGTTGTGGTCATGTCTTACTCTGGATATGATATCGAGGATGCTCTGGTTCTTAACAAGGCATCGCTAGACCGCGGTTTCGGGAGATCTCAAGCCTTCCGCAAATACACCGCGGAGCTCAATAAGTACCCCAATGGCACACGCGACCGAATTGGAGATAAAGACCCCGCTCAAGCCGACGATAGGCACGCGGCCTTGACCAGCGATGGACTCGCGGATGTAGGCTGGAAACTGAATAGCGGAAATGTCCTCATCAAGAAGGAAAGCCCGACTGACACCACTCCCGGAATCGGTAAAGAAAGGAGGTCAGATGAGTATAGGGAGGCTCCTGTTTCGTTCAAGTTGTACGATGGTGCAATTGTTGACAAAGTCATGGTAACGCAAACAACCTACGAAACACAACTCATCAAAGTGCAAACGAGACAGACACGACGTCCCGAGTTGGGAGACAAGTTCTCGTCACGCCACGGTCAAAAGGGTGTTGTCGGCATCATTGTCGATCAAGAAGACATGCCGTTTTCAGACACTGGGCTGTGTCCCGATATTATCATGAACCCTCACGGTTTCCCCTCCCGTATGACGGTCGGTAAGCTTCTCGAATGTCTCACAGGCAAAGCTTCTATCATTCGAGGTCGCAAAGATTTCGGCTACGGTGACGCATTCCGATCCCATCCTTTAGAAGAGATGAGCAGGAACCTCGTTGAGGCTGGTTTCTCATGGGAGGGCAAAGATTACTTCACATCAGGCATCACCGGTGAGCCGCTCCAGGCTTATATCTTCAACGGGCCCATCTTCTACCAACGCCTGAAGCACATGGTGCAAGACAAGATGCATTCCCGCTCCAGAGGTCCCAGGGCGATCCTCACACGGCAGCCCACGGAAGGTCGATCAAGGGATGGTGGTCTTCGTCTAGGAGAAATGGAGCGTGACTGTCTCATTGCCTATGGTGCCTCGCAACTCCTTCTGGAACGTCTCATGATCAGCTCTGATGGAACAGACGTCGATATTTGCCAGAAATGTGGGCTTTTCGGTTACAGAGGCTACTGCAGTACGTGCCGCACAAGCCGCGAGGTTGCAAAGATGACGATGCCTTACGCTGCCAAACTCCTGGTGCAGGAGCTGATCAGTATGAACGTTGGCGTGCGGCTGCAGCTAGAGGACGAGTTCCCTCACCCAAAGTAGACGGGTAGAGGAGGCACTGTACATATTGCATAAATTGGCGTCTTTGCTACAGGTTTGCATTTACGTAAGATGGGAAAAGCATGGCATGGCACAGAACGTTGTTCTCACTAGGTAGATAATGAGCATGAAAATGAACCACGAACTGATTCTTGGGTTGCAAAGCTGAATGTATTGCCCTACATAGAGACTTCCAGCTAGGGAGTCCAAACTTCGACGAAGTCTCGCTGGGATGTTTTTCTGATCACTTAGCTTGTATGTTCGTCTCAATATGTTTCTCCTGTCTTACCGTGTATACTCCGAAACATCTGCGTCACCGGCCCTTTATAGTTATAGTTGTCTCTTTAGCCGCTCAGTGACCAAATCATAACAATTTTAGTAGCACAAGCACAAACAGAGGTCGAAATGGCAGAATGTCACCCGAGTAATCAGAGCTATTGAGCTCTTATCTCATTTTACTCAATATCAAGTTCAATTGCCTCTCATCGCGTGCTGCTTGTACTTACGGCCCGCTAGCACGAATCTATAGCCATTACCGCGCACTGACAACCAAATTGGGGCCTTTGAGATCATCCTCCCCTTCCCTCTCAACTCAGCTCATGGAACTGCCCACGGTGATTGGCATTGGGCCCTTGGGTGCCGACCGCATCGCCTCCAGCCTCGTAGACCGTGGAAGGCACCGTTGGCGTCGGCGCTTGGTAGCCGCCAGTGTGCTGCGGTTGGAACGAGTTGACGGTGGATGTTGGGCTCGATGGCTGGATGCTCATCCTGGGATCGGTGACCTGCGACACCGGGCTCGACGGCTGGACGGAGGCGTGTGTGATGTACGGGTCTCCAGGCTTCTCCTGGTTGGGGAAATACCCGGCACCAGGCGACATGTATCCTTCTGGCGATGGGTACTGCTGACCCGGCTGTTGAGGGTACTGCGGGTTGTATACTGATTGGTGTCCCGCCACGCCCATGGGGCCAGGCGAGGGACCGCCAGGCGGAGGCGACTGCTGCATCTGGGGATATGGTGCTGGGCCTGGTGGTGGCGCCACCGCCGCCGCCTTGTTCTTGTTGCTCCGTCTGACTAAGAACCAGATTCCAAACCCGATCAGTGCCAGGACCGCCACACCGCCAACCGCACCACCGACGATAGCACCGATGTTGGTTGAGGAGCCTCCGCCGCTGCCGCCGCTGCTGCTACCGGATGAGCCGCCGGATGAGTCGCCTGAAGAGCTTCCTGAAGAGCCACTGGCACCTGTTGCTGTGGCGCTTCCTGATCCTCGAGCCGATGTGCCGACGGAAGTAAGGGCATCAGAACTCAGGGTAACGACCACCTGCGAATACTTCCGGCCGTCCGCCTCGCCAATCCATGTTGTCAGAGCGTTCATTGGAGTCGAATAGCTGAGTGAATGGCAAAAGTAGTCGGTGATGCTGCTTGAGAACCTGATGGTTCCGCAATAGGGGAGGGAAGCCTCCGAGCTGGTTGAATGATCAATAAGAATGGTTCACTACTGTTGGGGGCGGCTCGTGGAGTGCCTACCATTTCACGGTATATATATCGTTCATACATCCATTACCACAGTCGCCGTCGGAGATCTGCTCCCTGTCCCGGCAGTCGGTACGGAAATCGCATCCTCCACTGTTGCAACAGGCCACAGCACCAAAGGCAGCGGTGGTGATGAAGGCACAGTAGCCATTCGTATTGCCGCAAGTATAAGCAGCGCCTGAAAACCGGATGTGTCAGCCAGCTGTGCCCGTTAAGGTGGCGTGCAGTTGTCCATACCAAGGAGCCCGCTCACGTAACCGCAAGTATTATCTGGGGCTACCAGGACGGTCTCGACATCGGCTCGCCTCAACAATTCTTTTACAACGGATGGACTGGGTGGTTCCGTGATCTCTGGCAACTGAAGTGTTGGGTCTGGTATTGAGGCCTCTGTCGGTCGGGGTATAGTCGACTCCAAGGCTAGGGCTCTAACTGCCGTGCCGAAAACGGCTGTGAGAAGTAAGGCGGCCATCCGGTAGCGAGGCATATACATTCGGGTTATTGGCCTAGGAACAGATATGAGACTAATCCCTGGTTTGTACCAGAGCTTCCCGTTGAACACCTCTACACGGCCGGACGAAAATCAAAAGGGTAGGAAGTAAACAGGCAAACTCGTGAGAAGCCAAGGAGGACAAGAATTTTATGTAAGTGACTAGTCCACCTTGTCAGTTCTCGGAGCACGAGCGGCGCCCGCAGCCCAATATTGGGCGACCTGCTGTATCAGCCGCAAGGCATACTTCCTCAGGGTCCAGCGTAAAGTGGACCGACGCCTAGACAGTCTGGGACTTGACTATCCCAGGTTAATATTACCTTTGACCAAGGGAGATTGGTAGATTTGCGGGACGATCTCTGCAGCCAATAGGCAAGTGTGTCGTCTTGCAGGAGCTGAAAGCGCCACAAACCAAAGCAGTTAAGCCCAAGAGGCCATACAGAGCAAAGCGTTGGCACTGACCATACAGCACCGGTTCTTCGGCCTCTATGAAAGACATAATACAAACAACGGGTCCAGAGAAGGCGGTTGTGAATGGGCTGTCCCATGTCTGGTAGTAGAATAAACTTCAGAGCGAATCAGACGATGTCAAGTACCCATGCAAGCTGGCGGAGAGCTGAGGCTTTACCAATCTACAGTCCCTATCAGCTTGATCAGGTCCAGCGTAATACGAGACCAACTGTGCTTTTTGGGCCGAGACCAGGTCAGCCTGGCTCTTGGTTGAATGCTTCCGACAAGTATTTGTTAATGTTTGTGGGATTCCCCCATCCCACAGTGAAGATTCGACCAGAGACTGCCGGGTCAAGTCCCCGATGCAACGATCTACAGGGAGCCCAGATGGAGTCGTGGGGTAGTCGACGACAGCACCGCCTCCGGGATCGACGGAATGCAGAATCAATGCTACAGTCACGAACACCGGCAATTGCATACACGACGGATGTGAAAGTCCGTGGACGTGGGTGAGGGTGCCTGGCCAGGCGCATCTTTCACGTTGAAAGCCGCAGCTGGCTGAGGCGGCAGCAATTCCGCGCTAGAGTCCGCTAAATAGGGAACTGGCCAAGCAACGTTGGGTGGAGGCTCCTAGCACGCAAGTAGAGATCTTTGGCGAAGTCGACCGGGGGTCTTGTCAAAGATCAGCCGCAGCGTTTCATTCTCATTGACCTCAACTGGCTGGCACGGGGAGCACAACCCCACACCCTATTCGTCCACCACTCACGCGCCAGCCCCAAGAGGTATCGTAGAGACATCTGCCCTGGGCAGCCGACCGAGCCCGCATTCTACACCGAGCGGTCACAAGAACGCAGGCGTGGCTGCGCGGATTCTCATTGCGCCAATATCGGACTAGAATGTGTTCGGCCTCATGACAGATCTGTCGCGCGTCCTGCCAGACTTCCCAGCCGGCCGTTATGCACACCTCCTATCCACCATCGAGAAGCATCAGGTGACGACGAGTGATCTCCTCACACTCGACGTCACCGACCTCGGCAAGCGGACACAGCTTCCGCTGCTGGACTTGAAGCGACTATGCAGCGCCGTCCTGGAAGCTCTCCACGCAGACCTGGGGGTCTCGGATAAGCAGCCAGCGAAGTCAAGCAGTCTGAAGCAGGCCGGCGGCGACTTCGTCCAGCAATGGAGCTGCGTCAGCACGTTGGACGCAACGCTCGACAAGGCACTGGGCGGGGGAATGCCAGCGGGTTACATCAGTGAGATCACTGGGGAGAGCGGCGCTGGGAAAACACAGTTCCTCCTGACGCTCCTGTTGGCCGCACAACTACCACCACCGCATGGACTGGGTCGGCCGGCGTTGTATATCTCCACGGAAGCAGCACTGTCGACCAAGCGTCTTGCCCAGATCCTCGACCACCACCCGTTCTTCCAGGACATGGACAAATCCACCAAGCCCTCCCTGGACCAGATCATCAGCACGGTCACGCCTGATCTGGAGTCTCAAGACCACATCCTTCAGTTTCAGGTTCCCGTTGAGGTGTCTCGTCGCAACATTGGGTTGATAGTGTTGGACTCGGTGGCAGCCAACTATCGCGCAGAGTATGAGCGCGGCGGCTCGAAAGGCTCGGGCGGCTTTAACATGGGCGTCCGCGGTAACGAGCTGGTCCGACTCGGGCAGCTGCTTCACGACTTGGCTCGCAAGCATAACCTCGCCGTCGTGGTGGCGAACCAGGTTGGCGACCGTTTCTCTGATAGCTCCTCAGGGTTCGCTTCTAAAGGAAGTAGCCTACCCTATGCGGGACGTGTTTCTCAGGAGAGCCCCCTTGCCAGCCGTACCAGGGGATCTAAGGGACCCCTCCCCGGCGCCGAACCGACGTCCAGCATGCCGCCCGAGGCCGTTAGGTCAAGCATGCCGGAACCCGCTCCGGAAGAACCACTTGCCCCTCCCGCGCTACTACTCGACCATCAGCAGCGATGGTTCACGGGCTGGGGTGATGACCCAATGGACCATGCTCTCAAAACCCCAAGCTTGGGCTTGGTCTGGTCTACTCAGCTCGCATGCCGTATAGCGCTACTGCGGCGACCCGTCTATGGTCGTAAGCAGGTCATCGAGGATGAAAGCTCCAACACCGTCTATCTAAAAAATTGGAAGAGGTGGATGAAGGTCGTCTTTGCGCCGCACGTCAAGGAAAGCGGGCAAGGGCTTGAAAATGCGGTCGAATTCGAGGTCACTACAGGTGGCTTGAAGGCGGTCGACAAGAAGGGGAAACAGGAGGCAACTCCGCATACGTAGATGAACTATTGGCCCCTCATCAATTCCATGAACGTCTCGCGTGAGTGTTCGATCATCCCATCAGAAGAGTCTTCAAGGCTGTCATCTGACTCCTTGCCTCAATGTGTAGTTATGCGCAACCGGGCCTGTCTCCTGATCCTCTTTGGGAACACCTCCTGGAAGAGACTTAGAATGTGTTGCCGAAACTCATCCGTCGCCATTGCAGGGAACCGTACGACCAACTCTGCCCACGTCTTGCCTTCGTCCATGTCTGCGTAGACGCCGGTGAAGCCGAGCAGGCCCTCTAATATGACACTCACGGCTGCCCACTCCTCGTCCGGGTCGGCCTGGTCCACGAAGTCCCAGAAGTCGGGAAGAAACTCTTGCTGGAACAAATGCATGAACTCTCGGAAGTCGTAGGCAGTGCGCCAGGGCGTGTGCTCCTTCTCAACCCGGGCCTCGATAGCCGGCAGGATTGCCTGGACTCTGAACAAGGCCAAGTCATCTGAGGGAAGTGAGTCGGTCCAGTCTTCGATACTCGTAGAACACAGATTCGGCGAGTCAACGATGGTCGCGGCCCAACACTCAAGACATAACATTGGCAGATCCGTCGTTGAGCTTGTCCACGCCGCTACCGGCCTACCGTATGGGTCGCCTCTGTGGTGGTCGCAGATGCAAAGGTGGTCTGGATTGACGTATCTGTATCTGGGCATCACGAGGATGGGTTACTGGTCCGCAGGAACACCGGTGCGCTCACGACGATATCTAAATACCGAAAGGCGTGTGGTTCTATACCGGTAGTGATGGAGTTCATGTCGAAACATATCAACCCTAATTTCACTACGATGCGTTGTATGACCTGTCATATACAACAAAGAACCACCTGTCTCGAAAACCCCCTTATGAGAGGCTGCCACTCTCTCCTTCAAGCGGCAGGGGCGTCATATTTATACACTGATTGATCCTATGCCGAACTGGTTTGTACAAAGCTTTAATAGGTACAGTGACAGTCCGATTTACTTTCCCAATATGTTATGGAAGCCCATCTTGATGCGCAGAGATCTCTCTTTGTTCTGAGAGGGCCGGATACCGCACGACAGAGAATGTTCTGAAGATGAAGCCGCACAGTAGCCGACGACCGTGGTCCTGCAAGTCAGTATAAATTGACATCCATCATCGTATATGAGCAAGCATGGAACATCCGCTAATCAGTCCATTTGATCCCGTGTACTCCCACCCCATCAACACTATGACCCTCCATCGCAAGCTAAAAGTACATTTAGCATCGCGCAAGATCCTCCACCAACCAACCTCTGACCGTTCCCTGTCAACCCTCCCGCCTGGTGTGGCCGAGATGGTAGGGTCGGACGCTACCCGATTCCCAAAGGGGACGCAGTCCCGTCATCCTCTTGGCCAACGCCCGTCCCGATATCCAGCCCCACGGGCATCCTCATCGCGCTGCCCAGCCAGGCTGCGAGGACGACGCTCAACGGCAGCTCCGCTACGGGCCCGAAGAACAGTCCTGCGGCCCGCACGCGAGATATCGCCTCCAAGCCCACGCTTCATGTAGAGGCTTCTGCGAGCTTTGTGTGTGTCGTTTGGTCGAGGCGACAGTGGAGAAGGAGCGCGCCGAGTGGACGGGCCTACTGGGCTGATTTGACTGTGAAGAAAGGCGACGAGAGTGTCCGAAGTCGTCGTCGACTGGCTGTGGGCGTGGGGGGCTGGAATAAGTGCTCAAATAGGTTCGATGCCAGTTACTATTCGCCTCGCAAGCGTGCTAAAGGCGGATGTCGCCATGCGTTTCGGGAGGGCCCAACGTCAAGCTTCGAGAGACATGGCATGAGGAGAATCTTTAAGACAATACATGCAAACTACCATATGGCAGACCTGCTGCGGCTTTACCGCGTCACAAGACAACACATGGATCTGTAGGTGTGCGTACGCTTGAAGGAATTTCTCGATATGCAAAGAACGGCCTAGATGTAACAGAAACACCAGAAATTGACCCTCTAATAAACACGAACAAAACTCGCAAAAAAATACACGCACAAGCCATGTGCAACCACGCGTATACCAGCCATTAAACGTCACGTCTAATTAAGTCATGCCCAAACACACACAAGGCCGGGACAGGTTTGCCACCCGCTGAACAGAGGGACAATCTCACCAGCCTGCGCGCTCACAATCACTCATTCATCACCGTGTTCTCACATTCCGGGTCGTGAAGAAAAACATTGAGTTGTCAGTATGTCCGATTGATGATGTCGGCGACCTCAGACTGCTAGCATCCATAGAAGTGACTAGAATCCGTAGGGGAGAGCGGCTTGGGGTTCTCTGTTCGCGGTCCGACGCGAGAAGAGATCATTACTCAAGCCTTCCCTCCAATTGCCAACCATATCAACCCTTTGCACAAGCCTGTATTGCCAATGACACTCCAGGAAATCAGAACCGAGGCGAATGAATGCAGAGATGTATCAGGGTATCGTGAGAAGTGTTCCAAGCCGCTTAGCAGCAGCCACCGCCAGAGTTCGAGGAGACGTTGTGGCCGGGGCTGACCTGGATGCCGGGCTTGGTGTTCGTGGTAGCCTGCGAGCCCATGCGCTCCTTGATCTGGCGGGCCATGGTCAGGAAAGCCTGCTCGACGTTGGAGGCGTTCTTGGCCGAAGTCTCCAAGAACGGGATGCCTAAGCTGTCGGCGAACTCCTGTGAGGGGCAAGTTTAGCACAATGACAAACAGATAGAATAAAAAATTGACACATGTCAACGTGAATTTTTTGCTGCAACTAACCTTGGCGACAGTGTACTCGACGACCTTCTTGTCCGACATATCGGACTTGTTGCCCACGAGAAGCTTGTTGACGCCCTCGGTGGCGTAGCGGTCAATCTCCTGGAGCCACTGCTTGACGTTGTTGAAGGAGTCCATGTCGGTAACATCGTAGACGACGCAGATACCGTGGGCACCACGGTAGTACGACGAGGTGATGGTACGGAAACGCTCCTGGCCGGCGGTGTCCCACTAGAATGACACACGTCAGTACGAAGGGACGCATCTAAGCAAACGAGGGGGGTTTTTCGAGACTTACGATCTGAAGCTTGACGGTCTTACCATCGAGCTCAATAGTGCGGATTTTCTGCATCGAGTCAGTCTTGAAACCAGGGCACGCGGCGCAAGGCAAACGGGGAAACCTACGAAATCGACGCCGATGGTGGAGATGTAGGACTCGGTATAGGTGTCGTCAGCGAAACGGAGCAGCAAGCAGGACTTGCCGACACCCGAGTCACCGATCAGCAGCAGCTTGAAAAGGTAGTCGTATCTGTGGAAAGTCAAGTCAGCATCAGCAAACCGGGCAAACTGCTTCTGCCAGTCCTCGAAGTCATACGGCTTGTGCGACAGTCTGGGCGGGGGACCAGCGCCGAGAGACTGGGGGAGGCTGATGGCACGAGTACCGAGGCCGTTCTTGAGCAGGTACTCCTGGACCTCGGGGGCCATGTCATCGGTGATGCGGATAGGCACAAACTTGCCGCCCAGGGGGCTGGCAGGCTTGGGGTCCTTGCGATCATCGGCCATCTTGACTGGGTTGATGCGTGATGCGAGGCTGATGCGGTGCGGTGCTGGATGGGAAGGGTGGATGGATCGTGGAGGTGGACAGGTGAGGAGGCCGGGGCCAGGGCAACACGGCCGGCCGTTTGTTCTGAGGCATCGCGGGTCCGGGTTGCGGCTCGATGTCGCGGCTCGATGTTGTTTGCGGCTTATGTGACGAGGATCACGGTGTTGAAGCACAGGGCGACGGCCGAGAGGAGCCGCAGCCGCACGTTTGGCAGCCGGGCAAGACGAGGGGCGCGCACAGCCGCGAGGGGCAGAGACAAGGAGAACGACAGGAACTCTGATGGCACAGGTCAGCAGCGGTTCTCGAGGGGCACGCAGGTTCTGGCGTCTGGCGACGAGGCAGGCGGCGGCATCAGGGACGAGACGTACTACTCAGGATTCATTTTCGCGGTGAGAGGCGAGATGGGCGGCGGGTTTGGTGAGAAGCGGCGGAGGGGCCAGGAGACAAGGGAGATATCAGCCGCGACCAGCAAGTCGGGAGTTGAGGATCGATATCAAGGGGCTCGAGGGCGATAGGGGAGCAGGTGGGCGATAGACGAGATGGATAATGCGAGGTTGATGTGCGTTGATTCAGAGATGTCGTCAGTTGGCGCGGATGGGACAAGAGAAAGGAATCAAGAGACAGGCACGGACTTTCGGCTGCGTCAGGGAGCGTCCAGGAGCGTCAAGGCCAGTCAAGGCCAGTCAAGGCCAGTCAAGGCCAGTCACCCACCAACGCCGGCCGGTGGCCAGTCTAAGACTCCAGGGTACCTAACTCCCTAATTCACTGACGCCCCCCCAGGCCCCCCTACACTCCAGGCGTCGTCGACAGCACAGCAGCGCACTGCACGGCACACACAGCCTGGCGGATAGAGGTGCCTTACCTAGGCAACTAGGCAGGCCAGGTTGGTACAAAGGGGTGGGGAGAGCCTGGCAACCTGGGCTAGGGGCCCATTGGCTCGCTTGTCACAGCACTAAGGCTGCCGGCCAGTGGCCACCACGATAAGAATGGGCCTGAATGGGCCTGAATGGCCTCAGGGTGCGTGCTGTTTCTTTGTGGGCCGCCACCTGAGATCAGGGGACGGGCGCCAGCGTGATCAGATGAGACTGGCACGTGTCAGTTGTCTTGTGATTCACTCCCAGCTGATGCCAGCGGGCTCGGGACTGGCATACGTCCTGTCGGTGAAAGATCGACAACCTCAGTCACTAGGAGGTCGCATGCTGACCGATTGATCTGCCACCCCGACCTCTTTGGCAGCTTCTGTTATCAGGAACACAGGGCGGCTCGCAGGGACGAGACGTATCCAAAGTCACCTGTCTTTAGGCATCATACTACTGTTCAGAAGAGACAAGAAGGGTCTTGGGTGTCTACGACCGCTACCGTCGCTCGTACTGTAGACAGAACTAACTTACTGCGTACCAATTACTGGAGCCTGCCCCCCCACTGCTCCAGACGAGACCTGGGACTGACAAACCGTTCACCTTGTTAGTTAGGTTAGCGGGGATCCGATGCCTGCTGGCCTCCATTGCCTGCTGAACCCCTGTTCGAACACCAGACGGGAACCCTGCCAGCCGTCCGGGCGGCACTCTACAGTGGGGCTCACGGCTCCCAGCTTTGCGCCTCCCCGAATCGCTTCACTTACATCATGTGTTTGCTCGCATTGGACTCTGCAGCTGCCCGATCGACCTAGGACCGCCAACACCCTCCACGACACCTCCGTCTCTCTCCCGCAACTCCAACCGGATTGATGACCTGCTTCCGCCGTCCTGCCGCCAGCCAGGCTCCGGACCCATGTCCCTCTCCAGCAGCCTCCTACGGTCGCCGTCCCATGTCCTGAGCTCCGGCTCCAGGGCCGCGGTACGGGCCTCGACCCTGCCGGCGCCGCCATACTTCGCTTCCGCCGGCCCCACGATAGCTTCCCACGCCTCACATCCGTCACCATCCACAGCCAAGTCGCTTGCGACTCTGCCGCCAGCGTCCTGTACAAGCTCTACGCTTGAACTTGCCCCGATCTGGTTCGACTCGACACTGCCGCGCTTCGAGCTGCCCTCAGGCCTGAACCCGAAGGGACCAGACAACGAGCGGAAAATCAAGCTAGGGAAGAGTAAGTCTCGTCACTATACACTCGTCGTTGCTCTGTGTCTGGCTTTTTGCCTCTAACACTCAACCCTCCCATAGCTCTGCGCGTTCTCCAGAAACGCCTTCCTACGCTTCTTCAGTCGCCACTGCCCCAAGACATAGTGTCGCAGAACATATCACTCCATCTGTTCCCTTCGACACATCCCTACCTGCCGACGGTATCGGGGCGCATCGCCTATACTGCTGCGCTATGGACGTCGCCCATCGCCTGGAACCGAGTACCCATCCTCGGTAACCTGAAGATACAGGTTCTATCCGAGCGCATGACAACGGAACCACTACACTTCTCTCCCCAAAGGGCGGGGGCATATCCCGAACAGCTCGTCGTCAAATGGAGGACAGCGGAAAAGTCGAGCGGCGATTCCGAGCCGAGCTTGACCGAGCAAGGAGAGCAGAAGCTCGACAGCACGTTGCGCGGGACGCAGGGCAGCGGTTCCAAGAAGGAATTCACGGGCTTGTTCATATTTGAGTTCGACAAGGACGGCAAGATCATCAGCCATACCATTGAGCACGTCGACCAGAGTGGTGCCTGGGAGAAGGGTGTCGGTGCCAAGGTCGTCCACCTTACAGATTGGCTCCTCGGCGAGATCAGGGGGAGACAGCCACAGGGCGCGTGTCCCATGTTCCACGCCACGGAAGATGGCAGGAAGGATCCCAGGTCGTGACGGGGACTAATTATGATTCCCCACGCGTTGAGAGGTCCGGCGAGACCGCGAAAGCATTATGCGAAGCAAATGTAAATGTATGATACTATACGCCGATGTAAAGTACAAGAGGGCAGGTGTAACATAGCACGGAAGCAAGCATTGGTGCTGCTGGTAGATTAGTATCACCACTCAATCTGAAATAAGAGTATATATGATATACGCTGCCATGTGTCTTTGTAGTGTTCCGGCTTTGGAATGGACACAGTCGCACCTCTGCTGGCTTCGCCCGCTGTGTCGGAAGGTGGAACTGCAGGCCTTGTAGAGCCAGGGAAGTTATATCTTGTCAGTCCCCCATGCATATTATGTATTTTAGGCAAGCCATGAAACAAATAGTTTTTCCTTCGCAATATGAGCCTGGAGGGTAAGCGCCTTGACCCTGGATCGATTCCGTGCGTGATTGGTACGAGGACAGTTGTTGCTTCCCGCACTCCGTCAGCCCGTTGCCACCGAGTACGCGGGAACGTGCGGAATGTTCCCACTCCTCTGGAACCGGACAGTCTCCCTCCAACTCCGGCATTGCCATCCCCCCTCCTGCCCCCAGCAAACAGACATATCGATGCCGATGCCCGTCAATGCCATGAGAACGTGCACGGGAGAGAGCTGGTTCGAGTAGACAGGTGGGCCGTCTTTCGGTTCCACTACAACCGGGCACACCCTTTTACCGCCCAGAAGCCCGCAAGCCACACACCGGCAGCTTGACAACCGGAGGACCCACCAGAGTCTCGGGCGACATCACCGCGGTTCCCATCAGACACGATGGCGATACCTCCGGACGCCGGTTTCTGGCTGCGGTTCCAGGTCCACAGCGATGGCCTCGCCCCGTCGGGCGCGCCCTTCCACACGGCGTTCCCTCAGTTCTCCCAGCTCCCCACCGAGCTCCGCCTCCAGATCTGGGCGCTCCTCCTCCAGCCCCGGATCCTCCTGATCTCGTGCCAGGACCCGGAGAACGCCGCGGAGCAGGAGTCGGAGCTGGCACTGCGGCCCGCGTGCCGTCTGGTCCCCGTGCTGCTGCACGTGAACCGCGAGGCCCGGTCCGTGGGGCTGGCGCACTACGAGCTGGCCTGGAGCTGGAAGGTGCCCGCCATCCTGGCCGACATGGATCTGGTCTCGTCGTCCTGGGACTTGGACGTCGCGCCGGTCCGCGAGACGCCGCGCTGGTCCGAGCCGAGGGTCTACTTCAACTTCCAGCAGGACGCCCTGTTCCTCCTGGGCGAGCTGGAGCCGTGCACGTCGACCGGCTTCAACAGCCCCATGACGTACTTCCTGGACCGCGAGGACACGAAGCGCGTGCGCACCGTGGCCGTCGCGTTCCGCGCCCTGAGGCACGGCGAGAGCGGGTCGCAGCAGATCTTCGGCGCCCTGTTCCACATCGTGGACCGGATCAAGCCGCCCAGCGGGCGGGTCCTGGTCTGCGTGAACGAAGGGGACGAGTGGACGCATGGGCTCATGGGCGGCGAGAGCCCGCTCGTCCCCGGCGAGAGCGTGGCCTACGGCACCAGGCAGAGGGAGAGCCGACTGCGGCAGGGCGAGCCCGAGGTGGTTCACAGCAGCCTGGTCGGGCGGCTGAGCTTGGACGATGAGGTCGATCGCCGGGAGCTCTCGGAGCGGTATCAGAGGCAGGCGCGGGACCCGCCCAAGCAGGAGGACAACGTGATACAGAAGATATGGCGCGATTGGTATCGTGGGAGCATTGTGACATCGAGCTTAGCGGACATGCAGTTTTGGCTTGTGAGAGAGAGCGACCTTGGACGACACGTTTGTGATGATCAATAGAGCTTATTTATACTTATGCGTGCCCTGGTTTCATCGTATGTAAGTACATCTAACATTCACAATAACCGAAACAGCCATCTATGGTCGACTGTGAAGATCAGGATGGATCAATTGAAGGGGTATAGTGCCGTAAGAAACGTCAAATTTCGCTTTAAACAATGACAAGTATGGGTGTACATTTCCAGTTGCGATCCGCACCGCTTTTATTCCCTGGTGAAAGTTTGAAGCTGTCGTTCCTCCTCTGCAATGTTGTCTCTCTGGCTAGTCTTGCCCCTGAAGAGTGAAAGCAGGTAGCTCCCGTGGGTAAGATGGCCACCTCTTCCTTGCCCCAGATCATCCACACTACTCCGAGGATCGATCGTGACATTGCCCAAGCAGGACGAGCACATAATGCACTGTTGCATGTTAGTCGAACCTGAGGGGAAGGATAACCTCAGGAAGCACTCACCAATACCATAAAGGGTGTAAGTGCTACAAATGCCCACGTGATGCCGTTCTAATGCACATATTAGCGGTGTACCGGGTGGTGTATCAGGGGAGAGACATACCCTTGCACTTTCCGTCACCTGAGCCAGGACATCTGCTGGCTGCTGGTCCAGAGTGCTAAAGTCTCGGAAGGGTGAGTCGCGCCCGATACCGGAAGTGTTGTTGAACACGGTAGCCATGATGGTCAGGGCCAACGTCCCGCCAAACGGCATCGCAACGCCCATGAGGGCTGTAACGGTCGCAATGTCGTTGGGGAAGAAGCCGATCGCGTGGAGGCTGCCCGGCATGAAGCGGAGGCCCGTTCCTGCACCCGTCAAGGCGATCATCCCGTAGATCGTGGGGTTGTGCTCGAAATAGAGCGCCCACGCGAGCAGGCCGACACCGAACGCCTCGACGACGGAGCCAAGTAAGAGCGGAACAAAGGTGTTCCGTGGCCAGCGGTTGCAGAATAGCATCGACAAGTAGACACCAGCTATACGTTGTTAGGAGGGACTAGCATGGGTCACGGCGTTTCAACGTACCTCCAAGGCCAGGGGTGTAGAATAGCAGCTGAACGCCCGCTTCATCAGGGGTAAAATGCTGTAGTGATAGTCAGTTGCCATTCATTGGGCCAATATTACCTCATACTTCAGGCGACTTACCTTGACCATTGTGAAGTATATATCCGAGAAATATAGAACCTATTGTTGATTAGCTTATAACAGGACTGTATTCCAAGGCCATGACTTACACTGTACATTGCCATCCCAGTAGCGAAGTTGATGTAGAACAGGAGACTGATATTCCGGTTCTTAAGGAGATACCAAGGCATCATGGGTTTCTGGTGGGACAATCTTTGCGCGAGGGCTTTGCCCGGGATCATCAGGTATTCGTAAAACAGGAATGCGGCGACGATCAGTATGCCTAGCACAAGCGTGCTGACGACCTGGGCGCTGTTCCAGTCGTACGTCGCGCCCGCCCAGGTAAGCGCCAGGACGAGCAGACCGAAGCCGAACAGAAACAGCAGCTGGCCGCCGCTGTCGATGGTGCCGAGACGCTTCGCAAACCGCTGGCGGCGGCCGGCCCCGTGCTCGTTGAGCCCCGGCATGGACTGCGGCCCCAGCATCTCGTCGCGCACCAGGAACACCGTGGCCATGCCGACGACGCCGATGGGCAGGTTGATACCGAAACACCACCTCCAGTTCACCTTGGTCAGGTAGCCGCCGATCACAGGGCCCAGCCCGTAGCTGGCGCCGCCGGTCAAGGTGAACACGGTCCAGTTCCTTGCGTTCTCTTTCAGCGACACCTTGTCCGCCAGCACTACCCGGATGATGGTCCCGATCCCAGCACATCCGATGCCCTGTATAGCTCGGCCGAGGAGAAATAAGGCGAACGCGTTGGTTGGGGCGGCGGTGCAGAATGCGCTGCCTATCAGCATTAAGATCATAGTTGTTTGCAGTGACCAGTGTCGGCCAAACGCATCTGCGGCTTGGCCCCAGAAGGGGATGAAAGCAGCTGAGGTCAGGTTGAAGGCCGAGATGATCCAGTTGAGTTGTGCTATCTCGTCTTTTCACGTCTCAGCTTTGTGTTCTGGTTTCGAGGTGGGACGGTTGCTTACCGAAATCTGATGCAATCCATGGCAAGGCGCTGGCAACACTGGGTTGGGTTCGTTCAGTCTCTCTGCAGTACAGGTATATTTCTGCATCTCAACCTACATTGTGATGTCCAAAGACTGGAGACAATATGGGAGTATCAAGGCCAGTATTATCTTCCACCGGTACTTTCTGAGAGCCCGCTGTTCTGCCTTACATTGGAGGCACTCTTCGTTGTCCGTGGACGGCCACTCATTATGCTCCCCTTGGGATCGGTGGTGACACGGAGGAGATATCTTCTTTGGAGTTTGGGTTGTCTCCTCTGTTCTGGGCTCTTGGGGCCCATATTTGCGACGGAAATATCGATACGTCGTAATGATCATGGTGGCTCCTTTCTAGAGTGTATCTGAGTAATCTAGGGGGTAAAGTGATAGTAGTTGGACGGAGAAGCGATCTCATTCAACCGCACACTGTTCGTTACCAATGAAGAAACGAGCGTTGAAATACTAAAACATGAGATGGGTTTGATGTCGTCTTATTCAGAAGGAACGGAGCCCTCATTCTACGCATCTGGAGCTTCTAGGATAGTTCACCTAAAATAGTTATCGTATGGAGAAGCGTCACTCAGCCGACGTGCTCAGCGATAGAGGCGTCATCCACCACCATGAGATTTGGCCTATCAGAAGCTCCCAGCGCACGGCACAGAAGGCCTCGCACTCGGACAGCTCTAGAACCCGCCGACGATTGACCTCCAGAACCGGGCCGCGCTCAGGACTGGCCACATGTTTGGGAAGAGGTGGCCCGGTTCTGTGGGCCAAACGTTGAGGGTAAAATCGAGTTAGGGTCTAAAAGCGGAATCCTGTCCGCCGTATGGACCTTGACCCAGGATCCTTATACGATTTTGGTGCAACTAAGCATCAAATCTCGTGGCAGGTAAGCATATAATATGACGTCTCAAAGGAATATTGTAGCCTGTGCTGCAGGAAGATCTGCGGGTCAGCCTCAGTCCGAAGGGGCTATGTGGCTTGTACCCACCTCGCATTCGCATCCGCCTGTATGTCTGCACAGGCGCATGAATATATATATAAAAGTGACTGTGCAAGTGGCTTCAAGTGTAGAATTATAGATGGGCCACTTCAAATTCCCGTTTCAGCTTCCCATTGCGTTTCGACCCGTTTGTTCTCTCCTTGAACGTAATCAAGGTACGCAGCTTCGATGCGCACGCGTAATTCGGCGATGAAGCCCCTCACCTCAGGTCAGCCTGCAATCAGACACACGCGATTCGATGACTGTAGGGTTAGTCCTGTGTTTTTCAACCACCATAAAACAATGGGTTGACCGGTATAGGTATTATGATTTATTCTGGCCCGACGCGGTATTTGCCAATTAAAGCGATGGCTTATTGTCAATGACATTGAGAGTAAGATATAAGCATCCCAGATTTCTAGAGATCTGTAAACCAACCAACCTGGCTCGGCTCTAAGAAGACCCGCGCGTGTTCTCTTGAGAGGGATGATTGCGATGAGATTCGCCAAAACTTGAGAATATTCTTTACGATTTGAGCATCCCGGGAACAGTTTCGGGGATTGATCTGAAATGCGTGACTGCTTCGCATGCTAGAGCCTGCACACAGAGAATGGTGGGGTTAACTGCCGTTCGACACGACGAAGGAGGATTGCAGACCGTGGGCGGAAGCCCCACAGCTCCGTGATGCCGGAGCCTCGCCGCTTCGTCGTGGAAACTAGGGATCTGGCAGTGTGAAGGCGTGGGATGGCAAAGACGTAGGCCTTCGGAGCAAGTCACACCCGACAGCTGCGATGCGAACACTGTTGTTTTGAAGCAATACTCTCTCTGCATATCTAATTGATATGACGTTTGTGGTTGTGCGGTGTCTTCAGCGACATGTTCAGGCAGATGGTAGACCTGACACTGAGGATCGCCCGCGTTGTGTCATGCAGTATATGATCAGCTGTTCCACGATTCGGAATTTCGTCAGCAAAGCTTGGAGCCCGCCTCGATCGTACCAACTACACCTCTACCCAGGCGCCCAAGACTGCCCAGGTGAACCTGCACACAGCCGGAGCCCACCAATACTGCACGCGCATACAGTAGAATGTTCTTCTGGGGCTGTCACAAGGCACGCCAAGGAAAGGCCCCAGAACCAGGCATTGGGATCACCCCCGCAAGTGCGGCACGGGGTTGCGCTGCCCAGGTGCTGGAAGTGTCCTTCCAGCAGCTTGGCGGGCGTTTCCAGTGGTGCCCTCCGCTCGGGAGACATGATAAGCTCCACATTTATCCTTTGTGCCGTCATTGCTGTGGCCTACCCCAGATTCACGTATGAGGTCGCGCTCACCTGGACATTTAATAATCATTTGACGACGCTCTCAGTCCGTCCGGGTCGAAAGTCCAGCCCCTTCGCTGCATGACTGACGAGCGCCCTTCCGCGACGAGGCACGTAGAATATCCTTAAGAGAACGAACGAACAAACGAACGAACGAACGAGGCTGTCGTTTACGCTCGTCCCATGTGAACTCGCTTGCGCGCGCGTCAATTCCAGGTTCCCCGGTCCCCTTATCCCCGATATCCAACCACAAGACATCCACTCGTCCGAAGCATTGGAGAGCCCAGACGAGCTACCCTCGCACCTCGGCCACCACGCCCACGAGAAACCCCATACTCCCGGGCGCGCTCCAGCAAGGCGAGGTGGGTCTCGAAGCCAACGCTTTCCCTTCCTGTTCATGACTCTGCACCCGGCTCTCCGTGCTGGCCGGCACGTCATGCTTGGACAACCCAGCTAGGCTTGCCTGCTTGCATGTGAAGGTTTGGCCCAGGCGGATGAAATACGCTACTGTGCCATTGCGACCAACCCATCTGCCCAATACCCAATGCTAATTCTTCAGCAGCCAGGGCAACGTATAACCGTCCCGTGAAATCTTCCGGCCTTCGCTGTCTGCATGTCTTGTTCTCAGACACATGCAACATAACCTCGCATCATCTTGCACCGAAGGTACCGAGCCCTGGACGACCGAACGTTACTTCTCTACGGTACGTCCATGTGTCTCTCTGCTCTGATATCTTTATCCAGCCTCTCTCGGCAGATTGCCGCCTGGCTGCACCCATATTATCTACTATCGGGTTTGCGGATGAGCTTCCTGCTCCATCGCGAGCCTCCAGAGCCAATCATTCGTCCCATTTCCTCAACCTTGCCGATGAGACCATGTCTCTGTCTTGGCCGAGTAGTTCAGGTCCACATGCCATGGGCCGATCTGATGCATCTGGATATGTCTTCCTGGGCTGAAGCACATGCAGTCATGGGCCCACTCCGCCGTCTCGTCTTGTACACTTCATCCATCGGGTCCTCGCTAGTATCAGACACCATTTATACTTTCCGTCTCCCTTCCCTGCTCTCCCATTCTCCCTTTGATCCGCTCATGTCAGCGCCATAGTCGCAACTCTAGTGGGATGCCATCCTATTGTCTGCAAGACTGCCACTACTTCTACCGCACAGCCTTGCGCGGCTTGAATATATGCACCTGCGTTTGTCCGTTGTACGCTTGAGAGTCGAACCTCGGCTGACACCATGCCCACTCAAGTGCGTATATTTGCTATGCCCAAGAGCCTTGGAGAGACTCTAGCTGGCAGTTCACCGACGTCTATTCCCCGTTCTATGCCAGATCTTCCCAACGGCATTGCGAAAGACGCATTGGCTCGGAATCGGAAGCCGTCCGTGCCAATCATGAATGAATCACCCAAGGAAGGAGGCATCACCTTCGCGGGTCAGGACAGCCTGCCAAAGCTCCCCATCCCCGACCTTGAACATACCTGCACAAAGTACTTGGCTGCCTTGAAACCGCTCCAGGGCCCAAGAGAGCACGCCGAGACCAAGCATGCTGTACAGGAGTTTTTGAAGCACGACGGGCCGGGTTTGCAAGAAAAGCTGCAACAGTATGCAGTGGGCAAGACGAGCTACATCGAACAGTTCTGTGAGTTTGAGCTATTTACAATACTTTCCTGTATGTACTAATCCTGCCGCAGGGTACGACTCATACCTGAATTTCGATAATCCCGTCGTCCTCAACCTGAACCCTTTCTTCTTGCTTGAAGATGACCCGACACCAGCTAGAAATAATCAGGTTACTCGTGCGGCCTCGTTGGTCGTATCCGCCTTGGAGTTCGTCAGGGCTGTACGCCGAGAGGAACTGCCTCCAGACACCATCAAGGGAAAGCCTTTGGATATGTATCAATACTCACGACTTTTCGGAACAGCACGAGTCCCAACAGAGCACGGGTGTCAGATAGAACAAGATCCCGATTCCAAGCACATCGTTGCGCTCTGTCACGGGCAGTTTTACTGGTTCGACGTGCTCGATGACAATTCAGATCTCATCATGAGTGAGAAGGATATCTCTATCAATTTGCAGACTATAATCGACGACGCCGCACACACACCGATCCAGGAAGCTGCCAAAGGTGCTCTTGGTATCCTCAGTACCGAGAATCGCAAGATCTGGTCGGGTCTTCGGGATATTCTCACAAAGGAAGAAGGCTCAAACAATGCCGACTGTTTAGGAATCATCGACTCGGCACTATTTGTGTTATGTCTCGACTATACAGAACCCACCACAGCTGCACAACTATGCCAGAATATGCTCTGTGGCTCGAATCAAGTGGAGAAAGGGGTGCAGATTGGTACCTGCATCAATCGGTGGTATGACAAATTGCAGATCATTGTCTGCAAGAACGGAAGTGCGGGGATTAATTTCGAGCACACTGGTGTTGATGGTCATACTGTCCTGCGATTTGCCAGCGATGTGTATACGGATACCATCTTGCGGTTTGCAAGGAGCATCAACGGACAAGCCATGAGTTTGTGGAAGACAACAAGCCCAGATCCATCCAAGCGTGACCCGGAGAGTTTCGGAGATGTCAACACGACGCCTCACAAGCTTGAATGGGACATGCTTCCTGAGCTCAGTATTGCGGCACGGTTCGCCGAGACAAGGCTGGCAGATCTCATTGGGCAGAACGAGTTCGAATGTCTAGACTTCAGTGGTTATGGCAAAAACTTCATTACTTCCATGGGATTCTCCCCGGATGCCTTTGTTCAGATGGCATTTCAGGCTGCCTACTATGGTCTCTACGGACGGGTCGAATGCACTTATGAACCATCGATGACGAAAATGTTTCTCCATGGTCGGACGGAAGCGATCAGGTCTGTCACAGAGGACTCGGTCAACTTTGTACAGACGTTCTGGGCGGATCATCCGGCGGAGCAAAAGGTTGACGCTTTACGCAAGGCGTGCCAGAGCCACGTTGAAAATACCAGAGATTGTGCGAAGGCTCAGGGCTGCGACCGTCATCTATATGCTCTCTTCTGCGTATGGCAGAAGCTGATCGACGAGCAACAAAACAGTTCGAGCAGTACAGGCTATTCGAGCCCCATTGACAGCGGGTCTGACAGGGATTTCAATTCCCCAGTCGGGAGCCCGGCACGCAACTCTGACTTATCGATGGATGTGGAGATCAAGACCAGAGAAAGGGGCGACAGCACTGGCTCTCGCTCACGGGAGCATTTAGTGCCTCACATCTTTGCCGATGCAGGGTGGGACAAGTTGAACACGACGATTTTGTCAACCTCTAACTGTGGAAACCCATCACTACGGCACTTTGGCTTTGGTCCCACGTCTGGTGATGGTTTCGGTATTGGGTATATCATCAAGGATGATGGCATCACCATCTCCGTCTCCAGCAAGCATCGACAGACGAAGCGATTCGTTGATACCTTAGAGAGCTACCTACTCGAAATCCGCCGCGTGCTAAGGATCACGAACCGCCGCGCCACCTCGACGAAACAGACCAGAGCCCGCGAAATCGACCCGGCCAAGGCCAAGGCTGCGAAGGGCTTGAAGGCACGTGGACGCATGATCACCGGTACCGAAGCAATCCGCAGGGAGGTTAGGTCCGCAAATGGCACGAGGTCTCCGACCGAGGACAGCATGACGATGAGCGAGGATGATGAACTGGGTGGATGTAAGTGACCGACTTCCCTTTGTTTCCGTGGTATCACGCATTCTCGATCCGAGTGTAACATGCTAACGCAATGTCAGACGGGTTTTTTGACGCTGGAATGCTTCTCCAAGCACTCAAGGCTCGTGGCGAGGCTCTCGACAATGGTGAGGCCAAGGCCTCGGAGAAGGCACGGCGCAGAGATGTAGGAAAGAGACTAAGGCTTGTTGAATATTGATCCTGCTTTGAGACTGTCTGCATGACCATGCATCTTCTACTTTTGAGCGTGTACAGGAGTGAGGGTGGTTTATACATATATTTCGGGAATACCATATCGCAAATGATTTCACAACTTCATTCTCAGTATTCAGTGTGGGCGAATCATATCAATTATCCGAAATCAACTGGAATCATGATCCGCGTTGAAAACACCTAATTCTTCGTTCAAGGTGTGTAGTACATTCGTTATTGATTCTAGATTGGTTCCAAAAATTACTGTAATCATGGAGGTGTGTATGTACAACGCTCGTTATTTGGGACAGCCCGTCCTTTTTTTCTTTCTTGCGCCACTGTCGTGATCCTGTGCGCCATGTCCTCTAAAACGAACGAATAGTATGGCAGTTGGAAACATGTTTACCCACTCCCATGCCAATGCTGCCCAAAACCAGATTACCATGGGACCCCGAAAGCATAAACCACGATAAAGCTAAGAGTATCCGTACCCCCGCGCCGCGCCGGACACTAGGAACGCTGGGCTCGAGGGCCAAGGATGGCGTGAAACACGATCGCATGCCAAGTCGAAAATAAGCGAAATAGTTAGTTGCACTGATATGGTTCGTTGCGTCATGTCGTGCGGATTGAAGGGGGCTCCGCTCGCTGGTTTTTGCTGCGTGTACTGCAGGGTATCGACCGGGTAACCGGAAAGAGAGAAACACACAAATGATAAACAAGAGTCGTGGGACAAGCCCAAGTGCAGCAGAAACTGCCGATAAAAGATAGAGGGTCGCGGAGGGCCATCAGGCAAGGCCCAGCCACTTCAGGGCCTTGCGACTGTTGCCCTTCCGGACCTCGGGCTTCTTCAGGTACATGGGCACGTACTTGCGCTCGTCGGCATATAACTTGCTCTCCTCGTCCTCAGAGACGTCAAAGTACGACCCGACGGTTGTAGGCCGGACGGCCAGGCGGTCGGCCTCGCCGGCTACCTCCTG
Organism: Neoarthrinium moseri; assembly: GCF_022829205.1. Lineage (NCBI taxonomy): Eukaryota > Fungi > Ascomycota > Sordariomycetes > Amphisphaeriales > Apiosporaceae > Neoarthrinium > Neoarthrinium moseri. The sequence goes on along the minus strand of NW_026055121.1, from coordinate 453,240 downwards.
GGCTAGTAGCTTCTGGAGCTTGGTCCGCTGGCTCAACCCCGCCCTCGCGGTCCTCGAGCTTTCCATTGAAGAAGTCGATGGTTTTGCCTGGTGTTTGGCTCCTTGGGTATCCTTAGTACCTGGTGATGGCAGCGTGATGGCGTTCTCGTCTGAAGCTGGCGACACCGGGGGTGACTGGAAGCCCATCATGACGGCAGCTTTGGTGAAAGGGGCATAATCGACGGCAGATCCTCCAAAAGGCAAAGCGCCAAACTTCGTATCCTTGATTACTGTCCTAGAGCTGTGTGATGATGCTGGTGCTGTTGGACTTCCTTCAGGTATGTAGAACGGCGAGATATCAACCAGGATCTTCCAGATGGTGGAGATCAGCGTGGCTATTTCCGCGTCACTCGCAGAAGACGTCAGAAGGAAATTCGCCTTCGAGAAAGACGGGACGCCAGAGATCTTCGAACCCGTTCTCCGCAGTAGAGTAGCCCCTGATTTAGAGCTAGATTGTGACGCTTCCGACACGGAGGAGTTATTAGAATGATTGGCCCTTCTAGACGGCGAAGGAAACCGCGCATTTTGCTTGAATTCGGGTGATTCGGCATTCAAAATGCCAGCTACCTTCAGCAGATCAACTCCTACGAGTCTCTGCAGTGCGAGAACAGTTGCCAAATGCTCGGGCGGGTACTCCAAGAGCAGGAAACGTGTCCCGCTGTGAGCCGCGAGGTACATCTCCAGATGAGGAATAATTAGTGTGGCAAGAAGTAGAGGATTGTGGAAAGGATTATCCTTGGTCTGCTTGGCCAATGGTTGCGATGTGTAAGACTGCATGGCATTCGCAATGAGGTACCTTTGAACAGACGTTAATATAGGGCCATGTTTGCTGCTGATGTGGGCACTTACCTCAAGTCAAGCCTGCCACTCCTCCTCGCTCCACTCGATTTGGTACCTAATCTCTCAAGAGAACTGGTGATGGCTGATAGAAACTCTCTGGTGACCCCTTTCTGGGTTCCGATAGCTAGAAGCAGATCGATCTTGCCACGGTTTCTTCTTGGGCTGCCATCTTCAGTCTCTCTGAACACCGGCTTCCACACACTACTGAGCTCGGGTAGGAGCGGAAAGTTGAATTGATGGTATCCTACTTGCTCAGGGGAGAAGTAGATATTAAGGATTGACCTCAGTGAGTTCTGGACGCAGACTGCCGTACTACAATCCGTTGTGGCAAACTCGTGGAAGCTCTTATCAACGACAACAGTTGATGGAGGTGGCGTCTGTGCTGGCGTTGGGGGCGCGTCCATGATGGCCGAGCCTCGCTTGTTGCTGCCTTCCTGTGGTGGTCCTAGGGCCTGGGAGATGGCATAGTACTCATGAGATGCGAATGGATCATAATGGCTTCCGTCAGACGGTGCTGGGGATGCTATTGACTGATCTGTGACCAGAAAGCTCATTCCAACCATGCTGGGGCTTTCACAGCGTGACTGAGATGGTAACACTGGGAAAGAACCATTCTTGAACCCTTTAATAACAGATTCGAGCAGGGAGTCCTGAACTTCATCTTTGAGATGAATAACGAGGTCTTCGACCATGGGTAGAATCGTCTCAAAGAGAAGATCGGCATCTAGTCCAAAGCCCTCTCCGCTACCAATACGGGAGCCACCAGCCCAAGTACCCTTAGCTACAAGATGTGTTTCAGGGTTGGTACCTTTATCAACGTAAATGCCAGACCGACGAGCCGAGGCAGACTTGCCCAGATCAAGCCGAGTAGGTGGTGGCTTCCGAACTGTAGTTTTACTTGGTTTCATGGACTCTGTGTTCGAGGCTTCGTAGTAGAATTTAGAGCGCAGTGGAAGTGGTTCGACAGACTCCTTGCGAGTGTTTGGGACGGGGTTAGACACGCTTCTTTCATGTGTGATGAAGGCCAATGACTGGCTCACACTGGTCACAGAGATGTCCTGGTTTCGGATGGCGCCTGCGTAAACCCTGTCAATCGATCTTATCCTCCTGTGCCGTTGCGGTGTCTTGCGTGCGGGTGACGATCGAACGTCAACTAGGTATGCTTCTCCATAGAAAACCCCTGGTGTACCGGGCAGTGATCCAAATGTGCCACCACGCAGGCTCAACTTGCTACCAAACGAGTCGAGCTGTGGAGTCGCGAGGTCATAAGGCATTCCAGTGCAGCTCGGGGAGCTTGGTACAACGGTCCGATCTCGCCAACGATCCTCCGCAGCAGTTCGCGGCCGTATTGATGAAGGGCTCGGGGTGCGCGAATCCGCAAGGTCCAATACGTTGAGGTCTCGAAGTGTGCCACCTGACGTTCTAGCGATGGAATGAGCTTCATCATCCTCATGGCTGGCACCGAAGATATAGAAAGGTGCTCCGTCATCCACGTCGTCCATGATACGACGGAGAGGGACGCTCATGCTCCGGGTGTGTTTGATGGATGCGAGGTCGGTGTCGCTGTTAGGTTGCAAGGATGCGGTCTCTTGATACAATGCCTCAGCAGCTTTCATGGCCTCTGATGCGGGATCCCCGTGTCCAGCTGCTGCCTCTCCCGAAACCTTATGTTTGTTTCCGCCATGGCGATATGGCCCCGGGCTCGTCCTTGAATCGCATTGCATGTGCAGCCCCGCAACTCCGTCGCTAACGAGCCCTTTGAAGATGCGCTCGGCTTTCACGATATCTCCACCGGTAGTGTGTTGGCTGATGGCCGAAAGACAACTCATCTGAGCGTTGGAGGTGCCTCCGTTCATGAACACGAGTCTCTTGTCGTCTGGTGAAGACTCTTGTAAAAACGAGTGGGCCATCTCAGCCCTGGCGCTGCATGCCTCATGGATCTTGAGTATGAACGAGCGGGCATCAAAGGGCAACTCCACGTCCTCCTCTTTCATGAAATGTTGAAGTGGGGGTAGAACCAATATCTTAGGACTACTTGGAAGCAGTCGCAGTTGGGTCGAGACGGTATCCCTCGACCCTTCGAGCGCGACTATGCTGCCATAGTAGTCTGGTGTGTGTGCCGTCGCGCCGTCCATCTTGGCTTACCAACAGTCCTGATGTGTTCGAAACAGAAGGAGGAATCTTATCCCAGAAGTGGTGTGGAGGAGGGGCCAGCTTATGTGCTTAGGTGAGTGAAGCCACGCCGTCGCGCAAGGATGGTTGGAATGTTGCGAATGGTGAGATATGGCTACCCAACAGCAACTATGGCAGGCACCAACACCGCCAGTAAGGAAAGCCCAAAGGCTCTAATGGGGGGTAGGAGAATGGAAAATGGGATCAACCACAAAAATATTAATCAGTGGCGTCCAGCAAACGGCCAGCCGAGACTCGTGGAGGTTGGTTCTCAACCAAAGACACACCCACAAGACACAAGTGAAGGGCACAAGGCAAACACAGCAGTACTGGTGGCGCCGTGGGGTTATTAATATCGAATAGATGGGCAACAAAAAGAAGAAGAAGAAGGGATATATCAACCAGTTGAAGCAAGAGAAGCAAAGGAGGAAGACGAAAGAAGGCGAAAGCCACAGGACGCACGGCAGACGGCGTCTAGTGCTGTGCACATACTTAGGTGCCCTGGGGTTTCTTTTACATGGCTTTCCGGATAGCAGCATGAAACGAAGCAGAAAGCTACGCAATGTGGACCGCCGACGTTAGACACGGCAGGACAGGATATTTGGGCCATAGTTTCATCCCGGGCATGACCACGTTCAACCTAGCCTATCGACTTGTGCGCGGGCTGAGGGTCTGCCAGGGCCAGCCTTGGGGGACCGAAGGGTACGTACAGGGCGGGCGCTCGCGGACGACGATGAGGTAAACAGTCATCTTTCGGCCGGGAGGGAGGTCGCGAAGGATGGACGAATGCCGAAGATTGGGTTCACCTGGGTTGCCAGGGCCCAAGTCTGTGATCAACGCCGCCCACCAGCCTGGCAAGCCTGGATCGAAAGCGATATGTTGGGTCGCCGGTGATTGGCCAGCGGGGCCAAAGTCGATGAGCCTATGGCTCTAGTGTCAAAAAGCCTCGGGAGCCGATCTTGGAGCTTATTTGTACCCACAGACGGCGAGTTTCAGAGCGACATCGTACGGGGGTTCGTCTTGTTTGTCCAGCTTCCTAGCCTCGAGGCAGACCCGTATGGCAAGGACTCTTTGCGCCCGAGGGGCTTCGGGACGGCGGGACACATTTTTCTTGTCGCTGTGCGGCGCAGAAGCCATCCCCAATCAGCAATGTCGACGCGACCAGGACTCTATCTGAGGCGATTCCGATATGCCTGTCAAGGTTGCCCAAATATAACCGTAGAGTGTCAAGGAGTGTCACTCGTGAGGGTCCCGGGGGGAGCCCATGCAGCCCTGCTGGACGTGCGTCGATCGTCTAACTAGCGCCAGTCCGAATACCTATTCAGGCGAAAGTCAACATGGGAGGCAGCTCGCGGCCCCGCTTCCCTGTTCATCCACTGGGCATTGCTATTAGTTACAGAGCAAATGAAATAGAATGCCAATAGCCTGGCGCGCACTGTACCTTGCATTTCACTTCGCATACTTCTTTGCCCCGAGCTTCATGTAGGCCCCGTGCCTTGCATTCCATACGTCCCGCTGCGCTGCTCTCGTGCCCCGTGTGCTTGGGCTCTGGCAACTGGCTAAAAGTCATTTACCCGCTTCCTGCAAGAGCTGCACTTACACGCACCGTACGTACAGCAATGTCTGTGCAGAGCGAGGGCCAGCATGACGGGACTTGAGGCATCTTCGACCACGTTCTCCCAAGTCAGACCTGCGATCTGTCTCAGGTCGTCTTCAGCAAACGGTCCCAAACGACCGTCCACTCCACATGGCTAGCTAGATGAGGTGGAACAGCTGGGCTGAAAGTCCCTGGTGGGACCCTTACCGCTTTTGTGGAGGTGACCGACGCTACCTTCAGACTACCTCACCTCTCTCTCATAAGCAACTCCATCTGTAATTCTGTAATCCAGTTGAGCAAATGAAATGCGTCTCTAGTCTGGCCAGCGAGGCTCCTCTTCAAAATGGCAATTCCGTCACTCATCACTGCATTCGTCATGTGCCAGATCATTCACGGCGTTCTATACGGGCCTATGGGCGGTAAAGTTTTGTCCCAGCTTCGACTGCATGTACGTTCTCTCATCTTCTCAAACTCTACCAAAAGACCGTCTCCAAACTAAAGCAACCCGATTGCTTTTTTCCTCCCGTCATGACCGGAAGCTGCTACAAAGAAACGTGCAAAAGGATCGTGAGCTTTGATGCGCTACCTGCATAGTAGGGATTCTAACCAGTAGAACAAGCCTCGACCAATCGATGGTCAGCGGTGTCGCGTCCAAACCCCGTCTCTGACGTTGTCAATGTCCCAACACGCTATGGATGATAGTTGATGCCGTCGGTGCACAGGCGCTGTCAGTGAGCCTCACGGTTCTCTCCAAAGGCCGTCCACCCTACTAGACCCTACTAGGGACTGTTCAGTTCGTAATCTTTGCTCCGTCGCCTCCACGTGTACCAGGGTTTCCAGGAGAGCCTCCAGAGGATTGGCCAGGGACACTCCAAACCCGACGGCACGGAATTAAAACATCCTAGCTATTGAGCAGGGGCAGCCCAGTATTGCTTTTGCGATTATGCCGCTGGCGTGCATATGGCGGGCTGGCTAGATACCCGAGAATGGGTTCATTGCACTGCAACAGATATCGAAATGCAAGTGAAACCTGTTTGTACGCCTCGAGAAGCACAACACGAGTTCGCGGGGTGGGAGGCTGCAGGTACTACACTGTTCTGGTGGGTAACTGCGGTGCTTCATTCGTGTCCCAAGACCGGAAGATTTCGTATTTCTTTCTCCATGGCTTGAGGGTTAGACCTCGATCTCAACCAACGGGTATGTCGAGTATTGGATCAGAGTTGGTTAGTTCCGACCTGGCCGAACTTCTCAGTCAATAAGGGACTGAGCGTCCTCAATTTTGTGCTGCGGGCTGACAGCTTGCAGGTAGCCAATTGCATTGTGATATTCTGAGACATTCCAAGCCATCTGATGGCTATCCAGGCACCAAAGGGGGAAAAAGCATCTGTCACTTGCCGTGTTGTCTCACGGAGAATTCATCAGATCATTCAAGGAAACGAAGACATACTATCTGCCACGCGAGGAGATCTTGCAGTCTGTAGCACGAGTCAGCACTTTGTACATAGGTACGTTTCAAGATACAATTCCCGTAACCAGCTACAGTATCTTCCTACATACATGAAGGTTTCAGCTCTGCTTTCTCTTTCAACGCGCAAGCATGCACTCCGCATCGCTTGGGCGTTGGGAGACGAGGACGATAAGCCAGGCAGGGTGGACAAAGTTTCGTAGTACACCTGAAGCTCACCCACGAGCGCTAGTTCTGGGAGATCCCAAGTCAGACCAAACAACCTTTCGGTGCCCTCACATGAGATCTGAGACACGTCAGCATGGCCAAAACTCAACTTTGTCCCATCTTGAGAAGCTAGGGCTGAGTATTGCAGGCAGTATATCGTACAAGCAGGATCAATAACCTTTGGAACCAGAGCTCAAACCCCCAACATTACCGCTCACTAATTATCCTGCATCCCAAAAATATACACCTGGGAAGCTACGTACGCCGTTGTTATATTTCTGCCAACGTCAGCGTCGATCATACTTTGCGGTAGGCCCCAACCGCCGTTGAGCTCACCTAGAATGAAGCTTTGGGCGCCAAACGTCCCAGCCAGCTGGTTCCCCATATGCGGTTCGACGATTATGATAGAATTTGTCCAAATTTACGTGATATTTTCTCCACCTGGGTAAGAAGTAGTCCCTCATGACGGAGCAACTCAGTATTGCACTGTTCATGCGTCTGACTTCTTTCCGTACTCCGATCATGATCTTCAACGAAACAGCACGCTGCTCTTTTAGGGAGAGCCCACAATGGATAGCTCCGTGTGAAGCTATTGTGCTACCCAAATAATGAAGCTGGTATCTGTCTTATGATGTGGGATTCGGACCAGTTGTATGTGTGAGGGCAGTTAATAAAAGATAGAATAGCACCTACTTCCCAGCATGATCCGACAACAATAGTTACCCACGGCCCCGAGAATGACCTCAATAGCCTTGTATAACCCCTCCAAGCAAATCTGACGATTCAAGCCTCGTGAGATTTGTCTCTTCCTGGGCTCCGTCAAGAAGACCAATTCATGAGAACACCCTTGTCAATCCTCACTTCGTAAGTTTAGTTCCGGATTTCGATCGGCATTTGGGCTGGCTCTTCGATGGACATGGATATCTGCAAGCCGCACTAATGACTGCTTTACCGGTCCACCGAGCACCGTAGGTGCAATCGTCGATGATCAGTGGGCATCATCCCTGTTGAACTGTATATACGGATACGCAGAGTAGAGCACGAGTAGAGCAGGAGTAGAGCACCTACCAGGAAAACATAGCACATCCAAACCCCAGCAGTGATGCCAGTTACATAATAGACGCTAGTAGCCATCAATTTTGGGCGGTTCCTGTTGCCTAATCGGGGATGTATGCAGATCAACTCGACCGCTTAGCCCACCGTTGTCTCGAAGATCACTCTTAAAAAAGACCTCACTACCGAGACACTGGTTCGGGCCGAATCCCACAAGATGCTAGAATCTGCTGATCATCGTCTACTGGGTACCGTAGGGCTAGGGACGTTACTGCCGAAGAGTCTCGAACAGGCACCGCAGCTGCGCGCGCCTGATGGATTCCAAGACGATAGCCGTTTCGGGTCTCGGTGGTAGAATGCGGAATCGTGAAACAGCATCTGGAGGCCACGAGTCATGCCTGCACTAAGCTATTATAGGTGCACGTAAGGCAGGCCAGTAACGCAATACCATATACATTTTCAACAGGTATTATTGAGCAGCACGACTAAATCTAGTCCTCATCCATGAGGGCGGCAAGCTCGGCTTCCTCTTCCGCAGTCATCAAAGGCTCCGGCGCTTCTTCAGCTACCTCCTCTTCGACGCCATTGGCCCGATCTGATTTCTCCTGGTTGATCTTGTCCAGCTCCTTCTTGTCCAGGGACCAGGTTCTTATGGTGCCGTCCAGTGAGACCGACACGACTTGTTCGGGTGCCCCTGCTTGGCTCTTCAAGAGGACTAGGCCGGTGACTTCGTCAAAGTGCCCCTCCAGTGTGCAATACAGCTTTCCAGACGCCCGGTCCCACACTTTGACGTCTTCATCCCTTCCAGCCGTAATGACCCACTGATCCGTCAGGGCCACGGTTCTCACGTGGTCGCCATGCTCGATGGTATCCTCGACGGCATAGTTCTTGACACGAGAGAGACACTTTGCCGTGCCATCGCCGCTGGCTGTCCATAGATCTACATCGTCGCCTTCCTGATCGAAGACAAGCTGGTACACCGTCGTCTCGTGCTCTAGTATGGCGTGGCGAGCCTCGTCTGGCGCCCCTGGCGTGCTATCAACGATCTGGGCCGCCGAGTCCAGACGAATGCGCCACCGGCGGAGGTGAGGATCGCTGCTGGCGCTAACCAGAATGATCTCGTCGGCACTTGACTGGACAGGGTCGATGGCCAGGTGCTGAATCGCCATCATGGACACGGCCTGATCCTGCAGAGTGTGAAGCCGAGACCCAGTGGCGACGTCCCAGACCAAGATCTTCTTGTCGGCGCCGCCGCTGATAATGACATCCTTGCCGCCCAGGTTTGCGCAGAGGATTGCTTTCACGAAATCCGAGTGGCCGCTGTACTTGCGCCCTGGTGCTTTGGAGGATACATCCCAGGTCCAAATATGCTTGTCCCATGATCCGGCAAAGATGGTTTGGTTATCAGGCCCTCCAACGGCAACGCATGTGACTGGTGCCGAAGGCCCTCGATAGACTTGTTTACTATCTTGAGTCTACGCAGTATGTGAGTTGTGAGAGCTGGTTTATAACAGTGCCAAACTTACCTCGAGGTCCACCCGGCGGACTGAACCTGTGGACTCGGCAACGTACAAGGCAGCAGGTGAGGCCGGATCGCGGATAGCAGCCAGGGGCTTTGCCTTCAGCGCTATGGGGTCCCCATTCTTGTTGCCCGCCTTGGCCGCCTGCCTCTGGCGTCTTTCAGCCGAGGCACTGCAGATAGATTTTGTTAGCACAGAGCAATGTGTGTGCTGCTGACACGTCTGTTTTAGGCCCTTGGCAGAAATATATAGAAATTAGGTACCTACTCGGTTTCGAAGAAGTGGTCTGCACTGAGTCCCTTCTGCATGTTGTGTAGGCTGGCAGCTTGATTGAGCCCCTATTTTCCAGCCGCCGCGAGTTCGGCCAAGCTATGCTCTCACTCGTCACGAGGTACGAGGTTGGATAGGCTGATTCCGGAGAATGAACCCAGGGAAAATGCACCTCCTGGCTGCTCTTCTGTGTTGTCTAGGAGGCGGTTGCGTGTATCAATAATACTACTTTGTCAGGCAGTGGCAGGTCGCTGTGGAGGGGTGCTTAGAAATTTGCCCAGAGCTGACCAACGGCCCAATGACGATGCTGGCAGCATCCAATCCAGCTCTCCAACCTTGCCTAGGTAGATGGGCAATGGGCAGCTTGAGCCCTTGGCGGTGGGGTGGGGGTTCAGCGCCCTCTGTGCGCAGGCCCCCCTCTGGCAGCGGGCTATAGTGGGGTATCCCTGCTCTTAGCGGCCCGCGACCCTGGATGGACGCGTTAAATTGACCGACACGTCAAGGCGCGTCTTTCTTTCGCGAGTTTCGATATTGACTTGCCCAGCGCCGACCTCGCATCGCAGTGTCGACAATCTGCATTCGACCGCCCGGACATACTACTCGACCTTATCCATCGCCTGTGCACGAGTATCACCCGCCTTGCACACAGAGCATGGCTTCGACGGCACCTCCTCGCCCCCGAGCGAGACCTGCCCACACCCAGGGCTCGACCCGTTGCGCTTACACGCCCAACGGCTCCAGACTCGTCACCGTGGGATCCAACAACACCATTCGCCTGTACAAGACGGGCTTCGACGGCGAGCCCACCAACATCGACGACTGCCCGGAACAGCACACTGCCGTCGACGCATCGGACGACTTCTTTGTCGCCGGTTCCGAGGACGGCACGGTCAGCCTGTACTCGATCCCGAACGCCACATTCGAAAAGTTCCTCCTGCGCTGCTCCTTGCCCGTCCGCGATGTCGCCCTCTCCCCGGACTCCAAGTGGTGCGCCGTGGCCAGCGACGAGCTCACCGTCAAGGTCGTGAACACAAGCGACATTGGCCAAGTGCGCCACCTCAAGGAGCACGGCAAGCCAACGAAACACCTCGTCTTCGATCCCAAGGGCTCGACCGTGTCGCTGTCGTGCACAGATGGCGTCGTATACGTATACTCTCTGACCGCCGAGGAACCTGAGCTGATTCGAAAGCTCGATGGCATCATTGGGGCTTTGGACACGGACGCGGAGGTTAGCTCCTTGGTCGCGTGGCATCCCGACAGCCGGGCCTTTGCTGTCCCTACGCCCACAAGAGACATCCAAGTCGTCTCCAAGAACGACTGGGAGAAGCAGAGAGTCTTCTCCAAGGGCCACAACGGCGACGTCACCGCGCTGGCGTGGTCGCCAAACGGTGCCATGCTCGCCTCGGCGGGCAAGGACAAGAAGATCCTGCTCTGGGAAACCAAGTCACAGTCCGTTGTCGCTAGATTAGATTATGCAAATGTCATGGATATCTCGTGGCACCCCACCGACAATCTGGCATCCTTTACTACTTCGGATGGAGAAGTCTATATCCACCCAGACTTCGTGCCAGAGCAATTTGCTCAGTTGCTCAAGTTGCCCAAGCAACCTGCCCCTTTCATCCACGATCCCCTCTCCGAAATATCAGCCAACGTCAGGAGGCCAGATGCCAACGGTGTCAATGGGCTGAAGATCGCAGCCCGGCCGCGCCGTGATTCCCTGGACAGTTACGACTCTCTCATGGACGGGCCCCTCCAAGAGGATGAGGACTTTGTCGTTGATGACGATGGGGCAGGCTATGTCGTCAACGGCAATGGTAAGCGTACCCTTGATGGGGGCGACGGTCTTGGTAATCGTCCAAACAAGCGTCAGCAGCTAGAGGCACAATATCACGAGGCTTTCCAGCCTGGTTCAACCCCCTGGCGCGGAAACCGAAAGTACTTGTGTCTGAATCTCATTGGAGCCGTCTGGACGGTAGATCAAGATGGACATCACACTGTAACTGTGGAGTTCTACGACCACGAGTTCCACCGTGATTTCCACTTCACCGACACCTTCTTATATGACAAGGCATGTCTTACTGAGAACGGCACACTATTCTCATGCCCCCCGAAGGAAGACACGCCAGCCACCGTCTTCTACAGACCTCATGAAACCTGGACGAACCGGTCCGACTGGCGGACGCAGCTGCCGAAGGGAGAGGCTGTGCTCTCCATGTCATTGAGCGATTCCTTCGTGACGGTGACGACGACCGCCAACTACGTCAGAGTCTACACATTGTTTGGCATCCCCTACAGAGTCTACCGTCCCAAGAGCACGCCTATGGTCACCTGTGCGAGCTGGAGAGACTACGTCTTGACCATGGGCAACGGTCCAATTGGCCCAGATGGCAACGCAAGACTTCTCTACACCATTGAGAACGTGAAGAGGGATGAGATATGCCAGAATGAGGATACAGTGGCTCTCCCGGAAGGCGCGACTGTAAGGAGCGTCTTCTTCTCGGACGATGGCGTAAGTTATCCACCGCCCATCAGCTTCTCTCGTGCAAGTATGACTAACAGGCGTAGAACCCATGTGTTTATGATTCCACCGGAACGCTGCTCACTCTCCTGCATTGGCGCCAACCATCCAAGGCATCATGGATCCCGCTCCTGGACACGAAACTCCTGCCCCGCCTGGCCTCCGGGCGTAAGCACGAGACGTACTTCCCCATTGCCGTTGCAGATAATAAGTTCCACTGCATCATCCTCAAGGGTGGTGACCAGTACCCCTATTTCCCCAAGCCGCTGCTCTCCGAGTTCGACTTCTCCATACCCCTGACCTCGGAACCGCCGAAGTCTAAGGCCGCCAACGAAGCAGACCCAGATGCGACGCCGGAACCGGAAGACGACGAGTCGGAGACTCGGAAGTTGGAGCAGGCATACTTGATCAAAGGTATCTTTGCCGCGCAACTCCAGGATCTCGTGGATTCGTCTTCGAGTGCTGGGTCACACGCACAGCGCTCCGCGCTCGCGAGGCTGGAGCTCGACATCGACAAGACGCTCCTGCAGTACCTGGCTATTGAGTGTCGCGAGGGCGAGGAGCGCGGCATGCGTGCCCTCGAGGTCGTGGAGCTCATGAGGGATCGCACGGGCCGTATGATTGACGCTGCCGGCAAGGTGGCACAGCGATATGGCCGGACCATCCTGGGCGACAAGATTCGCGAGGTTGGTGAAAGAAGACTAGGCGGCGCTGATGAGATGGACGAGGATTTTGCATAGGAATGACTAGGTTGATATGGCTGTTTTCGAGGGGGCTTCTGTGACAGTATGCACGTAACATTTCTCCATTCCACGGATTGGAGTGGCGTTGTAACGATTTAATGTCCTCAGGAAACACGGAAACTCGTACGGTAGCAAACTGTCTTATCTGTCGGTCCGTGAACGACCAGTCATGATTTACCATCTTAGAATAAGCCCATGGACCCCTTTTCCAACATGAGTCTAAGCTTTTATTTGTAGGAGTCGTAATCGATTGCTTCAAGCATATCTAAACCATCACAACAATTGAAAGTCAAGAGATGCGCAGTTACTTTGCCATAAAATTTCCAAAGGAATAATTTGATCTAGGCTTGAGAGCATACTTCTCGCTCGCAAGCAGTGGGGGAGGCAGCATATTGTACCGGAGTCCCATGGAACAAAATGGCACAAAGCGGCTAGACCATGTTACCTCGCGAACATTATACATCGAGAGTGCCAGGAAAGGATGCAACTGCATTGTGTTACTTCCTCACTTACAGCCGGGATGACAAAATAGTCGTCCCAGCAGATCTGATCTAATCTTATCTTATCGCGGGCAGCTATCCAACTTTTTTATGGGCCGGGGAGATCTGCAGCCTTGCATTGCGCGCCGCGGGACAAGACTCGTCCTTGACCTATCGATATACTTTGTTACCACAACTACAAATCCTCGCCCTGCGTGTATGTGCACTCAAGACCAAATTTCGAGGCTCCCGCGATGATCCGATAGCGCAAATCCCTTCGACGACCTAAACAGATCCCACCGCAGACATACAGACAACCCCCGAAATGCCACCCGCCGGCAGCGCGGCCCCAGGAGGCCCGGGTGCCAACCCGGCGCCCCGGTTCAAGACGGACATGAACTCGATCGCCATGCTGATGGCCAAGCGCTCGCAGCCGTCGTTCCTATCGCCGAAGCCATCGTCACTATCGTCGTCATCATCATCGAAGCCCCCCTCCCATGGCCAACAACAAGCAGCAGCGGCACCGCCCCAGACCAAGACGCCCGCGCAGCTGGTCGCGCAGGCCGAGGACCTCGAGGTCGACCGCCTGGCGCAGTACGACGACAACATGGGGCTGGGCATGTTCAAGCCCGAGAACCGGCGCGAGCGCGAGGACACCCGGCAGAAGGAGCGCGACGAGCGCCGGCTGCGCGGGCGCCTGGGCCTGCTCAAGGGCAAGGGCAAGGGCGCCAGCGGCGGCAAGCCGTCCGAGTGGGACGCCGTGAGCGGGGTGGCGGCGGCCCGCGCCCGCGCCGAGAGCGAGGACGAGGACGAGGGCCGCAGCGGCGTGGGCCGGGCCAAGAAGCGCAAGCGGGTCGCGGTCGAGCCTGAGCCCGAGCCCGAGTCGGCCGAGCGGGGCGGCGACGAGGGTGGTCGGCGGCAGGCACGTGGGGCCGTGGACAGCAGCGTGGAGGAAGCTGGAGACAAGGACGTCCAGATGGTACAAGCAGAAAGTAAGGGTGTGGAAGTACCCGAGGACCCGCAGGTGCAAGATGGGGATCCGGAGTCTTCGAGGGCGGAGGAAGTCTTGACGGCGAAACGGAAGCGCAAGAACAAGACCAAGAAGAAGAATAACAAGAAAAAGAAGGTCAAGAGCCAGGCGAAGGAACCGGATAGCGAGTAGTTTTCTGTATATACCGAACTGATACCCCCGGGAGGAAAAGCATCATTGAAGACGATGTACCGCCGACATGTCAGGCACCTGCGAAATTTGAAGCTTTGAAATGTGCAGTGAAAAACCTCTTCACTCCTTTACTCGTCTTAACGCCGGCCTAGAGTACAAGATTACCGCATTTCTAGGAATGCTTGCCAACCTCTCTCCCCCAAACCCCGTGCCGATATGTCCCCTCCAGACTTCTATTAGATCTGGCCGTACCCTGTGCCCCCCGAAGCCTTCCGCCGACCCCGAAACGGGTATAGACATGCACCGTAGCCCCCTTGATGCCTCGAACATACGCTTCCCCATGGCGCGTCCGTACCAACAGCCACATAGCCAATTGGAGTGTAAACAGAACGTCAACTATATTTCTGAACCTGAATATGGATGGGACAAAGCCTCAAATGGTTCCAGACTAGACTTTTGATATTTTTTCAAGAAACGAACAGGTGAAAATATGACCCGGGCCGATGCACCAACATGGCATGGACGACGGAGTAGATATTGTGTAACACGACAAAAAAACGTGCGGATATCGTAGAAAGGGGCGGCCGTAAATTAGTCATCCGCATGTGAGGGCATAGAAGCTCGTCGGTTCCGTGATTCCCAAATCCAAGCAAGCACCTCTATGCAGAAGGAAAGAATAGACAAAAAGACCTCCGTATATGGTGTTCTATGCAAAAAGCGCCGTATAATGAGAGCGTAAGAAGTAATAATCGTGTGAGACGTGGTTGTTGTGCCCCGGCTTAGAGCATTCGCTTACGCTTGCGGTCATCATCGCCACGGGGATCGTCTTCGTTTTCCTGCTCCGCCGTGTCGGTGGGGTTGAGAATATGCGCCATGCTGCCTCTTCGAGTCGGCGGAAGAGAGGTTTCTTTGACAGATAGATTCTTGTTCTCTCGGCCCGCCGAATTCCATGACCAGTTGTTGAAGCTATCCATGGTGCTGATACCGTTAGAAAACGGAGGCGGCGGCGGAGGTGTTGACGGCCTCGACTGTGACTGCGCGTGAAGTGGGAAAGATGAGATGGAATCGCGAGGGCCCCTGTCGTCCGTGGGGAGCCGACTTGGGGACGATGGCCATTGAGAGGACGACTGCCCAGACCCAATGAAAGGGTTCGGGTTAGCTTGCCATCCGTGTGCCCTGATATCTGCTGAGGTATGGCGTCTGGCTAGGCTGCCCGGCGGTGGTTCGATCGAAGTCGCCAACGGATGAGGACCAGCAGGGGGCGGCGGTGCCTGGGGTCGAAGTGGTGACGGTGAGGATTGAGCAGTAGCCAGTCCCGGGCCACCGATCGATCCGTACGGCCGACGAGCGTTGATGGACAAGCTGGACGGCACGGGTGGTTTGTAGAAATTGGGTCCCCTTGACTGCGGTGCAGCGAGCCTCCGGTCATCCTGCGCCAATTGGCGCGGAGATACTGGTGGGTTATCGAGATTCGCAAAGTACTGTCGACTACTCGACAGCGGTGGCTCATGTGGCTCATCTAGTGAGCGAAAGATATCGGTCTGGCGCTGTATATCCCCCTGCAGCTTGAGGACTGTCATGTATTAGCAAGAGTAACACAGCACCCGACGTGGCTGCTTACCGTCCTGATGAATTGGTTCGTTAGGATTTGGCACCAGGGACAGAACCGTTCTGGACAGTTGCTGGTTGAAATCCAAAAGACGGGTTACGGTGTCCATCATTGCCTGGTGCTTGATATGCATGTAGTGGGCATTCTCCTCACTGCGCTGCAGCCGCGAGCTGAGCTCATACAAAGTGTGTTCAATGTTGACAACCCTGGGATCGGTCCCGTCAGGAATCGGCGGCATTGGCTCCGCTGGGGTTCCCGGTTGAGAAGGCGTCGGCTTCTGGTTCGGGTACTCTCCTCGGTGAACGAGAGCATGGCGTGAGGCTCGGCGCTTGATCTCTCGAAGACCAACCAGATCGCCACGCTTGAAGTTTCCATTCCCATGTTTGAATTCCCAGAGGGCAGTTTCAGGGTTGCCCGTATGAAATACGTCGCTAACTACACAGGAGTCGTCAGTATCTTAGAAGGCATGCGCAAGTAAAGAAGCACACCATACCTTTGTGAAATCCGTACATGTTCAATTGGCGTACGAATGAAGAGTTATTGGTGTGCTTGAAATATTGCCTACGGTGGCCGGTCAGCAAGATCAGAGAAACACCAACCAAGTTCCCAGCTGAGAGCTACACGTACGCAAGAACCTTGGAGAACTCGGGCGATGGTGACATGACAAAGCTATCATTGGATGGTGACCAACTGATGAGGTGTTGGATGTTGGGGTCCTCCAGCATACTGCATTTCCTGTTAGTACCAGCAGAGTGCCAGGGGGGTTCGACGTGACCAGTCGCAGCCGCACTCACTTGTAAAGCTTATGGATAAAGGCTGTCTGCACGATCTTGGGCTGGTGAACGGCGGCCGCAGCAATCGCCGGCGCAGGCATGCTCGTCGCGCTCGAGGCCGTGGACTGGTCGTTGGACGGGGTGCTGCCCTCGCCGTCCGGGCTCTTGCTGGAGCCGCGGGGGGCAGACGAGTCGGTCGGGGTCGTGATCTCCATTGGCTCGCCCTGGGGCGAAGGGGCAGATGTCTTGATGGTGGGCGTCGGGGTGGACGTGAGTATGGGGACCGTCCTAGCTCCCATCATATCTTCTGTGGGCTCGTTGCCTACTCGATTCCTCGGCACACTGTCAATCGCAGTAGCCATCTGGTCTGTCGACGGGGGACGGATCATGTCAGCTACGGGCCACTATTTGGACAGCCAAGACATGGGGACAAAGGAAGCAGGGAAACCGAGACGGAGCAGCGCCTGGTCAATGGCAGACAAGACCAGACCCTGTGCCAAGCTTGTTGTAGAAGACGGACGGGAGCCGACTGACCTCATTCTCTCTGCCCGGCGATTGGAGTTCTCTCTCTCTCTCTCTCGCGCGCGCGCGCACGCTGCAATCAGGAGCGCAGTCTGGCGTCCTGTTTCGCGGGGATGGTGGTGATGGTCTCCTCCTGCTTCCGGCCGCGCACCATGACGCGGATCCACTGGTGGTCGATACAGACAGGCGGCAACTTAAGTTTGCAAGTAGGCTGGTAGGCTGTCGGGGGAGGTAGCCGTGGGAAGTGGCCGAGAGGCAATGCTACTGCTACTGCTACTGCTACTGCCACTGGCACTGGCACTGCTCGTACTCCGTACCGTACCTCGACACGGCTAGCTAGCGTCGTGGGCGCCGTACTATGTGGTGTGGTCTGGCGTCGGAGGCTGTCCGGAGTGGAGCGAGTTGTGAGGACTCGGTCTCAGACAGATCTCACTGTCTGTAGATATGTATGCAGGTGTTGCAATTGGCAGGTCGAATTGTCGGGTTTGGCGACCTCGGGAACAGCTACCTTCGCAGTGCTAGTGACTAGAGCCTAGACCGAAGCCTGTGGCGCAAAAGGTTCGTCGAAGACTCAAAGGGGGGTGGGAGCGCATTTGGCATTCGGGGATTTGGGGGGGGGGAGAGCAATGGGCGAGCAAGGGCAGCACACGCACAGGACGACTGGAGCGACGGGACGGGAGGACACCCTGCCAGTCAGAAGTACTGTGTAGAAGCGGCCAGGCCTCGAGGCGTTCATGGATTCCTCTCTCTCTCTCTCTCTCTCCCTCTGTCTGTATGTGTACTATGTAGGTGGGAACCCACCTACTCTGGACTGGCGTCTTGGTACTGTGCTCTATGTAGCTTCTGGCTATGGGGCCCTTGGGGCCCTTTGAAGTTTGGGGCCCTACCTTGTCCATGGGCATGGGCATGGGGCCATGGTTGATGGGCATGTGCATGGGCATCTTCTTTTTGGGGGGCGGCCATGGATGTCAGGTATGGATGGCAGTGATTGGATCAGGGGTCGACACACGGGGGTCTGGGCCGGTTCAATCAATGTTGGACCTCCTGCGAGGGGCACATCTCTTCAAACCCAGAGGACTGCCGTGGCTGGCCTTGCCAACAACGCCAATTGATTGATTGATTCCCGTCCGCGCCAGGACCAGCTGCCCGTTATGGGATGTAACTAGACACATACGTGCCAAGTAGGTAAGGTACGTAGGTATCTAAGTTACATAGGAGGCCACCGGTCCAGACTCCAGCCCTGCTTTTGCACGCACCATGGACTGACGATGCCCTCTTCGGGCGACGACTGCAGCAACACCGGCAGCTCTGGAATGGCGATCGGCCGGCATCTCTCCCGCTGGTGCACAGTGCCCACGGCTCGTGGGCAATAGGGAGGCCTGATCGAGGGCCCCGGCCGAACCCTGAAAGTCTAAAGACACAAGCAGCTGGTTTTCCGCTCTCTGGCGCGGCCCCTAGGGCGAGCAGACCGGGTTCCTCCAAGCCCAGAAGTCAGTTACAGCGCACATTCACCCGAGCGGCCGTCGTGAAAGAGTCAGGTCGCCCAACCCATTACTTAACTCCCGAGCCCGGATTATGTACAAACAACAGGATCACCCAGGATCAACTGCCAAACCCTCAACCGTCACGGCCGCCTGTGGTGTTTTTGGTTAGAGGGCTCCATACGATACGGAGCTCCCCCTACCCTGCACCTGCAGGGAGCTCCAGCTCCGAGGGGTCGCCAACGCATGCAATCAACCAGTTTCAGGCAAGGCAGCCCCGATCTGCTCTGTGCTTTCGCTGACTGCAGTCTCCTTCTCGCTGGGCCTGCGCCTGCGCCTGCGCCTGGCTCTGTGTTCTTTTTCTCTGCGTCTTCTAGACGACGTTTTAGGGTTCGAACTCTGACTTCTGTTGCATTCCTTGCAGCGATGCGGCTGCGGAGAAGGCCACATAGAAGACGGATGGAACCACAGGGGTGGGGGGTAGGGGGTCCCATCCCGCTCGCCTGTCCCCAAGACCGAGACAGGCAGAGCCCACGGCACGCCGTACACCACTCAGCAGGCCAGCTTTTTGTCAAGCTTGTCTCGTGGAGACGCAGGCTGCGCAAGAGCAGTCGCGCACCACGCACCTCCATGTCGATACGCGAGAGACAACATCTAAGACAGCACGACTTCATCACGCGTCGCCAAGCGGCCACCGACTCAGATGCAGCCAAACCTAGATGACTGACCGGCCCAGCACCCAGCACCCATCTGGGCAGCTCCGAGCTTGCAGGCCCGCCCGAGGTGGAGGTTCGCCTTGGTCGAGCGAGATTGACATTGGCCACTGACTGAACTAGCTGCCACTGGTTCACGCTATGGCGCCTCCCGCGGCGGCACCACAGCGGGTCAATGGGTTTGGCGGCACATCACCGTAGGGCTTCCCGAAAGCCAGCTGGTCTTGGTCTGAGCGTCCAACATGCCAGCAGTCTTGGAGCATTGGACTGCACTTGCAACTGGCTTGCAGGTGCTGCCGTGCCGGGTCTCGGTCTTGGGGGAACTTGTCCAGATACTATGTACTGCTCGGCCTTTGACATCCGACTCTGCAAAGGGCCCAATGGCCAAGGTTGTTGACTCGAACTGAGCCAGGATCCACCAACGTCCTCCATTTGCCCGTCACCGAGAAGGAATGCGATTCCGCTCCGTCCCAGTTGGATTCTCAATTGGACTCTCTAGCCGGGGTCTCCAGTTATGCTTCTTGCTGACCCGGTCTTTTCGGATGACGACAAAATACGACTTTTGGAACCACAGTGCCTGACAGTAGACATTCCTTGCGACTCCATACAGAGATGGTACATCGGTCACTAATCTGCCTGCAGCGTCTTGGAGCTGGTACTACAGGGTAGGAATCTTCGGCCGCCCCTATTCACTTGGTCCCCATCATCGACGCAGGGGGAACTTTCTTGCTTGTTGATGATAGTCACCAACAATACAAAATCGGAGGATTCGGCATGGAGGCCAAATCCAATGCGGCTGACAGCTTACGTCTCGCTGATCCATTGGCATGTCCGGACTCTTGGGTGCTGTTGCCACTCTGTAGACTAACACCCACCCTGTCTTGGCATGCTGCAGCAGAGTATAATCGCCTCTGCATTGTTTGGATAGACGACGAGGTAACAGCCAGTTTCACCGCTGTGACGGCAGTATGTAGGTCACGGACGCCCTCGTAGGGGGTACCGGGTATTTCATGCAGAGTTGTAGGACCATGCAGCAAATGTAAATCAGTCGGGTCCAGTCCCATCTTCCACCCGCAGGCTAGTCGTCGTGCCCGCCGCTCCCCTGTCTTTGGGCTTGAAAGTGCACCAGGGTATCCGTTACTATCGGGCTTTGCTACATTGACGATCCCATGTTGACTTTCATCATGATGCATCACGATGATGGCAATGGGATCGAGCAACACTGAAACAATGCAGTACCAATCGTCCCCAGGATGCCACAATCCATGGCCTTCAGCAGCTATAGCACCCCGCCTATAGCCAAGCTCGTCTGTGCCTCTTACAGTAACTCTGCGTCAACATCAGACGGCCAGCCAACACTGCATGTCACAGGTGATACCGCAGCAGCTGGGTCACGCACCCGCGTGGGGAAGAACACAGAACGGCAGCTAGCATCGTTGCGCAACTGGAAGTCAACCGACCCAGGCTTGGCTGGATTTCGGCATGCAATCAGGATGAATATATGTCTTCCTCTGGGCACCGTGGTGATTGGCAGCTGACCCCTCGAGATCAACCACACAGCTTACGTCGTCCTCCCTCGGATCCTAAGCTGTCCGGGGGGCGATTGCAGCTTTGGGGGGCCGTCCTGGAATCTGGAATCTCACTGCTTCACTGTCCACACGTTTTGCCCCCTCCAAGAGATGCCTAACCCTTTCCAGGAACCATCGTGAACTTTTTACTTTCAACTTGTGGTTGACATCAAACCCGGTTAGCCCGACCGGGCAGGCAAACGACAACCTTGGTCCTGGCGGACGGCAAACCCCGGCGTCCAAGGGCTGCACGTCAACCAGCAATGCCGTGGTTTCCAACGGGCCGCCCAATGTTTCACGGCCAACTTCGCCGTTGTGTGATCTGCCTGCCTTCCCCCCTGAACATTGCCCGTATGGGGTAGCCCTCCGGATTTGGGGGTTTGGGGTCCGTGTAGCGTATCCCGATTTCGAAACTTGTTACCGATTATAATAGCAATGCTGCCACTTTGCACGCAACTCGGTTCCGCGGCTCCTTATCAAACTCTAAAAGCCTCTGCCCTGCATGGTGCTGTAAATTACTCCGGCCACGCTAACTGCTTGCGGCTGACGTTTCTTTCCCCTGTGATATGCAGCTAGGTTGGCTGTCGACCCGAGGGTGGTATCTTGAGATGCTTGCGTACCGACGCTGTGGAAAAACTTTTAAGCAGCCCGCATCCTGTGTTTGGTTCTCGACAGCGTCACCCTGGGATGGTGGTGTGCGCTCCCGTGCATGATTGCAAACCCCCCACCACCCCCGGGATCACTGCGCACGTGCTATCACACCCTCTATTGAAACTCCAGACTCGGCCGAAGCCACTGGACGTCGTACTCAGGCACCCTGGGTGAGTTGTGTCTCTTGATGGCTTTTGTCATCCATGGTACGCGGAACAAGGCGCTTATCAGCGGGAACTCTTTTTCTCCTCTCTCTCGTGTCTACACATTTAACAAGAGCACTCGGTATAGGCGGAGGCGAGTGATTCATTATAGTAAGTCTATTTTTAGTGGAGCACTTGGAAGGGAGCAGAGTCCTCGAAAGCGCGCTGGCTGCGGTGCGGCTGAACAGGGCCTGTCATCCTTCTAGTCCTTCATATGATAAGCGATGAAGGGGCAAGTATATCGGCTTGGAGTAGTTGCTTACGGCGCATCGGCAGTCCACGTGTGCATTTAGGGTCCATTTATTGTACTCGTATTCTTTAAAGAGTGAAAAATGAGAGTGTACTGGTGGGCAATTTCAGGCCCACGAGTTGTGTAGCATCCTTTTATGTTCACTGCAGTTCAAATACCAGGCACGTGAATGGTGGTCTTGCCTTTGGACGTATTTCATTGCGGCGATTCAACAGGGAAGTTACCTCTTCTTTGATCTGACACCTGAAGAAAGTCATAAGCGTCGTCGTCCCCTGCAAGTTTGCATCGTTATTGTCTTCGTAAAGTACTAAAGCAAAGCTGTATGAGTATGCAGCGCTTATAGTCATTTATAAGTGGGTCTTGGCTGTGAACACCCCTAGTTCGCCAACTGAATCAGCTGAGAGAGGATGATCCGCCCACGAGAATATGTTTTGTGTCCGTTATTCTTGTTATTAGGTAATACATCATAATCAGAGACTCGAGATGCAATAAATAGGCCGCTGTGTCACGCTGATGTTCTTAGTGTCACGATATGCAACGTCCATTAAGTCGATGCATTCATCGGCGTGGCAGCCCACGCAGCGGCAGCATGGTGTGCGAGGTGGCAGTAGCTTAACGAGCTCACGTGAAATTCCATTATAGTCTCGGTGTTTGCGCATACTTAAGAAGATCAAAATGACTTGGTCTCTCCTTACAGAGGCTTGGGGCGAAAAGGGGGAGGTAGGTAAATCATGGATGGACCGTAAATGGCGGGCAGAGAAACAGAGGACGGCTGACGGGGAAAACAAAGAGAACATCACAGAGAAGGTTGAATTAAAAATAAAACCAAAAAAAACAGAGACCGCAAGGGTCGAATGGAAGCTCTCGGCAGGGTTGAGTGGCAAGTCTATCTGTAATGGGCGCCATGAAAGACAGCACAGATAAAAGCCAGACTCCCGTACAATAAACCACTGTGCACCACTACCACTACGCCAATCCCCCCATAGATGCCATCCTCAAGCTGTTGCAATTCCAGGCTTCTATTGGCATCTAGGTATCTTTCCTGGTTGCTCCGCCTCGTTGCGGCCTTAATTCTTCCATTCACCTTGTTCACCTCTTTTGCCTGGTATCAGGCCACCACGGACGGGTACCTGGTTGCCCCAGCCAGCCTCACAACATAGGGTTTATTTCCAGCATCCTGCCCGTTTGTCCCTCCTCTTCTCTTCCTCTTTTCCTATTCGAGGCCGTCACTGTTTGGATTGGTCTTCTTTCTCTCCAGGTTTGCTTGGAAGCGGGTTTTCTGCCATTTCAGAAGTTCGCCTGTTCGTTTTGTTCCCATCGTCAGGACTTCTGGATTCTTTCCTCCACTGCATCCTCCAATTTTCGTATGAGCTTGGCTCCCAGGACTGGTCGAGCAGCCGTATCTTCCTGGATCTGTACAAACGACGTTCTGAATTTTCATCCCTCCCATCATCCACACCATTCGTTTTCATCACAACAACACATACGAAGCCATTCCTTGGCATGTATTCCTTGATCTGTTGAACTTCACGAGCAGGTACTCTATTCTTTCTGTCTTGATACTGTCTTATGCTCATCGATGATTTCCACAGATTTCAGTCCTGACCTTACCATGGCTCCGGACTACGAGACGTCACACCACCTGGGTGACTTCCTCGTCGACAACGACGTGATGAAGAAGCACAAGGAAATGCTCCTTGAGCAGTCGCCCCATTGGACAGACAAGGGATGGTCCCACGAGCAAATAGCGGCCGAGCGACTCCTGGTCCTCTTCAAGTCTCTGCATGCCCGCGCCAAGGACAATGACCACTTCAGCTTCTGGTTCGACGTCCGTGAGGGCTGGCTCCCGGTGATTTTCTGTGATGCCAAATCGATCCGTAGTGTCAAGAAGATCGTCATGTGCTTTCGCCTCGCTCGCATTGCGCGACGCGAGGAGACATGGAAGATGCGCGGCTACGACCCTGCGCCGGAGACAGCCCTTGGCCATCTCGTCGATGGATTGATCAACCTCGTGGGATACAAAGCTGACGCGGAAGAGAAGTGGCTCTACACCAGAGACGCAGCTTCGAGTGGTATCTTTGCCCCAAGCATGACGAACAACAACACCACCACCACTACACTGAACACCCCGAGCACGATGAGCAATGCTCCCGCTACACTGAATGGAGATGGTGAGGAACCTCTGAAAAATTGGGGCTGTGTATGTGCATGGTCCGCTAACGCAAGAACAGCCGTGGATGGCGTGAATCTGGCCTCCCTTTCCATCGCCAGCGGTGAGACCCCGTCACAGAAACCCAAGGTCCCCGAGTTCGTCAAGTGTCAAACTTTGGAGAAAAGAATGGCCGTGCTGAAGGCGCAGGAGAAGGCAATCAGAAAGGAGGTCACCAAAATTAGTCGTGAAATTAGTCGCTTGAAGAAGATCGGCAATGCCTGATTCTCATGCCAGGAACGGTGTGTTGGAGTTGGACTAGCTAAGATGTCGAGAACGGACGGAAAGACCATAGCAGGCTCGCGCAGCCTGAGGGAAGGATCAGAATATGGCATATTGCAAGCCAAGCAGGTGATTCTTACCTGCCGGCTGTCGACCTCATCAGAAGCAGCAGAAGCAAGGGTCTTGTCACAGGTACACAGAAAAAATGAGTTTGACTAGTACAAGAAAACTTCTGGTCTTGTAGAACCTCGTTTAGTGCGGAAATCGATTCCTAGATCATGACATCCTCAGTTTTACTACTACATTGACGACATCCCTTTGCCAAGAAAACGCCGAACCCATTTAGCCACCCCTCCCCCCTCCCCCATCTCAAAACCTCCCCCTCTCTAGATAGCCAGCTCAGCCCCAAAGCGGCGCCGTGACCTCGGCGGCCCTCTCCACGACGACCCTCACGCGGTCGGCGAGGACCTTGCTCGCACACTCGACCTCGAGGTCCTCGAGCCAGACGGTGGCGACGGCCTTGTCGACGCGGATGCTGACGCCGGGGACGGGGATGCCCATCTTGTGCAGGCGCTCGAGCTCGGTCTTCTGGCGCAGCTCGAGCAGCTTGTCCTCCTCGTCGCCGTCCTCG
The DNA here is from genome assembly GCF_022829205.1 of Neoarthrinium moseri. Lineage (NCBI taxonomy): Eukaryota > Fungi > Ascomycota > Sordariomycetes > Amphisphaeriales > Apiosporaceae > Neoarthrinium > Neoarthrinium moseri. The sequence goes on along the minus strand of NW_026055121.1, from coordinate 428,343 downwards.
GACAGCTCCATGGAGGCCTCGGAGCCGGCGTCCTCGCCGCCGGCCTTGAGCAGCGGCTTGGCGTCCTTGCTCACGGGCGGCAGCTTGGGCTTGGCGATGGGCGCCACGGCGTCGGCGCCGAACTGCGCCTCGAGGAACAGGAACAGGCGGTCCAGGCGCTCCTGCGGCGCGAGGTGCGCATGCGGGTTGCGGGCGGGCAGCTCGTGGGAGTGCGAGTGCTTGCTGGCCGACTGCTTGACGGCCGCCGGGCTGCTCTCGACCGAGAGGAGGACGGCAATGACGGCATCTGCAATGCCGTCGTTGACGATGTTGCCCTCCCACTCCAGCTCCACCTCGCCGTTATTGCGGCAACGGATAGTGACGGAGCCCATGACGAGATAAGCGGCGACTGTCTGTGATACCTCTTCGTCGGCATCCGGCATCTTGTCATCGCCATTGCTCTCCTTCTCATCCTTGGCGGGTCGGTTCTTCGTCTCTGGCAGCTCCTCGATGCTGCCAAAGGTACCTTCCAGAGCCCATTTGATGAGATCAACACCAGCAGCGCTCAGGGTGAGTCTTTGCTTGCAAGTAATCATGGAAGTGGTGAGCCCTGCATACTCCCTCAAATCCTCAGGGTCAACGACCGACATCTTGAAATCGTTCTGCACGAGCACGCCGGTGACCAGGGGCGCGTCTGGGTCATCCGATGTCATGACACGGGTTGGTGGAGAGATGGTCGCCAGTTTTCCTACGACTTTGGCAACTTTGTCGGTCTTGAAAGGAATCCGTAATTCCTCGCAGTTCCGTGGGCTGAAGACCTTGGTCTTGTCCGCTTCCGCCTTTGCGTTGTTGAGTGATAGGAGCTTTGACTTCAAGCGCATCATGTTGTGCTGTTCTCCATGAACGAGGATCTACTAGGTTGTCAATAGGGTAACTTGACACGGATGGAAATAGATACTAACCACTACCGGTGCGCTGACTTCTTCGATGAACTCTCTGTTCTCGTTGCCATCGACGTGAGCAGCGAAGGAGTACTCGGCAACACTGCATCTTCGGGGTATCATGACTCTCTCTCCCTCTCCAGCCGGGCCTCTCTTCATGGCGTTGATGTTCCTCGACATGACGGCAGGAATCTGATCGGGCTCGGTCACAATCTGTTTGGCCATCGTGCCCTCAACACTGTAACCGGTGATGATGACGCCGTTCTTGTCGCTTGGCGCCCATCTTTCCAGTAATTCTCGACTCACGCCGTTCTGTAACATACCAGGAGTTGCAATCATGACGCAGGGACCAACGTCTTCGAAACGGTCCAGGCTCCTGAGGGAGCGAATGAACTTGAAGTCCCACGGGCCACCCTTGCCAACTCCCTCACCGGCCGCCTCGGCCTCGGCCATACGCTCGCGGAATAGGCGCTTGATGTTATCGTTCATAGCGCCTACGTAGGTTTGGTAGACCACCATGCACTTACGAGCGAGGTTACTCGCGTAGTAGATGGGGAACTTCTGGTACTCGTCATGCTTGGCCCAGTACTCATCCAAGATGAGGAATAGCTCTTGAGCCCGACCCAAGGCGAAGACGGGCATGAGAACGCGGCCCCCTCGGTTGAGTATGCCGGTGATGGACTTCATCAGAGCTTGCTCTCTTTCCAATCTGGGCACATGACTTGCCACGCCGTACGTCGACTCGGTGATGAGGACATCGATCTTGACGCCTCGGGGAACCTCGGCGGAGACCAGGTGTCGATCCTGCTCCCTCGAGTAGTCACCGGTGAAGAAGATCTTGAGGCCGGCGATCTCAATCAGGTACATGGCGGCACCCAAGACATGGCCAGCAGGATAAGGGGTAATGCGGATGGAGGAGACGGTATGGGTAGTGTGGAAGTCGATGGCCTCAATTCTGGGCAAGGTGGCCTCGTGATCCTGCTCGGTATAGACGGGCTGGGAGGTTGGGTTGGACGAGGTGTTGCCAACGCGGACGCTGTCTGCTATAAGCCACTTGTAGATGGCCTTTGTCGGGTGTGTCATGAAGACCCTGCCCTTGAAGTTGGTCTTGGCCAGAACGTAGGGCAGGGAGGCGGCATGATCTATGTGGAAACTGTGCCAATGTCAGCGGGAGATCCTGACCGTGCTCACAGGCAAGTGCCGAGGGGGGGTGAGGGTGCAGAGAGAAAGGGAACATCACGGCAGTCAATGCGGGAACCGGTCTGGGCAACGAGAGAATATCTTGTATTGATAGCTGAATACATAGGCTGGGCTAGAAGCTGCGGATAGCTCGAGCATAGGCATACGGTGGAAGACACATTGGTTGTTCTCTGATAAGTTCTTGCCAAGCCCAAAGATACCTGATTGCCCTACATCGACTAACATGACGCCCTTGACTTACGGTTCTACAGGGGGAGGGGGGAGAGATGGGAGATGGTAGGATAGGACAAAGGGGATAGATATGTTGTGTTGTACTGGGATTCGCTTACTGGGTGATGAGGAGGACGTCGACGGTGCTCAAATCGAACTCGTCAAAGAAGGGAAGGGAAGCCAGGCCGTCGTAGGCAGGGTGCTGGCCAGCATCAAGCTACAAGAGGCACACGATTTAGTCTCGGGTGCAGGCGAAAAGGTTGCGTGGGGGTTCGGAGCAGGTAGAGGGGAGGGAGCGCACCATGACGGTCTTGCCCTTGTACTGGACAATGTGACACGACCTGCCAACCTCGTTGCCGCCACCCAGGCACAGGAACATCAGCTCATCGGCGGGGTCGACAGGCTCATCGCTGACGGTGGCACCCATGGCCGAGGCCTTGCGCTTCGAGGCCATTGCGATCTCTGGCGAGGTGGATGGGACGAGTTGGGAGGGCGGGCGACAGCCGGTGGGCAGCGCGTGCGGTGTGGCGACGGCGGTGTCCCTGGGGGAGGTCGTGAGGGTCAGTCCATCCGCACAATAGCGAAGTACGCGTCCCAAGTCTTGACGCGAGGTTGCCAAGGCGCACAATCAGCAGGGCTTTCGGGGCGCTTCGAACGATGCTGAGAGTCGAGGTTGGTCCGTCCAAGGTTTGGCGCAAAGTCGCGAATAATGAAGTGAGAGCCGCTCCGAGGTAGCTAGCTAGGTAGGCACTACTCTGTAGGTACAGTGGTACTGGACCCAGGCAGCTCCCTACCGTAGCTGGAGGTCACTAAATGCCGGGCGGATGCAGGCGTTATGTAATCACCGTGGGTACCTCGCCCACGGGCAGACGGTACCTAGGCAGGGGAGATGGTGGTGAATACCTAGGTAGAGGCGAATTGCCAGCTCTAGCTATCCCACCAAGACAGGACAGAGAAACCACGAGTGCGATGCAGTGCAACGACGGGGCTACTCTGGTCTCGGCTGCCCAGGCTGTGAATGCTCCACGAACGAACATACAGGACCATAGGTACAGTACAGCCGCTGTGGCCAGGTAGCCAGGTAGCCAGGTAGCCAGGTCACGTGGTCCATGCGGCTCAAAACCCCCCGAACCCAAGTCGCTCAGGTCGCTCAAGTCGCGCTTGGGCGGCTGGCAAGCTGGGCTGGCTGGGCTGGCTGGGCTGGGCGGGCTGGGCGGGCTGTGGGTCCCCCTTTGGCCTTTGGTGCACTGTGTAACGAGGGAAAGATTTGGGGGGAGACGGAGAGCTTCCAATTGCGATTCACTCACTCCTCTCAACACGATCCCGCCCACGACGACAACAACACCACCGCCATCCCCGACCGGGCCGCGACGCCAGCTCCCATCGACGCCCCGCCTCCGCCGTCGCGTCCGTCCCACCATTCCGCGCCCAGGGCTACGGCTGTGACCGGCACACGGATGGGGTCGTGACCGTGTCTGCGCATTAGGCTGTAGGCCTACCAGAGGTGCCCAGCTTCACGACCTCCCCTCCCGCCACCTTCCTCGTGCGCCTTCCATCTCACCCTTGACTGTTCTCCCGGTGCAGGACGGCAAAATCCCCGAGAGCAGCAAGTCGACTTTGGAAGGTGCCTCTTCCTCTCGCCGTCGCCATCCCGCTTCGCCCCGCCTCGTGCCGCGCGCCCCAGCTCCAGCCAGACTTGCGATCCATTGCGCGCCCAGCCGCTCGCCGCTTCGTGCCCTGATACACAGCTAGCAACAGCCAAAGCGCTCCGACGACGCACTCGTCATGTCGAAGCAGCAGCCCACCATGGCTCAGACGGCGCCCCAGTCGCTGCCTCAGAACAGGCCCTTCTCGCCAGCTATACCCCAGCAGCAGCAGCATAGCCCTTCGCCGACCTTGAGCCAGCAGGGCCATCCTGCTCAACAGCCGCAGCAGCAGCAGCAGCAACCACAGCAGCCGGTACGGCCACGAGCAACACCAGATGCCCGCTCGCCGACGTTTCCGACGACGTCCTACGCCAACAGCCCTGGTCCTGGCCATGCTAGTCCAGCTGTGCGGACGCCAACTTCTGGACTTGCCTCCCCATCGACGCCCTATCCCCCACAGCCGCAGCAGCAACAGCAGCAGCAGCAGCAGCAGCAACAACAGTCTCAGCCCCAGACTCAACACCAATACCAGCATCCACAATACAACACGGCACCGATTGCACAGCCGAACGGTCGCGTCACCCCCGGCACCACCGCATCCCGCTACAGCGCGCCGCCTGGGCAGGCCAACGTCAACCACGCGACGCCTCAGGCCCCGAGCCCCATGCTGCCACAGACATCTCAAATCAGCCAGCCTCCCACCCCGGCGGCTCACGTTTACTCCAATGCTACATTCTCACCAGCACCGCAGTCGGCGACCACTCCGGCTACCGGTGCCATGGGGCCACCTCTGGCAACGGCCATCAAGCCCCCGGTGCAGGCAAAAACGTACGCGTACGATATGGACGACACGCTACAGGGCACTGGCATCAACCTCGACGAGGAGGAGCAACTGATGAACGAGTTTGAGGCTAGGACCGGATTTGGTGCCTTTCCTCCCCGAGGCAGAGGCTCTCTGTTTGGTGCCGGCCCGGCGAATCAGCCGCCTGAAGATGTCCAGGCCAAGACGCAGGAGGAGCTGGTGGCAGAAACGGCAGACCGCGCTTGGAACGAGGCAGCGCATCGCTATGCCACCTCGGTCGTCTCAGAGGTCCTCAGTCAAGGCTTTATACATCCGGGCATGATGCACTACCGCATGAGCAAGATTGCTGCCCATCACAATCTGGAACTAAACCTGGATCCCAAACCCCCGAACCCCAGTGCGCCCTTGGGCCGCTTCTCTCACCCTAACACTTGGGAGAAGCCCGAGATCAGAGTCACGACCAAGACTTCCCCCGATGGCACAATAGTGTCCACAAAGGGATCTTTCCTGCCCAAGGATTCCTACTTAATTGACCAGATAGCCCTGCTTTCCCTTGCAACCAAGGAACGAATGGGTGAGCTCCTAGCTGAGGCAAACCTGGTCGCCTGCAATCGCCAGCAGAGTGCCCATGGCGCCATCCCCCAAGAATGGGCCGATGCTGCCGAGCCTCGTGGAAATATGGATAGTGCAGTCAGCCCTCGCACGAATCCGCTCAAGCGTAAGTTGGTTTGCATGTGTGCTACGTTCCTTAGATACTGACGGCATATGAAAGGTCCCGCAAGCGAGCTGAGCAATGGCCTGCCCACCCCTGTATCGGAGCCATCGCCGACAAATCAGTTTGCAGGCACAATGGTCACCCTAGGAAAGAGGACTCGTGATGTAGAGGAAGCCCGACTGAGGAAGCGCCAGAAGCGTGCTGAACAGGCGGCCGAGAGGGAGAAGAATCCAGATGGTGCCAACGCCTCTCGTTCTGGTTCGGTAGCCCCGGGAACTCCTGGTGCGGCCGCCCCCGACCAGTCAGAGACCAAGCCCATGTCGAAGAAGGAAAGCAAGAAGGCCGCTCGGTTACAAGATACCAGCAGTGTGACTGTCAACTCAACGGTGAACCAATTCATGGGCAGAAAGGGAAAGAAGTACTCTTGGATGGCAGGGGGTGGTGGAGGCAGTGGAGCGAGCACACCGAGAGGCCCTGCCACAGGCCCCGCAAGCGGCGCGGGAGGTTCCAGTGGCCGAAACACCAAAGGACCTCTCACGCAAGATCCTAGCCAGAAACTGGGCGAGCTCCGCGAGGACTCCGCCAAAGGAAAGAATATCCAGATGCGAGACTGGGTACAGGCGCTGGAGCTCCACGGCCGATCTACGGATTACAGGGTCCTCCAGCAGGCCTACATCAAGCTGGACAGATCGGATTGGGGCGATAAAGCCGTAGTGCCAACTCCAACGCCGGCGCCGGTGCCATCCCCTACCCCTTCAACGGCGGCCACGCCCTCTGCTGCCGCCTTGGCGGGTGTCGCCACCCCCGTGGCCTCAACACCAGTAGCGTCCACGCCCATGGCGGAGGCTGCCTAGCAACTCGTAAACCACCGAGCCACCTGTATTTAGTAGTTTTTAAAACATTGAGCCAGGCGTTTTGACGGGCCATGGGAGGCCCCATGATTCGGTGGCTTATGCATTCGGGCGGTTAATTTTATAGTCCTGAAAAGAAAAACCGGGGTGATGCAGCCCCCTTCTATCGTGTAACGCGGCAGACTCTACCTGATTGTAACTTGCGGGCCGAGACCTCGGTGTGCGTGGCTTATCAATCTCCCGTTTGCATCGGGGATGTAGACAAATCGGACTTCTAGACAGCATCTAGGACGCGAGCGACTCAATTCAAAAGAAATTGGTATAATCCAGGATTGAACTTGACGAAATGTGTGTATCTGATACGGAATTGCCAAGTATGATACGAGGTCAAAGATCTGATCACGACCTTATGCTCCGTAATCCGTGTTGTAAGTGAGGATTTACCGTACTGCGGTACCTCAGACTTCCCCTTTCAACAAGACACGAAAGAGAAACATGACCTTCGAAGTATTCATACTAGCTATGAGGGATCCATCCTTGGCAACTTCTTTCTAGCTTAGCTGTGAATCTGGAATCTGGAATGTTCCTAACACCTAGGAGCCGCCTACTACGGCTAACACGTGGACTCCCTGGACTCCGAAATCATAGTACCTCTCTAGTGAAGATGCCCTCAGGATCATAATGCCTCTTGAGGCCCTGGAGCCGACTGATCCTTTCCACGCCCTTGTACCGGAACTCGATAGGGCCGTCGCGCGATGTGTTCGTGTATGCGACGAATCTGTGCGGTTCCGTGCCGACACGCATAGCTGCCTGTGCCTTCTCGTCCATCTCACCTACGAAATCATGGTTGGCGGCGTCGCTATACCAGCTAAGCACGTTCCTGGCGACCGGGATCGTAAGTGTTCTCGACATAGGTCTTATGGAACTGGGTACTCACAGCCAATAGTCCACATCTTCGAGCCCGAAAGACGTGTTGAGCGCCCTCGGGCTCTTACAGGGCGAGTGCCACTCGACCGAATATCCGGAACGCGCAGCGTCAGCACAGTCTGCAACAAGCTCGCTGTGCAATCGGGCAAGCAGCTTGAAGTTGTCGGTGTCCCAGCCCTTGAGGCCAATTTGGCTAAAGCGCTTGAACTCTCCCTTGACGCCGACCCAGTCGAGGTGGTCGCTGTGCGTCTCGAATGTGGACGGCACCAGGGCCTCCTGGATAGGGCCGATGTCCTTGAGCGGCTGGAAGAGTCTGGCTGCCTCCGCCGCCGAGCAGAAGACCTGCGGCGCGACGAACAGCACTTGCTGCTTCAGGTCCGGCGGTGCTTGCACAATCATGACATGACCGGCGTTAACATGATCCTTGTTCTCCGCAATCTGCTGCACGGCCGCGCTCACGGCTTCAATCTGTTCGGGCGGGAACATAAAGGTTCCGCACATCCTCTGGTCATCCTAGTTGCCCAGCAGTGCATAGGGTACGTCTTGATGACCAGCTCGGTGACCAGACCGAAGAACTGGCCAGCGCCACAGATCGCCCACAGAAGATCTGGGCTCTGGGTTTGAGAGACTTCTACTAATTCACCGCTAGAATTGACCAGCTTCGCGCTTACGATGTTCTCACACCCGTAACCAACAAAGGGACCGTAGATACTGATGCCGCCGTTGAGCTAGTATGGAATCACACCAACGGTGCTTCCATTACCCACAGCTGCCATTCATGTAAGTCCATATACTATAAAATACGGGTCAATTACTTTCACCTACCAGTGAACCGCTTGTAGGGATGTAGAGCAGTCTGGAGCTCTTTCATCAGAGTCCCGCCCCTGACCGTCGCAGTGTCTTGTGTAGTATTGACCGCAACGCCGGTATAAGTGCTGAGGTCGATCACGACCCCATTCTTATCGATGCTCGACCATGTACTGTGGCCGCCTGACACAGGAACAAAGGGGACGGAGAAGTCCAAGGCCTTCCGAACTACCAGGAGAATATCCTGTTCGGTGGCAGGCTGGACAATGCCATATGGGGTCTTCTTGTTCAGGTTCGACCAGCGTTCCATTGAGGTTTGGAATGCTGGCGTGTTTCTATCCTTCAGAATCCTAGATGCCGGGGAGATCTCCTTGGAAAGGGCAGAGAGTAACTTGTCGACGGCCATTACCACTGGTAGAATATACGAGTCACTTGATGGAGCAGAAAACTCCAACGGCCCTCTCAGTGTCGATTTTTCCGATGCTGAAGTATTACAACAGCCAAGCAGTCTCCACGCCTATCACTCAGGATCCCCTTACTTGCCAGCGGAGCCCGTCACAACCATTTACATACGACCAACAGCGGGGTACCACGCCGCTTGGCCGCACGTTTGTGCATTCTAGCAGCCAACAATATCACCTGCAGCACTGGCCAAACGTAGCATTGGAAGAACTGACTGTCATTTTTATGGTTGATGGGTGTCTATAAATACTCTTGTTTGACATTCAGCAACCCACGGAGCAAAGTCGATGTGCATCATGTGTGCGCACAGAGCGATGCTATATAAGAGGACTCTTGTTAAGTCCTTCGGATATGCTTCTTCCATACGGACCCTGGCTGGCACTGGCTGAGTTGTGCATGCTGCAAGCTATGTAGTTCACTAGATAATACCGAGACATGTGTTTTAAGGACTAGTGAATCCTTGGCAGTTTTTCGATACTTTGATCATAAGAATAACTTGTGGCTAGGTGAAACTTTCAACATCTATTTGCCCACAAACGCACGATGTGGCATACTGCTGTGTATGAGACTAAAAGATAGTCGATTTATAGCGGGCTCGTTAAAAACCCGGAGATTCAATCTCGGGCTATATGACTTCGGGCACGTGGCGCTATAAGATCGAGGCTCCGCTTCTGCTGATGTTAGGGGCACGCAACTCCTCTTGGTGTATATGGAGTGAGGAGGACTGTTTTCGCTTTACTATCAAGACGGCGCAGCTGGTGATGTTCACAGCAGCCACACCATGCTCCGTCGAGGCACCACGGTGTCATCTTTCCCCAGCGACTTGATCGGAGCCACTGGGCGTCGTTACGTCTTCAGTCAATTGATTCAAGAGCGGCCGCACGTGGGGCGTGTCTGGTTGGCAACGTCCGAGCGTCACTCCGATGTTGTCGAGAATGCAGACTAACAGAACAGCAGATCCGGCAGTGACAAGTTTATCTTGAAAGTTGTCCCCGACGCGATTTTCGCCGGCTTTAAAGAGAATATACTGCCGAGGTTTCGCGGTAAATCGGTGCATAGTCGACTTCCTCTAGATACCATTTCAGACCAGCGCGTACTCGTCTACAGATATCTCACCGATGATTTCTCGAACCTGGTCAATAAGGGAATTTCAATGCGAGCCAGGAAGCAGATTCTCAAGGCTAGCTTGCTAGGTATTGCCGAGCTGCACGACTATGACATTGTCCATCTAGGTACATAACACCCTTTTCGTGTTGCATTCCACTCTCTCATCCGTCGTGAGCACCTGAAGGAGCTGACCTTCCACAATAGATATCAAACCCGACAACATCATGGTCGACTGCCACGGGGATCCCCCAACGATTACGGTGGAGCAGGTACAAATCGCAGACCTCGAGAACGCCGCTTACCTTCCCAAAGGGAGATGCATCAAAGGGATGCTTGCCGGCAATGACAACTGGCGTAGCCCTGAGGCGCATCTCAAGGGTGAGCTGAACAAACCGGCCGACATATTCTCGTTCGGGGTCGTCGTAAGTAAAACTATCTGCAATATTACCCAGCGGACTCTGCCCGAGTCTTGTCCATCTTACCATCTGTTTTCGAAGTGCCGACGACTGATTCCATCAGTGTATCTTCGCCATGCTAGGTCGCGTTATCCTGGGACCTGACGATGATTTTCGAAAGCATATGGCGCAGGGTGCCTTGCCAGCCATGATCCGGCTCCAGCGCCAGGTTTCGTACTTTGGAGACCAGGAAGGCCTGAATGGCCTAATGAAGCACGTTGGCGACGAGGAGGTCAGCTGCCAAATCTTGAAGATGCTCTGGGAAGATCGGAAGGCAGACTACATCCCCTACGACCCGTTCTCGGACTGGACCGAAGTCGAGCATGATGCACCGTTCAGGGACCTCATTCGAAAGCTGACCGACTTGGACCCTTCCCGGCGGATTCCTGCCCGCCAAGCGCTCGAGCATACCTGGTTCGAAGGAGTCGATTATTGAAGCAAGACTTGCCTCTTATGCCGATACTACAGTCAATCTATGGAGAGATGAGAGACGGGGAGAAGACCAGGCGTGGAAAGCGTGAGGTTGAAGCTATATGTGGAAGTCGGCGACGACCCAAGGTGTAAGTAGCCTACGAAGACATATTTAGCGTGTCGAATAAAACCCGCGAGGCCAGTGAGCACTCTCTGATTCATATTTAAGTATTGATATGTACCATGTGCATCTCTATGGGCAAAGCCCTACCTGTCTGTGCCAGCTGACGGGCGAGAAAGCAGGCTCTCGAAGCAGAACCGTATGAACAGGCGAGACCCCATCTTTCGGGGGCTCTGTAAATCTTTCAAAACGCCAGAAACGCCAGTGAACCTTCATGCTATGCCCGAGTCTTTGTCTCATGCCCCCTTTTCTGCAAGGACTAAACTCCCGAACTCCGTAGAACAGTCGCTCTAAACCAGTCAATAACCCCAATGCGATACCACTCATGCATACAGCGCATAGAGAGAAGAAAAAAAGAAGTTGCGTCGCCCTCTCTGAGAATCATGTGAAAGTAACATTCCCATCGCCGAAACCCTCACTGTAGATCACCCTGTCAAACCAGTACCGGCACTCCTCCAACTCCCGATCCGTCAGGCTGACGACTTGTGACGGGGTGCCAGGGGCAGAGCGCCCGCGAGCGAGCATGCGTTCATCATTGCCCTCGCCAAAGAGTGCAACGCGGCCCTTGTCGCCAGCGGTGCTGTCGCTTGTATTCGAGAACGGACTCTGAAACTTCTGCCATGTCGTCCCGGATGTTGAAGCGGTGCCGGCAGACACCAAGTTCGGGTCTCCGAAGGCGGCAAAGCGGGACCAGAAGCCGGTCATGGCATCGGCCGTTTTGAGGAGACCCGGGAAGTTGGACAGCACGGCCATATCGTGAGCGACAACAGGAGCCTCGTCACCGTGATCAGTGGCACCATGGGCCTGGGATCGCGCGGAGAAGTGGTAGACGTAGACAGGTGACTTCGAGTCCGAAGTCGACGCGTAGTGAGCCGTTTGTAAAACTGGGCAGATATATGCATAGTGCGCATACGCATCATCGAGTCTCCAGAACTGTTTCCCAAACCCGCCGGGAGGCTTGATGATGTACATATCCTTGCCCTCAGTAGTGTTGAGAGGGTCCGGGTAGATGCTCTCCATGAGAGTCAGACTGGTTTCGTTCAGTGCTGGGATAATACCACCCATAAGCTTGCGAAGAGCGCTTGAGTCCGATGCTCCGGCGGGAACAAAGATGGCACCCTCGTTAGTGTTGAACCCCGTCATGATCGGAATGCGCAGAACATTGCCTTTCTCCCAAGACTGACGCGGCAAGTCAGGAACCACGCCTCCCGGCCCGTCAATCGACGGCTGGAAAGCCCACCTCAAACTACCGTTGTACTTATTCCAGATGCTGCTGGATGCAGACTTGATCTTGGACAGCGGAAGTGCTCGAAGCTGGTTGAAGACATCATCGTCAGGAGTGTCCGACAACCCACAGGCGACGAGAAACTCTCGGAACTGCTTCTCGTGCAAAGGATGTGTGGGAGCAAAAACGGCACGCGCTGTTGGTCCGCCGGATTCGATGATAACCTTGTGGAATGGTGCCGCACTCGAGGTAAGCTTGTTCGCCGGAGCGTAAGAGATCAGCTGATGGCCGATGCTGTGCGCTCCAGCACTCAAGCCCATCAGAGTGACGTTATCCGGGTCTCCCCCGAAGCTGGCCACGTTCTTCTGTACCCAAGCAAGCAGCATCTGCTGATCCTTCAGGCCGAGATTGAGGGCACCCTCTTTCCGAGTCAAGGCGCTCGGCAGGAAGCCAAGCGCTCCAACGCGGTAGTTGAAGCTGATGCCAACGGTCGGGGTTTCGGCCCAGCTCACAAAGCTCGCCATGTTCCTCTCCTTTCCGGAGCCGCCGTTGAAACCTCCACCGTGCACGTAGACGACGACAGGCATCTTCTTATCCTCGCCTCCCAGCTTCGCCATGTCCCGTGCATCGGCTGCCGGGTCTGCTCCGAAATGCGGCCTGTAGACGTTCAGGTTCAAACAATCCTCGTCACCACCACCTCCGCAGACGGAGCCAAAGGAACGGGCATCGTACACCACATCTGGTGTGGGGGTGTCTGACAACGGCTGGGGAGGGCGAAACCGATTCTCACCGCCGGTGCTCTGCGCGTACGGTATTCCCCGCCATGCATCCACAGACCGGGGATATTTATCTGATTTGGCTGTGACCTCGCCAAAGTACGTGCCTTGTGCTATAGTGACCTTGACGTTTTCCTGAAACACGAGTCAGCTTCACATGAGATATTGAAACGCAGACTCGAGGCCCGATGGTGTTTTGGCGCTGCAGGTCTCGCCGCGGAACTACCGCCAGAGTGGATCGGACATGCAGCGTCGTGAGACATCCCCGACGCCCCCGATTCTCAGCGCCCTTACAGTAGTCTCTCAACCCCGGACTTCTTGCGATTGCGACGTACCTTTTGCGGCAGGCCGTTGAGATGCCCCGTCCGCAGCAGCCAGATAATCAGCGCAACGACGGTGATGGCCGAGGCGGACGTCACGAAGAAGACGGCGCGGCGCGTCCTGCTGGGCGGTAGGGTCCTGAGCCTCTGGTATCCCGAGTAGCGGGACCACCAGGACGGCTTCTTGCTGGCCGGCATCTCGTCGGGCCCTCCTCCTCCTCCCCGGTTGCTCTCGAGGTCGCTGCTGCTGTCGCCAGAAGACGAAGAGCCAATCTCGTCGATGCTGATGTCTACGGCCTTCTCGCGGCCGTGCTTTTCATAAATCTTGGGCGGACATGTGGGAGGTTTCTCGGGCTCGGAGTGCATGTGAGAAGAGACGACGATAGGAAAACCCAAAAGGAGCTGGTTGACGTGGATTGGTGGGGGGGTTGCACACGTTTCTTGGCACGCGCTGGGCGCTGGGCGCTGCGAGATCTCCTGCCGGGGTAGAGCGTCAATTGCCGAATGCGGTATCAGAGACTAGGGAGTTATCTTTTCGACGCGCAAGCTCTGAGGCGTAGACGGCAGACTTGATCATAGGCGTGTGTATGTTCGTATTGCTTCACGGGAAGCTCTTGGTAGACCAGTGACAAAATCATCAAGAGGGACGAAAGGGGTCCTGTTCATGTGTTTGACCAGGGGCCGTCAATATTATGTACCTGGCTTCTCGACACCCGACCATGCCGACGTCCAGACAACTTGACGTGCAGGGCTGGGGGCTCGTTCCCACCTGCAAGTCGGTACATGCTGTTACCACACACACAAAGCACGCAGTGTCTCCAGTTCCCCCGCGGAGGCGGGCCCCGTTGGTTGCTGATCCACGTTTCTTCCAAGGTACCGTAGCCGTCGGGTCCAGACGAGTTGGATCCGCCTGGTCCGACGCTTACAAGTAGGTGCAGCCGTTAGTCGCTCGCATTGGCTGTGCATGCGGTTTCTAGCTCCTGATCTGGATGTTGGTCGCTGACTCTTCCTCGCAGCAGGCTCAGCGCCGGCCAGCACGCGCTGCGCGGAGGGCCGTCGCTAAAAGCAGACCACTTGGAGACCACAGAGAGACCCTGCATGATTGGGTCGGTCTAGACCGCAATCTAGTTGCAATCAAGCAAATGTTCTACCAAGATTGCCCACATTAACCTTAACAGCGTTAACCAACAGGCCGGGAAATGCCAAGAAGCCGTCGCTCTCGCCATCTTGCGTGATGGGCCCGTCGTTGTGAATTGCCTAGTTGCGGCATCCAACGCTCGCGCCGTGGGTGTTTGGCCCAGCTATCGCATTAGGATCAATCCTCGAGCTCCCTAGATAGTCTGCTTCCCTGATTTTGCCTTGCCACTGTAGATGACAGTATATGCTATACCGGTCGCCAACCAACAAACAAGCGGATCATTGAGGCTGCGCAATCCTTCAACGTCAGAGCCCCTCAAGTCTACGATGACCCGATGTTCGTCATATCACAATCATGAAAGGTGATAGTCCTGCCCAAAAAGGCATGCCAAAAAAGGACAGAAGAATAAAAGACCTCACTGCACGGTGTTACGAGCAGCTTACCCAAGCAGTGGCATCGATCCAAATCCAACGCCGTGCGTCGTGGCGTTCGGAGCCTACCAACATTTTGTTCTGGACAACGCGGGGGTTCTCAGCGAATATACTACGTTCTATTTAAACACATTTGAACAGCTTGGGTAGCCTACCATCAGAATTTCCTCCAACCAGCGCGGCTGCTTTCAGCCCCTTCGTAGGCTAATGGTATGCAGCGGCTTACAGAACGACCCCTGCCGAGGGCTTGGCTAACCATTCTTCAGGTCTCACAGCACCACGTGCCAGCTGGGATCGCTAGTCTGCACATTGGGGATGCAACAAGCGGCCGCCTTCATCGTCTAGACCCGGGACGACTAGTATATAGACAAGTCAAAGCTGCCATTAAGCATCCTCGTGATAATTTAGTCTGTTAAGTGCTGGAAACCAAACCCCACGCAACTCCACAGGTCCACTCGACGTCTGCGAATGCTGACCGACAAGTTTGGATTTGCGGAGTGTCGAGTCCAGTGAAAACAAAAATCCGTACTCCACCCAGTGATGCCATAGTCAGACATCAAGAACAACAGTTGTCTGCATGTCCCTTTTGTAAACGCCAGACCCGGCGCTTTAAAACCATGCAGATGCTAAACACTTTTGTTAGGAGAATCAAGTCAACCCCCTGGACCTCAGGCCCCGACATTGTCTTTCGACCACCACGTGTCTCGTGCTCGCTACCTCCTCCATGTCTTTACGTATCCTTCATCGCATACCCCACGTGCCTGCTTGACTCTGCTATGAAGACGACGCCACTGCGTCATTTATCGAACCAATAGTCATTCGCTTGCGCTTCTGCTTCTCAGCCCATTGTCGGCTTAGCAGACGCGAGCGCTCTGCTGCTTGCTCTCTTGCCAGACGAGCCAGGGCTTCACGTTCGCGTTTCTCGCGCTCTCGGTCCTTGGAATACATGCTGTCTCGCTGTAGGACCTCCTTTCCGCGGAGACGCTGCTGCTGGACGTCCTCGATAGACACTGAGCTGCGCTTCCCACTGATGCTACCAGTAGATGTTGACGTTGCGCGACTCGCTTCGGAGGAATTTGCTGCAAGAAGACGTCCACGAGGTTGACTTTGGTTGTTCGTGCTCGAGAGTGGCTCGCGAGATACCACAAGCGAGGCTCGCTTGTTTGGGGTTTGAGATGTTTGAAGGGCTATGTTCTCGGGTAGAGCACCATTGTTTTGTCGTGCACGGCTTGTAATCGTACCGCGAACAGCAGAGCTGGGAGCGGGCGCTGCGCGGATGGGCTTCGCCTTGAACTCCCTACGTTTGCGTTCCTCCTCCTCCTGAGCCCTGAGCTTCGCTTCTCTTTCCTCGCGTTTACGGCGAGATATCGCTTCGCCAGGGAGCTCGAAGGTGGGCCTCGTAGGCGGTTTGGCAGATTTGGTTCGTCTGAGCATCGGGTTTGACGACGCCTGCGGTGGCTGCGCTTTCGGGTCCATCGACAATCGAGCCTCCCGTTGCTCCTTCAGACGACGGGCAACGGCCTCGCCAGGGAGCTCAAAGGTGGGGACAGTAGATGGCCTCGACGACTTCGCCAGTTGCTTGGGGGGCAACAGGCTCGTCAAACCCTTGTTTGTTGGTTTTCTGGGCGGAGCCTGAACCAGCGGTTTATCCTCCACCTTCAACTTTGGTGAGTCAAGCTTGTGCTTTGGCGAATCACGATGGGCCATGGATGGCGATATGCGGACGCTTGGAGACCTTTTCAGGCCTGCGGAATTGCCTGCCCCAGCGCTTGGTTTCCGGGGTTGAGGAGTCGAGTGTTTCGTCTCGTGCTGAGCGTTCGATGATGAAGCAGGTCCGTTGGCTCTCGAAGGCAGCCTCTCTGCATCATGCGAGGCCACATTGCTCACATGAGCAGCAACATTGAACGCCTCGAGCTGCTCTTCAAGGTTGTCGATAGCCTCGAATGAATCTTCGATCCGGGCAGCCGGCCTTTGTGGTGTTCTCGACGTAATGATCTCTACAAAACTATCTCCTTCTGGTACTTGGCCGGACGCTGGTGACACCTCCTCGATCCTGACCTGTGGCTGGGAATGAAACGCCTTGACTGGCGTAACATGTCCAACTTCGGACCTTGCCAGAGCCATATCGTCCCCGCCGCTTGCAGACTCTGTCGCAGTCTCTAGTTCGGGGCTGTTTTCCAATGGCGTAATTAGGAGGGTATATGTAGGTTGCGAAAGGTCGCCCTTGTCTCCGGTGCTGCCCTCGGATGGCGCTGTGCTTGGGATCAAATTGCAGCCGAAGAAAACCTTGGTGGTCTTGCCAGATGTCGCACGTCCCGCTGTAGTAGATTCACTGTGCTTTCGCGGTTGCTTCGGAATCTTGAAGGTAAGTACCCACTCAAAGTCCCCTTCACGATGTTTCAGGAGTTGGTCCTGGGCGGACGGCAGGTTACGCGCGGCTAATGCCAGAGGATGTTGGGCGTAATTGTTCGCTTCAAGGCGCAATGTCAGCGTCGCTAGAAAAAGACGGGCGTGGTAAGCCAGATCAATGGCAGATATCTTACCTGAGAGCTCGATGTAATGTTGGCTATTATCCGAAACACTAACAGCCGCGGATCCGGAGGGGTTGTGATTCTCGTCTTCGGGGACTGTTTCAAGCACTTCAAAGTTGCTGTGTGCGACTGCAGTTTGTGCCAGGCGGGTTCCGGTCTGAGGCTTTGCGTTGGCTTTGCCTTTGAAATGGCTGATCTCGTGGGGTTCGCCTATGTGCAGCTTCTTGAGCTCAGCAGCCAGCGACTCCACAGCACGGCCTGCGCCCGGTTGCCTGGACTGGGAATTCTGGGTGTTGGAGACGGAAATGCTACGCAAAGCGGCAAACTTGTTGCTACCAAGATCAACGCTGGACTGGTCAGCTCCGCTGGTGGTGTCTAGGCTCGTGTCGCTGAAGACATCGAAGTCGGAGGGTTGGGTGGTGGGTGCCATCGTGCCCGCTTTTCAATCCGGGGGATGGCAATGTAGACGGATCCCCCCTAGGAGCCAGAGACTGAGTGGTCTTGACGAATACGGCTTAGATGAGCATAATAGCAAGGGTCGATCAGAAATGACAATCTCGGGATCGAGCACGGGGACGAAGACGCGCAGTGTGTACTAATTCGGAGCCAGCGGGGCCCTCTCTCGACCTTGGCTTTGGCTGACAATACAACACTGTGAACGTATGGAGATCTGTCCAGGGAGGAGAATTCTGAGGATTTACTATGTGCGCAGGACAAGTAGTTCTAGCCAGCCGTACAGGCGGGGTTTGTTGTTGTTATTGACCTGGGCCGTCCCTGCTGCGTGTTGCGATTGCATGCAGTCTTGGACAAGCGGCGCGAGTTCCTGTCCGACCGGCCGTCAGATCAGGGGTACCATAGTAGTCACTATGCTACGGATTGGCGGCAGTCCCCGACGCAGCCCGCGGCGTCCAAACAATTTGGTCGCATTTCCCCCAAGCAACGGCTGACTAACACGCGTTCTGAACGCGCCCGCCCCGCAATGAGGCGTTGGCCCACGGCCCACCCATACCTAGGTAGGCAGGGAAGGTGGTTTGCAGCAATACTATGTACATCCCATGGTAGTAGTAGGTAGCAGAGCGTGCCCGTCACCACTGACAGACGATAAGCCCTCTGGAGCCACACAAGAATGCAACTGTGGACGGCGTTGCATTTCGAGCCTGCGCATATCCCCGGTGGGGGAATGAAGGCCATGCCACCATCCGCATGTTCGATGAAGTCGTCGGGTGCCACATGCTTGTGATCCAACCTCCCATAGCGGCCCACCATGTCGTGCTTCAAAAAGCTGAGTGACCGGACCAGACTATTACACACCGGCTGGCCTGTTGCAGTGCCGGATATGATTCATGACAAGGCAGAGTTGTTCTGGCTTTCTAGCCCTTCAGCCTGCGCCTGCAAGGCCGGCGCATGTTCCGTAGGTATTCGCACCAGTGTCTGCGGCAGCGGGACAGAATCTCCGTCGTCGGTCGTGGATGCTTGGTCTTCCCGCGGTTTGGGTAACTTGGCTGTTCGCTATGGTTAGCCGGAGGCGTGCTACGCCCATATGATGAGTCTGGGTAGTGTAATCGCACCTGACGCCATGTTGATGGCCCGTAAGACGTTGTGCCAGTTGCCGAGCACCGTTGCGATTGCTGGCCCGAGGTTAGTTGGCTGGTCCGAGATAGGGTTTTTCCTCCTGTCAGACTGTACCTTCTGTCCCGTCCGAGAGCGTCGAGAGCTTCTGCTCCAGTGCCTCCATCTGGTCTGCGACTGCCGCGCTCAGGTCTTTGAGCTCTTTCAGGTTCGCGAGTTCCGCCTTCTTCTCGTTGATGCGGGCTTGTAGAGCACTGGACTGCCCGGAGGATTGTGAGTTGAAGTTGCCTGCAGCCGAGCTCTGGCGCAGGTGGCCGGAGAGCGACCTCGTAGAGTATGCCATGGCAGTCGAGTTGTTGGGGCGAAGTAGTGCGTGTTGTCTCTGCGCAGCGAAGCGACGGTCGAGGGAGGACCCTTTGTGTGTTGGTCTGGGGCTTGGGTGGACTGGAGAGCCCCGCGGCTGAAGGGCAGGACAGTGTGGATGGAGAGCCTCGTGGCAGATGGGTCTCTAATTCGCCTTTGGAAAGGGCACGCAGTCGGCCAGGTCGAGATGTTGGTATGTTTGTTTGCCGCCAGTGCTTAATTCGTTGCTTGTTACGCCTCCCATCAGTTGCATGGCAATAACGTGACGACTGAACGGGCGATCTCTTGAGTCTTGTCTTGTCCTTTGGAGGGCAAAAACCCACGTGTGACGCATGTGGTCTGTCTGCCACTAAAGCCGGGGCCTGGTCTGGGTGGTGCTTGGTCCAGCTTCAGGGCCCTCCTCTGGGAGTCTGGCGTCTTCTCAGGCTCCTGGCCCAATTGCAGAGGCTCGTTGGGCTGCGACCCCACCGCCAATAACACGGCGCCATACCCAATGCGGTAGTGTGTTTTCATTCCAGCTTTTGTAGACAATCTTTTGAGTGTCTCATTTCCTCCAGCAAAACCTTGCACACCACACAACACGCACACATCGCGTCGCCAGCACTTTGTCGACTCCGCCAACTTCTTCGACCGCAGATACCCGCATCCTTCTAATCGACAGATCACACAACAGGACCACGACGACAGCGTGCACTTGCCTTGCCGTCAGCGCATGCAGACAACAGCGCCATGGCACGACTGAACGAGCCCCTGGCGGCGCCAGACTGCATAGAGACACGTACGTTGGACACCAGTGCGCAACCTCCACTGCCTTGTATTTCCCGCTGACCGTGTTCTCAGTTCGACGGAGATTCCTTCGACAGAATCGAGACATTGCCAGGACAAATTCGACACAATCACTGCGCATCCGCAGCTTGGAGAATGAGTGCGCGCGCATGCTCTCTGAGAACCTCGAGCTTCGCGGCCAGATACTACGACTGGAGACAGAACTGCGTGAGAGCCGCGCTCAGCGCATCGCCGACCATGCGCTGGAGATCAAAGAGAAGATGGAGGCCCAGCTGCTAGAATGGGGCTCCATGCTCGCCAGCCTCGGCCACGAGCCCATCCCCAAGAACCGCTCGCCTCGAGCTGCCAAGAAAATGAGGATGAGTCCCGGCATGGGCCTCGCCAGCTCTCCGAGGCTCAGACGCAGGAACACGAGCGAGCTAGAGGCAGCTGCTTTGCAAGAAGGCAGATTGGCCCCTCTTTGGGAGAACAAGTCGTGTCCACGGGAGACCTTAAAGTATGTAACTTGTCTCTCTCCACTTCAAATGCATAATTGGACTGCAACTGACAGGTAGTAGCCAAGAGGAAATATTGGCCCTCTGCTCCGAGGCAGTGGATACCACAGACTCGCCCGATCTGGGGCCTCCGCCCGTGTCACGGTTTGTGGACGAAGATCCGGTCAAGATCGGTCTGCCAACAAAGTCATATTCAGAAGCAGAGAGTGTGGAAGAGTCTTTGTCGAAACCACTCGTCAGGGAGGCCAAGGAACCAACGCCCGAGAACGAGCCAGCAGAAGAGGAGCCACAAGAGATCGAATCCAGTTTCCAAAAGCCCGTCTCCAGACCCGTGGTACTGCTCCCAGCACCAGAGCCTGAAGTTGCTAAGGCCAACTTGAAGAGAAAGACGAGAGAGGACGAGGAACGGGATGCCGCGCTGGAGATGAGACCACGAGGAGACCCCACGAAATTGGTCAAGGGTGGGAAAGAGAACCTGCCGTTTGCACTCGATCGACCGGCCTCCAGGCCCATCAAACATCTTCCTTTGGCACGAAAAGATGCACGCGAAAAGCCGATAGCTGCAAAGCCCTCGGCAGCGCCGCGCAAGCCGCTCGGGGCCAAGAGTGCGAACGAAGTAGTGAATTCGCCAAAGAAATCGGCAAAGGGGTCAATATTGGACGAGATCGCGAAGGCCAAGGCAGAGTTCAAGGGTAGCGAGAGGACCAAAGAGAGGGCAAAGCCGAAAATGAAGGAAGCGCCCACACCTGTCGAGATCCCAGCCCCTGAGCCCGAGCCGGTGCAGGTAGCTTCCGTCGATATCGCGCCAGATGCCCTGTCGGCAGAGCCAGATTTGGCCATGCCCGACTCTCCACAGCCGGCAGCGCCTCGCGAAGAGATGAGAGATACGCCACCGCCTGCCGATATCTCAGCCAAAGGAGAGACAAGCCGAGGAAGCCGTAGGGCCAAGGCTGCCGTCAGCTACGCAGAGCCGAACCTCCGGGATAAGATGCGCCGGCCTACTAAGCAGCTATTCGACGCCGTGGCAGGAGAGGGCAAGTCGATGCGGAGAACTAGTCACTCAAAATCCATTGACCTGCCGTCTGTGAAGTCCGAAGAGAAGTCACAGGGCTGGAAAGATCTCCCGGCGGCCTCGGGCTCGGCTGCATCCGAAATGGCCGCCAGTCCCTTGGTACGGAAAGTGTCACGGACATCGCCTTCGGATTTATTACCCACTACGGACTTGACAGACAGAAGGAAGCGAGATTCAGTTCAAGGAGGCGGATCGGACAATTCAGCCCTGGCAACGGGAAAAGGATCGAACAAACCCATGAACCGCCGGCTGGAAGAAATCGCAACGAGAGAAGCCGAGGTTGCCAAGATATTCGATGGGGAGGATGTTTACGAGTTCACCAGCTCTTCGCCAAAGAGCAACGGGTCGCAGGCTTCAACACCAGAGAAGACCAGGAAAACCAGCTCTTCACGCGCTGGGAAGTCGAGAAGGCTGTCCTCCATAATGCGGGAGGAACTGGCTGCCGAGGCAGCCTCCACAGGCCCGCACGAGAAGAGCAAGAACCCCCGGAAGCGCGCCTCGATGACGGTTCAGAAGACCACGTCGCGCTTTGATTCCGAGGACGGCCCCGCGGAAGGCGACAGCAGTTTCAACAGCACCAGCTCAGGAGACATGGATGCCGCGGTGAAGGACAAGGTCTCGATGAGGAGACGGAGTATGATGTTATGAACAACCACGAACGCCGGCATCGATATCTAAACTGCCGTTTTGCAGTTTTGTATGAACGATTTTCTTTGTGCAGGATGTCAGAGATTGGGGCATGCAGACTTGACGACAGCATGTGGAAAGGGGGGTGCATACGTCCCCGTCGGTTTGATGAGGCTCACTTTATAGTCATAGCGCTGGAGTATTTGACGAGGTCTGGATAATTATATGTTTAATGAAGCCATCCTTTCTTTTGATCTGCACGCTTGGACCTGATCTGGCTTGATGGTGCGGATCCAATGCTCGTTTCTCTTCTATGCCTCGCTACTTGATGGTAGGATCAGGCCAACCTCTTTGCGAACTTGAATGCGCTCTTCTCAGATCCTAACTCCTCTTTCCCGGCTGTACCGACAACCTCTTTTCATGGTTCGTCGCAGCGCTTCATGCGACCGAAATCTCATGCCTTAAGCACTGATCCTTCTTCCCACGCCAGGCATCAGCGTGCCGTCATCTTCTGGTCTCTTGTTCTCATCCCACCCTATTGAATCACGATTCTGCCGCGGGCTCGACAGGCTTGGTATAAGTAACCTTCTCGACGGCGACGTTCTCGACGCCATTCGCATCCTTGCGCAGCTGGTACACGTAGAGCGTGAGCGAGATGCCCTGGACGTCCATGAGGCAGAAGCTCGGGGTGATGGACTCGTCGGCGCCGTCCTTGGCGGGGCCCTCCTTGCCGAGCCAGCCGGTGGTGTAGGCGCCGGTGGCGGAGCCCGGGTTGACAAAGAACTTGTCCATGTACTCGAAGGCGTCGAAGCGGTGGGTGCCGCCCCAGCACAGCACGTCGACGTCGAGACGGTTGGCCTCGGCCAGCAGCACGTCGGGCTCGGCCGACACCAGCGTGAAGCCCTCGGTGAAGCCGATGCGCAGCGACCCGTGCGTCACCACCTGCGACAGCGGCAGCGACGTCGCCTCCACGTCCATCCGGCCCTTGACGATCTTGAGGTCCGGCGCGATGGACCGCAGCAGCTCGTACGTCGGCTTGTCCGTCAGGTTGCCCAGGCACAGCGTCTGGCCGATCTTGCCCGGGGAGAGGAGCTTCTTGAACTGCGGTGCGGCGTGTCAGTCAGTCAGTCGTGTACGCACCGGGGCGCATTTCCCTTCCACCAACGCGCGCGCAGAGCGGGCTGTACGAACCTTGGGTGGTATGTCGAAGGCGCGGTCCGGGATGTGGAGGTCCCCGATCACGAGGATGAGGAAGGCCATGATGGGCTGTATGGGAGGAAAGCCAGCCGGATTGTCGGGGGCGGTCAATCTGGATGTTCACAACTCGGATGGTGCTGTATCGTCACCAGTCGTGGGCTGGCCGTAGGCAGAAAGAAACTCGGCGGCGGGGCGGTGACAACTTGGCCGAATAAGTAGCCACTCAACTGCAGTCGCTCATAACAAGGGCGGCGTGCTATACTGCGCTTGTTCCGGGCCCTCTAATTGATCTGGGACTCTTCACTCCCACCAGATGCTGGCGGCCGAACTGCTGGTTGCTGGACTTCGGTCGGCTGTGAGAATAGACTGGAGGTGGACGGATTGACGTCGTCCCTCCAAAGGCCCCAGAGCTGAGCTGCGCAGGGAGCTTGAGCCAGCACCACCCAGGCCAGCCCACTTAAACGTATCCCACCACTCCCAGGTCATCCAGGATCCGGGCCACCCCTCTGCAGCAAGACGCATGGGACAGGGGTCCATTTCTTACGTTACTCCAAGGCGGCTTTGCGGCGTCCGTTGCTGGTGGCTAGCCTTGCATTGGAGTATCTAATCTACCAGCCAGCCTACATACTGTACATACCTCAAGAGGCCCCAAGGCTAGCCCAGCCCCTGGCAACCTGGAGGAGGACCCCGACCCGAGAACGGAGCGAGATCGTGGAGCCCTGGAAGCGGACGTCGCCGCCGTCTTCACCTGGTAGACTGGGGGTTCCGGATCAGAGCCACGGACAGGTGGAGGCTTCTTGACAAAACAGCGCCACTGATAGGTCGAGGCTGGGCGACGACTCGCTGGCAGACTGCCCTCTCCCGCCGGACTTTTCTCGGATACCCTCCTTTCCTCTGCCGCCCGTCGCTGTTTTCTGTCTTTACACGACACGTCCAGCGCCGGCACCCAGTCAGAGGTCTCAGACTCCCTACATTCGTTCTTTTCGCGTACCCATAGGCCTCCAATTGCCTCCGGGTTGCCAGGAACCGCTCTCAATTCAACCAGGACCCTGGCGCTGGCCGATCCCTCGTAATTTAGAGCCTACCGTTTCCCCAGACTCGGGTCACCCGTCTTCCCCCGGGTCACCCGTCTCAAGGTTCGAGGTTTCGATGCGGAGAGTTGCCCGATCAGTGGCGCCCCACCTCCGCGGCAGCTGCCCCTCATATACCACAATGCGCCCCTCAACCCGGCTGTCGATGATATCAACTCACCTGTCTGCAAGCTCCGCCAGTGCTGCCTCGCTCTCTTCCACTACACAATCTCGTGCATTGTCCTTCGCCCAGCCGCCCAAGATGTCTTCCCAGCCCGAACACCCTACTCTGCTCATCCCGGGCCCCATCGAGTTCGACGATGCCGTGCTACAGTCCATGAGCCACTTTAGGTTCGTCCCGCTGCTAGCACAGCTATATCCCACATGTACCCGTCCCGTTCTCTAATCTTGCCTCGGTTATCGCAGTGAGTCCCACGTCGGCCCCGGCTTCGTCTCGACATTCGGCGAGACCATTTCGCTCGTGCGCAAGATCTTCCAGACCACCGACCCGTCGGCCCAGCCCTACATCATCTCCGGCTCTGGTACCCTCGGCTGGGACCTCGTCGCCGCCAACCTGGTCGAGGCCGGCGAGGATGTCCTGGTCCTGAGCACCGGCTACTTCGGCGACGGCTTCGCAGACTGCTTCGAGACGTACGGCGCAAAGGTTACCAAGCTCACCGGACCTGTCGGCGGACGCCCCCAGCTGCCCGAGATCGAGGAGGCCCTGAAGTCCAAGAAGTTCAAGGTCATCACCGTCACCCACGTCGACACCTCGACCGGTGTCCTCAGCGAGCTGGAGAAGCTGTCCGAGCTGGTGCAGAGCGTGTCTCCCGAGACGCTGCTCGTTGTGGATGGAGTCTGCAGTGTCGCCTGCGAAGAGATTGCTTTTGACAAGTGGAAGCTGGATGGCGTCGTCACTGCCAGTCAGAAGGCTATCGGATGCCCGGCCGGCCTGTCGATATCCATGTTCAGTGGAAAGGCCATCAAGGCTTTCGAGGCGAGGAAGACCCCGCCCGCCTCGTACTTCGCCTCGATGAAGAACTGGACCCCCATCATGAAGAACTACGAGGCCAAGAAGCCGTCCTACTTTGCGACCCCGTCGCCGCAGCTCATCCACGCCCTGCACACGGCCCTGACACAGATCCTGGCCAAGCCGTTGTCGGAACGATTTGCGAAGCACGCCGAGGTGTCAGATAAGATCAAGAAGGCCGTGACCGACCTCGGCCTCAAGCAGGTCGCCTCGAAGCCCGAGGACCAGGCGCACGGCATGACGGCCATCTACCTGCCCGAGACCGTCAAGGCCACCGAGCTGCTGCCGAGGTTGGCAAAGAGCGGTGTTGTCTGGGCAGGTGGCATTCACAAGGAGATTGCTCCCAAGTACGTCCGTTTTGGACACATGGGAGTCAGCGTTGTAAGTGCCGCTTGTTGTGATATGTCGACAAGCGTGTTTACTAATCCTATACCACAGACGGACCCTAACCGAAAGGATATTGACAAGGCTCTGAACGCTCTGGCGAACGGTCTCTCGGAGCTTGGCTACCAGAAGGCATAGATACAGGTTTGGGGCGCAAGCGCCTATCTAGGCCCCCGTGTAGGAAAATTAACAAAATAAAAGAAGCTGAGTGTATAGAGCAACAAGCCACGCAAAGACTAGACTCCAAGGAAATACAGAGAAATTCCCGCATCCCAAAACACCGAGAACGAATGTGATTATCTAGTAAGGTAGTTAGATTCCCAAGGTAAGTAAAGTGTTTAGTGTATTGTGTGTATGGGGTCTCTTATCAATGCACTATAAGCTGAGGCTCCACTCTGTTCCGGCAACCGTCGACGCTACCGTTGTTGACCGCCGCCTCGCCCCATATAATAACAGCTCACCGGGACCATGGTGACTAAATGGTCAGAAAAATCTGCTTCAACATATGACGATTCGGATGCCTCGCGTTCGCCGCCAGGTTGCCTGGGGCTGCTCAGAGTCCCACTGCAGCCTTGATATCTAAACAGGCACCACGTAGTTACCTGATGATCCTTGTCCGATCTCCAGCCTAACGTTCAGGCACATTGCCTATAGTCGCAACGTTTGGACGTTGCTATAATCATGCATCAGTGTGTCTCTGCCCCGATATTTGGGTATCGTTGTGAGGATTGGCACACGGGCAGACGGGGAGGGAAGGCCAATACTGTTCCCGCTCGACCAATCACCAGTCTGCAACTGAGCTGTAGTCATTCGGATCCCTGTCCGCCCAACTGTGCCTAGGCTAGCTATCGGCAATCGCGATCGCGCTTTTGGGCTATCCAAACCCGTGTGCGTAGAAAGTACCAGATACTTCGAATAGTCCAGACACCATGAATCACTATCTTGACCAAAGCATCGCATCAGTCTGGGGAGCGCCGCCCGCCCATCTGAGTTTTCCACGATGTCAGTTTACAAGACAGGTCTTTGGTAGGACGTTTGCGCATTGTTGGCTCTAGCACTAGTCTATTCCATGATGTATGTGCTCTCAGGCCAGTCACTACCCCAGAAGACCAGCCCTGGCTGACTGCCTTTGCAGTATACCCAAGACTTGGTGGATGGGCTATTGCCTCACTCAGCTCTTAGAGTTCTCAGACCTAGTCGGAAGTTATGTATCGTTAAAATCATGGGTCCGGTGTTACTTCTTGTGAGGAGGTGGTCTGACTGCAAAGCTACAGCGAATTGCGTGATGCAGAACTGTCTAAGAGGGGGGCTACAGACATAAGTATTTGGCCGATGTAGTCGATACTGCAAGTCGCGACATAAGCCGCGACCCATGATTGGCGGTCGGGTCGCGGTCTCATCTGGTGTGTGTCCCAGGCAGAGACAGGCCCCAGAGACCAGACGGGAGAGGGTGAGAAACGAGTTTACCTGAGGTTGTGAGGGACCAGACTGGAGCCCTGGGAGAGTGACGGAGTGCGGGGCAACACGTCAATTTCTCAGCCTCCCAGCCCACCCGGCGACCACTACAGCAACGTGGGACAGGCAGCCCACCCAACGCCCGCGGCCCTGTTGACGCCGGTGGGACCTGGGACCTAGTTGCGACCTATGACCTACAGGACCTACGGCCTCGCTGCGAAATCCACCAAGCGCCGCCCGCCCGCCTGCTGCTTCGATTTGATATCTCGACCCTGCCAGCCCGCAACTCCTCTGGTGTTTTTCCTTCTTCCCTTTCCACACCCAAGCCCACGTCTCCTTGTCTTTTTGTCGCCTGGATTGCAAACGACCTGCCCTCTTCCCGCCTTGCCTTGCGATCCCCTCTGCAAAGGCCAGCTTCGCCGCCCTCACCCACCCTCTCGCGTGCGCCGAGCCGTCGCCTTCCCCGCCACCAGAATTCACCACAGCCAGCTCGACCGCACCTCACCATGCCGCCCTCGATTGAGGAGCTCGACGTGACCGTCCAGACCTTCTACGAAGGCCGCGGCGAGCAGGTATGTATTTCACCCGCCGCCCAGAGCTTGCAGCTTTTGCAGTTGCGCCCCGGATCGCTGCGTCCAAACGCCAGGTACCGTGTACTAACCTTGTCTTTTCCCCGCCTCACAGCAAAAGGCTGCACAAGCAGCGTTGAACCAGGTATGCATTTCTCCCCCCAGGCCCGGACCTTTGGGAAAGCGGACTGGTACTGACCCTCGCCCTCTGCTGCAGTTCAAGGAAGACCCCGACGCATGGCTTCTCGTGGATAAGATCCTGTCCGATGCCACTTACCCGCAGACCAAGTGTAGGCTGCCCTCGAGGCCCCATAGACGAAGCAGGGAAAGACATCTAGGCTAACAGGCGGGCAGATCTTGGTCTCCAGGTGCTAGACAACGTGATCACGACAAGATGGAAGGTCCTGCCGCGGGAACAATGCCAAGGTCGGTACCAGGGAGAACAGACAGCTGTGCACACCGCAAGTACTAACGTCGGCTGTGTCTGTAGGCATTCGCAACTTCGTCGTCAACTTCATCATCCAGTGCTCGGGGTCCGAAGAGTCCCTCAAGGCGCAGCGCACCTTGCTCAACAAGCTCAACCTGGTGCTCATCTCGATCCTCAAGCAAGAATGGCCTCACAACTGGCCCACCTTCATCAACGAGATCATCTCCTCCTGCCGGACGAGCCTGTCGATTTGCGAGAACAACATGATCATCCTCAGACTCCTCTCCGAGGAGGTCTTTGACTACTCGGCCGACCAGATGACCTCGGCCAAGACAAGGAATCTCAAGACCACCATGTGCAACGAGTTCTCCCAGATCTTTCAGCTGTGCCAGGAGATCCTCACCACAGCCAACCAAGCCAGCTTGGTCAAGGCCACCCTCGAGACTCTGCTGCGCTTCTGCAACTGGATCCCCCTGGGCTACATCTTCGAGACCCCCCTGATCGAGACGTTACGTTCGCGCTTCCTCGATGTGCCCGAGTTCCGCAACGTCACCCTCCAGGTCTTCACCGAGATTGGTGGCTTGACCACTGCCGCCCACGGCCAACCCAATGCGTATACGGAGCAGGTGGTCAAGATGTTCTGCGACGTGCTTACTACTATTGCTGGTATCATTCCGTTAGACCTTGACTTGAAGAGCACGTATCCCCAGAGCAACTCGAAGGACCAGGAGTTTATCCAGAACTTGGCCTTGTTCCTGTGCAACTTCTTTGGCCAGCATGTTGGCGTACGTATCATTCCCTATGGAAATTCAGGTCGCCCACTAACTTGTTTAACAGCTGATCGAGAACCTGCCCAACCGCGATTTCCTTACACACGGTCACTTCTATCTGATCCGTATCTCCCAGATCGAGGATCGCGAGATCTTCAAGATCTGCTTGGACTACTGGCTTAAGCTCGTTCAGGAACTATACGAGGAGATGCAGACTGCCCCGATGCAGTCGGAGATGAACCCGCTTCTGAGCCTGGGCAGCACAGGATCGACTGCCGGAGCACCGAATCCCAACCTTCTGTCCAACATTCCGCTGCGCATGCACAAGTTCAAGGAGGTCATGTCCAACTTGCGAGTTGTCATGATTGAGAAGATGGTTCGACCCGAGGAGGTCTTGGTTGTCGAGAATGATGAGGGAGAGATCGTGCGAGAGTTCGTCAAAGAGAGCGATACCGTTCAGCTGTACAAGACCATCCGCGAATGTCTGGTGTACTTGACACATCTCGATGTCGTGGATATGGAACAGATCATGACGGACAAGCTGCAACGCCAGGTCGACAACTCCGAGTGGTCTTGGCACAACTGCAACGTTCTGTGCTGGGCTATTGGTTCTATCTCACTGGCCATGAACGAAGAGACCGAGAAGAGATTCCTTGTGACCGTCATCAAGGACCTGCTGGGACTCACCGAGATGAAGCGTGGAAAGGACAACAAGGCCGTCGTCGCGAGTAACATCATGTACATCGTCGGCCAGTACCCTCGGTTCCTCAAGGCCCACTGGAAGTTCTTGAAGACAGTCGTCAACAAGCTTTTCGAGTTCATGCACGAGTCTCACGAAGGTTGGTTTCCGACAGACTGTCAAAGATATGAAACAACTATGGTGCTAACAAGTGAAAAATAGGTGTTCAGGATATGGCTTGCGATACGTTCATCAAGATTGCCCGCCAATGCAGACGTCATTTCGTGGCCTTGCAACCCAGTGAGAGCGAGCCCTTCATCGAGGAGATCGTACGAAACTTGCCTAGAATCACCTGTGATTTGAGCCCTCAGCAGGTCCACACGTTTTACGAGGCTTGCGGCTTCATGGTTTCTGCCCAGGGGAACAAGCATCAGCAAGAGAGGTTGCTTGGCGAACTGATGGGTGCGCCTAATGCGGCTTGGGATGAGATTATTCGACATGCGACTGCGGACCCGACTATTCTACAGGACACCGAGACTATCAAGATCATCGGCAACATCATGAAGACGAACGTTTCAGCCTGTTCTTCTGTCGGACCCTACTTTGGTCCCCAAATCGGCCGCATTTACTTGGACATGTTACAGATGTACAGGGCCACCAGTCAGCTGATTTCCGAGGCCGTTGCCCGTGATGGTGAACTCGCTCCTCGAATGCCCAAGGTCCGCGGCCTTCGAACCATCAAGAAGGAGATCCTGAAGTTGATTGAGACGTACGTCGACAAGGCTGAAGACTTGGCCGCTGTGCGCCAGCAGATGGTTCCTCAACTTTTGGACTCCATCCTGGTTGACTACAACCGCAACGTGCCAGGCGCCAGGGATGCCGAAGTCCTCAAGGCTATGTCAACCATTATCCAGAAGCTTACCAACCTGATGGAGGACCAAGTGCCTATCATCATGCAGAACGTGTTCGAGTGCACTCTGGAAATGATCAACAAGGACTTTTCCGAGTTCCCAGAGCACCGTGTGGAGTTCTTCAACCTGCTGCGCGCCATCAACCTTCACTGCTTCCCTGCCCTGCTGAAGCTGGACAACCGACAGTTCAAGTTCGTCATCGATGCCTGCATGTGGGCAAGCAAGCACGACAACCGCGATGTGGAGGGCGCCGGCCTTAACATGTGCCTGGAGCTTATTACCAACATTGCCGAGAAGACCGATGATGCTACCAAGAACGCTTTCTTCCAGCAGTTCTTCATCACCATTCTTCAGGATGTGTTCTTTGTTCTGACGGATCCCGACCACAAGGCGGGTTTCAAGACCCAGTCCATGCTCTTGATGAAGCTCCTCAACTACGTCATTCCCGCCGACGGTAGTACTCCCAAGATCCAGGGTCCTATTTACACGGACCAGGCCCCCCAGGGGACGTCTAACCGCGACTTCCTCGTCAACTTTATCGGAAATCTGCTGCGCAATGCGTTCCCCAACCTTCAGATGTAAGCTCCCTAACCAGTCGAATATGATGCGCGTATTAACAATCTTGTTTAGTCCCCAGATCAACGTCTTCATTGAAGGCCTCTTCACTCTGAACAACCAGTACGACAAGTTCCGGCTCAACTTGCGCGACTTCTTGATCTCGCTCAAGGAGTTTTCCGGGGACAATGCCGAGCTCTACGTTGTCGAGAAGGAGCAGGAAGCTCACGAGAAGCTCACGGCAGACCACGAGCGAAGGGCCAAGGTCGGCGGCTTGCTCAAGCCCTCCGAGATCGAGGCCGAAGATGATGAGTTGTGACGGGGCCAGGAGTTCAGGAACGAGTTCGCTCCTGTGCGCGACTCGGATTCCACACTGAACACTGGACGAAAATCAACTGCGAACGACTACGATGGCTGGGATCTGTACGGGCTGTAGCTGTGTCGGCGACTCACACAGCTCGCTTTGTCCCAGCCGTTCACCCAGAACCCCCTCCTCATTTGCTTTGCGTGCGTGATACCAAGATAGAGTTTGCAGTGGAGCGTTGGGGGAGACTGTCTTTGGCAATCTCGTTTTAGGACTCATGGGCGGTAAGGCCCTTTCATTTGTGTATGTAGACTCATCAGAGGTCCTTTGAGGAAGGGACTCTGTGTGCCACTGGCCCCAGACCTGCGGTTTTGCTTGCCAAACCCTGGATTCTGGCAGTAGTATGGAAACGGACGACAAAAGGGGCGACTGGTATCCAGCGATTTGATGGCAAAAATGCGTACACGGTTGACGATGCAGCAAATGCCATGCCGAGACTGTGGCCAGAGGAAGCCACTTCCTGTTAGATACAGACAATTGATATAAATCAGCACAGCTGGTAAGACACAAATGTCCATCCGTTGCTGGTGATAGCGTCTTACATACTCGAATCAAGATCGCAAAGATCCCTCATCTGCCGGGCCCAACGTTGCATTTTCGGCTCCAGCCCAGCAAAACCCTCATTCTGATGTTGACCTCTCAATGAAGTAGCCGCGCCAGATAATTGGTTCAGCTGTAATTGTCGCCAAGCCTTTACATAGTCTTCCCCCTGAGAGCTAAGCTGTCTGATGGCCCAATCAGACAACGACGAAGCTCAACGTGCGGCGCGGCGCCCAGGCCAGGATCAGCACCGGGCCCCTTGCTATGCCCGCGTAGCTTCACCGAGCTCGCTTCCTTCGCGCCTCCAATATACCGCCATCGTGTGCCTCATTCAATAGAAGGGATGCA
The DNA here is from genome assembly GCF_022829205.1 of Neoarthrinium moseri. Taxonomy (NCBI): domain Eukaryota; kingdom Fungi; phylum Ascomycota; class Sordariomycetes; order Amphisphaeriales; family Apiosporaceae; genus Neoarthrinium; species Neoarthrinium moseri. The sequence goes on along the minus strand of NW_026055121.1, from coordinate 396,018 downwards.
AGATGGGTGGAAAGCCCTGTCCCACTACGTAGAACGTGCGATTTCGTGCATAGGTCAGTGGGGTCAACGTCACGTATGCATGCATGGGCTGGCTGGGCCGGTGGAGTCCAGACAACTTAGCGCGGGCGTGCGTGGTGAATTCAGTCGGCGCGCCTTCCGTTGTAGCATCCCGAGAACCTGGTTGCGTGCGCCGATCCGCCGTCGGGAGTGGAGGGAAGGGTGCGGGAGATGGGGCGGCGTGGGATCTGAGGACCAAGTCTATATAGGTAGATAAGGTAGCTTTGGGGCGTCCCTGGTCAGCTCTGAAGCTTATTCCGTCCAACACGTTCGTTCTCCTGGGACGGGTCAAGTTCACTCGCTCTCCGTTCCCTTGCTCTGCCCTGTCGATCTCCGTGCGCCAAAGGCATCGAGCCGCTGGAAGACTTCATTCGCTTTTCCCCATCTCGACAATGGCTTCATACCTCCTCACGGCGGGTCTCGCGGTCGCGGCGGCGGCCCGCGCTGCTGTGGTGGCGCCCCGGGCGGCCAACTCGACGACGGTCGTCGCGGGGGCCGTCAACAGCACCACGTGCAACGGCAAGCAGTACGTCTACGAGGAGCTGGCCGGCTACGGCTTCGTGGTCTCGGACGCGGTGGACAAGTTCGGGGACAACCTCGGCGGCCTGGGCAGCGCTATCCACATGGAGAAGAAGTCGTGGAAGAAGAGCTGCAATGGCACTTACACCGGCACGCTGTGGAGTCTGCCGGATCGTGGATGGTGAGTATGATTTACTTCTCCGGCCTAGTCGGGAGAGGCGAGCCTGTCCACTTTTTGGGTGACCTTTTCAGAGCCATTACGAAAACCAGGCACCGTTGATGAGTTTTTAGAAACGCCTTTGCTTGTTTGTCGTAGCTGGGCTAATCAACTTGCTAGGAATACTGAGGGAACGCTGAATTTCCAGCCCCGAGTCCACAAGTTCACAGTGACTCTGGCTCCAGCACACAACGCCACGGTCGCCAATCCCTCAGCTCCGAACCTCCATCTCACATACCAGGACACCATTCGCTTCTCGGGCCCCGATGGCACGCCCGCTACTGGTCTAGATGCTGATGCGTCGGGTCATCTGTCGTACCCAGGCTTCCCTGACTTGCCCGTCGCCACTTACACCGGTGACGGCTTCGGCGGTGACGGGCCTGGAGGAAAGAGGATCCCCATCGACTGTGAGGGCCTGGCTGTCAACGACGACGGCTCGTTCTGGGTCTCGGATGAATATGGACCTTACGTCTGTAAGTTTCGAGCATGCCAACGCTTCGGTGTTACTGCTACTAATATTGTCAGATCTCTTTGACCACAGCGGCAAGATGCTGACTGCTATCCGACCCCCGGATGCCATCATTCCCTTCCGTAACGGGACTGAGTCCTTCTCCGCAGCTAGCCCACCTCATTACATCGACAATGGTGAGGGACCTCTCCCCAACCCTGAACATCCGGACACTGGGCGTGACAACAATCATGGATTTGAGGGCCTGTCAGTCTCGGAGGACGGCAAGACTCTATGGGTTCTCCTGCAAGCTGCTACTGTGCAAGAAGGTGTAAGTTGTGATCTCCATCTCCAAACACGCGTGTAACTGATAGTCTGCTGCAGGGCCTAGAGAAGCAGACACAGCGTTACACGCGCTTCCTCAAATACGACATCTCTACGCCTCTGAAGCCGATGTACAAGGCCGAGTACATCGTGCCCCTGCCCGCCTACGTCGACCCGACGGCCAAGGCTTCCAAGAACCCCAAGATCGCCGCGCAGTCCGAGGTCCACGCGCTGCCGAACGGACAGTTTTTCGTGCTCTCACGCGACGGCGGCGCCGGCCACGGCCAGGAAAACTCCCAGAGCCAGTACCGCAACATCGACGTCTTCGACATCTCGGCGGCGACCGACATCAAGGCCGCGGGTCAGGGGTACGACGACGAGGGCGGCGCCGTGGCGGACACGAAGGGCGTGCTGCGGCAGGGCGTGCAGGCGGCCGAGTACTGCGCGTTCCTCGACTTCAACGTCAACGCGCAGCTGGGCCGGTTCGGGCTGCACAACGGGGGCACCCAGGACGCCGCGCTGCTGAACGAGAAGTGGGAGTCCATCGCCGTCGTGCCCGTCGACCCGCGCCGCCCCGACGGCGACGAGCACTTTGTCTTCAGCCTCAGTGACAACGATTTCATCACGCAGAATGGGTTCCTGAACGATGGGAGGTTCCGGTACGCGGACTCGACCGGGTTCAACCTTGACAGCCAAGCCCTGGTGTTCAAGGTGAAGATCCCCAAGTAGATGTTCATAGGGGAAGAGGATGTTTAGATAGTAAATGCAAATGCAAATACTGGGGAAATACTTGCTCCCTTGAAATGTGCCTTATATGCTCCACTCTGTGCCTTCTTGTTTGCCCCCTTTCCCTCCTATTGGCACATCTCTCTGAGTCATTGCCTGGTAATTGAAAATAATCACCTCGACCTTCAATGAATACGTTCTCTGGTCGACTGTTATGGTCGGGGAGGTGCAGCCAAGCGCGCGGCGGGTAGACCACCTGGTTGGAGTTCGATTCCAACCTCCATTTTTTGCTGCTCACTTTTCCTTATTCCTCTTCTTTTCATTCCCTCCCCCCAAATCGCTGCCTGGTAAATAAAAAAACCACCTCCATCCCTAACAAAGAGTCGTTATCTGGCAAACTGTTTGGTTGGGAGGTGCTATGTGCATACCTAGCAGAGCGAGGTTCGATTCTATTCTCCTCCATTTTTGGCGTCTTCAATTTTTTTCCTCACCTTTCTTATTGTAACCCTCTTCTCCTCTTCACCTCCGCCTCTACTCCTCATTCCTCGCCTACCTTACTAAAGTCTTGGTTTCTTAGAGATGGACTCACCTCTTAGAGTGTTTTTCTATTAACCCATACACTTCCAAAAATACCTGTTCCCCTGATAGCGTGTGATCTCCTGTGTCACCAAAAGTCCTTGTTTGTCATGAGCCTTCGAAGCACATCCGAATATCAACGCTCTTAAAGGTCAGGAATGTGTATTAACAGATAATATACTATGTTATCCTCCTCTCTTATCTCCTTTGCCTTACTAATTAGCAATATTTAGAACTATACCTTATGTATTCAAGAGCTTGTGCAGTGACGAATTATGTTCTCCAGACAGTACAAACTGTCATCCGATATGTTAGAAAATAAGGTGCATATACGAAAGTCCGGGTCTGGTTCAAAGGAGCGTGTGAGCTACTTCATCTTTATAAAGCCCCTTCGACTTTACGAATCAATGGATGACTGTTAGAGTCAACTTAAAGACTATCTGCAGTTCTCAGCCTGTCACGCTTCTCGTTATTATAACTTCAAGATGAATTCACGACACCATGCAAGTTATTAAACAGACAATCCGCGATAATCAGAGAGCCCCTCCGAATGTAGCACAGCGGCGGTATCTGGCCCGACCTCTAGGGTGGGGAAATTTGTATCATAGTAAATGAGTTTGAAGGAAGAAGAGGAGACAAAAAAAATCTACTTCGCTAGATGCACCAACATGTTCGACGCCTTGAAGAAACCTGAGAGATAGGGGTACGCGCCATCGTGACTCGTCTCACAAGGGCGGGTGAGCATCTGACACCCTTAAGAGTGGCAAGCTGACGATGGTGATGAGCATTGTCTTTATCATGTTGTGATTGCTCCTTGTCAGCATCCTTGAGATGGCAAAGTGCCGATTAATGCCTACTCTGACACATGGTATCAAGCCTCGGGTTATGGTTATGCACCAATGAGACTCTGTACCGAGCTCTAAAGAATCTCCTCGTGCCGGCCGCTGAGCCGGAGCAAGGCAGCACATGGGACGTGATTCCCTACATGGGAAAGTTACCTTGTAGGCAGACTAGCAGAGGAGGGCAGTGCCCCAGCTGCGCCCTGCGCCCCTCGCGTTAGCAGCAGATCGGAGGCACCACAAATCAGGCGCCAACACTAACAGATTGCATCGCTGACAAAGAAATGTGGGGGCTGGCTCGGTCTCTGGGGGTCACCTTCGGCGGGCATTGCTGTAATGGAGCACCTTATTGCGGCGCCATCCATGGCTGAGCATTTAATTGCCGTCCTCCCGAATCGCAAGACGCTTGGCTTCATCGGATCTGATAACGGCGCCAAAATGAATTTCGACTTTCATACTGCGGCTCATTAGCTGCACTTGTCTCCAGTCTGGAGGGGTTGCTGGCTGGTCGTGTGAATGCCTTGTTGAGTGCGCCTCAAATAAGGCAAACTGATGATCCATTGCTATACTTCGTTCTTGTAGGTTAGCGCCAGGACTCTCTAGCTTGCCTTTAGAGCCGTATAAAGTGTGAGTAGATCCACACTTCATAGTTCTCCTGCCCTGTCGACAAACAGTCAGTTTACTTGAAGCAAGAACAACTAACAAGGTTTCCGTTTGTCACAAACAAAGAATTGAGAGGGTTTGAGCATTCCTGGCTCTCAGAATTCACTGCGCCTCCAACTTGCTAAGCACCCGTTTGCATTGAAAGGCAACAACCAAATTCACCATGAACACCATAATTTCCCCCCAGTGGCCACACCACCATTCCTCTAACTCACATCCGCCACCGAGTATGAAGCGTTTCTCGTTGAACCCTTTTTCTCGCCGCTCGGCATCTTCAGCCCAGGGTAACGCCAATAATGGCGCCCTCAGTCACGACAGCTCGAACGCGCTGAGCCGCGCCCTCAGCAAGAGCAGCACCCGCAAGAGCCAACAGCCCGAAGAGCAGCGCAGTGCCCGGAGCCCGATGCTGAACCCCTCGCCGGCAACACGCCGCCCGAGAGCACAGTCTCCCCCGCCAGCATACTCGCCAACCGCAGACTCGCCCTCTGGGTCAAGTTCAGGTGCCTCCCCCGTCTATGAACGTTCCCAGTCGGGGGCTCACCCTGCGATATCAGTCCAACAAGCCTCGACAGAAGAGGACCCCTACGCCTTCCTGTCGAGTTTCGACACCGTGTTCCTAGTCGATGACTCGGGAAGCATGGCCGGAAGATCGTGGCGCGAGACACAGCAGGCCCTCAGCGCTCTGTTGCCTATCATCTTCTCACACGACGCAGACGGCCCTGACATCTACTTCATGAACCACAAGTCCAAGGATTCCGGAGACTCTGCCGAGCCGTGGAAGGCCGGCACGGGTTACCGCAACGTGACCAGAAGCCAGGGAACCAGCCCGGCAGGGGAGCAGCTCACCGTCGAGGAGATGTTCAGAACTGTTCACCCGCGGATGGGCACGCCGACCGGCACGCGCCTCAACTTCATTATCCGCCGCTACATACGTCACTACGAGCAGAAGTTCCGCGAGACGGGCGACGACACCTGCCTCAAGCCCCTCAACATCATCGTCATCACCGACGGCGTGCCGAGCGACGACGTCGAGAGCGTCGTGATCCAGGCCGCCAAGAAGCTGGACGCCCTCGACGCGCCCCCTTACCAGATCGGCATCCAGTTCTTCCAGGTCGGCAACGAAAGCGGCGCGGCCGACGCGCTGCGCCGCCTGGACGACGACCTGAGCGACCAGGTCGCAGGAGGCGTTCGGGACATTGTGGACACTGTCTCCTTCGACGTCGGTGCCGATGGTAACACCCCGGCCCTCACGGGCGACGGTATCATGAAGGCGGTGCTCGGCTCGGTGGTCAAACGCCTGGACCGCAAGACCTCGGCACTGAGGGAAACGTCGGCCAGGGGACAGGGACGGGCATAAAAATGGTGTACGATACCCATTCGGCAGGCATTCGGTATATGTATTAGGCTCAGGGGCGTTGGTGGCTTTTTGCAATTTCTCCTATGGCAACTTTTCTGCCGCTTCTCCTTGTGTATTACTAGTCGTTTCATCACCAGTAAAGCTGGTATTTGCTGCTAGCGAGCAGCTTCTAGAGAATAGATTAGGGATGGCTCGCGTCATCGGTTTGATAGATACACCGCATCAACTGGCAGAACGTGTCGAGAATTTCTGTTGACTCCAGCGCATCCCATCTTGCAGTCCAGTAGTAGTAACATCATGCTAAACAAACCGACTAGCAAATACCTCAAAGAGAGGCTCAGTCACTGAACTTTTTCCCAGAGCATGCACTCACATACAGTCCCGAGCACTAGTTTCCGTATTTTGTATCAGTGAACGTTGTCTTTCGGTGAACTACCTGACTAGAACTAAACTGAACTGCTGATTGCATCATTCCTCCGTAGGCATAGATACCTCAAAGCTATGAAGTCCCCGGTGTTTGTCAGTTCTGCGCAGATACGATAGGCAAACAGGCCATTTTGGTGCCACGTCGCCCCCTACTAGGCCAACTGCAAATCAAGAAACGGGCCATTACGTGTCTGCGTGGCCTCCCGGTGAGTCTCTCTTTGCTTTGCTAGCTGTCGATCAGTCTGTTTATGAGGAAGCCAGCTTTTGGGAATGGCGTAGCTAGACCGGGTAGAGCATTGTCCGAGCGTTGACGTTGGTTGTCAAGGTTCAGATGACTGACTGGCTGAGTCTCAGCGACGAGAGAAGTCAGGCAACATCGTATCGGGCGCAGCATCGGCTTCCGGCATGAGAAAGACAGACGAGTCCGAGAGGAAGAGAAGAAGAAGTGCCGTTGCTTATGTTAGGGAAAACTCCCCAAATCCGATGACTTTGTCGCAATATCGAGGTTGATGTCAGACCCTCTGGTGTTGCCTCTATGCTCCCCGGAAAGTCTGGAATAAAAGGGAACAAACAGCTTTGTCGAAGCCTAGGCTTCTGCCGCAGTGAAAGCCGGTAGCCAAACATATGGGTGGCTCCAGATTGCTGGCGAAGAAGACTGCTTCGTGGGGTATCATGGGAAGCCAAGATTTCCGTACCATGACAACGCCGAAAATCAAGAAGAAAAAAAAAAAAAGAAAAGAGAAAATCTCTGTATGACGGATTTGTGCGTAGTAGGCACGGGAATTGCGAAGATCCAGCGTCGTCCTAGAGAGGGTGTGCAACTTTTTGGTCACGCGTCCCGAACATCCATCGTCTCCTGATAATCGTGGCTAAGTGCCGCCCACCGACGTACGCGTGCCCCGAATGCTCGACGTCTCCGGAAAGTCCTGTTCCAAGTCTCTATTGTGGAACTTGGAAACAAGAGATGATTTCTTGCCGCCGATGATCGCGCAGTCTGCACTGTGGGCAAACCAAAGATCGAGCCGCAAAAATTGAGCTTCCACACGGAAGCCTGTCTCTCCCAAAGCTTTTGTCAACCGAGACACCCAGGGTTACTCTAACACCATGAAATAGAAAGGAAATGTTTTGTGAGGTGGGGAAATGTGTGTCGTGCTTATCGCATGACAAGCACGTCCGACTTGAGGAGCTCGTGGGTGCGGAGGCGGTCGAGGTCTCGATCGTCGCGCAGGCTCAAAGTCGGGGTAATGACGAGCATGATGCGGTACTGCTGGTACTGCATCTGGTCGGAAGGGGTGTCGGTGTAGTTGAGGGACCGCATGGTGCCGTAGGCGAACTTGGAGCCCGTCTCGGGGAAGTAGAAGTGGATGGTCATGCCCGACGTCCAGATGTGGGTGGTGATGGTCCAGGCGGCGTTGACGACGACGCTCAAGCCCTTGCGGGCCTGCTTGTCCTCGACGACGCAGCTCCGCAGCGGCTTGAGGATCTCCTGGATCATCTGCGCATGCTTGGCCACCGTTCTCTCCTTGAAACTGGGACCCTCGGGGGCCTCGATGATGAAGCGGATGACCTTAGCATGGTCCATCACGATTCTCTGCCTTTCCATACCTTGCGGGCGACCCATGTCTGGAAGATCTATTGTTAGTAATGGAGCCTACGGTTTGATTCAGACGGAGGAGGTGGGACTTACTTGATCCAGGAGCGCGTGACTTCATGCGTCCTTGGAGGGCATGAAGGTGCTCGTCGATCTGTGGATTGAATCCGAAGAAGACCTCAGGAATAATCATGCGGTTGATGATGTAGTCGACGATCACTCGCTTCAGGACCCAGTGGCGGCAATGGAATTTGGTCAACAGGTCGGCCATGTGCGTGGCACTCTGTGTCTGGTTCTTCAATCCCATCGACAAAATGTATCTCCAAGTTTCGGGGTGAGACATGGGCAGCATATTCTCGCTCTCGTTGAAAGGCTCGTTCACGTAGTGTTTGGCAATCAAGCCCTCGATCATGCCGAAGAGTCGCTGGAAGCCAATGGTGACGTCGTCAGCCGACCAATCAGTCTTCTCCTGCAGAGTGCTGAAGTCGATGTCTACGGTGTCTGCAGCAGACTTGTATCCACCACCACTGCTACGACTTTGGGTGAGATGCGGGGGTCCAAGTGGTCCGGTCATGGCACTCCATGAGCCGTTCTGTCCAGAGTTGAACGAAAAAGAGTTTCCGCGGAAACCCATACGGGTGGCCGGGCGTGGATTCATACGAGGCTGATCATTGGATCCATCATATGCTCGAACGTCCTGAGGGGACATGGCAGGACCTGTTCTCTGGGCATACTTGCGGAGAAGGGGAAGCATCTCCTTCGAGTGGTCGGGCTTTGAAGAACGCGGTCCGAACTCAGCAGCTGTCGGGTTCAAGAAGGATCCGCGACGGGCAGTTTCGGCAGCTTTGGAGGCGGAATTGTCATCGTCTTCGTCCGAAGCTGAATCCTCTTGGACGAATCTCCTGCTCTTGGGGGTAGGGGTTTCTTGGACCTTGACAAGCTGCATGTTGCTTTCTTCAGCCACGCGGAGCGACTTCAACTCATCTTCGAGGCGCTGGCCGGGATGTTAGAGTCAATGTCAAATGGATTCAAGACAATGTGAAAAGAAATTGCGCATTCAAGCTTACCTGGAGTTTCATAGCATGCTTCTCATCATGGCTCCTGCCGAGCTGTCGAAGACGCTTCACCTCGCGCTCACACGAGTTCAACCGGCTCTCGAGATCCTCAACGTCTCGCAGTGCGACATCCTTCTCCTTCTTGGCGGACTTGTACTGGTCCTGCAGGTCGGAGATTTGCTGGCGTCTGGACAGCAGTTCGTTCTGAGCCTTCTCATACTGAAGGCGAAGCTCGCCGACCTGGTGGTGGGCCTTGGTGTGCTCGGTGATCAAGGTGGTCGCAAAGTGAGTCAGGTCCTGGCCACAGCCGACGAGGAGGTGTCGGACAGTCTGGGCCTGGCTGTCCGTGAAACCAGGTGTGGTGCGCACGAACTGCTGTGCGGTCATGAGCTTGGCTTGGATGTCGCCGAAACCACGGTAGAGAGGCTGTCACAGTATTTAGCAAGTCCCACCCAAACTCTTGGAAGGCATGGAAAAACCTACGCTGCTGGCAATAGACGGCGGCACGCCGTTGTTCACAGCATTGTTGCTGGACTGGCGGTAGGGCGACTGAGACCCAAAAGCAGCCGGGGGGCGTACTGTGCCTGGTCGCTGCAGCTGCTGGCCGTAGTTGTAGGGATCATTCGAGACCGCAGGGCGGGGGGCGGTCGCGTCGTTCGAAATAAGATTGAACTGGCCGCTTGCCTTCACGAGCGCCATCTCGTCATCCGAGGGCGGATCACTGCTCTTGCTAGTCGCGTTGTCTTTGTGAGGCGTGGCCTCCATCGCTCGCGACGAGTACAACGGTGCGCCGCCGCCGCTCGAGTCGCTCGAGGAACGCGCGGCAGGCATGATGACTTGGGGCTTTAGATCAAGTATGCTATGAGGAGTGAATAAAAGGTTGAATTTATGGAAAGTAAGGGGAGAGAAGTGGTGATGAAAATCACCTGGGTCCGATGTGTTGACTGGGGAACTTGGCGCTTCCTCGGCAGTGATGCCTGGGTTGGCGTGTTGTGATGTGAGAGCTTTTACCTTGATGAGAGAAAACCGCCCGAAGGAAATTAGGAAAATGTGAGCTCGGGTTCCGATATGGTCACTGAGGTGATATACCTTGAGTCGTCAGTACGAAAGTGAAATGCAAGTGTGATGGTGAATGCCTACGGGAGACAGCACTCAGCGAGTGTTGGATACCGATGAAAGGATTATTTGGGCCAGGCCTAGGCCAGGGACCAAAGTTCGTTCTGAGATGAAGGTGACAGTGTCCTGAGATGATGAAGGGAAGCGGTTGAGATTGAAAGTGGTTTCAACCAACACCTGCTTAAGGCGGGGAGGATGGTGCTGCTCCGGCGAAACGACCAAGTGGGATGATGATGATCGATCCGATTTGATCAGAGAAAGAGGTGGTGTAGGCCAGGATGTCTTAACTTGAGAGTTGGCGGGTGAACTTATGATTGGGGAGATGAAGAGGGGGAAAGGATATTGTGACAAGAACAATGGCCCCGAGTGCTGTTTAGATTATGTAGTGATTGGCAATGAAACGGGCAGGCTTCGAATCTTGATTGTTCGATTCATCTGGCAGGCAACAAGTGAGAAACGGAGAAAAGGCCTGAGGATTGTTATAATGAGGAATGTAGCAGAAACTGGAAATCCATTGCATGTGCCATTGCAACGAATTGGGCAGTATCAACGGCAGGGGCAGGCAGATCCTCAAAACCTGCGCTTGACGAGGCAGCAATCGAGGCATGTAGTTAAGATAAATTCACCATGATGCATGATGAAAACGACCAAACCCTTTGGAAACGAGACATGCTCTCACAGTTGTATATTCAGATCTGCTGGCAATCCAGAGACTGCTTTGCAATGAGAGAGTCTACTAGCCATGCTGCCGGTCTACCTACGATATGCCTCTGCCCGAATGGGCCGGTGTTCATACAAGTGCCAGCCTGTATCACGAGAATTGGCTTGATGTTACCTTGGATGTTGGAATACAATGATAATATTTCATGGTCTAGTATCTGCACTGTACTCGAGCATAGTCCAAGAGCTATGTACTGGCTTTATGATTATTCACAATCGGATCGGACCAAGTACAAATTTTGACATGATGAATTCTCTGTAATTCAGAATCTATTACTACTTAGCGTCTACTTCCCAGTGGAGGATGGTGCTGGGGACCAATGGTTCGCTCCTGCTTGGAGGCTGGTACTCGAGACGTTGTTGGAGGATGTTTGTGACCTTGGCGCAGCGAATGATCATCCGGGAGAGTCTGTTGATCTGCCTAAATCAGTACGAAAAAGCCAGGGTCAATATATGTAGTCCATGCGGAAAAGGGTAAAACCGAAATGCGCCTGCCGATGATTTTTGCTGAGAAGTTGTGGATGAAGTCGAGGACGGAATTGGTGTGTACTGTGACGCTTGCGCGATTGACGAAGCCCCAGTAGAGAATCTGGAACTTGTTAGAAGAAGGAACGTGGCGGTAGCAGCAGCAGTGTCCGATGTTACGTACAGGTGAAGGTCCTAGACGAGTAGTTGTCAGGCCTGATTAGCATCTCAAATAGCCTTAGTGCGTGAAAACAAACTGCTGTAGACGGCATCCACAACAGGTGCAGCGCTGATCATGCGTCCTCCGAAATACCGGCCGTTCAAGCCCTTGATAGCGTTCTCGCCTCCTTGGACCTTGTCGAACTTGAGGTAGATATCGCCTTGGGAATTCGGGTCTAGGGAGATGTGGACCACATGGCCGTATTTCTCCTCGGCTTCCTGTCTCACGTCATCCTCCAATTCCTTAACCCAGCTTTCACCTTCTTCCCTGTGGAAATCGTTAGCAACCTGCCTATCTAGAGTTGGAGAGTGGGAGGAGTCTTACTCAGCAGGATCAAACATGTTGTGCAAAACAACACAGCGACTAGCCATGTTGACATTGACGGGCAGAGGCTTGGCCTCCGTCTTCGGTTTCAAGATCTGTCTCTCATCGCGGCCACCGTTAGGAGCGTCATCAGTTCTGGCAAGCTTACGCATCAACGCGTCTCGGCTGTAGTTGTTGAAGTTGACGCCGCCGACATCAGTATCGTCCAATGCGCTGGCGCCCGTAGCCTTGTCGTTATCTCGACCGCCGGCTCGGTCAAAGCCGGAAGACTGCTGGCCTCGGCCTCCAGCGCCAGAAAAGGCGGATCCCTGGTATGGTTGGTTTTGTCCCTGGAACCTCTGTAGGAGATTGGCAGTTGACTCAGGGGTAAACTTATCGTTTCCAAGTCCAACACGGATTGGGCGACCTGCGAGGTCAAATCCGTTCATCTTCTCAAGTGCCTCGCGAGCCTGGTCAGCTTCACGGAATCTATTACATGGTCAGTGTCTGTGGTTTAGGTTGACAGGGAAAGCGTAGCAACTCACTGTACAAACCCGTAACCGCGGCTGCGGCCGTTGTCGTCCTTCTGGAGCTGGACGAACTCAAGCTCGCCAAACGGCTCAAACACGTTCTGCAGGTCTTGCTCGGTGATGCTGAAGTGGATGTTGCCAACATACAATCGGTGGAAAGGGATGGAGTTGGCATGGGTGCCAGAGCTGTCGGTGGTACGGACTTGTCGGTTCTTCTCAGCCTCGGTGAGCTGAACAATGACAGGAATACCTAGGAGCTTTTGACCTGTGAGCTGAAGAGCAGCAGTGACGGATTCTTCTTGCTTGAATTCAACGTAGCCGACGCTGGAGCCTCGTTAGCTTATGCGGTATTAGGGTTGGGAGGGGAGGAGAGGGGGATTACGAACCCTTTGGATCTGCCACTGATTCGGTCCTTCACGATCTGGGCCTCGTTGACGGGGCCAACCTTCTCAAAAAACTCCTTGAGCTCCTTGGTACGGAGACGGGCAGCAAGCTGCTGGACGAAAACGGTTCTGCGATCACGCTCATCTTCCGTCAGCTGAGGGGTAGCATCTCTCTTCGGCGTGCGGCCACCGCGAGGGCGATCGTCCCGCTGAGAAGCGCGGTCCTCGCGATCGCCGCGACGCTCATCTCTAGGGCGATAGTATCGATTGGGCGAACGAGAGCGAGAGCGGTCGCGTCCGCGGCCGCCACGGTAGAAGTCTCCGTCGCCTCCCCCTCTGTGACGTCGTGAGTGTCGGCGGTCATCATCGCGGCTCCGGCTTCTACGCCTACTCTTATGGCTACCTGTGTCACTGCGCGGGGTGCCCTCCCCGTCGGCACCGCGATCTCGTCTTCCGCGATCGGAACTGCGGTCGCGGCGCTTGCGGTCGTGATCGCGGTCCCGACTGTCGTCTCGAGCGCGGTCGCGGTCACGGCGGTCTGCACGGTCTGCCTTGAGACGGTCATCTGAGTCTCTGGGCTTGTCGTCTTTCACGTCGTCCTTGCCGCTGGCAGTGGCGTCCAACAGAGCCTCGACATCGAGTGTTGCCATTCTGGGAGAGTGTATCGGAATATTACAAAGAACTGCAGGGGCGGGCGTCGCCGAGCCGGTATTCTTCTTGACGCCGAAGGGCTGGGGGCAATGAGATGGATCGGCTGCAGTGTAGCCGGCGTCTTTGGCTGGTGAGCGGCGATAGATGAACAAAGCGCGATAGCTTTCACCTTGGTTGCAGAAAGGGACTGTGGTGGTTCAGACAGGCTGATCGCTACCGACGAGGTTGAAATAAGGCGGCAAGTTGAAAGTGGGGACCAGAAAAGACTTTGGCTTGGCGACTTGCCGGCTGTTCCTCGGCTGGCAGCTAACTTAGTCAGTGTCGTGCATAGCGTCCGCCTTATTCACCATCGACAGAGCACGACCGTAGGCCAACATGGCTAGATGGACATATACTGCTTGGATACATCTCAAGTCGTTGTTGATCATGTGTGCACAGCCGAATGTTATTAGGTTCTATTAAATGTTGAGTAAGCTGAGTATGTCTTTCTCTTGTTCTAGTGAGTCCTGAAGAGAACCCAGGACCAGGTTGATATCATCATGCCAAACGCCGCCAACCACCCATACCATGGCTTATTTGCGTTGCCATTTCTAGTCGTCTTTCGTGCTCGCGTGCTCCATACAGTGACGTCCCTACTCATATTTACAGTCGCAAAAAGTATTACAAAATCGTACGGGAGAAAGAATCTGCGGTCCACCGCCACCTGGCCGACGTTCACGCCGTCTTGACCACGGTCACCAGCTCGGTTCCGAATATGCGGTCCCAGAACTTGCTGGTCACGCCGAAACCCAGCTCGTAGTCCAGGAAGTGGTGCGCGAGATGGTACTTCTTCAGCTCCTTGTACCAGAGCGGGAGGTTCTGGTGGTGGAGGAAGTAGTGGGTCATGTCGTAGCAGATGTAGCCGAAGATGCCTCCGCAGAAGGCGGCCGTGCCCATGTGCCAGTTCCAGTAGAAGATGGCGTGGGCCAACTTCCAGAAAGGAGTGGCCAACACAATGAAGAGTGTCGGAGGCATCACAAGTCGATACTTGTCCATGGGCAGGTAGTGGTGGACGCCATGGAGCAGGAAGTGCAACGTAATGCCAACGCGGTTGTCGGGCAGGTAGCTGTGCCGCCAGTGTCAGTAAAGCCGGCTTTCAGAATAAGGGGTGATGAACCTACTAGTCAAGGTGGAAGAGGAAGCGATGAAGAATATACTCCAGCAGCGACCAGATGAACAGTCCAAGTCCAAAGAGCGCGGCAACCTGAGGCCATCCGCCGCTGACCCCCTCTCTGGAGATGTAGACTCCGTAGATAACTTGAGGCAACCACAGAGTCGGGATCACCCACCAGGGGGTCAAGCTGAGGGGCTCCAAGAAGTTTCCGAACAGCGGCGCGCTCTTGCCACCCTTATAATGCCGGGGTCGGTGAACCTGGTCCAGGTAGAACTCCTTGCTGAAACCCGAATTCCACACCTGCATGAGCATGGGCTTGTTCAGGTCGATGAACTTGTGCTTCTTGTAATCCGTGGAGTAGTCCGTCTCCTTGCTCAAGTCCTCCTCGCAGCTCATGCCGGTACGGGGGTGGACGACAGGGCTGACCTCCTCGTTGATCTGCTTGTCGGCGATCTTCTTCTGCACATCGTGGTTGGGAGCAATCTTGTCGTTGACGACGAAGCCGACCAGGGACTCCTCGAGGATCTCGTAGGCCGAGTCGGAGTGCGTGTGCGAGACCTCGTCCTTCAGAATGGCGTCGACGTCCTTGCCGGCGTACTCGAGGATCAGCTCCGGGCCGCCCGGGTGGCCCTCGAGGAAGTCGGTGACATCGTACACATTTTGGCCAATAGTGACATAGCAGGACTTTTCAGTGTTATGCGACTCGACTTCAACCCGCGTCAGGGTCGGGAGGGTCTGTGAAGGCATCTTGGCGATTGCTCGTTGCAAAGAAGTGTTGTTGCAGATGCGACGCTCAGGTTTGCAGGGGGGCCAAGCTGACAGTCCCGTACGACAGGCACCAGAGACCAGGGAATGATCTTTCAAACGCGACACCGCAGGCGCCACGAAGACACGCACACGGATGAACAGAGCGGGTTAAAGAATGTATGTCTGTCTGTCGTTTGGCGTTCGGTGGAACGAGACGAGATGGAGGGAGGCGGCCAATGTTTTTATTAGGTACCAGTTATCAGAGAATTTTAGGGGTTTAATTTGAGGGTGTCGGCGGCGATCGACACACAGTGGCGCTACCTATCGCATACCCATCACATACCCGATGGATACCCGCATACCCGCATGCTCAGTGGGCGGAGCTGACGATTGCCGTGGCGCGTTTAGTGGGCTGACAGTGGTGCAACGCGCTTCTGGTGGCCTGTCTAATAAAAGGGGGTTAGCTAAGAGCAGCTAACTTGGAGGCGAGCACCAGCTACCCAGAAACGGCGCCCGAGCCTTCCGGACAATATTACAAGTAGATCATGTAAACATTGGCCATGCAACATTTCCAGGTTTAGAGGGAGCGCATTGCTTTGATTAGCAGAAGGCAGAGGAAAGTGTGCCGCAGGAGCAGGATGGGCCTTTTGAGTCTCCATAAATGAGTACAATATTAGGCATTCATGGCTCCTGTCAGATTGACACAGCAATCTTACAAATCCTCCCCCAATGTTTCCCAGGCCGTTGGTGCAGTTGCACGAGAAGTATGCGTACCTATGTATACAATACCACATGAGATCAAAGTCACGAGTTTTCGCCACATGTAGACAGAGTCAAAGGGCAGGATATCAACAATCACGCTGTGTATACTATTGCTGTTCTCTATACAGGGTATCCTCGCAATCATGAGAAACCAAATCCATCGTTAACTCCCAGAATGCAGCCTGTCAATGCGGAGCGCCTGCGAAGGCGCAAAATGCTGAACCCCAATTGTCTCGTGCACGTCGTCTATAGTCGTCAAAATTCGTATGCACCTGCTCAAAGAAATACTTGCCAAACCTGATGTGCCACAACAACGCCCAGGAGCGCGTTTCCGTGCACACCGCACGTAATGTGACCCTCGCTGCTAGACCAGATCCGCCACATCAGTACCAAAGACGCCACCACCTGTATCATCCCCAGATGCGCGCAAAGATTCGGCCATGAAAGGCGAAGAACAGAGTACTTCTCTCCATCCTTGATTTGGGCATCGACGTGGAGGTCGAGCGTCAATCGCATCGAGATGAGGAGACAGGCGCCCATAGCACCCAGAGCGAGTGTTGGGCCATACGTTTCAGGTGTCCCAAGTGCCGTGACCCAGGTCCAAAGAGCTGCAAACAAGATGATCAGCTCGGCCATCCGGCCCTTCGTCCTGTTCGGGTCCTCCGCGGGAACGCCATTCGCCGCGAGTGCACTGCTGCCCGCATTTCTCCTTGTGGCCGCCGCGCGATCATCCGGGCTCGGACTGATACTGAAAGACCCCATCATATTGGAAAGCCCATCTGTAGGATCGTTCTTCGGCCCCGGAGCATAGAACTGCGGGTCTCTTAGTGTAAAGCTTGACTCGTTCCTAGGATTTGACCCAAGATCAAGTGTTCTCGCGGGCTTCTTGAAGAAGTTTTCCGGCGCTTCCTTGGGGCTCTCCCTGATGATGGGTTTCATCGGGGGATTTCGAAGCTTCTGTGCGGGATTGACAGGCGCGGGTGGCACTTTGTACCAGAATGCGCCTGGTTTGGGCTCTATTGGCAGGTCGTTGAATCGAGGATTGGGATTCTTAACCTTGTATGGGTTATGGGTGCTGAAGGCTCGATGTTGAGAACCAGAAGGGGACCAGTCCATTTCCTCCCCGTATTGCATCGACTGATCTTGCTGCTGCGGCGTTGTTGGGGTATCTGCAAGCCCCAGCGAGCCGATGCCCAGATCACGGCGGTATGGCTTTACGGGTACTATGGACGAAGAGCCCAGTGTGCTGCCTTGGCTGCCAAATGATGAAGCAGGGTTCGTGCTGGAGAATGACGTGCTTGGTTTGGGTGCATTTTCATTTGCCGAGAACGAGATCTCATCAAGTATGCCGCCGAGGTCGTTGGTAAACTCGCGGGGTCTAGGAGGTGGTGATACTTGGAAATTGGATCTCGTCGATGCATGGGAACCAAACAAAGGGGTATTATCCGTTCGTATCGACTTGCCGGCCACCCTATAAACCTGTGTTCCCATAAGCAAGTTGATCTACTGGCACACCATGGCGCATACTTACGTAAATTGTGAAACCGGCAATAAAAAGATGAGCACCCAGTTGATTCATGGCTGTTATGCCTTTTGCGTCCTTATACTGAGATATGAACAAACACACACATCTGATCAAAACAAAGCCAACTTGGTAGCT
This sequence comes from Neoarthrinium moseri, assembly GCF_022829205.1. Taxonomy (NCBI): domain Eukaryota; kingdom Fungi; phylum Ascomycota; class Sordariomycetes; order Amphisphaeriales; family Apiosporaceae; genus Neoarthrinium; species Neoarthrinium moseri. The sequence continues at coordinate 378,510 of NW_026055121.1, read as the reverse complement.
ATACCACTGGCGGAGCCCTAGGATATGGTATATAAACCCTCGAACGGTTTGCTTGAATCGAGGATTCCACACAGAAGAAAGAAGACCTAGGTTGAATGCCCAAGACACGAAGCGGTCTTGGTGAGGGAATCTTGTCGAGACGAGCAGCGATGCTTTGCGCAAGTAAGCAATGGACCAATGTTCTTTGGGTGTGCCGCCCTCATGCTCCGCAAGCAGACAGCAGAGGACTGTGGCGTGCCAGACAAGCTGCAGGATCAAGGCCGCTTGCCATGTCCACCTCCCGGCGAGGTCAACATAGTCCAAGGCGCCTCGCTTCTTGACTTCGTGGCGATGAGCCTTGGTGCGGTCCATCATCCGCCGAAGGTAATCAGTCTTCGCCGTGTAGCTCGCTTTCTGTAGTTGTTGCTGGACTTTTGGTTCGCATTCAGCGCACACCTGCGGATATCGTGCCTCAAAGCCACGCTTGTATGGGCCAAATTTCTTGACTCGCACCGCATACTCGGGGTCGCGAGGATCATCTGGGAGCTCGTACTCCTTGAGAACTGAGGTCAAGATCTCCTGATTTCTCTGGCATTTTGCACAGAATATGGACCCGCTCGTGGTGGGGGATGCGACAGGTCTCGAGGTCGGAGACATCGAGCGCTGGCGTATTGTTCTCGGTATGAAGCGCGGTGCCGGACTGCCACCGTCTGATGTCAAGCTCGTGGCCGGGGGGTCCGCGATGCCTCCTTGCTGCAGGTAAATCGCCATCAGCACCGCGTAGGGTCATGCGCCGCCAGGGTTCCCCGACTCCCTGTATCGTCCAACTCACCTCATCTAGCCAATTTGTCGCATCGCAATACTTGCAGTCGAATGACGACTGGCCGTTGAATTGCAGGTCTGATCTGCGACCGCAGTAGTGGCACGCGAGGTTCTTCCGCCGCGATCGAAGCAATGGCGCCATCTTCTTGATCTCTTCAATCTCCAACGCCGGGTGATCAGAGGTTGGTGAATGATCTCATGGGTACCACTCCCCTGGATTTGTAGCGCAACGTTTTCCTCTGCGTTGCGACACCAGAAGGGGCGTGCTGATGTTGGTGTTGACTCGAAGCGCTCAGAAGCCGCCGGTGATGTCGCGCCGGGCCTAACTGTCGGACAGAGACGGGTACAGTAGGTGTAGGTGACGGGCCCTGGAAATAATTCCCAGGATCTCTTATCGATAGGTACCGGCTGCTTTATCGATGGCAGCCCAGGCACCGCTCCCGGTTACTTGCATAGCCACTCTGGCAGGCTGTTACTTGCATGAGGCTGACTACCCTGCCACTCGAGCCACTGAACAGTGAACACCCACACGCGTCGCGCTAGTCAATGAGGCGTCAATGCCTGCGACAAGGGTCCACCTGACAAGACAAGGTACACCTTTCTGGGCTCATGGGGACCACCATCACCATCACTCCGTGACCTCACTCGTGGGATTTCTTGAACCGGCTCAAGTCTTCGTTCTGCAACAGCACCGAAGGATTTCGAGCTGCAGAGAGCGTGGCTTCTATCTCACAAAACACACCAGGTTAGTTGTGAAATCTCCCCCCTGTCTCTCTGCGTTTGACATTCGTTTGTTTCCATTTGCCTGGTGGTTCATCCGTCAGAACTGATCATGTGATGTTGCATTGTCCTGCTCAGCACGAATTGACCTGGTGGACATCCAAGTGGGTGAAGATCCTTTCATGGGGCTTGGCTTCGATTCAGTTGTCAGGAGTTTGACACGCAAACGATGAATCCGGCCTCCTATATCGAACAGGACACACAGTCCGATTGGCGAACCCCTATATACACAGACCCACCTGATAACTGTTCGTTCCATCGAATATCAATGTGGTGCTCGACTATTCTCAGCCTGAGGTGTTGAAGCCTCAGGGCTGGATTTACAATGAACATCTCACTTACGAAAGGAGACCTAGAAAGGATATGACAAGTGTCTCGTCGTTACTTACACGTAAGAGTGATGTGTAAGACCTCATCTTAGAATGGGAAGCCACACCCAATGCAGTTTTACAATGAGCCACGTCCTTTTGGATAGTTTCCACCAGAAGGCTTGAGAATTGCCGTCTGCTTCGACTCTTTGTCCCACCATGGTTCTAGCTTATATGCATCAGGCTCTTCTGATAGAACTTCCGGAGCGGATGGCGTGTAACCCTTCAAAGCCTACAATCAACAAAGTCATCCGTTCTATGATTCCTTTGTCATTATGTCTGAGTGGAAACGAACGAGGGAACTGACTATGGACGCAGGACTCTGCAAAGCAACAACATGCTACTCAACACCCCTTGAAGGGGAGCGCTGTGGATCTCTCTGACTCCGAGGACGACAGTTAGGAATGCACACCGTGACTGGTACTGCACTGCTGTGGTTTTTGTCTTCGTTCGTCACGCCTTGGAGTTCTATATCGACGTGCTTCGCATAGAAGTTCGGCCAGACTGCTCAACGGCTGGCACGAACCTTTCTGTGCCTAGGTTCCTGGTAGTGCTACTCCCTACCCAGATGTGAGCGCGGTGCCAGTAACACAAAAGGTTCCCTGTTAATCGGGGAGTGCTTCGAATTCTCGGTCCTGAGCCACCCCCTGTGTTTCCGTTTCCAGGTAGCTTCGCTCCGTCTTGTCAACGTGGCCGAAGGTCAGCCAGGACTGATGCGACCCCTGCCACAAGCCATCAAAGAAAAGCCGTTCTCTGCCCTACCCCTCTGCTGGCCGTGGGGTGGTATAGGTCAAGGAGCAGGCGTGAAGTCGTATCCTTTCATTAATCACCCTGCATTGCAACGAGGAACCGTATTAGCAAGATGTCAGGCCAGCCTGCCGCTTTTGCCGAGCCTCCTTTGGCAGAGGCTTCGACTGTCGACAGTCGAAACCCAATATCCCCACGCCATCGTCGAGTTCACACAAGTTTAGAAACAGATTCTGCACACAATGATGCCGAGACCATCAACTTGACAAAATCACAACCACCGTCAGTTTCTGCCAAGTCAGCAACAACACACTCTGGTGACAAGATGGCTGAAATAAAGAACGTTTCGCACCCGTTCGACGTCCACGGCGTGATCGTCCCGGACATCATCCAGAGAGACCACTTCGGTCCCCTGCACTTCGGCCCCGTTCGCGGACCTTTCGTCTTTCTCCAACTGCTGGCTCAGGTCATGATGGGTGTCTGGCCAATGCTTGCATTCATCACCGTCCCCTTCATGGCCTTCGCCATGGCCCTGGTCTATGCCCAAGGTGTTACAGTAAGACTACTGTTTTTTCTTTTCTGTTCCATGGGTCCAAGTTGCTAAACTGTATGCCAGCTTCTTCTCGCCTATGCTCGTCTTCACGCAAGTATCCTCCGAGGCTATGCTCACCGCGTCTTTGGCCCGCTCCGCTTCTTGTTCGTCTTGGGTCTGTTTACCATGGTAAGCTGCTCACATGAAAACGAAGATCTTAGCCAAGGGTAGCTTTAACATTGTATTATAGATGGGCTCCGTCACTATGGCATGGTACCTAGTCTTCACCACATTCTACTGGCTGGGTTTGGCCAACTGCTGTACTGCAATCTACTGGATCTGTTGGCTCTGGGTAAGCTGTCTTTAACACATAAACTCTATCCATCTAATGTGGCCATGTAGATTCGACACAATGCGATCAAAATAGGCCGCCCTGAGTTCGATGACATAGTGGTAAGTTCCATTAAGGCAGCTCGTCTGGTTCGTGAGAAGCTGTCTTTCGATGCCGCCAGTCTCGTGCTCTTTGCTGGCTCCGGTGGCCACACTAGAGAGATGATCAACATCATGGAGTCGTACGCACCGTGGGACAAATCTACTTACCGCCTCTGGCTCATCAGCGAGGGTGACGCATATTCCAGGTCTGAGATCCAACGTTTCGAGGATAGACGTGCGGCCCTCAAGAGACGCCAGGGGGTGTTTCCTGGTCCATTCATCATCCACGAGATCGCGCGGGCCCGATACGTCCACCAGAGCTTCTTGACGTCCCCTTTCACCGCCCTCCTCTCGGCATTCGACGCTTACGGAGCCCTCACCAGAGGTCTTCCGTTCACTCTCCGCGAAAGTCCGCTCTACTTTCCCGAGGTCATCTGCCTCAACGGCCCCGGTTCTGCCCTCGTCCTCGCACTGGTCTCGCACATTCTCAAGCTAGTCGGCGTGATTCCTGTTGATCGATGCCGAGTCATCTACGTCGAGACCTTCACCCGCGTGCGCGCGTTGAGCATGACCGGCAAGATCATGTACCACCTCGGCCTTGCGGATGCCTTCATCGTGCAGCACACTGATCTGATCAAGAAGTACGGTCTCCACTGCGAGGTGCTCTTTACCGCGCGCCAGGCAGCGATCACGGCCACCGAAAACTAAGGGAATGTGAGAGGATGCGTTGGAACGTATTGAGACGTATTGGAACGCATCTCCACATGATGCCAGAGATGCATTTGAGGACCGCCACAGGCCTGTTCTCCACCAAGGCTAGAATAAGCCTACATATGTATACGGAATCTTACTGTAGGGACAGTTTATACATACTGACCATATGATCGTAATTCCCACCATAGACGTCCAACATTGCTGCCAGTGATGAGTTTCTCTCTATATTTGTTGTATATGTTGACCCAAGACCTAGTCTCATAAGTGTATCATCCTTTCAGATCTCTGCCCCTTGGTATTGACAGCAACTTCCCGCGGGCTTTCGCTTTATTTGCAGCAAAACCTACCCCACTAGCCGGCGACAGATTTTGCCGGTGCTTGGCTAGATATACTCCCACCATCTGAAGCCAGTTGATATCCAGACACATGTAATACATGGGACAGCTTTCCATCCAACCATCGTGACAATAGCTGAGAGTGACTTGTAATGGTGCGTGGCGTCTGTTGCCGTAGAGAAACGAGCCCTAACCGCGCGGGTTAAAAATGCCGTACACTTGGAGGCAGTTCAGTGGTGATCGATTTGGTCATGGCTCGTCCATCGCATTGGGTGTGTGCCTAGATATATCAAGCAAAGTTTTCCCAGCCATTTGCTGCGTCCAAGTTGCGGTTGGCATAGTCGAAGCGCCTTCAATTAACATTGCCGATAGTAACAAACCCATATAACAGTTTCATAGAATGAAGCGGAACCGACCGATTCATGTTTCTTCACCTCCCAGGTCATGATCATTGTTGGAGCGGGCGGTTTCTGTACCAGAGTTTGTGAACAAGCCATTCTTCAGATTTGCTGGCTCTACAACCCAGCCAGCGGCACCGTATGATGCGCTTGTGGGGTCTCTATATACTGTACATGTTTACATTTTGCACATGGGTATTATACATGTTGTAGATGATTTTGAACCCCCCTCAAAATGTTGGGCCAGACACTAAGCCGCCATCTCCTTGATAGTCTCGGTCAGCTGTTCCAAGTCCTCGTCTTGCGGGTCCGCCACGGCGTCGTCGACCGTGCCACTGTAGGCCTCCTGCTGCTCGCCGCGGATCTTGGTCATCTCGCTCAGGGCCCACTTCTTCCACCTCTCGTGCTCCAGGTCCTCGAGGTGCATGCCCACTTGCAGGTACGACTGGCCGAAGTAGGAGCCGACCATGCGGGCCTCCTCCACGGCCACCCTCCTCTCAATGTCTTCCTCCTGTCGCAGGCGGTAGAACTCCTTCCGGGTCAGGTCGTAGGCCTCCTCCTGGGTCATGCCAGGGATGTTGTGCATTCGCCACAGCTGGCGTTGGACGACACTACGAGCCATGTTAGTCAGTCACGGGGGCGCATTTGCCGGAGCATATCTTGGCGCAGGGTTGAACTGGCACTCACGACTCGCCGCTCAATGGTATTCCAGGTTGCTTAAGCCCCTTGCTCCAGTCGCAACGCTGGGCGTCCTTTCCGTCGGCCTCGATGATCATGCGCGGCCTGGCCAGCTCCCAGGGGTGGTCTTTGAAGAAGCGCTTGCGCAGGGCATCCTCCTCGAAGACGAGCTGCTGGGGCTGGAATAACCTGCTCGCCTTGCGGATCTTGGGGCTCCAGGTCTTGTGCTGGGGCGGCAGGGGCCGGGTGACGACCTCGGAGGGCGGTATGGACTCGACGACGTTGTACCAGACGGGCTTCTGGACCTTGATCCTCGGCTGCACGCGGTGATCCATCAGGGTCGTGACGGTCTGGTAAATCCGCGCCGGGCGCACCTGCCGCTGGGCGGGCCTGCGCACCATGGTGACGATTGGCCCTGGGACAGGGCTCAGCTGGTGGGCGTGGGAGCTTCGGTCGGGCGAGGCGAAGGGATCGTGGGAGAGCGCGCCGCACAGTCTCGCTTGTGGTGTGCCGCTGGCGCTGGAGCTGGAGCTGGAGCTGTCACTGCGTCGACAATGTTGCCCCGTACGTACTCGTAGAAATGGGACTGGCGGTTCTGCTCTGCTGCTGCCGCCGTGTCGGGCCTGGCGATAATCCGGCGCTTCAACTTTTTAGTGGATGCTACCCGTGGACATGCATAGTGCAGCACCTAAGTTACCTAACCTAAAGGCACCTGGGTAACTACCACAGTAAATAAGTTAGTGCAGATCTCACCTGAAGCTGGGGATCATCGGACGGACCGGCGGACCGGCAGCAACCGCCAGGCCGAAGACCAGGGGAATTTTGTCGACGCCAGTCCAATCTGCCGGGTCCCTGAGCTGTGGTAGGGGGGAAAAAAAGTTGCGACGCACTCTGAAGCTCAGCCGTCGTAGGGATACGATACCTTCAAGCCTTCCCATCCAAACCCACGCCCACCCCGTCATTCCCACTCTGCCAATGTCGCCGCGTCCCTGAAGAAGCTGTGATGACGGGACCACCATGCGGGACGGCTCATGAAAATCTCCGCTCGATTTGACGGGTCGATATACGGCGCGATACGATCCCAACGCCAAGTGTCGCGAGCTGTATTGGCCGCCGCCGCCGCCGCCACCACCGAATATGCCACAGTCAAGCTCCAATTCGGCCTCAAGCCGGCTGCATCAGCCCTCACCGGCGGCGCTGGCATCCGGGCGTCCCGCCCGAAGCCCGGGGCAGGCGCGCCACGCTTCCATGCACAGCTCTCCCGCTCGCCATACTCAACAATAGCCAGTCGGGGCGGTCGGCGGCCTCTATATCCCAGCTGCTTCGCCTCAGGTCCGCCATGCCAGCGCAACTGGAACCACACAAGCTCAGTTCCGGCCAAGCTTCCCAGCTTTTCCGGCCTGCCAGCCTCCCGGGGGAGGTCCCGCAAGCAACTGCTCCGCTTTGTCGACCACTATGACGGCGTGACCGTCGAGGAGCAGTTGGAGCTACTTCGGGATCCCTACATGCGACGATACGCTCGTCCCAATGTTCCAGAGCTCGTCGTATCCGACCAACCCCACCACATGGCTGCGCCGCTACCTGACGAAGTGCAGAGATCCACGCCTGAGGACCGGGCGATAGTTGCGAGACTACGCACCACTGTCTTCAGCAGACTTCTTCGTCCATACAGTGCTTATGATAACGACAATATATACGACCTCTACCGCGCACTGCCAGAGCCTCGAGTGACCTTCTTGTCTGCGAGCCTGAGGCATGCCTTTCTCGCGGTCCTGGGTGCCACCGAACGCAAGAATCCCAAGGCCATGCTGCGATACTTTGCTGTCGTCGCCGATATCAAGAAAGCGGGTCTCTCCTTGACATCCGTAGAATGGAATACGGCCATGTCATTCGCCAGCAGATACGTAGGCAAATCTTCCGAGGCTGAGGCCGAGGCCGCCTTGCACATTTGGCGCGAGATGGAACATGATGCCGGCATCCATGGCGATGAGGTCACCTTCAACATTCTCTTCGATGTGGCTTCCAAATCCGGCAAGTTTGCTCTAGCCGAGATGGTTTACCAGGAGATGATCACGCGCGGCTACCAGTTCAATCGATACCACCATGTCAGTCTCATCCACTACTTCGGCCTGAAGATGGATGCCAGCGGAGTCAGGGCGGCCTACAAGGAAATGGTCGATCACGGCGAAATCATTGACACGGTTGTCCTGAACTGTGTCATTTCCAGTTTCTTGAGATGTGGCGACGAAGCTGCCGCCGAGCACGTCTATTCGAAGATGAAAGACGTGGATGGGAGATCAAAGCTCATCCCTCACCGGAATTATACATTCAACAAGATGGTCAGCAAGGTGCTCATGATGTTCGCCCGCGTGGCTAAGACGCGCCCAGAAATGCGCCGGGTCCTCCAAAGCACTGGTATGGTTTCACCAGATCTGGTCACCTACCGCATTCTCCTAAATCACTATGGCGTACGTCTTGGTCAGATGGGCAAGGTCGCGCAGTTTCTCGACGAAATGAAGTGGTTCAGAGTCCCGGTACACGGCGCCATCTTCCTTGCACTTTTCAAGGGATTTGCACGTCATGGAGGCGGTGGGAACGCCTCGGATTGGTCCACCAACAGGCTCGAGAGCATATGGGAGGCGTTCCTCAGTGCATATGATGGCGGTGCCGACGGCTTATACATCAGCACGTGGATGGCCATGTGGATCTTGCGCGCCTTCGCCAAGTGCACCCGATCTAGGACCCGTGTCCTAGCTGTATACGACGATCTCAAGCAGAGGTGGGAGCCCGACAGCCACAACGACACTTTCATGTTGGATTTCTTACACAAGCTGCTCGTTAAGAATGGCTTGTCTGTAAAATAGTAGCCCCCTTGAGGGCTTAGAAGCATCGCACGGAGTCACGGATATGGGGAGATATAGAGTGTCGGTCAAAGGCACAAACCAGTAAATACGGCACGCAGGAAGCTTCGAAGGCTTGAGGATGATACCATTGCCACTTTGTATAGCATCAAATTATATATCGCGATTGATCGTTCAGCTGTCACGTCTGTCTTGCTGAGATCTGGTGGAAGCCTGAGCCATATACAAGCATGCCTCTCGGCCCCAAGCTTCGGGGCATTTTCATTGACGCTGTGCCGTCGACCACTGTTGGGTCCCCCAAAAAGACCGGTATTCTATAATCAAAACGACAAGCACGCCGAGCAACTCAATGTAACTCTTCGCAACCGGCCCGAGTCGAGCCGACTGTCCTAAGTGACGCAATTCAGGCGTCTACGAGTATTTCGGTCCAAATACGGTCCATGCCGGACCCCAAACGAAGCAAAAAGGTCAGACGGGGATTCGAACCCCGGTTACCGGAATGTGAATCGCAAAGATCAGAATCCGATGTGATAACCAACTACACTATCCAACCATTTCGACCAATCGCGGGTTTCGAGTGAGCCCTGATTGGATGTCGGGCTGAGAGTTTTGACGGTCTATATGCGCTAGGCCTGCGTGCGCCGAGAAAACTCCGTTTCATGTGTTTGGTGGGTAATGAGCCTTCGACAGTGTATGGCGGTGCGTATAACATCCCAGAGACTAAGTTGTCTAATTTTGAGTTGGTAATATCTTTAATTCAAAGAATTCCATGTTCATTTTGAAATATTTGACTGTGGAGTCACCGGTATTTGTCAACAATGCTGGGGTAATGTACAGGGCCTATACTATAGTAATAGGGATTACTGCTACTGGTGCCACCAACTCCTGCCTCCAATGACAAATTCAAACAACAAATTACATTCGCTCGGTCGACATCTCTACGGGTGACCTTCGTTGTTCGTGTGCGAGTTCTGCTACTGGTGTGTGAGGTGTAGAACTAGGCGGGTATGGACTTGTAGATAGGCCACTCTTGTCGTTCGATAGCCCGGTATATGCAGGCGCGCTTTCGAAGGCCTGTGCGCTCTGTCTCGTCTTATTCCTCCTTCTGAACAAGAGAAAGAGGATTGATGCTATGATTGCGACTCCAGCCAGAGAAGCCCCCACACCAATGCCAGCAGCTGCGCCGGACGAGAGTCCTGCCTGAGTAGTGCCCGACGAAGGCGGCTCGGCCGTTGGTGAGAAGACGGGAGGAGACGGTGACGCAGAGGAAACTGTACCAGTGCTCGTCGATGCAGTAGTAGAAGAGGTTGATGAGGCCGACGGGATGGTGATGTTGAAGTATGAAGAGGTGACACGGTTGTCTGAGTTGGAGTCACGTAGCCAGAAGAAGAAGACGCGCGAGTTGTCGAGGCGAAGTTGATACGTCTGTACCGTCCAGGGGAAACTTTGAGCGAGCCGCTCTCCCGAGGTCTCTGGAATGCCGCAAATGAGCACCTGCGGAGTTACATACACCGGCAAGGAGAGCCACTCACGTTTATAGATGGTCTGGTCTGCCAGTTCAGCGCTCGACTTAACCAGATTCTGTTGCCAGAGTTCGATAGTGTATTCAGCAAAGCTCGTGTTGAAGGCAACAAGTTGGCTGGATCCTAGGTCCCAAAGGGCGTTGTCAGCATACGGTCCTGGAGGCTGGCCCTGGCGGTATGCTGGAGATATAAACCCATTCTGGGCAACGACCTTGCTGATACTTGTGAACAAGATAGCATATGGAGCCAACATCTCCGCAAACCGAGGCTTTCTTCCTCTTGCCAACATGTGAGAGCCCGAAGATGAAGTCAATTCTGGGCTCTCGTAGGGAAGGGGGATTTCCTAGAGGCAGCGCACGAGGAGATTCAGCCGCAGAGAAGGACTTGCTGACAGGAATACAGGAGTGAGGGTGTCAGCACGATAATCTAAGATGGCCGTTGTGCAGAGCCACAACCTGCGCCGCAGCTGAGCATTATCACGCCCAGCACAAATATGGCCAGGAGCGCCAATTGTGAGAACTACCGTTTTGAACTTATTACAGTGCCTACCAGAATTCCATTCCATCATGCATTCCCAGGCTTATTCGATAACCTGGTTAGTTCTTTGCAAAATTAACTCCAGTAAGATGATCAAAGCTATACTCATTATCCATGATACATCATGATGTACCTTAGGCTCTCGATAACAGCGACATTGCCACAGATTCTTCTTATTACGCCTTGGATAGAGCGCACTGGGGACGCGGCTTCTGATTTGATTGCTGTTGTATTGGCATTCTATTACCATGCATGGTAAGCTGACCGGAGGCAGGGGATCAACGGTCATAGTATCCGTCAGATCATCCATCATTTCATCATCAAGGGGCCCAAAACTTTGATTCCAAATTGAGGAATTGATATCATGGACGATGAAATTTTGTCAAAATGCGCTGAAATGCATCTATGACGTGAGTGATTATTACATCCTGCACGATACGGCGCCCCTTGCAGTCACTCCATTGAGGGCCTGCGTACCAGATTGCCGGGTTAAATCCAAGGAAAGATTGGACGGGCTGTCTTGTATTCCTTGCCTGCCTAACAACGGGGAAAGATGAAGTTTCAGCATTTGGTACCTGACTGTCTCACTATGTTGAGGTCCAATAATCCATTTTGCGTGGATGAGCTTTTGCCCTCATTTCCCCTTTCCAGGCAAAATGCGATCTGTTGACGTTCCAAATGGGACATTGTTCACAGAGCTTTCAAAATCCCATCGTTGAAACCACACTTAGAATATTCAAAGTCAAGTAGGTTATATATAAATAGTCATGGTCTCTCTTGTGTACAAATTGGGTTAATGTTGTTCTAAGTCGGCTGCGTTGAACCCGCAGCCGACACGATGAAGTAGGTTTTTCGTGCTACTGTGGAAACCCAACGAGGGGCATTTTGTATACGCAACGCTCCCTTTCATGACCGTATCCGAAACCTCCTTGGTTGTGACGTTGTAAAAAGCAGACCTTTAGTGGTTATTTGAGTTTATGATTGCGAACCCAGGGAAGAAAATACTCGAGAGCCGTTCAGTTGATGGCCATAAGTTTTGATGGTCTTAAAGACGTGCTGACCGACATTCTGTCCCTCTTCTTCAATAGACAAACTTGGTTTAGTGAATGTCAGTGCGGGTATTTCTATCAATCTTGAGTCCGTTTACTTAAGACATGCTAGATGCACTATTCTCAAGTCAAAAGCTAGGACTCAAATCATGACTCCCGTTTCGAGAACTTGTGATCAACTTCAAGCGCTTCGGAGCTGTCGGTAATAGCGCGTAAAACGCATTGCAGTTGAACCGAAGCACGAATTGATCTCTGAATGCAGTCGACCGTAGGTGGGGAAAGTCGCCTCAGATCATCCCATCCACCGTGAAGTTACCTACACGTGCATCCAGCATTAAGCTGATAAGGAGACCGACCAAAAACAGCGAGTCGGGATATACCACTGAAGAGGAGCGTGAATTGCTTGTCTAAGCGCCAGGAAGATGACTAAATGCAGATATTTAACCGCCCGGGCGAGACATGTCATGATTGTTTGACTTCTTTCAACCAATAAGGGATGGGGGCGCTTGGTGTTGGTTCTGCGCGTACAAAACTTTCCACATCGGGCCGAGATGCCTAGATGGGACCAACCCGTGCCGCACAACTTTGTTGGAGCATTGATCCAACTCATTATCCTCATTCCCGATTACATCTGGACCTTTTGATCTTTTGCTAGGTCTTTAATGTTTACCGAGCCCATCACGCGACATTTTGATTTTAGAAGATGTATAAACAAATGAAATTCAAAAGCGACTCGAGGACTCACTCTTACTATGCTGGGATGGGCGACCTATATACACCTATGCGCCAAAAGCATCGCCAGGCCCTCTTCGGCATCATAGCCTTGATTGCCACGTTATGCGTTCTGTACTATTTTGAGTCTGACTCGGGACATGATTACATCAGCTCTCCACTCACCACACAATCCGGCACTCTGTATGGATCTGGGTTTAGAGGCCATTCCAATGCCGATTACAGCCGTGTCACCAACGCGACTCTTGGGTTCTCGAATGTGTTTGTGGTGGGACTGCCTGAGCGTAGCGACAAACGAGATGCCCTGGCACTAACTAGTGCCCTCACTGGTTTCCAGGTTGAATTTGTGGATGGCGTCAAGGGCGAGTCTGTCCCAGATAAGGCAGTGCCTTTCAAAGCCGACAGGCAGTCGTTATGGGAGAATAATCTGGGGAGTTGGAGGGGACATATGAACGCCGTACGAAGGTAAGTGTTTCGATGTCTATGCCTAAACAAAACGTTGTTCCTGATTAGTGTGGAGCTACCTCTATAAGTGTGTGAAATGAGAATGCTAATTCTAGATCTTCCAGGATTGTCGAGGAAAATCTAGAGTCAGCTCTCATCATGGAGGATGACATGGATTGGTATGAAATCAACGCTCTTATTCTGATTTGTTTGGCCTGAAGCGCTGACATTCTCCTGCTAGGGATGTGCGTTTGAGAGCTCAACTCGAGCAAGTCGCCATGGGCGTGCGCACTATTTTGCCGTCAGGCTCCAACTCACGCTCACCTTACGGGGATGATTGGGATCTTCTGTGGCTGGGACAGTGAGTATTTCTGAGTTCGTTCATCGACCAAAAGTCTTTCCACTGTCGCAATTGCACCGAGTTTGTTCTTGCTTTACTTACCTTAGAAGCTGACCTGACCGCCATCATAGTTGTGGCGAAATTTTCCCAGAGGCTCTTCCAGAGAATGAAGGGAAGCCACACCATCCAAAATACACTATCAAGAATGATATAACAGTGGCGCCTTTGAACAAGATAACCGGTCTTGTGGAGTTCAACAAGTATCCAGAGTTCACTCGATGGGTACATATAAGCGGAGCGCCTATTTGTACCTTTGCTTACGCCCTGTCGCAGAAGGGGGCCCGGAAGGTGCTCTTCGATCTGTCAGTCGACCACCTCCTCGGCGCCTACGACAATGCGCTGGCTGGGTTCTGCCGTGACGGGGCTTCCGGAAACCGGGACGGCTTGCAGGCGAAATGCGTCAGCGTCACGCCGCCAGTCTTCTTCCACCACAGGGCGAAGGGGCGGATAACGGGGGACAGCGATATTCAAAAGTCCGACAGCGGAGACGTTCGTGAGAAGGGGACGACCGAAAACATAGTGTGGAGTGCGAGGAATAATATCAAGAATATGCTGATGGGGTTGGATATGGAGAATCAGTTTGAGAGTTAGCCTATTTGTTATAGACCCTGTGTATTCCAAAAAGTCTCATAAGTCATTCATACATTGGTGGGCTGACCGCGGCCACTCCTCCTTTCCGCCAGCGTAGTCTGCGTCAAACTTAATTCTGATGTCCGCTGATTGCTGTGGCTAAGCTTGAATGATTTGCAGAGGCGTGGAACTCATCTGAACAACCAAATAAGTTCTAAGCGAATGAATCTCAAAGCCAGGCCGGGAAAGCGACATGTGCACAGCTCTCAAATCAATAGATACGCAAAACTGTGGCAGCCACCATTGCCGCTTGGTAGCGTTTTATTTGGGAACTGTAAAGCCCGGGTCCAATGTCAAGGGATGACTGCTGATGTTGAGTCGAATGTAACATCCAGACCGGCATATGCGAACCTCAATTGCCTGCAATCCTTCCAACTTGGTCAAGATTTTTATGATCACATCAAAGCGTAAGAGTGTAATGTCGTAGTTGATGGTGACATAGAAAAGTGCATTGCGGCAATGGCCTTGAGCTCTATTGTCCTCATATATGTACAGCGTCCGGCCGCAGTCCACGTGTCGCCCCGTCTATCATATTCAACCGCATCGTGCCACCCAAGCCTTCACCGTGTGCCAAAGAAAGCGCTTATGCCTTGGGCTTGTAGGTTTGCCAGACTGTTCACGCGGGTTAGTACCAATGGGTTCACGGGCGTCCGGGTCGGGGGAAATGACGCACCGGCAATGCCGAAGGGGGCGAAGAAGCCGGTGATGCAGTAGAGCCAGTATCGGACGGCGAAGAATCGGGTCTTGGTGTTGAAGGGCAGGTTGGAGTAGGGGCCCTCGGGGTAGTGGTAGGGCGAGGACAGGCGGGTGCGGGTGGCATGGAACATGCGGCGGCCCATCAGGTTGGCGACGCGCGGGCTGGCGCGGAGGAGGGATTGGGGAGACATCTGGGGGCCAATTGGGTCAGTAGAGCTCGGAGCGAGAGTCGCGATGGCGCAAGTACCGTGACGGGAATGCTTGGTGCCTGCGGCGGAGTGGAGATGCGTGTGATGTTGCGAGCTTGGAGCTTTGCAGTCGCAGGGTGAGGTTCCGGGCGATGAAGTGCGTCAAGTCGAACGATGGGCCGGATGATTTTCGGGCCAGACGGAGAGAGCTCTGGCTGTCAGGCTGCGGCTCAGCGGCTACATAGTTAACTCCCTGGGCAACCCGAGCTCGAGCTGGGTTGTGGCTGGTTGACCCGTGAGTGGCTAGTGGTCCACCTGGGCTAGAATCCGCTGGGACTGGGAACCGAGTATTCTTGACCGCCTTCCCAGAACAGGAGACTGTACCTGTTTAGTTACCTTGTAAGTAGAATGTCCGAAACTGGCGCCCAAGTAACGCTCTCTTGCTGTCTCTACCCAGGTGGCTGCGAGCAGCAACTTCGCATTAGAGTGCGCGTACGACCGGGAGCTGGGTCACCACGTCTAAAATGCAACTGTTTTCTGCTGGTGGCATCATTGTTGAGGACTATTTAGATTACCATTTAGATTACCAACAGAACTCATCCATTAATCGTCACAGATTTGGAGCGCGATTATGCCTGGACTTGATGCGCTCCTACATCGACGGCCACCTTCGGCTTGGCAGTTGTTTCTACGAGGACCATTTGTGTTTCTGACACGAAAGCTATATTCGTGGAAGCGTGGTGCGACCCGGCCACACCTGGCTGATGATCAGAGAATCTCTGTGCTTTGCATCTCGGATACGCACAACAGTCAATGCGAGCTCCCAGATGCCGACATCTTGATCCACGCGGGCGATCTCACACAATCAGGCTCACTCCACGAACTCAATCAGAGCATTGCTTGGCTGCGAGTGCAGTCCCACGGCGTGAAAGTCGTCATCGCAGGTAACCACGATATTCTTCTGGACGCAAAGCGAGATGATGCAGAGGGCAAAGCTGCCGCAGCGCGTGCACATTTTGATTGGGGTGATATAAGTTATCTGGAAGATCAGGCCTTGATGGTCACCTGCAAGAATGGACGTTGTCTAAAGATTTACGGCAGCCCCAAATCTCCCCGGCACGGTAACTGGGCATTCCAGTATGCCCGGCATGACGACGTATGGAACAATTCAGTACCCGACGACACGGATATACTTATCACACATTGCCCGGCCCATGCTCACCTCGATCTGGGAGGCCTTGGTTGTCGTCACCTGCTGTTCATAGCCAGGAATCGCTCGCTTCTGCTATTCTCTGGAGGTATTTCTCCCGATGGTAGACGGATGGTCAAAGTCGTCGGTAGCGGCGACACCTTTGGCACCCAGCTGGGTTCTTGCTCCAATACGATGGGTCTTTCTCGTAGTTCCCTCTCTGCATCGTCTCCCATGATTATGACGGGGCTTCCTCGGGGCAAACCGCGTTCGTTCAACCTATTGAAAGCCTTTGTCAGATAGTATGGTAGAACCGATAAGACGGCGTACCTTGCTGGGTCGGGATCTGCTGGGTCGGGGATGGCAGCTACGGCCCACGAAGGTTAGTTGAAGAAGAACTCGATCTCGGTTCGTAACCCCGTAGTGTACCCGACGACAATGTACTCGTACATGCGATACAAGGACGCGGTTGGTGTGCGGCCCTCCGTTATGGCTATCTGATTGGCCTGGGCTGCTTGATGTTCCAGAAGCCAGCGAACTGTAGCCGGGCTCTTGGTAGGTGGGCTTGCCCTAAAGAGCTTGAGCAAGCTTTGGAGTGAAGAAGCCATGGACTGGTTGACTCTGCGCTGTACTGGGAGATGGACGAATTGAGGAGAATCTGCTTGGGTGGTTGGAAAGGTTGCGTATGGAGGCGTGCCGCTCGCTATTGTTCAAGCGACGGCTTACATCCCCCGAAGGAAACTACGTTGTACCGTACGAGAATACCTCGACAAAATTCAAAAGAGCGATCATAAAGAAGCTATTCTTTCAACTATGAAGGCGGACAACTCCGGCGAGATCGCGAGGCGAAAAACTCAATCATCATTATGCGGCAGATATCTTTTGATCACATCCGTCAAACCAAACCATCAGCAGCTCACCTGCCATCACTGATGAGCTTTTTTGATCACCAGGGTATTCCAGAATACCTATTACGAAGTCATAGCGGAGAGAGACCTGTGCATGATCAAACCACTCATAGTACAAACGACGATGAAGATATTGTATCAACCTCTAGTGAAGGAGATGGATTCGAAGAGAATGTCATTGCCTTGCGGGACTATTCGTCTATCTCTGTCAATCAGGACGGAACCAGTTTTGAAATATACAGTTTGGTACAGCTAGCCACGCGAAAGTGGCTTGAATTTAATGGGCAGCAAGAAAGTTGGAAGCAACAATCTATCTGTATTCTTTGCGCTGAATCTCCGACCAGAGAGTACGAGAACTGGTCAAGATGCTAGGCGCTTCTACCACACGCAAAATTGGCAGCAGCGTAGCGGCCAAAGGAAAAGCAACCGCGCTGCAAGACCAGGTTACAGTCCTATATAACACCGCATGTACGTTTTGAGATTGGGAAATGCATTCGAGGCGGAAAAGCCATCCACCGATGCGATAGAAGTGAGGATGGAAATTCTTGGTCCTAGCCACGGGGACACTACTGGGCCATATGTTACGAACATTTAATTACTTGCTACGGCACCACAGGTGGGATCGAGACTGCGCTGCAAATCCTGTAGAATTGCGAAAATCTAAAGCTGGGAGAGAGCTGAGGAAAGAAGAGTCCCTCTACAGCTGTGGCGTTCGCTATTTACAGGTGGGCAAGGGTGGGGTGGATCACCCCTTGTCCCCCACCACAGCAACCACCCCTACCACCCGCACTAGCCAGCCCGTAACATTACTTGATTAACCTTTTAGTTTTTTCTTTGCGCCACTTTGGTCGGAAGAAGCTGCAGCCCACCAACCGAGCGCTGGCCCATGC
Organism: Neoarthrinium moseri; assembly: GCF_022829205.1. Lineage (NCBI taxonomy): Eukaryota > Fungi > Ascomycota > Sordariomycetes > Amphisphaeriales > Apiosporaceae > Neoarthrinium > Neoarthrinium moseri. The sequence goes on along the minus strand of NW_026055121.1, from coordinate 360,678 downwards.
TGCCGGCCAACTTTTTCTCACAGGTGCCAATCTCCAAGACCTGGTGATCCAACTGAACAGAAGCCCAGCGGACTGCCTTTTCTTCACCTGGCACTTTTCGCAACGCGATCCACACAGTCCCAATCGCGTTCAAGGGCTGTTTTGTCATTTCACCCTTCTCTTCTCTTCATTCCCGCCCCAAACCCAAAGCAGCGCGTCTGGTACATCGCACCCGACGGTTCCTAGGTCCTGACTGATATGCGATAAGAGGTCCGACACCATGGACGACGATTTGTTCGACGTCTTCGACGACAAGCCCGCCAAGGGCAAGGCAGAGCCCCAATCCTCACCTCCCGCAAGGGCTCCGAAGCCCAAGAAGAACAGAAAGAAGCGCAAGGCCGTTGAGGCGTTGGACAATGGCACTGGCGCCGAGACCGTTCTCTCGGCACCTGAGCCCGAGGTCGACATGGCCGATGTAGCGCCTACCTCCCCCGATGAGAGTGCCGACGGAGTCGACGGCGACGCTCATACCGTCTCGGACGGGCACCAGGATTCCAAGCGCCGGAGGACAGAAGAAGCTGCCGAGCCCGTGCTTACCGATACCTTCGAGACGGCCGCCTCGCGTGAGGTCGCCGCTGCCGCTGGCTTCGCCAAGCAGGACGAGGAGGAGTCGCTGGTCCTGTCGCACAACATCCAGCACCAGGTCGCCCTGCCGCCTGACCTGGACTACGAATATGTCCCGCTTTCGGCACACAAGCCGCCTGAGCAGCCTGCGCGTACCTACAACTTCACCCTCGATCCCTTCCAGCGCCTGTCCATCTCGTCCATCGAGCGAGACGAGAGTGTTTTGGTCTCAGCCCACACCAGTGCTGGTAAAACCGTCGTCGCCGAGTACGCCATTGCGCAGTGTCTCAAGAAGAACACCCGTGTCATTTACACCAGTCCCATCAAGGCTCTGAGTAACCAAAAGTACCGAGAATTCAACGAAGCTTTTGGCGACGTCGGCCTGATGACGGGTGATGTCACCATCAACCCGACCGCCAGTTGTCTCGTCATGACCACCGAGATTCTGCGGTCCATGTTATACCGCGGTTCCGAGATCATGCGCGAGGTGGCCTGGGTCATCTTCGACGAGATCCACTACATGCGAGACAAGTCGAGAGGTGTTGTCTGGGAGGAAACCATCATCCTTCTACCCGACAAGGTCCGCTACGTGTTTTTGTCGGCCACTATTCCCAATGCCTTTCAGTTCGCCGAGTGGATTGCCAAGATCCACAGGCAAGCTTGTCACGTTGTCTACACCGACTTCCGTCCCACCCCCCTTCAGAACTACTTCTTCCCATCTGGCGGAAGTGGAATCTTTCTTGTCGTCGATGAGAAGGGCGTATTCCGAGAAAACAACTTCAACAAGACCATGCAGATGATTGAGGAGAAGAAGGCAGCCGATGTCAACGACGTGGACCCCAAGACCAGAGGCAAGGGTAAGCACAAGAAGCCCTTCAAGGGGAGCAAAGACGACAGCAATGCCGACATCCAAAAGATCGTCAAGATGGTCATGTCCAGGGGGTTCAACCCCGTCATTGTCTTCAACTTCAGCAAGAGAGAATGTGAGATGATGGCCCTATTCACCAGCAAGTTCAGCTTCAACGACGAGAATGAGAAGGCCATGGTTCGCAAGGTCTTCTCCAGCGCCATAGAGTCGCTTTCAGAAGAGGACCGTGAGCTCCCCCAGATTCAAAACATCCTTCCTCTCTTGGAGAAGGGTATCGGTGTCCATCACTCTGGTCTGCTTCCCATCCTGAAGGAGACTATCGAAATTTTGTTCCAAGAGGGTCTTATCAAAGTGCTGTTTGCGACCGAGACCTTCTCCATTGGCTTGAACATGCCTGCAAAGACTGTCGTTTTCACACAGGTCAACAAGTGGGACGGTGTTCAACGCCGACCTTTGACGTCGTCCGAGTACATTCAGATGGCTGGTCGTGCAGGACGAAGAGGTCTCGATGAACGTGGTATTGTCATCATGATGATTGATGACAAGCTAGAACCGGATACTGCAAGGGAAATTGTCATCGGCCAGCAGGATCGCCTCAATTCCGCTTTCCATCTCGGATACAACATGGTTCTCAACCTCCTCAGAATTGAAGCCATCTCTCCTGAATTCATGCTGGAGAGCTGCTTCTACCAGTTCCAGAACAGTGCCAGTGTTGCTGGTTTAGAGCAAGATCTCATGAAGCTCCAGAAGGAGCGAGACGGCATGGCTATTCCGGATGAGGCTACCATCAAGGACTACCACGGCCTTCGCCAGCAAATCGAGGCATATACCAAAGATATGGTTCATGTCATCCAGCACCCGAATTACTGCCTAGAGTATCTGCAGCCTGGTAGACTCGTCCAGGTCCAGAACCCCAAAACTGGCCAAGATTTTGGTTGGGGTGTAGTTGTCGACTTCACTCCGCGCAAAGCCCCCAAGTTTGGCGAGAAGGAGTTCATTCCTCAAGAATCATATCTTGTTGACGTCTTCCTTCACTTGGACCCGTCGGGCGAACAGTTCACACCGCGTGTCCCCCCTCCGGGCGAGATGCCCAACGGTATACGCCCTCGTGACACTGCTGAGCAATCTCTATTCGAAGCTGTGCCCTGCCTGCTCACCTGTGTGAAGGCAATCAGCCAAATCCGAGTGTTTATGCCCAAGGAGGTCAAGAGCCTTGAAGACATTGAGGAAGTCCGTAACACGCTCCGCAAATCTCTGGCTGAGGTGCTCCGCCGTTTCCCCGACGGCGTACCCATCCTAGACCCAATCGAGAACATGGGCATCACCGATGACTCGTTCAAGAAGCTTATGCGCAAGATTGAGGTTCTTGAGTCCCGCTTGCTTGCCAATCCTCTGCATGGTTCGCCCTTGCTTCCAGGCCTTTGGGAACAGTACTCGACAAAGCTTGCCCTGACCGAAAAGATCAAGAGCACTAAGAAACAGATCGGCAAGGCACACAGTATTGCACAGCTAGACGAGCTCAAGTCAAGGAAGAGAGTCCTTCGTCGCCTTGGTTTCATCAATGATGCTGAAGTTGTCGAGATGAAGGCGCGTGTTGCTTGTGAGATCTCCTCTACCGAGGGCCACGAGTTGCTATTGTCTGAGCTCCTTTTCAACCGTTTCTTCAACGAGTTGTCCCCTGAACTGTGTGCCGCAATTCTCAGTGTGTTCATATTTGAGGAGAAGGTGGAGGCTGCCACCTTGAAGGACGAGCTCCAGAAGCCGTTCTCTCAGGTCCAAGCCCAGGCTAGAATCATTGCCAAGGTCAGCCAGGAAAGCAAACTTGATGTCAACGAGGAAGAGTATGTCCAGTCTCTGAAGTGGCAGCTTATGGAGACAGTCTATGCTTGGGCGAATGGAAAGCCTTTTGCTGAAGTTTGGTATGACGCATCGGAAATTCTATCGAATGTTCTCTGCTAATCCCTTTACAGTAAGATGACAAACGCCTACGAGGGCTCACTCATCCGTCTGTTCCGTCGCCTTGAAGAGCTTTTGCGCCAGATGGCGCAGGCTGGTAAGGTAATGGGCAGCGAGGAGCTGACGACCAAGTTCGAGGAGAGTCTGGCTAAGATCAGACGTGACATTGTCGCTGCACAGAGTTTGTACCTCTAGATGGTTCACCATCTAACCATCAAGGCACACTCCGTGACCGCGTCGGTGGGGCCTACTCTGTAGCGAGGGCCTTCCTGTGGCCTCGTAAGAGGTTCACGATTGCATTGTTACTGGCGTTGGATTGGCTCTGAAAAATACCATTTGGTCTTGAGACACGAGAGAGGGGCATACTTTTGTTTTTGACCTTCACTTTCCCCTAGATAAAGCCCTCCCTCGCCCCCTCTCTCAATGTTCTCAAGTATGTAGGGATTAGATAGACCGTAACGGCATCGCTGCTGGTTGGCGCGATGCACCCGGCTTTTTACTGCTTTCCTGCAAATGCTTGTGACTCGTTCCATCTTTCATTAACCTGTGTGGCAGACCCAGTCAGATCATGCAAGCCCATCCAACCTTACGCTGCGGAATTGCTATCACGCCCCGTCCTGTCACTGTTAGGTTCCTTCACAGTATGATACCTTCTTTTCCGGATTATGTATTTCACACCAAGGACAGTCACTTTATCAATGGAAGCTTTGACATATAAGTATTTGAGAAGTAGTTGGATGGTCCGACTAATAAAAGCCGATCAGTGGACTGCGATTCAGTTCTGTAGCTGCTTACTTCAAGGGTATCCTAATATGGCCTCTACTGCTGAGGAGGAAAAATGATACAATGCCGAACGCCACGCTATGCAACTCCAAGTCTTGGAGTCTATGCCCGTATCTTACAGGTCTATAACACCCCGCTACCTTTCACCTGAGATGCCCCTCACGATCCCAATGAGCAGGCTCAGGAACACGCCGGCGACAACCATGATCTTCCACCGGTCGCTGTGCATACCCGGCTCCCGCGCCAGCCAGCTGGCGCTGCCGAGCGGCCACATGAAGCCGACCAGCATGCCCCAGACCATGGCGTCGATGGAGCCCATCAGGCCGGACTCATCGCTCTCGAAGCCGCCGCCCGCCCCTGCCGTCGCCATGCCCACGCCGCCCGTCGTCGTCGGCACCGCGGCCGCCCCGTTGTCGTCGATCCACGCGTCCTCCATGCGCCGGAAGCTGTCGGGCGACGGCAGCGTGTCGGGCGTGAAGCGCGCGCTGTGGATCGAGCGGAACTGCAGCCGCAGCTGGTTGACCTCGGCCGCCGAGAACCCGGCCGCCACGAGCCGGTCGAACCCCCGCGCCGCCGCCGACGTCGTCCCCGGCGCGCCCAGCGGCACCGGCGTCCCGGGGGCCAGCGGGGACCGCGCCGGCGCCGGCGGCTGCGGGCTGGGCGGCTGCTCCGACACGGGCACCGAGGCGGCCTCGGCCTCGGCCTCGAGCTCGGCGTCCGTCAGCGAGTCGCCGATGCTGCAGTTGACGTAGATGCGCTGCAGCGGGGGCCGGTTGGGCACGTTCTTGCCCTTGCCCCGCGCGTGGTGGTGGTCGGCGCCGGCGGCGCGCGAGGAGGCCGCACCTCCCGCGGCTGCTGGCGGCGGAGGGGGCGGCGCGCGCAGCACGGAGCTCAGGGCGGCATTGTCGGGCAGGATCTTGCCGCCCTGGATGAAGCGCAGGCGGCGCTGGGAGTTGGGCTCGGCGAGGCGGCCGCGGATCAGGTGCTTGAGGCTGATGACGGTCGTCTGCGACGGGTGCGGGATGTCGAGGTCCAGGTCCGGGACGCTGGCGCTGAAGCGGATCGTGAGCGACAGTGGCGGCGCGCCCGAGGGCGACAGAGCGGGAGGCGAGGACGAGGTGAGGAGCGAGGGTGGTTTCAGGCCGGTCATCTTGGATGCTGTCGCGAGGCTGGGCGGCACATCTTGGGGGCGCCCAAGGTCGATCGCTGGCAGTCGAGGTGATATGTCTGGAATCCTATGCTGGATCGATTAGGCAGAGGGTTGAGAGAGTATAAGCTGTCGACGAGGTGCCTAGGTACTGTACTTATCCCAAGTTGAAGTAGGTATCTATCCACAAGCAGCTAGGGTCCATGGAGCTGCTGGGCCGCGGCGGCGTGCCAGTGGGGTCCCTTGGTCCTTTGGCGTAGCTCCCGCCGTGTCCTGGGCCGGATTGCGTTTCCCCAATTGCGTGATCTTACCCCGGCCCCGATGACGGCCAGTACCCATCCGCATATTAAAAACTCCCGAGTCACCCAGCAAAGCACGCATCTTTGAGCTTCCGCCGGGAGCGTTCGGATTATACGTGAAAGCACATACCTCGTCACTCGAGGTAGTTGCGTGAACTGTCGTTTGGAGAGTGTGACGAGCCGGATTCCCATGAAGTCATCCTCTTTACTGCACATCCTTCTTCGCCGTAATAGTCCGTCCCATCAATCTTTACTTGCCGTTAGGGGCATTAGTCATCGCACATACTCGTCGAGCATGGCGACAGGACTCCCCGCGAAGCTGAAGCCCGCGGCTCGGGTCGCAGGCCAGCGACAAGATGTTTGGTAAGTGGTGGAAGGAGGGCTACCAGCTGCCGAATGTGGACTGCTGAGACTGGAGATATAGGTCCATTGTAAATGAAGCTGCCGCCGCCTCGCCCAAGCAGCCGATTGTGAACATGGGCCAAGGCTTCTTCGGCTACAACCCCCCTCCCTTCATCATCAACGCCGCCAAGTCGGCCCTGGACAAGGTGGATTGCAACCAGTATAGTCCTACCAAGGGTCGACCCAGGCTAAGGAAGGCGATTGCCGACGCATACTCGCCTTTCTGGGGACGCACGCTGAACCCGGAGACCGAGGTTACTATCACCACTGGAGCCAATGAGGGTAGAGTTGATCCATTGTTGTCTCTGCAGGCATATGTCACTAAAAACTTGAAGGTATGTTGAGTGCTTTCATGGCTTTTATTGAGCCAGGAGACGAGGTTATCGTCTTTGAGCCCTTCTTCGATCAGTACATCAGCAATATCGAGATGCCAGGTGGGAAGATCACCTATGTGCCGATGCACCCGCCGAAGGACGGCGCAACCACGACCTCTTCAGCAGGGAACTGGACAATAGACTTTGACGAACTGGAGAGGGCAATCACCCCCAAGACCAAGATGCTTGTCTTGAACACGCCTCGTAAGTGCTTATGATTAAAGGCCGAAACTGCTACTAACATTCCACAGACAACCCTGTCGGCAAGGTATACTCCAAGGAGGAGCTTGAGAAGATCGGTGCGCTTTGTGTGAAGCACGAAATCATCATTCTCTCTGATGAGGTCTATGACCGTCTCTACTACGTGCCCTTCACGAGGATCGCCACCCTTTCTCCCGAAATCGAGAGACTGACCATTACCGTCGGCTCTGCTGGCAAGAATTTCTACGCTACCGGTTGGCGAGTTGGTTGGCTCATGGGACCCGAGCATCTCATCAAGCACGTCTCTGCGGCACACACCCGTATCTGCTACTCTTCTGTCTCGCCTTTGCAGGAAGCGTGCGCCGTTGGTGAGTCCAAAGTCAATAGATATTACCCTGACCTGAACTAAAGCATCTGTAGGGTTCGAGCAAGCCGAGGCTGAAGGTTTCTGGGACGAGACTGTTAAAGACATGCAGGGCAAGATGAAGCGCTTCAACGAGGTCTTTGACGAGCTCGGTCTTCCCTACTCGGACCCCGAAGGCGGATACTTCGTTATGGTGAACATGGCCAAGGTGAAGCTGCCGAAGGACTATCCGTTCCCGCCACACGTTGCAAGCCGACCCCGAGATTTCAAGTTGTCCTGGTTCCTGATACAGGAGGTCGGAGTGGCTGCTATCCCACCTACAGAGTTCTATACCGACCCCAACGCCCACATCGCAGAGGACTACATGCGTTTCGCCGTGTGCAAGGAAGATGAGGTGCTAGAGACAGCCAAGGAACGTCTCCGAGGCCTCAAGAAGTATATAGAAGAATAGAGTGATGGCGAAATCTGATTTCCCCCATCTTGAATAGAAAGAACTGTTCTGCTCTTCTACGTTGCTGATACTTGTTGCGAGATAGTCTGACGGCGCAAAATTGAAGTCTAACGTATTCTGACTCATGGACGGCCCTTACACCATGCGGCGGTCGTGTATACGAATTCCGCAAGCTTTTAGCGTGGATAATATAAGCCTGGGAATCGTCATAACTCAGCACGTCAGATTTCATGTCTCACAGCTTGGCAATTCGTTTTTCATTTTATATTGCCTTCAGTCAAACATACTCAGCCGCTGTTAGGGCCTCCCTACGCAAAGCTTTACTGCATTATTGCCTACGCAAAGCTTTACTGCATTATTGCCTGCGCAAAGCTTTACTGCATTATTGCCTACGCAAAGCTTTACTGCATTATTGCCGAGGACGATCACAATGGCCCCCAAGCGAGTCCTCCTCACAGGTGCGAATGGCTATCTGGCCCAACACGTACTCGGGCAGTTCCTGTCCGCTGGCCATTCAGTGCGCGGTACTGTACGCTCTGCTGCCAAGGCGACACAACTCAAGTCAACGTTTTCCCAGTACGGCCCGGCCCAGCTCGATCTCGTCGTCGTGCCGGACATGACGCTCCTGGGTGCTTTCGACGAGGCGCTCAAATCAGACCCGGCCTTCGACTGGGTCATCCACACGGCATCTCCTGTCAGCTACCGTAATACAACGGCAGGCTCCAGTGAGGAAAATTATGTGAACCCGGCAGTCAAGGGCACGATGGAGGTCCTGGAGGGCATCAAGAGAGTCGCGCCCTGCGTGACAAGGGTTGTCCTGACTAACTCCATCGCAGCCGTCATCGACTGGAACCCATCGATTCCTTATATCACGCAGCCGGCGCGGGTCTACACGGGCGCCGATTGGAACCCGACCACCCTCGAGGAGGTCCGCCCGACTGCAGACGCGCCGGCGGCGTACCGGGCTAGCAAGACGTTTGCCGAGAGAGCAGCCTGGAAGTTTGTGGAGCGAGAAAAGCCCGACTTCGACCTCGTGACGTTCTGCCCGCCCATGATCTACGGCCCCGTGTTTGACGAGAGGTGGATCGGCAGGCCGGAGGAACTCGACCAGAGCGCCTGGAACATCTACAGCCGGTTGCTGCGCCCCGGTCTGCAGAGCACCGACCCTGTGCCCCCGACGGGGCTGCATCTGTACGTGGATGTTCGTGATATCGCACGTGCGCATCTGCGCTGGGGAGATGGGCTACCAGAGGATCGCGAATATATTGCGAGAAAGCTTGCCGGAGAAGAGAGGGACAATCCCAGAGGGAGACCCCGGTCAGTGGAGCATGGAAGAGGGTACGTACACTGCTAGCAGCGAAGACGCAGAGAAGGTGCTGGGCTTGCATTTCATTACGGCGGAGAGCACGATTGGGGACTTTGCTCGTCAACTCGCAAGTATTGAGGCTCGGGGTGGGCAGTGAAGCACGTGGGCAGTCTTTTTTCTTTGTATATACCTTACTCGGGGGATTGAAACATATAAGGGCCGAATAGGGCTCCGGAGCTAGAACGACCAGCTTGTCTCTACTTCGCAATCTGGATCGACTGTGTGTGGCAGTAGGAAAGTAGACCTTGTTTGCCCATTTCACCGCCTACTCCGCTGAGTTTCTGCCCAGCAAACCAGCCAGCATGGTGTGGTCTCTCCGACATGTTGATCCAGACTGTTCCGGACTCGAGCTGCTTTGCAATCCGCTGTGCTCGGGTGAGATCAGGGGTGTAGACGGATGCACCGAGTCCGGCATTATCAAGGTTTGATCGAGCAATGACGTCCGCTTCGTCTGTCCACGATAGCAACGGAATCACGGGACCTAAGAAAATGTCAACTTCTGTAAGGAACGTTTCACGGGTAATGACCTACCAAATTGCTCCTCTGCGACGAGGAAAGAATCCTCTGGAGGCTTGGACACAATCGTGGGTGCGATCCAGAAGCCTTTCTTGTCCGACAAGGTCTCGCCTCCGGCTACAATGTTGTAGTTGTTCTTCTTGCAGTCTTCGATTATCCCCATACAACGATCGTAGTTCACCTTGTTGGACAAAGGGCTGAAAACAGCCGGTGCCATAGGATCCTCGGTAATGGCGTACTTCTTGATCTCCTCCTTCAACATCTCGAGGAAACGGTCGTAAATGGAATCGTGGACGTAGATTCTCTTCGATGCAACGCATACCTGGCCGGCATGAAAGAGACAGCCTCCCGCAACCTTGGACACTACCTCAGCCAGGTCAACGTCCTCGCAGATTATGGCAGCATCGTTGCCGGCCAGTTCGAGTAAGACCTTCTTCAGCGTCTTGGAGGCATTCTGCATGATCCTTTTGCCGACATTGGTCGTGCCGGTGAAGGAGATGTGAGATATCCCGGGATGAAGCGTCAACTGTTCCCCAAGGTCGGCACCGCCGTTGAGAACTTGGTAGACACCTGGGGGCACAACAGACTGCGCGAACTCGCAGGCCTTCATGATCGTGTATGGCGTGAAAGGCGACGGCTTGATAATTACGCAGTTCCCAGTGGCCAGCGCAGAAGCAATCTTTACTGCACTCAGGATCAAGGGAAAATTCCAGGGCGAGATTGCCGCAATAACACCGTAGGGGGCATGCGTTGCGATGATCTTGATATCCGCATCCTCAAACTGAACCTCGTCCTCAAGCTGCACATCCGCTAAGCTACGGTTAGACAGGGCTTTCTGTTATCACAGGGAGGTGTTGTACTTACCATAATACTCAAAATGGAATGCGGCTCGTTCAACTTCAACCTGTGCCATTAGTCTCGACTTGCCAGTCTCCTTCATAAGGATCGTGGACAGCTCATCGACATTATCCAGCATATTCTGTCGGACGGCCAGGAGCAAGTCTCGGCGGTCTGCGTTTGTGCTCTTCCGCCATGATTTGAAGGCAGTGAGGCCAGCTTCGACCGCGTCATCGAGATCTTTGGCGGTAGCGACGGGGACGTCCCAGAGGTTCTCCTCGGTTCGCGGGTCCACGACCTGGTGCACTTCTTCGGCACTCCGGCTTTTACCGCCGATGACATTGAAGAACTGAAAGCCCGGCTGGGCGCTGTTTGTAGCTGAAGGCATCTTGGAACGGGTTTCACGGAATCGCTTAAGTCTCGAGAGTCAAGGAAGCTGCGGACTATTGTAACGAATCCAGGAAAATTTGTAGGAAGAGATCGGTTACACAACGTTCAGCCAGAACGGGTGTTTAGGATCATGTACCGCGCGTTAGCCAGCAAACAGAGGTAACCGGCTTCTATCCCATGCCCTTTTGCCAGAATGAGGGGAAGGGTTGAACTGCCGAAGGCTGCCCCAGACAAGCCAGACAAGCCAGACAAGCCAGACGCCATGCCATGGTGAGGGGATCCGCAGCCAAGGGCAAGACGTGGTCAGAGATTGAGCACCGAAATGTGATGTGGACTGTCTCCCTTTAAACCCTCCTTTTGTGGAGTTGCATCCCCGATTCAAGATCTGGATTGCACCGCGAGCTGCGATGCCGGCCCGACGAACGATACAGAAGTGACCGGACCCGCAATTTGGGCTTGGTGGATTCTTCACGATGCGGTGATGTTATAGTAGCGAGTTCTCGTCATCATTGGAGGACGCCATTGGACAACTATACTAATGCTATAGCCCGTCCGACGTTGACCGCGGAAATAGACAACGTTGCGCCGTAACTTCGCTGCATGGATGACGCTCCAAACATCAGGATGCGACCTGTTACAGACAAAAAAGCACCATGGATGCAGCTGGGGAAGTCTTGGCTTGCTGGAGCGACCGAACTGGCGAAGTGTGGGCGGCTTCAGAGGCTTTGGCCCCCCATGACTGGCCAACGGAGCCGGCCGAAGCAGTGCGGTCTTGGTGGGGTTGGCCCCCGCCACTGCCCGCCGTTGACCGCCTGTGGGCTCTAGGGGTCTGGCGCGGACAGGCACACTAATCGTGTAACCTTCCCCTATCAGGGTGCTAAGCTGACTTTCCCGTGCTCTGATTTGCTCGAGGGTGGCAATCTGTAGCTTATCCATCTCCATGACTATCGGCCCTGCGTCAGTACGTGTCTGGCACCTGCAGGTCGGGACCCGGCGATTCGATGGTGGGCAACTGGAGGCGTTTAAAGCTCCCTTGCCACCCCACCTCGGTGCGACTCGATCCTGTGTAAGGTCAAGAAGCACGAGATAACGGCGAACAAGACACTACGTTCCTGTCGCAGACGACTTGCGATCACGCGAAGGAAAGATACCATACGAGTCACATCATATGAAGTAAGATCCCGACATACAGGGACCAGAGACAACTCTTGGAGCGGCCACGGCCTGTCATACTCTTCGGAGAGCAGGGGGGTAAACCGACCCACGCTTTGCACGTCAGCACAACGCAACCATGGCACCAATTGCTATATCACCAGAGAGAGACCCGGCGCCGAGCCTGAAGACTGCCTACCATGATACTATAAGGTTCTTCCTCAATGGAACGCGGGTGGTCCTTGACGAGATCGACCCCGAGGTCACGCTGCTAGAATACCTGCGCGGCATTGGCTTGACCGGCACCAAACTGTAAGATAACACTGCGACCAGTCCTATGGGACCAGCTGAACTGACATGTTTCGACAGCGGCTGTGCGGAAGGCGGCTGTGGCGCATGCACAGTAGTTATCAGCCAGTATAACCCGACGACAAAGAACATTTACCATGCGAGCGTTAACGCCTGTCTTGCCCCGCTTGCCAGTGTCGACGGGAAGCATGTAATCACGATCGAAGGTATCGGCAACGTCAAGCAGCCGCACCCAGCCCAGGAACGGATAGCAAAGAGCAACGGAAGCCAGTGCGGATTCTGCACACCTGGAATTGTTATGAGCTTGTACGCGCTGCTCAGGAATAATGACAGCCCGAACGATCACGACATTGAAGAGGCCTTTGACGGCAATCTCTGCCGATGTACCGGATACCGCCCGATCCTAGATGCTGCTCAGACTTTCAGTGTTGACAGAGGTTGTGGTAAAAGCACCTCGAACGGTGGCTCTGGCTGTTGCATGGAAAATGGCAATGGCCCCAATGGCGCCAGTGGTGGATGCTGCAAGAGCAAGAGCCTCGATGACGGCCAACCTATCAAGAAGTTCACACCGCCAGGCTTCATTGAGTATAATAAAGATACAGAGCTCATCTTCCCACCTACACTGAAGAAGCATGAGTTCAGGCCATTGGCCTTCGGGAACAAGCGGAAGCGATGGTACCGACCTGTCACGCTGGAGCAGCTGCTCGAGATCAAGAGCGTGTACCCTGACGCCAAGATCATCGGTGGTAGCACCGAGACCCAGATTGAGATCAAGTTCAAGGCTATGCAGTACCCCGTCTCGGTGTTCGTGGGCGATATTCCTGAGCTCCGACAATACAGCTTTAAGGACGATCACCTCGAGATTGGCGGGAACGTCATCCTGACAGATCTGGAGAACATATGCCAAGAGGCCCTAAAGCACTATGGACCTGTCCGTGGTCAAGTCTTCGAGGCGATGTACAAGCAGCTCAAGTATTTCGCTGGTCGGCAAATCAGGAACGTCGGCACGCCGGCAGGAAATCTTGCTACGGCCTCTCCCATTTCCGACCTCAACCCTGTTTTCATGGCTGCAAACTGTGTCTTGATTGCAAAGTCGCAAGCTAAGACCACTGAGATACCAATGTCGACCTTTTTCAAGGGCTATCGACGAACAGCCCTGGAGTCTGACGCAATCATCGCATCCATTCGCATCCCCCTTATGCAGGAGAAGGGCGACTATTTCCGGGCTTACAAGCAAGCTAAGCGCAAGGACGACGACATTGCTATTGTCACTGCTGCTCTGCATGTAAGTGTCGACGAAAAGGGGACCGTCGAGCAAGCCAACCTGGTCTACGGAGGCATGGCGCCTTTCACCGTAGCTGCCAAGAAAGCCAACGAATATCTCGTTGGCAAGATGTTCGCTCACCCAGAGACGCTGGAAGGTGCTATGAGCGCACTGGGCTCTGATTTTGATCTCAGTTTTAGTGTCCCTGGTGGTATGGCCTCGTACCGGAAGTCTTTGGCGCTCAGCTTCTTCTATAGGTTCTACCATGAGGTGCTTGCCGGACTGAACACTGCAAGCGAGCATGGCGATAGTCAAGCTGTGGAGGAGCTCGAGCGAGAGCTATCGAGAGGCTACGAAGACCGTGAAGCTACAGCGGAGTACGCGAAGGATACTATTGGCAAGCCAGCCAACCATGTTGCGGCCTTGAAGCAAGTCACCGGAGAGGCGCAATATACCGACGATATACCCCCCTTGAAGAATGAACTGCATGCGGCCATAGTATTCTCGACACGGCCACACGCCAAAATCGTCTCCCGCGACTACTCGGCGGCTTTGGACATACCAGGTGTTGTTGACATCGTTGACAAGGATGATCTGCACAACCCAACTGATAACAAATGGGGAGCACCAAACTTTGATGACCTATTCCTCGCGGAGGACGAAGTCTTCACTGCAGGTCAACCAATAGCAATCGTTTTGGCTACATCTCAAGCAAGGGCTGCGGAAGGTGTGAGAGCAGTAAAGATCGAATATGAGAACCTTCCTGCCATCTTCACGATGGAGGAAGCTATCGAGAAAGAAAGTTTTCATAAGTATTTCCGATATATCAAAAAGGGAGATACAGAGGAAGCTTTCAAGAACTGCGATTACACCTTCTCTGGAGTTAGCCGGATGGGCGGCCAGGAACACTTTTACCTGGAAACGAACGCATGCCTGGCTATTCCACACCCCGAAGGCGAGTTTGAAATTTGGACCAGTAGCCAGAACCCCACGGAAAGGTAAGTTATCGTTCATTTCTCTTATCGCTAATTGATAGCTGACTGTTGTTCAGTCAAATGTTTGCTGCTAGAATCCTCCAAGTTCCTGCGAACAAAGTGGTAGCCCGTGTCAAGCGCCTTGGTGGTGGATTCGGTGGCAAGGAGACGAGATGTGTGCAGCTCAGTACCATCATGGCACTGGCAGCCCAGAAGACCAAACGGCCAGTCAGGTGTATGCTCAACAGAGATGAAGACATGGTCATGTCGGGACAGCGACATCCTTTCATGGCCAAATGGAAGGTTGGCGTAAATAAGGATGGGAAACTCCAAGCACTGGATGTTGACGTGTTCAACAATGCCGGATGGTCATTTGATCTCAGCGCTGCAGTTTGCGAGCGAGCGATGACACACATTGACGGCTGCTACAAGATACCAAACGTTCATATTCGTGGACGTCTTTGCAAGACGAACACCATGTCGAACACAGCATTCCGTGGCTTCGGTGGTCCACAAGGCATGTTCATTGCGGAGTCATACATGTCTGAAGTTGCGGACAGGTTAGGAATGCCAGTGGAGGAGTTCCGCGAAATCAACTTCTACGGGGATAACGATCAAACTCACTTCAACCAGGGAATCGATGACTGGCACGTTCCCATCATGTGGAAACAAGTTCAGGAGGAGTCAGATTACGCCAATCGGCGCAAGGCGGTGACCGAGTTCAACGCAACGCACAAGTGGCGCAAGCGAGGTCTGGCACTTATCCCAACCAAGTTTGGCATTTCCTTTACTGCGCTCTGGTTCAACCAAGCCGGTGCTTTGGTTCACATCTACCACGATGGTTCCGTCTTGGTTGCGCACGGAGGCACTGAGATGGGCCAAGGTCTCCACACCAAGATGTCAATGATTGCTGCCGAGGCTCTTCAAGTACCATTGGAGGACGTTCACATCTCCGACACATCGACCAACACGGTTGCAAACACGTCCGCAACCGCCGCGTCCGCCTCTTCTGATCTGAACGGATATGCTATTTGGAATGCCTGCGAACAGATCAACGCTCGACTGGCGCCATACCGGGAGAAGCTTGGTCCCAAGGCTACCATGAAGGATTTGGCTCATGCTGCCTATTTCGACCGGGTCAACCTCAGTGCGAACGGATTCTACAAGACGCCTGAGATTGGCTACACCTGGGGAGAGAACAAGGGCAAAATGTTCTTTTACTTCACACAAGGTGTAACTGCGGCTGAAGTTGAGATCGACTGCTTGACTGGCACATGGTCGTGTCTCCGTGCCGATATCAAGATGGATGTCGGGCGCTCAATCAACCCGTCTATTGATTACGGTCAAATCGAAGGTGCCTTCGTGCAAGGCATGGGTCTGTTCACGATGGAAGAGAGTTTATGGCTGCGAAACGGCCCCATGGCTGGTAACCTCTTCACCAAGGGTCCAGGTGCTTACAAGATCCCTGGCTTCCGTGACATCCCCCAGGAATTCAACGTGCGTCTGCTCAAGGGTGTGACTTGGGAGAACCTTCGCACGATCCAGCGTAGTCGTGGTGTCGGCGAGCCACCACTCTTCATGGGTAGTGCGGTTTTCTTCGCTATTCGCGATGCCCTTAAGTCCGCGCGTGCAGACTACGGCGTCGAAGCCAAGCTGGCTGAAGAGGGAGGCGAGGGTGACGGGCTGCTCAGACTGGAGAGTCCAGCGACGCCCGAGAGGATCCGGTTGAGTTGCGTCGACCCTATCATGGAACGTGCCAGGGTGGCACCGAAGGAGGGGGAGAAGAGCTTCTTTATCGCCATCTAGGCTTCGCATATATTATAGAACAATGATTGAGCAGCGTTATAGCGGTGTAATAGCACACGACTAGGTTTCAAACATGTTATCTGGAAAGGTCTCAAGCCATATCTCGTGGTTTCATTTGTGGGGTAACCACGGAATAGACGTGAAGACGAGGCCCAGGGTAGACACATCGCGATCTCCTGAACCAAATTGCTGGCTTTAACTCGGTGTGTTTGCTAGGGAGGCATGAAAATCTCTTCCGTGAGCCTGCAAGCCTTCTCGTCCATGATCTGGCAAGACACCGTGGATGCCGGGGGCCATCAGGGGACTGTTTTGCTGTGCCGCTTTTGCGTGGTCGTGGAACTGCCTAAATTGGGTTGCCGAGCATGGAGCTAAGAATGATTCATTTACAATCATCAAACAGGATTGTAAGCGTATATCGAAGATATCACAATAGGCTTAAAAGTCAGGCAGAGCCACGCTATGGTCTTTTTTTTTTAAAAAAAACTGCACAAGGACAGTCTTGAATCATCTCCAACGGCAATTGCATTGATCAAGTCAGGAGAAGATGATGACAGAAAGCCACAACGAATCAATCCGCCTGTTCCCGTCTCCTCGGGTTACCAAGGCCACCTCAATACCACTATCCATACTGGACTCAACTTGCGCTCGTTTCGGAAATACCGGAGCGGTATGGCTTTTTGGCGCGCCAGAGTCTGGACAACAGGAAGTTGGCAGGGAGTTCGTTGATACCCTCAAGTCCTCTTTCGTCGCTACCTTGAGCGATTTCCCTCAATGGGCCGGCCAGCTCCACTGGGCGCCCTTCCGCTTGGGTGGCCATCACACGGAGCGCTTCAACCGTGCTATGATCACATACGGCTGTGAATCAGATCCCGGTGTGGAGTGGAATGTTGTTCACCATGATTTCACCCTCAATTCGATCCTCCCGGGTTCGTCTGAGGTATTGCACGGCGTTTGGTTGGGCGACACTTTCCCTCAGGGGGGGTTGATCTCGCCGCGTCGGATGGCTCTCTCCAATCTGAAGGACTGTGAAGGGATGCCTGGGATGCAGGTGCAGATCAACGTCTTCGCATGTGGTGGATACGGAGTTGGCATCAAGCTGGCACACCCGCTCGCCGATGCGAGTTCGATGATGGTCTTTGTGCACCAATGGGCCGCGAAGTCGCGCGGATTGTTTGGCGAACCAAGTTCTTCGCTGTTCGACGGCCCAGTGTTTGATCCTTCTCAGCTCGATTCTCGGGCAGCAGGGCATATTGACGGAGACGCATTGGATGATAGCATAGCGCAGACTGCGCGCTCGTTGCCTCTGCATCGGTTTAGCTGGTGGGATACCGATGAACCTGGGTACTCGCCGTGGCTCGTCGCTTCTACGAAGAATTCAATGCCGCCCGCGGATGTATTGGATCAAATGACTGTAGCACCGTCAACGATAGGGCCCTGGAGAACCTGGGACTTGACCAGGCCTGTATCATGGGGTCTGCTACATTTTACTGGGCGAGAGCTCCTTCACCTGAAATCGCTCGCATTACAAGGCGTCCCTGAGGGAACCACAATCTCCCAAACAGATGCACTTATGGCAGTCATGTTCCGTCTGATAACTCGTTCAAGAGCTTACACACAGGCTGATGACGACGAGGTTTTCCTAAACGTTACGCTTGACGCCCGCCGCCGGGTTTCACCGCCGTTGTCAGAGACATCCATTGGATCACCTTTACTGCTCACACACGTCAAGGGTCTGGCATCAGCTGTCCGTAGCGCAAGCATTGGCGAGCTAGCTTTGAGATTGCGAACGACAATTCAACTCTTTACACCGGATAAGATGGCCGCTATACTCCATGATGCGGCGTATGAGGTGTCGCCGCAGCGCCTGTGGCTAGGCTTTATAGGAACGTTGCACATCATTGCAACTTCATGGCAAAGATTGAAATTGTATGAGGTGATTTTCGATAAGGGCGGCAAGAGACCCCAATACGTTCACTCGGTCATGGATAAATGTGACGGTACTTTGGTGATACTAGATCCCATCACTACGGATGGCGGGGTGGACATTGCCCTGTACCTGGATGCTGAGGCGATGTCGCATTTCAGGGAAGAGCTGCGCAAAGAAAGGAACGAGATGGCAGCGCGCATGTGACATCTCAGGAAACGATTGTCTCATTACTAATGTATGAGGCTCGGCCTTCGCTCCCAGACGTCGATGACTCCCAAGATCGAGATTGTCTTGAGTAGACTAAATTTTGGAGGTGGTGAATAATCAGTATGGGAGGGATCGACTCCACGCTTCGGCGTTAGGCGAGATCCCCGCTGTTATTAGAAACCAGCATAGATACTTCAGCAGCACTCCAACTTCAAAGAAGGGTGCAAATAATCTCGAAATCTTGGTATATAAAGATTTCTTACGATCGCCGAGGATTGTAATCCCTACCATATCATTCCTGAATCCTCTTTCATCCCAATGTTGGCCATCACTGGAGCATCGGGCAAGCTTGGCGGTGCCACACTGTCCGCTTTGCTGTCCTACAAGCTGGTGCAACCGTCGTCCATCGTCGCCATCACGTCGTCGCAACCTGAGTCTAAGACATGGACCACGCTTGCCTCTAAGGGTGTCAATGTTCGCCACGGGACCTTCGACGATGCGTCAACGCTAGAGACTGCGCTCCAGGGGTGCACCAAGTTCTTTCTCGTCTCAACACCACGGATCGAGTTGGACTTCAATGACGCACCAGAGGGCCAGGGCCGCGAGAAGCATCACATGGCCGCCATAAATGCTGCACGAAGAGCCGGCGTCAGACACATCTACTATTCCTCGCTAGCCTTCGGTAACCCCAGCAAAGCCGGCGTTATGCGTGCGCATATACGGACAGAGGCCTACTTGGCGTCACTCAAGGATGTCAAAGTGACCATCATACGTGAAGGGCTGTATAACGAGTCCTGGCCACTTTACCTGGGATACTACGACCCAAAGGGTGACGATAGAGAGACCGTGCCTTTGGCGGGTGATGGGAAGATCTGCTGGACGGCCATTGACGACCTCGGACTCGGCAACGCACTGGTCCTGGAAGCGCCGAGTGATAACTATGCCGGGAAGACGTTCTATCTGTCCACCGGACCAGATACGGCAAAGACAATGCAGGATGTTGCAGCCTTGGTTGCTAAGAACAGGAGTCAAGCTGTAAGTGTGGAGCTTGTCGGACGAAAGGGCCATGAGGACTTTTACATCAAGACGAGGAACATGGATGCTCCGGCAGTTGAGTGGTGGTCGAGCACTTATGACGCCCTACGGGATGGGGAGTGTCTTATCAATGACCCAACCTTGACGAAGTTGTTAGATTCAAAAGGCAGGAAGGCGATCCCAATGGAGGGTACCGTGGCTGCGATGGTACGGGGATGAGTTGAAGATCTCGGTGCTCATTGCATTTGACTTGGATACCCATGGACGAGGATAGCCACCTAAATTGAATCAAACCTATATATGTAACCAATCCATACGTTTTCTCCTTGAACACGGGAAATACTGGCCATTGACTTCGCGAAGCTAGCATACCACAACGTCAACCCGTCACATACTAACTAGATATGGGCTTAAGCAGTTTCTGCAGATCAACACACAACTTTGTAGGACCTGGCGGCCGACACATTTGCACATTTTGTTTTGTTGATGACCTGCAGCGACGAACCCGTACAATTCGACCCATCGTATGTAGCCACTATGTAGTAAAACAGTCAGACTCCTTCTTGATCCACGCTAGATCATTGGGGGCTTACATTCGCATGCATACCCATCGATTGGGTTCGGGTATGTGACCTGAATGTATTGATAGGCATTTTCTGTGCCGTCGTTTCGATTGAACCTCAGTTCGTAGCAATTCTGGTCTTGCAGGTGGTTTCCAGGCTTCATGGCCCATCTGCACGATTGTGCGCCTGCTGGTGGGTATGTGACGTTTGGCAGCACAAACTGACCGGCGGCGGCAGAGGTGAGGACTGTTGCAAAAAGAAGAAACTTCATTGTTGCCAAAACTTAGGCATCGAAGAGAAATTATGCTTGAGATGTGTGATGTGGTAATAATAACACCCCTCTTCTTTATCGTATCGTGGAAACATGGTAATGATCAGGGAGAGTCCGAGAGACGCATTGCTTTTATATTAGAGGAAAGACGTTGAGCCATCTTAATCACGTGGATGATTCAGCAATACTGCAGTCTGTGTAAGGCAAACATTTTCACCCAAATAACGATTTCCGCCGCGGAGGAGTTCCCGAGACCTTTCCATACCCCTCCGCCGACTTCAAAGTACTTCAACGTGCGACAGTACACAAGGGACTATTTGGAGGCCACGAGACCTTACGACATGATGAGCACAGAATGGCCGAAGCTTTCTTTCTTTCAAGACCTGCTGTCAGCTTTCGGTCTTGTTTTTGAAACGGTGAGTGTAACTCCTTTGGTTGTATCGCGATCCTACCATGGTGCCCCTATTGGACTGTGAGGAGATTTTATCGTTAAAGTTATGAGTTCGCCTTTCGAAAACCCCACATGAGAAGTGGTATAACGCAGGGTCAAATGCACAATGTTAGGTCATGTGGTACTACAAAAAGTTGGACGTGCAAAATCTGGCGAAGTATCAAGGATGCCGACACCACTTCCTGGACTTTGATCGCCAAGGGGAGCATGATTAGATAGCCTTATGAGGAGTTTGACGAAAATGAAGATACATACACACATCTGCATAGTTGGCTTTGTATCTGTTCCTCGGTGGAGAAAATAATGGCTGACGCACTAAGCATAACTTTGGCCAAAAAGTCAACCATCATCCTGTGTCTTGGTTGCAGGAACGTGACATAATTCTGGCAAAGTACTATTTACGCCTATCAGACTTAGAACAGGTCATCCTCCTTAATGAGCACAGATCGGTCCAGGTGGTTGGGTGATGATGACTGTATGCCCGCCAGGTGAAGGGTCAGCTCAAGGTCACCCAGCAGTGACTTTAAAACATGCGAAGTGCCTTCTTCGCCTCCTAGCACTAATCCATAAATGTAAGGCCTCCCGATAAGACACATTTTGGCGCCTAAAGCCATTGCCTTGGCAATATCTGCACCACATCGAATACCAGAGTCAAAGAAGATCTCCAACTTGTCTCCCACGGCATCGACAATTCTGGGCAGGACACCCAGCGAGCTGTTTCCTCCATCGCTTTGTCTTCCACCATGGTTGCTGACCACGATACCCTGTACCCCTATCTCGACACATTTCTTCGCATCTTCAACGGATTGGATGCCTTTGAGAACAATGGGGCCCTTCCAGTGCTGCTGCAGGAATTTGATATCTTCCCAACAATGACTCATTCCAGGGAATACAGTCCTCGTCCACTCTGCCACCGCTGCTTCGAGATCGTCGTCAACCTCGCAACCGTGCTTCTCCTTGAAGTGAGACCGAAACACGGGGTCGGTGAGACCAATTGCCACTCCAATCTTATCTGACCGCAAAAAAGGGTTGTAACCATTGTCCATGTCGCTCGGTCGCCATCCAAGAATGTATGTGTCAAGGGTTACGAAGAGTGCCGAGAAGCCGGCCTTCTGTGCACGGTCAAGGATCGAGACAGTGATATCATTGTGGTCATTTGGTGGCCAGTACAGCTGATACCATCGTACTCCATTGCCATTCGCCTTAGCCACATCCTCGATGCTCGTGCTGCTTGCCGTACTCATGATGAATGGAACCGACTGTTCCGCAGCTGCCGCAGCAGTCGCGATTTCACCCTCAGGGTTGAAGATTCTCTGCACGCCGACAGGCGCACAAGCGATTGGAAACGGCAACTTTTGCCCAAATACGTTGACTGAGAGGTCTGGAAACCCATCATATTTCACAAGCCGTCGTGGGACGATGGACCACCGCGCGAAGGCTTCCCTGTTCTTGCGTGCCGTCTCCCCGGTTCCAGCTGATCCCACAACATAGCCCTTGCTCTCAGCAGACATACGTTCGCTCGCTAGTCTCTCCCATTCTTGAGGTTGAAAGGTGAAAGGCGGTCGCTCGTACCTCAGACCCTTCTGATAGATCAACTGTTCATATTCAATGGGGTTGGGGTCAACATGCTTCGTCATTTTTGGGCGTAACACGGCCCCATGATGATGAGTCGAAGACATCCTGTAAGACAAATACTTCAATAATGTTTCGAGCTTTGCGTGGCGAACATCCGTAACTTTAGACGATGGAAAGGTGGTATTTATAGGTATTCAGATGTGGATCTAAGCGATGCCAAGCCACGTCATACTACAATCCACCATGAGCATTCGCTTATTCATCAAACCATTTAATTTACACCTAAAGCTTCAAAATTAACTATTGGAATATCCAATCAGTCACTAGTATTGTTTGCAATTCGGAATTTCTTGGTACCTTACCGGGGTTACTTGCAAAGCCGATATCGACGTCATAGAACGCTGAGTAAGCCACGAATACACCGGACTATCCGCCTGACGGAGCTGCTCTGAAATAATTTTACTCGCTCTATACTGCTCGCGCACTGCACGATGACTTATTCAAGTAGTTAAACTCGGTATAGTATAATTCGAAAGAAGCCCTTCAGGCAGTCTCGTGACGAATATTGCGCATTGACGAGGTTAGAAGGAGGATCAGGTCTGGCAATTCACATGTGTCAAACCAGCGCGAACTGATTTCACATCACGTAAACGTACGACTTACTTTCAGAACAATCACCATATTCACCAGTAATCTTAGCGTAATATCGTCAATACGAGTTTGCAGGCAAAATCTCCTGGAGCACGTAGAAGGAAGCGCTCTTGGTCTGTCAAGAAAATTTCTACCAAACGAAAGCAGAACGACAGCAAGCAAATCGTGCCTTGGTATGGTTAGATTTCAATATTTCATACATTCAAGGTCATTGCTGAAGTAAATCGGATGACATGATGGTCAGATATGTTGCCAATTGTGACCAAAACCAAACCATGGCTACCTAGGTATTTACCGGCTTGCGGTAATGGCACATCTGTTCGCTTCTTTGTCGTGTTGACTCATTACGAAGAGGCTAACGAGCCGTTAAAAATAGCCAGTTTGAGTGCAGGCTTAGGCGACTTTTTCGTGCTTGTTTGTCAAACCTGCATTCAATCGTGCAAAGATTTCTCTTATAATATTATGGAATTTTTAATATAAGCCGAAGATCTTTAACAAACAATTTAGCAAGTCGTACAGTCCTGACTTGGTGCATCACGAGCAAATAATCCATGACCTCCTACTGAACTGATTACTGTCTTTGATATCGTCATGTGAAATGATAAGAACCTAATATCGTACTAGTTCCTTACCGAAGCAACCATTATTTAATGACTCTGTGTGTTAATCGATTTACTGTTTAGATAGGAACTTAGCTGCTGCATCTTTGGCCATCTTTGAAGCTAAGGATGCGAGCGCCTTTATTGGACAGCGTGCTAAGTAGGCATTCACCATGGACGGATTGCCCGTCGACAGCAGACGTCACCGCATGCGAACCAGATCAACGCCGTTCAATGGCGGATCTTGAATCATGTTACTTCAAGGTAACTCGGATATGGTCTATCTTGACACCCCTGACTGAACGATAGGTAGGAGTGGAATATCTATTATGATATTTATTGACTTTGTCTTCTACGAGACAGACCATGAGCGCGGGGTCAGTAAGCTCGTCATGCCATTTGGAAGCCTCAGGACACAAACGGAGTCGATCTCTTGGCGACTTGGACAGTATTTCTTTCAAGTAATGACGGTGACTTACCTGCCTGATCGTTGTGCCTAGATCCAGCTGGACAAGATGGATGGAATAGACAAGTTAATCTATGCTAGTTCTGCCACCCGCAGATTTAGCGAGGAGTAGCTTTCTACAAAATACTTTTCTTGACCCTATGATCGACCCACCGTTTATCTTTACTTACCCAAGACTAAGTCTATCGAGTTCATCCCCAAAATACGGGGATATCATCGCCGCAGGGATCCGTATCCAATCGCTATGTATATATACAAACCTTTACAAAGCACAGGGATTCTGGAAGGGGCATGGCTTGTCGTGTGGATCTCTCGTTTAGGGCAAACGACGGCGAAATGAGATAATCAATCTACGTAAGTCTGTATAAGTCAAATATGTTTTCATCTAGTGACTGACAAGGGTATTTAAAGTAGGGGTGCGTAGTTCGAAAGGCGGACGGAGGATTTTCCTATAAACTTTGAATTGCGGTAGAGTTTTCTTTAATTATGCATACCATCAGACTGCATCTTCCGTCTTGATAATATTTTTGCATAGTAGCTAGCCCTAGCCTCGTTACGGCGTGCTGAATTTTAATTTTCGGTCACTCTTAACACAATATGTGATCGAACTTTGATTGTTGCTGCCCGGGAGAGGATTTTTGATTGTTGCTGCCCGGGAAGGATTTTTGGTTGTTGTTGCCTGGGAAAAAATTGACTGTGCTCAACATTCTCGTAGGCGCACGATTCACTTCCTGTGGTATCTGTGCCAACGAATAAACAATAATTGAACAGCTGATTGTTTCTTCACTCGAGCTAGGTTCCATTTACGGAAGCGGGCTGGCCACTTCGGTTTTCTTCGCTTCCCATCACAAGTTCCTGTGTTTCTTCCACCATTCTTGTTCACATCGGGACGAGCCCCCGAGCCCACTATCTCTCATCCTGACCTCAGCTGTATTCTTCAGTTCTTAGGACCTGCACCTCGCATCACCGTTCTTTTCACGGGTGATCGAGAATGATCACTTAAATATCATAATGGATCGAAATTCTAGCAACCCGCACTCTGGCGCTTCACGCCGCAGAGGTAAGACCGACATCCTGGCTGGACGATACAAAGCGAGGAAATGGAAATTCAATTTGTGAACGAATTATCCATGCTGATTAAATAGCAGATCAAGCAGCAATGTACACTGATGACATGGGACGGTATCTGCGCCTCCCACGAGTACTCAACGCCCAAGAGGACCACTTCTATACTCAAACTTCCGAGATGAGCGCTTGGATGATACCAGGAAGATGGTCAAAAACCCTCAGCGTTGCCGCTACCCCATATCACGATTTCACCAAATGGTCTACCAGTCCTAGCGATACATGGTCGGCAACAACAGTTGGCGGACCTCAGTTTCGCACATATTCTGGGTCTAGTGCGGAATGCGTTCAAGCGGACAGCTCTTCAAACCTAATGTCATGTCGACGCGATGGGCAAAATAATGTCATCAATTCTACCGTCCGTGCTGAGCAAGACACTGCTCCTCTGCTTACCCCCACAGGATATCTATACGATCAAACCAATGCCATCTTCAATCTAAACAGCTCACTTCCAAGCCACCTAGTCCACAGGTCTCTTGGTAGTCAGCTTATCACCGCCATGGACTATTCTTCCAACACTTGGCCGGCCAACGTTTGCCGAGTCCAAAGCCTTCACGGAGACCAGCCCAACATGCTTCCTCAAGATCACCAGATGAAGACAACACTAGGGTCGAACTGTCTCATTAACAGGCCTAGCCCCAGAGAATTGGTCATCGACACAGATACTGTTACCACCAGCAATAGCCGTGGATACCGTGGCAACCTAAGACTCGAGCGCAACCGCGACGCAGACATACCCGACGAAGAGAACTGTAGATTATGGCTTACTGGTATACCACCAGACACAGATTACGCCCAATTGTTATCGTTTCGGAATGTGGGCCCAGTATACGCCTCGCATCTGACAGAGCCGCAGTTGTATACTCGTCAATCGGACGGCATTGATGTCTACTCACGAGCAGCGTCCATTACATTCTTTCGTGCTGAGGATGCAAACCACTTTCTCCGCGACCACCAAGAGAGAAACTTCCAGATCGACGACTGGAAGATAGACATGAGGCGTCATCGGATACGCACCCGCTCCACGCAGATCCGTGGCAGATCACGCATCTTGCTGATCAAGGGCGATCCGGCGGTAGTGCACCCCCGGGCGCTGGACTCGATCATTCGAAATATCTGGCAAATCTATTACGACGTCGACTTCCTCCAGTACGAGGAAGCGAATGGATGTGGCCGGTTGGAGATTGCATTTGGAAGTTTCAGGGCACAGGCGGAGCAGGTCGTTTGTCGCCTCCAGAATTTCCGCCCTCAACGGATCGTCGTTGAGTATCTCAAAGACCCGTGTGCGGGATTTGGGCCCTGATTGACAATGATAGCACTCAATATACGCATTTTGACCATACTAGTTGTAATTATTTGACATCAACTGTAGTTCTACGGTATATATACGGGAGAAATTCTTGCATATCTATAAATGTTCTACCAACCGCAGCACCATCCTACTGACCCCAAGCCGCCTTAACCTAAATGTCCATCCAATATGTATATCATGCAAATGCACCAGTACCGCCACCAGTCTGATGACCTCCTTCGTACGGTCCGCGCTCCTGACCCAGCCGCCGTTGATATCGTCAACCCACCGGTCGAACCTGTACACGAATCGGGCGGCATGGAGATCCGGACTCCAGTGCTCCTTGTCCGGCTGTGCTTGAGTCCACGACCATTGCACTCGAGATGTGATGCCTGGTGAGCCAGTAAGCTGCATGAGCCAGAGGATGTTTTGCAGTCTAAAGGGGGCATGTTCCGGGGCCGAGTTGCCGCCGATGCCTTCCTGGTACTCGAGGAAGATATCCAGGACGAACTCGCACTGGAAAATCATCCGGGTTTCCTTGAGAGATAGACCTAGGAGACGGTTTAGCTGGACTATTGAGTATACCATTGCGTACCCATGAATAGCGAGGTTGATCTAGTTAGTTCCAAAGAATGCCTTATTTGCTAACGACAGCGACTTGACTTGCCAATAGAACGAGCGAGTATAGTAGAACATGACATAGGGTTTCTTGGGTTCCTTTATAGAGTTCTATTGATCATGACGATCCTGTCCCGGTGATATTCTCTTATTGTGAAGTGAGTGAATCTTACTCGGCTACGCTCAGCTCCTATCCAAGTAACTCACGTACACTCAACCACTGACTGGTACCCCTTTCGTGCGACCGAGTCCCTCTTTTCCATAATAATCCATTGGGTATACACCGTCACTCCACTCCTGACGTTCCTCCAAGGCAATCAGCGCCTCGTAGGGGGTCAGGAGAGGTCGGGGAAACGCGTAGCCCCAGTCGATGCTCAGCCGCGGGCAAGCGACCTGCACCCAGCATTCGACATCACTCATCAGAGCGAGCTTTCCCGGGAAGATCTCGCTCAGCAGCAGATTCACCCACGGGATCCCCATCTGCGTCAGCTTGCTCTCGATCAGGGCCATAGTGTGAGGATTGCCCTGGCGGCCCAGCGAGCCGAGAATGAGTCCCCATTTCTTGGCGCCCTTGGCTGTCTTGATCGCGTCCCGCCGCAGCGATTGCATCTCCTCGTGGCCGTACGTCTCGCGTGTCAGCTTGCGCGAGTAAGGGTCGTACCGGTATGCTGGTATGGACGGGTTGTGGATCATGATGCTCTCGAGGTGGAAACGGCCATCTCCCAGGTACAGAATCAGGTCGACCTTCTCGGTATCCGGAAGCCGTGGAGAAGTGCATCCTAAGATCTCACCCTTGGATAGGGGCGCGATCTGCGGGATAAGGATCTTGTAACCGGCCTTCTCCAGCGTTGAGCGCACACTGTGGATCGTAGCGTTGAACTGGATAGTGCCAACAATGGCGATGGTCTTTGGCGTCGCGAAATTGCGCTCCAATGTGGCAAGCAGATGCGATGTGTCGATGCTGATATCGACGAAGACGTACAGTGTCTTGATCTTGGTGACATCCACGGGTATCAGGCAACTGTGGGCATAGTGAACAAGCAGATCGCAGCCCAGCGCCCGAGCGGTGTAATCATCGATACAACAAGCGCCGTAGGTCACATCTCCCATGATAAGCGTTTCGATTCCAGGGCAAAACTGTGTAAGGATGTCCGAGATGGTCGTCGCAAAAAGGAGAAGACCCTCTGGCATCTGTAGGGCGACCTTCTTGGCACCCGCAGAGCGGATACGGTGGATGGTCTTTGGGATCTCGAAGGAGTAGTTGGCCGGAAGCAGAGTCATAGCCTCCTTGAGATTCGGGTCTTCCAAGATCTCTGGCGGGACCTGGTTCAGCAATCTTGGGGCCCTCCTGGGTTGTGCCACTGCCTCTTGTCAGTTCTCTCATGCCTCGTCATACCGGGGTGAGTGCCCAACCTTGAATAGCCCCGCTATCTTCAACTGAAGGCCCTCCGGCGCCATTGCCGGCTGCACTCGCCGCCGTCCTCCGTCCTACGAATCTCTTCTTCGGCTGCTTTTGAACAGGCGGACTGGGCGGCGCCTGCGCTTCTTCTATCTCGGCGGCGATGCCGAGATCCGTCTGTGCCCTATCTTCTTCCATAGTGGTACGGGGGGAACAGATGCCCCGCTTCTTGAATTCGACGACCCCTCCGTGAAAGTGTCGAAGTTGCAGTCGTCCTTGATAACGACCCTTCAAAAAGGACGTAATTCAAGCTACCGGATGGACTTGCTCTACAATTCACAAGACTAAACTTAGGCAGGCTCCTGAATGTTGGTCGTCTCCAGTCGTGCCCATGAAAATTTCGATTGTGGTGTGAAGGGGTGAAGGGTGCTCCACAAACGATGACTGGCAACCAGTTATGTATGAAAAAAGCAAAATGCGACTATCGAATACTCTGCAATACACAATACGAAATCATGGGAGTAATATACGATAACTTGCTGGGTCAATTCATGCACTCATTTTGAGATCTTGGATTTGTATCAATAGTCATTATCACTTAATCAGTACGAGCCCGACGAAGGCCGAGAAGGGTATATAATTAACGGCATTGCGATTGTCGTATCCATGACCCCCTATATCCCCTCGCATTATTCGTCATGGTGTCTACGTTCCCGCCGAATTTCTTGCTTTCATGCGATGGTGCTGTTGATGCTGAAGCGGTAGCTTGCTTGGAGCACGTACGGGTCACCACTGGGCTCGAAGATCTGCTTGCTTTGACGTTGCCACGAAGGTTGGTTGATAGCATCAATCCAGTCTTCGACCTCCATGACAACGCATCCGTACTGGGGAATGACTCTAGGGAAGTCGGCGTTATCCTTCAGACCTTGTGTCGTCTTCAGCGCCATACTGCCGTTCTGGCCGTTGCACGAGTACATCTGGAAGGCCTCCTGGTCGGAGTAAACATCAACCTGAATGCCCGACCAAGCAGAGGCGAGACGTGCAACAAAGCCGTCGGCTCGCCAGTCGTAAGGACCGTTCTGGGCGCGGTTCACGAGCCAGCAGTTGTCTGTATAGAAGCGTTAGACATAAGCATCTCACGGAAGGTTGGAGGGGAGCAGTGACTTACCATAACCAGTGCAGTTGAAACCGCAGTTGCCCTCGAGCTCTGGCTCGCCGAAAGACTTGCCGATCTGCTTCGGCGCAGTCCAGAAGTCGTTGACAGACCCGGGTTGGTTGGCAAGAATGTCTCCAGTTGGGATGAGAATGTTGTCAACGCCAACACGCTGGCCACTGTAGGGAAGGTAGAATGTGTGGTTCAGCGCAGTGCTGGTCTCGTTGTTGGCGAATCCGTCCAAGTTCCAGTAGGTGTGACTGCTGAGCATGATGGGGGTCTTCTTGGTGGTTGCCAATGCGATCATCTTGAAGTCCCAGGTGGAGTCGTGCACAGTGTACGTGACGTATGACACAACCTCACCAGGGAAGCCCTCCTTGCCATCCGGGTCGACAATGGAGAACGTGATGCTGTCCTCGGTATATGAAACGACGGTAAAGTTGCGGTAGTCCCAACCATCGGAACCACCGTGCAGGGTGTCCAAGCCACCATTCTCGTTTGCATCGACTTTGTACGTCTCACCGTCAATCTCGAATGTGCTGTTCTTGATACGGTTGGCATAGCGGCCTGGCACACCGCCAAAGTGCGGGTGCTGCTTATCGATCTCATAGTAGCTGGCATTGTCAAAGCCGGCTACGATGTCTCGCTGAACTCCATACTGGTCGTTGATCAACAGGTGCGTGATGGACGCGCCGTATGGGATGAAGGCTGCTTGAAGGCCTTCACTCTTGATCCAGTACAGGCCGTCCTTATCTGGGCCCAACGTGCTGTCCTGGGCGGATGCAATTGGGAGCAGTAGAGCCCCCAATGCGGTCAGGCGAGTATTCAAACGCATGGTTGCTGTTAGTCAGGGCTGCAGCTTGTAGACGGATGGTTCAAGACGGGTCGCGGAACGAAGCACGGAGATTCTCAGACCGCAGGCGGCTTGCGACTTATATGAACCCTCTGGGCGCGTTCAAACCACACAGACCCCTTCAGTGGAAAACTGGGAAGGGAAGCGAGAGGGAGCAAAGCAGGCATATAGACCAGGGACTGGGGATGGTCTTGAGATTACTTTCATTAAGCTTCTCCGGGGGCGAAGCTACTCCACTCTGCAAAAGTTGGGGTAACGACGTAAAATCATCGAGAGAATACATGGGGTAAGCAAGCGCTGATCGGTGACTGGTGCGTTTAGATTGGGGAACATGTGGTGCTACTGCGAGAACGCAGGCCTGTGGATAGCCCGACGTGGTATCAAGGCTACATAACTGGGAAACGTGCAGAGTTGCAGTCATCTCATCGACGGCGTCTCGTGTGACTGGCTCGCCCAGTTCCCATGATCAGTGGTGGTCGCGTCCGGCCCATGGTGACGGTTCGGTCAGGATGCAGATCCGACCAACTACAGACAAGAAGACCAGCGAGCCCCTGGACGAGTCGGATGGTCGTGACTGTTGCTCGGGTATCCCTAGTTTGCGTTGCTGTCCTACTGCAGCCGGGGACGGAGAAAGGGCTGGAGGGACTCCTCTCCGGATGACGCGCGAAGCAAGCAGATCGTCATTCGAGATCCCAGTCCGGCAAGCTTAGACGATTTAGCATGCTCATGTGTCTTACAGAAGCCTAAACATCAGCGCACGCTGTCAGACTGCCCGTCAGAACAGCATTAGGTTGGCTTGCTCCTGGAGCTGTCCTTATCTCATAACAGAGAGGGTTGAGAATGAGTATTGCCCCAGTCACCTGCGACATTTTTGGACCAGAACATTGTCTACGTCCGTAAGACTTGGTGAGTGTGAGCACCTCGAAAGATGTCGTCAGACTCGGGGAAACAAAACAAGAGAAAGCGGGTGGCACGAAGGATGGCTGCAAGGCTTGCCGGGTCCCCCCTGGCCCCCCTGTAGCCCTCATCGGCCCAAATCTCCTCACTGGACGCGGGGTCGATCCCCGGCGATCCAATTGGCGCATTTTTCTACCAGCCGGTGGTCGAACCCCCAGAAATCCTTCGAGAGCCCGCTAATTCCCCGCGTCGTCGGCCCTGAAGCATTGGAGGAAAACGCCGTGGCTGGAAACAAGCTCACCAGCAGGCGGGCCATCGGCCAGAAACGAACTGGTCTGCGTGAGGCGTTCTAACCGATGTTGATACCGGGTTTATTATGTGTAGTAGGCTACCAAGGCCATTGCTCGTCTGCAACAGGTGATGCCGTAGTGAGACACTACCAATCACACCCTAAGGTATAGTGTCTGAGACCAGATTAAGTTACAGACTCCATACGTTCGCTATACAGCTAGCCAGAGCCATTCGATCTTGTTGGATCCAGATGATGATGGCGTTTTTGAACAGCCAGAGCTGATTCCTCTAGGAGATCGCACGTTTAAAGAAATCCCTCCATGTCAAAATCAATGGAATCGCAGTCTTTACGGCCAAGGTTCCAAAGCAATGCAAGAAGGTGAGGACATCGGTGCAGGGCGCTGACGTGCATGGCGTTTGTCAATCACATGTGTCTGTCAGGGCATTGATCACCTCCCTGTATACTCTCGTTAACCTTCGTTCGCAATGCGCCACCGCAGACTTTTGGAAGACGGTCTACTCTATAGGAGCTAGTAGAGTGGCTAAGCAGATACTCCATTGGTATTCTATAGTAATCTACTGGGGACCTGTACGCTAGGATCAATGTACTCTGAGCACCTATAACGGCCCGCTAAGACATACCCTACCATAAATCACCACTTCGAGGTCAGGCGAACGACGTCAGAATCACAACAGGCACAGTCACTAGGTTGCACATTTGGTGAAATGGTCTTATAAACATATGAATTCCATTCTGCAAAACAATGCGTCGATTACTCTAGCTTGTACAAAACCCATTCCAGCCCTATCCACCTCCGTCCAACACTGACTGTTTATGCGTCAATCAGGTTCTCCTCCTGGTCTTCGGGGTGCGTCTTCTTGGTATCCTTGTCCTTATCCTTGCCCTTGGCGGCCGACCGTTGGTAGTACTCCTGGAGAACCTTGGCCGGGATACGGTTGAGCAGCTCTTTGGGGAAGATTCTGAGCAAGCTCCAGGCGAGGTCGAGCGAGTCGTAGATGCTTCTGCTCTCGTAGGCGCCCTGTGCGACGAATGTACGCTCAAACTTCTCGAGGAACTCCAGGGACAGCTTGTCTTCGTTGGACAGAGCCTCCTCACCAACGACGGCCTTCATGGCTGCGGCGTCTCGTCCAATGGCGTACTTGGCGTACAGCTGGTTGGACACATCACCGTGATCTTTGCGAGTCATGCCCTCGCCGATGGCAGACTTCATGAGACGAGACAGAGAGGGCAGGACGTTGATGGGAGGGTAGACACCACGGTTGTACAGACCTCTGTCGACGAAGATTTGACCCTCCGTAATGTAACCAGTCAAGTCGGGAATGGGATGCGTGATATCGTCGTTAGGCATGGTCAGGATAGGGATCTGGGTGATGGAGCCGTTACGTCCTTCGACACGACCGGCTCGCTCGTAGATGGTCGACAAATCCGTGTACATGTAACCGGGGAAACCACGTCGTCCGGGAACCTCTTCACGAGCGGCCGAAACCTCACGGAGGGCATCGCAGTAGGCGGACAAATCGGTAAGAATGACGAGGACGTGCTTCTCGAGCTGGTATGCGTAGTATTCGGCGGTGGTCAGGGCGAGACGAGGAGTGATGATACGCTCAATGGTAGGGTCGTTTGCGAGGTTGAGGAAGAGAGTGACGCGCTCCAAGCTGCCGTTCTCCTCGAAATCGCGGGTGAAGAAGCGAGCGGTCTCCAAGTTGACACCCATGGCACCGAAGACAATGGAGAAGTTCTCCTCGTGGGTATCGTGGGTGCCCTTGTTGGTGACACCGTGCTTCTGTGCCTGCTTGACAAGACCGGCCTGTCGACAGATCTGGGCGGCGATCTCGTTGTGTGGCAGACCGGCGGCGGAGAAAATGGGAATCTTCTGGCCTCGGGCGATCGAGTTCATGGTGTCGATGGTCGAGATACCGGTCGAGATCATCTCCTCGGGGTATTCCTACAGACAGTAAGCATCTAGGCAGCGCACCGAGTGTGAAGGCGTGTGCGCGTACTCTCGAGAAGGGGTTGATGGGCTGGCCGTTGATGTCGAGATAGTCCTCGGCCAAGACCTTGGGGCCCTTGTCAATGGCTCGTCCCGATCCATCGAAGATACGACCCAGCATGTCCTCCGAGACGCCGAGCTTCAAGCTCTCGCCCGTGAACTCGACCCTCGTCTTCTTGACATCGATGCCCGAAGTGCCCTCGAAGACCTGGACGACAGCGCGGTTTCCTGGCAAGGGGGGGTTGCGGCGTTAGGACCATGATGCGGGCAGCGACGGCTAGGGGGCGCGGTGCTGCTTACCTCGTGCCTCGAGGACCTGACCAGATCTCTCGGTGCCATCCGGCAGGGTCAGGGTGACGATCTCATTGTACCGCGGGAACTTGACGTTGTCGAGGATGACCAGCGGGCCGTTGACGCCTCCGACGGTGTTGTACCGGATCCGGGGCACGATGGAGTAGGACGACGACTCGCGAGGGTCGGCCATGGCTGGATGCGGGGGATGGGCGGCGGAAGACGAGACGATAGGTGGAAAGGGGAGCTCGCGCGCTCAGTCAGGTCGTTCTGCTGAGGGTGCGGTGCGGTGCGCGGATGGGGACTGATACCGAGCTGAGCTTCAACTTGGCCTGGGAGTCGGGAGCTGCTTGCCCAGAGCACCAGACTGACGTTGTCCCAGTTCCAGTTCCCAGCACAGCCACGGGCCGCGCTAGGGCTCATTCTGGTAACAAGCTGAGTTCCATCCACTGCAGCGAGGCCAAGGCCCGCATCACATGATGTAAGCCCCGCCTTCATCATGGATGCCGCCAGCGCCCCTAACAAATGCCTCTAACGAGTTACTGCCACTGGACAGCACTTTAATAAGTCAGGTAACTAACAAGCCAGCTACTGGACCTTTAACGCATCTGCCCACACACATTGGAATGGCTCGTCACTAGACAACAGAACTCGAAACTGGCCCTGCTTGCTCCCTGGCCTAAGCTGAGTCCCTGATCACTGTTGTGACAGCAGGGCGCCAGCTCTGTAGATAGATTTTATACAGACATGTCGTGACGCGTGTCTCACGTCGAACAAATTTTGCCTCAATGGCGTATTTGATGTTTGCTCGTTCTCACACGGTTGTCTGATGCAGTATGTACATAATTGCCAATCCCGTGGCGACTACCGGTTCCTTAATACCTCCTCGAATCTCCCTTGCTCCCATTGCAAGCTCTCAAGCAGCGGACGGTGACCTCCGGCGGGCACCAAGAACAGCTTTCCCGACAGCAGAGTCATTGGCCTTGCCAATCTCGCCAGTAATCCACTGGCCAATGTCAGATATAGCATCCAGGTCAACCCCGGTATCCATCCCGAGGCTTTCCAGGAAATACACCATATTTTCGGTGGCGACGTTTCCGGTCGCTCCGGGACTGTATGGGCAGCCTCCCAGCCCGCCAACCGAGCTATCGAATGTCCTGATGCCGTGCTCCAAGGAGATGGCCGTGTTCACGAGGGCTTGGCCGTAGGTATCGTGGAAATGCATGGCAATGTCTTCTTTGCGTATGCCAGCTGCCGCCATGCACCTCAGAAGCTCCTGCGTACGAGGTGCCGTACCCATACCTGTAGTGTCTCCGAGCGAGATCTCGTCGGCGCCCATCTCAAGAAGAGAAGCCGCGATCTCGGCCACTTTGTGAGGGTTTACATCGTATCCTTCAAAGGGGC
The DNA here is from genome assembly GCF_022829205.1 of Neoarthrinium moseri. Lineage (NCBI taxonomy): Eukaryota > Fungi > Ascomycota > Sordariomycetes > Amphisphaeriales > Apiosporaceae > Neoarthrinium > Neoarthrinium moseri. Next base: position 325,537 of record NW_026055121.1, on the reverse strand, counting down.
AGCCAAGAACAACCGAGATGTAGGCTCTCGCCCTGACACCGATGTTCTTCGCGCCTTGGATAACATCTCTAAATTTCTCCAGGGACGTTGCAATGTTGCAGTTCAGGTTCTTCTTCGAAAAGCTCTCGGTAGCAGCTGCGAACACGGCGAGCTCCAAGGCCGGCTTTCCCTCAGTGTTCCGTCCGGCGAAGGATTGCGCTTGCGTCAAGAAGGCATCAGGGTTCTTCTGCAGTATGGCCGTCGCATTGTCGATGCCTTTGGCATTCGGCGCGAGGAAAGAGTACGTAACGGGGACGGGCGACGGTACGGGCTTCGCAAGGATGTGTTCCAGGATCTCGCTCGAATTGTTCATCTGCAACAAGGAGTTAGCTTCGGTACTGCCAGTAGACGTTCTCATCGCGTGGTATATACCTGCGGAACCCACTTCGGCGACACAAACGAGCCTGCTTCGATGAACGACAAGCCCGTCCTGGACAGCTTCTCAACCAGCTCGATCTTGGTTGCTAGTGGGATGGACTTCTTCTCATTCTGTAGGCCGTCCCGCGGACCAACCTCGACTATCCGCACATAGTTGTCGGGCACTTGTTGTGGGTTTCTCACGTCCGAGGCGGTCGCGAACTTCCGCAGCTGTCGCAGTTGCGGAGGCGCTCCGTGGTGAGCTAGTCGAATCATGGGACGCAGTAACGCCATTGTATGGGCATCGTCTCACCTTTCGCAGGCGACAAAGGTCTTGTCCAAGGTAGTATCTGCACACTACATGAAAGTGCGTCAAGCGACGAGAATTGACCGTACGCTTGTCGTTGTGCAGTTCAAATGAGAGGGTGACAATGCAGGTATTCCCCAAGCACTCGGGTATGATCGGTTAGGCGGTACGTGCCGCTTATATGCATATCTCCGCATCATTTCTCGCTTTGCTTCGGCTGTCTAGTAACTCGAGGTTGAAAGTTATCTCTACCGTGGTGATCTACGAGTTACGGCATTCCCTTTATAACATTCAGTCACTAGTCGCTTTCGATGCTGCGTTGTAAATCTGCCTCGTTGCTCGGCCGTCTCTGGTGGTCCATTGTACTGGTCTCCACGGATTCCATCGACTTTGCAATTGTGATCTGTTCAAAACATAATACCCATGAGCCATAGGTGCAAGGTCCCTCGTATATGTGTCATCGATCCATGTTCAACTGCATTCTTTCAATTGGTGTTGTTATCTTCCGTAGCTTTCCTGCACTTCATTTCATTTTGTGCCATCTCATACATACAGCCAGTACGCACGCTATGCTAACAGCAGCTCCACACGTGTAGAAAACAATTTGAATCGAGCGAGAGAACACTTCGAGCAGTGGTACGATGAGGTCCAGCGGCACAAAATCCCGTATCTTGTCGGGCATGGCCAAAGCCTCTATCACCACAATCAATTGATCTGGTGTCAGTGTTCCGCCTAGCTCGTTGACCCGGTACAGGATCTGCGTGTTGAGTACAGAGCCACCAAGTACTAGTCCCAGCGTTCCACCGAACAATTGGATCGTCAAGGCTACGGATACGATAAAGGATTGGTGCGTTTCTGGGGCCCAGCTCTGCGAAAATACAATGGACAGCGTCTGAGAAGCGCCATAACCTATAGCTGAGATGATGCTCAAAAGCCCAGCGTGAAGTGGCGCGGTGAACTCGTCCATGGTTGTCAGTAGGAACGTTCCTACTAGAGCCAAGACAGCTGCCAGGAGGATGATGATGTTGGCATATGGAACCCATATCATGGAAACACCAGTTACGATGCTGGATATCCCGGATGCTAGGAAGAAAGCCAGAAGCGATACAGCAGCGTCAAAGGACGACAGACCCTTCACAGTCTCCATGCCGTTAGCATCCAGATCGACAGGTTGAGTTGTATGAGAGCTTACCTGGAAATATGTTGACAAGTAATAATAGACCCCATACATAGCGAACATGACAAAGAACCCAAATGCAAGAAGCAGTGACACGTCTCGGTTGAATAAGCCCTCGGGCAGAAGGCGGTGCTCCGGGTCTCCGTACTTGGCCTGTTGGAGAATAAACCCGGGAAGGGTCAACGCTGCCATAACAACACAGGAGATAACAGGCGCTGAGAGCCACTCATTGCTTTGGGCCGCGAGCTGAATCCCGATAAGCAAGAAGACGCTGAAAAGAGACAGGAGGAGAAAGCCGATAAAGTCGAATTCCTGAATCAGCTCACTGACTGACTGATCATCTGACTGACGACGGGGTTGTTCGTATGCAGCCGCAACCAAGCCCACAGACAGCACGGCTCCGAAAATAGTGAACGCAAACGCCCACCGATAGTCCATCTTGGTCTCCAAGTATCCGCCCATGAGAGCACCAAACGCGAGGCTGATCACATCTACGCCTACGCAAGAAGCCATGTATGTCGGTCTCTCAGCTGGGCTTGTGATATCGATGAGAACAGTTGCACAGAGAGGTACACCGGCCGCGATCCCTATGCCAGTCACTACCCGTCCGACAATGAAGACCCCAGCTGACTCGGCGATTATGCATATTATCGAGCCAACTTTATCAAAGTTAGCAGAATCTTCCCACCAGGTAGGCTTGGCTCACTAGTGAGGATAACTCCGTCTATAATAGCAAACCAGCGAATATTAGTAACCTGCGCTAGCTTGCCGAAGCCAATGTATAAGCACGCTTGCGGTAGAAAGTACGCTGCACTGAACCAAGCAATCTGAGGTAGACTGTCAAATTTTCGACATAACGCTGGGACTATCGTTGCTGCAAATACGGGTCAGGAGAGGACTCCAAAGGCAGGTTGTGCTACTGACTAATGACAGTGTCGTCAAACCCTTTCTAAGTCTGTGATTAGTAGGACGAGCTGAAGAATGTGATTGAGTTGATACATACAAACAGCCACGCTATCATCAGCCCTATGAACACGACCATACGTCTGTGGTCTTTGCATAGCGGAGGTCGTAGGTCTACGTTCTTGAAGGACGACTGCATAGATGGGGACGGCATTTCTGGCCATGGTAATTGTTCTTGGTATGCACGCTGCTCCTTTGGTGTTGGAGGATTCGACGCGAGCGGGTTCAGCGGGGAGGGGTGTAATGATTCATTCCCCTGTTGTTGCAAATCATCTCCATGGTCTTTGAATGACACGGTGAACTGCTCAAAATCCGGGAGCCTCAACTTGCTGCGGTCCATGCTGCTAGATGGACCCGCAAATTCCATCAGTCGCTGAGGTTATTAAGATGGGCACGCAATATATCGCACCCAAGGGAAGAAAGATATGCAGGGTCTTTGTTCGTCCCTGAAGTCAACAATAACCGTTAGGCATGTACTCAGCGGGCGGAAGGGTGGCCAGGTGTGTGGGCACTGGGAGATAGCATCTACATCAAGGGTTTTCTGTGGTCCACTTTACTCAGCTTGCTGTGCTAAAGACTGGTAGGTCACAAGCCTTGAGGCTGGCGAGACAGAGAAATCAGGTTATTGTGTGTTGTCTCTACCGCTGGTCTGGCGACACGAGTGTGACGTGCCGCCCTTACATTTTGCTGCGCCCACATGTTCCCGCCCTCACATGTTGCTGGCCTCAAATGTTGCCGCGTATAAACCGTATAGCCGCGCGTTACAGTCTCGCTTCGAAGCTGCCTCTTTAGGCAAGCATGCAACCGCTGTATATCATGCTTCAGGCTAAAAGGCTTCCACAACGGGCATGGCGCCCAGTTACCAATCTCGCCTGTTCATAGTTGGAGCAATTAATTTTAATCAATAGCATAAGACGTACTTTTGTCCGACTGATCTTGTTTGATTGCCTGTCCAAGGTCGTCTTCTGTGACCGTTGTGTAAGCGGAACGAAGGGATGTGTTTGGGAAGACTGCGGCTTGTAACTGTGTTGCATGAAGTTGAGCATGCGGACATGGCCGCTTGCCGCCGGCTCTATGCTAACGTTCGCGATTTCTTATCACGCGTGGCGTGGTAATTGGCATAAGCCGACACTGCCGCTTGACAGCAACCAACCGGCGAGGTTCATTGGTAGGACGAAACGTCGAATTACTCAAGCCACTGCCAGCGCATTCCCAACCCCAGTGTATGCAGGGCATAAGTACGCGCAATGATTTGTGAGAATTCGTCATCCGTGTTACAAGGCGCGATGCCGATTCTAAAATTATCGTAGTCATTGGCAACCAGCCTTGACCCCCTACATGATGAGAAAGTGGGATGTGATCGCAAGGGCGAGCACCACACGGGGAAACTAGGTACGTCTCTCAGGCCATCGAGTAAGCAGGCCAAAAGCTGAGTGATTGTTTCTACGGCAATAGACGATTTCGTTGTTGGGCTGTTAACATCTAGTGTTACAGTGCACCGAGTCCCGTAAGTATAGTCATTACAGCCAATCATACCAGAATTGAGATATATAGTCTGGGCCCAGCGCCTGGTAGGTACAGTGTATCTGGCAGATGCGCCAATTGGCAGGTGGAAGAAGACCAGAAAAGAGCCGGTGACGTCATTGTTTTGGACGTTGTAAAGAATTGTAGTTTTGTCTGATCTCTTTCTTCATCCGAGAAAAGGAAACGGAATGGATTACATCAGAGCCTTAGGAAAAGGGAATTAAAGCATCATCCGCGATCGGCGGTTCGGACTAACTTGTGCGGCCTCCTGTGCAATGTCGTCGTGAACGGACATGTTGCTTCTCAACCCTTTAGCGCAAATCTGATCAGTCTGTAGCCAGCACGGTGGATACCCACGCAAAAGATTGGGGCGTAGCCTCAGGCGATAGAAGCTCAATTCCGGCGAAATTTACCGTTTTCGGTGTCCACTGACGCGAAGAAACCCATTAGTCTAGCAACGTCTGGGGCCATTCTGGGGTTGAGCGCAAATAGCTCCATTCTGCTTTGGTCGCATGCGAAGTGCCCTCTGAGTATTTGAGTCAGATATCTTCTGAAATTAGTTGCGCACATTGGCTGTTAGGTCGTTTCCTTTCTTCGTGGATTTTATTTCACTTTCATGCCATGAATGAGGTTTCTGTGAACCAAATGCAGCATAATAGATTTGATCATCGGAGTTTGTTATGATGTCTTCGTTTACTCTAGCACCCTCGAGAGTGGCTTGGCGTTTCATTCGCAGCCAGGCGCACTCGTCGATTGCGAAATCAATGTCAAGGTCTCCTCGGCAATTCTCTTCGACGTCAAGGCGATTTGCATCTCAGAAAGATCACCTAATCCTACAGAGGTCATTGATCCGGAGAGCACGACCCCTTGGGATAGCGTTGATCTTACTGGTAGGTCAAAAATACTTGGCTAGTGAAAATTTCAGGCTCTTTTGCTTATGAAGATCTAAAGGCAATTTCAGCATCGACGTTTGACTCGGTGACATCACCGCTTGCATTCTCTGGATATCCCAGCTTCAACCAAGAGCAAGAACAGCCTGATCACGCCCAGGAGAGGCTAATATCGTATGCGGAAGTTCAAAAGCACACATTGGCAGACGACTGCTGGGTTATCATAGAGGTATGCAATTACCTTTTCTTATGGTCCCAGTTCTGCATTAATACTCACACCTTGAAGGGTAACATATATGACATTACGAGCTTCCTCAAAATACACCCTGGAGGAGAACAGGCCATTCTCACAGAGGCAGGAAAAGATGCTACGTGAGTAACTTTTCCCCAATTGGCTTTGCACATTGTTTCTCACAGTTACGAAGCGAGATTTTCTCCAAACTTCATCCATCTGATGCCTTAAGTACACTGCCACAAGAGGCACTCATCGGGGCAGTAGATCCCACAACACTGCCTGCACCGGAGGAGAAAGTATTGACCGAGGAGGAAGAACGGCGACAGGCTGCGCGGGAGGAGATGCCTGACGCACATCAGATGCTTCTTCTACAGGATTTCGAATACTGGGCCGAGCAAGTACTAAGTGACACAGCCTGGTCTTACTATCGAAGCGCGACAGACGAGGAACGATGTGTGTTCCCACCTATCCAAACGAAATGGCCCACTGAATCTTGCTAATGGGGAAACAGCGTTTCGAGAGAACCGGGAGGCATTCAGTCGCTATTTCTTCCGGCCGCGAATCTTGCGCGACATGAGCATTGGCTCGACCGAGACATCCTTCCTCGGCATTCCAGTTACGATGCCTATTTTTATTGCCCCGGCCGCCATGGCAAAGCTCGGCCACCCACTTGGAGAGATCAACCTCACTAAAGCTGCTGGAGAGTATGGTATCGTGCAAGCGGTGAGTTGTTTCTGCATTATATGGGTCGATTGTATGGTGAATATTAAATGTTTGTACAGATTTCCGCGAATGCAAGCTGCACCTTGGAAGAATTATTCAATGCTCGAAAGGATGGTCAGCCTCTCGTATTCCAGGTCAGCACTTCCTTATAGCTCCTGGTACGGATTGAGACGCTAATATCATGCTCTAGATTTACCTGAATAAGGACCGTTCAGCTTCGGCTAGTCTACTACAGAAGGTCGAGCGGCTCGGCGCGAAAGCGATTATCTTTACAGTTGATACGCTTGGGGATTCCAAACGCACAATGGACGTTCGCGGGAAATTGAACGCTACCAAGGGGGCACCAGCACCTAGGACGCCTTTGGGTGTTGGTGCGGCTATTTCAGGGTATCAGGCTCGTGATATGACTTGGAGCGACATAGACTTCATCCGCGTAAGCAACAGACCCTCCACGCCCAACCATATACCGCGCTTCTATGTGCGCTTGCTAACGGTGATCTTGAGTGAAGAGCCACACTAAGCTCCCCATCATTGTAAAGGGAGTACAGTGTATTGAAGACATCCAACTATGCGTAGACAAAGGTGTTGATGGTATTGTTATTGTATGACTCCCCACTTTCATGATGCGAGATATCACAAAACATATATCTTCTTGGTGGCTGACAATCGTACTTGTTTTTCTAGTCTAATCATGGAGGACGCCAAGCTGATTATGCTCCCGCCCCCTTGGATATCCTCTATGAAATGCGGGCACTTCGGCCTGATCTGTTTCTGAAGACGGAAGTGATGATTGATGGTGGAATCCGATCTGGGGCTGATGTGGTCAAGGCTCTGGCTCTTGGTGCCAAAGCTGTTGGTCTCGGGCGGCCGTTTCTCTATGCCAACGGTACACATGGACAAGATGGCTGCAGCCGTGTAATTGAGAGTGAGTCGTATTGTACAAAAGGCAATCTCGTATAATGAATTTGACTGACAGGCTTTCGCAGTTCTCCATGAAGAGATCACAAATACGATGCGGAATCTTGGTGCTTCGACAATCCAAGAGTTGAAGCCGGAAATGGTCGGCCCGGCAGGAGCATGGGTTGGGGCTAATAGACCGTTGTATGCACCTGCAATAAGCGGCAACTCATCTCACGATCAGCGTAGTCGGTTATGAAGCTGTAGGATTCAGTTTATAATAGTATTGAAAAAGTGCGAACGCTATGCGATCGACATCTCTAATCTACTTTCTATAAGGGAGTCCACCCAGCTAAATGCCCCATCTGGCTCATGCAATTCCATCACCTCTCTTCATATTCACCCGTGCCATCGTCAGTATCCGAACCAAGTCTATGTATGCAAATACTACATCATAATGAGCTCTATCACATCTAAGCTTCCTAAGTCATCCCCACCTAAGTCGGTGCGGCTGTCTGGGATTGGACCGTCCTGAATGGTGTACTGCTTTGCGCATTATTTGCTTGTTTTCGTTCCAGTTCGATGCGAAAGCGTGAATGCGCACGTAGCGTCGGCCCCTGCCAGATGAATATTACCGGGATGGCACACATGATCGTGCTGAGGCCACCTAACAGACTACACGCACCAGAGATCTGCAGTCGATTGAACATTGTTGTCGTAGCTACTGGGAGAACAACAGCGAATATAGAACGTGTAGTGGTTGAGGCCGCATTCACACTGGCGGCAAACGTCGTGTAAGCATCTGTCAAGTCTTCGGGGACGAGTATGTTAGCCGAACGTTTTTCAACAGCTACAAATGACCATGATCAATGCTTGCAGCAGATGATTTTGTTAGAATTGAGATACAAACGCCACCCGGCGCTCTCCAACACCACATACACTCATCAGATAACACAAATATAGTTAAAACAACCCGATTTGAGGACTTACAATTGAGTAGTGACATGAAAATCAGCATGTATCCACATCCAAACGGCACTCCAGCCAGCATTGGTGCAGCAAAAGAGATGTCGCCCTTCGCAGACCAACCAAGCCAAAATAGGGCGAAACACAAATGTTGCCTGATGGTGGCTCATGAGGGTCCATTCAGCCATCTTGCAGTTTCATTGAGTCGCGAGGCGGGCCATTGATGGTTTATCGCAACCAACTGTTGTTCGTCTCATAAGCTCAAGGCCTGTCAGACCTAGCCAGGTATCCTACGCTTCCAGAAAGTCAGGCCGCCCCACCAAAGGCGCATGTGCCTCATGAATCGCCAATCTACCTCTACGTTTTATATATCCTAACGCAGTCATGTACCCGTCCCACAGCCTACGAATCAAACGACGGTTATCCGTTCAAAACGGTCTACATATTCCGAGATGACTTCGCCGTCCATGATGCCTTCGACGTATGCCTCCCCGACAAGTACATACCCGTCCTTTGTCCCGATCAGGGCCTCCAGATCCCGGAGGTCCTGTTTTGCCATCTCCAAGCCATCCAAGCTTTTATGTTGCTCCAAGAGGAATAGGTTTACCTTGATGTCCTCAATCTGCCATCTGAGTGCAGCGTCGGCATGCCGGAACAGGTACGGGACATTGGCCCCTTTAATGAGCACAACCTCGTCGCCCTGGCGTAATTCCGTTGGCCCAAGCCCGATGTATCCAGTGTCGGTGGTAAACATCCTCCATGGACTCAACATTGACCCTAGTGCTGAGTGGGCAGAGAAGAGATCGCGCAGTCTCTTTTCCTCCTCACCGAGCTTCGTGCTTGCTTCCAGCCACTGCATCTCTGGGTATGCCTCCCTTAAATCGCGGTACGCTCCAGGCAGCTGCTCCTTCTGATTCTTAAGTTCCTCCTCACGTCTTGCCTCTATGTTCATTCGGACCTCTTTCATTACTTCGGTCTCCATCTTGGGTCCCCTTGTATCAGTTTCCTTCTGTTCTCGCTTTCCTTTCTTTTTGGGCTTTACCGTCTCTCTTATCTTGTCATGAATGTAGAGGCAAAAGCCTTGCGTGATGTTCTGGAATCCCATGGGATCGTACCTTAGGACGCCCAAAGTACATACGTCAGCAACCGCGGCAAGTGTAGATATATCTGTGTCGCGATAATTGCGTGGAAAGCTGTTGATTGTTGTGACGAGTCTTAAAAGGTCGTCGGCGCCGTCAGAATTGGCATCATAAGTGCACGCACCAATATCGATATGGTTGGGGGGATCGATCCTCTTCTCAACTCTTCCCAGCCGCACCCCGTCGAGATACAAAGCAGACCCGTCTGCAGAGATGATAGGAATACCCCGAAGCTGGGTCGCAGAAGAGAAACTAGAGGTTGGGCCGCCAATATTCTCTATTCTTTGGGAAAACATTCGTTTACCTCGCGACAAAGGGGGTATCCATGAAGGCGCCTCGGGACAGTATTTACCAAGAGAGCCGTTACGAGCCTGGAACTGAGAGCTTATGGATAAGAGAGTATCTGCATCTTGGCCTGACAAAAGGCAGGCAGCTAGGTTGAGAGCAACGTGTCTTATCGAGGCAGTATAGTCGACCTGCAGCTTAGGCCATAGCCTGGTATGATCCATCGAGTGTTTCTGCTGCGGTGAGGCATCACTAGGCTGTGTTATTAGAGTCGAACCAGGCCGAGGTGGTAAAAGCGGCGGATTAGGCTCCCCCAACGAGTCATGGCTCACTTGATTCAAGATGAATGTGGCTGGCGGAGGGGGGGTTAGAGAATAGGTATTATTGACCTTATCCTCTAGTAGCTTGGAGGGTCGAGGTGGCAGCGGTGGAGGAGGACCAAATTCGGAGAGCTGAAGATCTTGACGGATATGCAAGAACTCAGGACTGATCAGAGAGAGGCCTGCAAAGACCATATCTCTTGAGTCTCCTGCCTTGCGCTCCGCACACATCATCAACCATTGATGCAGAGACCAGTCTCCACCACGGTTAGAAGTCTCATGACCCCCGGCGTTGGCGATGGGTAATTTCTCTACACGCTCAATCCAAGGAGATATGACAGCCTTGAGCCCAGAGGGAAAATAAGGCAGGGCGCTCGGCCGGTCGAGAAGCGGGCCATTGGCGACAGCAACGCATCTCTGGAGCTTCTCTTGACCAAATTCAATCTCGCCGAGTAGGAACGTGACTTTCCGAGCCAGCCCTGTCTCTTGGAGTACCCAAGTCCTCCGAAAATAGCGGCGCGAGACAAGATGGATCAAGGCCAGAAAGGCCAAAAAATCGGGGTCAGTTAAAAGTTCGTCATCTTTGACCTTGGTCGGCACTGGGTCACTGGCACTCGCGGTATCAACCCATTTGGAGAGGGCATTGTCAATGAAGCAATCGAGGTGCGCGAACCCCGGGTCGAGGTATGTCGGAGACGGCCCAAGCCACACGAGGACCAATTGGGCCGCACTATAGATCTGGCCCATCATCTGTACTTGCTGTGTCTTTTCTTGATCATCCGCTTGATTCATGCAGATGGCGTCGATCCAGTATTCTTCATCCACGCGGCATTTCCGAAGCTGCAAGAGCGCACTGTAAAGCGACGCATGGACCTTGACCGACATCCCGTTGCAGAAGATAGTTTGAGTGGTTGGAAGGCCTCGACCGCCATCGGTATCTGAGGCATTCAGCAGCTGAGGGATTTTCCAGCGCATTTGAGCACGGAGGAACAAGCCTGACAATTTTTCAAACACCGCATCCCGGCCTCGTACACTCCATAGCTTATCCTCCATCCACGAATAAGATAGTGCCGTGAAACTGGGAGGTTTTTTCAGATCTACCGAACGGATTGAACACCTCACAATATCCGTCGGGCTTCCTGGCTCTATTTTAAGCAGGCGTATGCTAGAAGGGAGCGGTAGGGGCGTGTAGCTGAATGGATCCGCTCGCAATGACTTCATGACTTATGAGTATCGCTTCCTTAATTAATATCGAGGGTGCTTTACCTGGATCGCCTCTCGAGGACGTCGTATCAAAGAGCCTTCTTCCCACAACTTCCGAGTTACTGGCATTATATTATTCGCAGCAGCAGTAAAAAGTCCCAAATTGACTCTCTTTTCCTCGCGCTTTGCGCCTTTAGCGCTATTGGATAGGGTTGGATCTTCCTGCGGCATCGTGGAACTGTCTCTTTAAGTCTCCAGTCTTAGCATCCGGTATTTAAGATCTCTATGCTCCTTCCGATTACTTTGGTTGGATCTGTAACAGTGAGGATTGGGATAAAAATGGCACTTTCGCGTTTACTAGTATAAGAATCATAGGATAACGTTAAGGGAAGAGCTTATAAAAGGAAGAAAAGCTTACTCTTTCGCTTCGATGGTTGTAAATAAATAAACTTTACTGTGCCGTAAGAAATAAGCCCCCTTTGTTACCGCGACGTTGTTAAGCCATACATTGTGGGGCCCATTGTAGCCAGCCACATTGTGTCAGACAGTCAGGTGGATACACCTTTACAGCGACCTAGTAGATCTGGTTGATTTGTCTGTCCCTTGACCCCTCAGTCCTTTGGCTTCCGATTTACTAGTAAATCCCGCAGGGACCGTGGAAGGTCCGCTACTCACGTGACCACCCCAGCTCATCGTCCTTTAGACTGACCACCTTGTTTGACAATACCTGTGTACTTATCCGTACGAAGTCTTGCCATCCTCTATTGATCATATAAAAAATTCGGCCATCCTGGCAACTCGATATGAGTCTGCCGTGATTGCTGCTTACTATAGCAGGGTTCATAACGAGTCACAGCCTAGTGTTGAGAAATTGCCTCGCCTTAACTCAAGTCGACCATGTTTTTCATGAAATGTTGCCACCGTGCAGCTCCAAAGTCGTGCTGTACTCGTAGGCATCATGTGAGAGTAACTGCTAGTTCTCACGCTCGGACTAGTGAGCCACTCACATCAGTTCGGAGGAAGAGAATGCAGTCTTTGCTCCAATGATTGACTACAGTCGATCGCAGGGTCTGCTGACAAATGCGGCCTTATCGGGTAGAATAAGCCCTTGTCACGGCACCTTTCCCGTTATCATGCATCTTTGGCTCACAACAGCCGAACCACTGTTGCAGGCTCTTGGCGTGGTTGGCTTGATAATGATATGGCCATGGGCTAGTTCAACTTGACTAGCGGCCCAAGCGATCAGATAATGCAACTTTCAGGCAAGGGAAGATACTTTTCGGAGAGGACAAAGTGAGGATTTAATGGTACGCACCTCACTTTCACAAGGCTCACCATTTATGGAGATGCGAAAAAATCTGTCACACTAAAACGCGCGCGAGAGCATGGGAATTGACTTGAGTTGATCCTTGAGGAGCTACAAAAGAAATGGGCTAATGAGCCTGCTATATAGGGGGTGATCCCCCGGATTAACGCTGTTCCGGTCCTCTATATATCTCCTATATCGTGACAAAATCTCTACAGTGTGTTGGTCGTGGCTGTGCATTCTCGTCTAGAATGTCTCCTCTTCAAGTATGTGCAGTACGCACAACTGCACTCGGCAGTGGAGTTGAGAGACGTGAAGAGGAGAAGAAACTCTTGACTATTACGTATGATAGAAACATGTATTCGATTGCAGGGGCAATATTAAACTTCGAGTTGGAGCAGAATAAAGTCTGGCCACAATGTCTATCAAACAGTGGGGATCCACTTCATTTACTCCCTTATCAACTGTTGCTGTCGCTCTGACGAGCCTGGGTTAGACCTGGTAGTTTCAACGTCCGTCCCAGTCAAGTTTTCGTTGAAGTGATTCATATTATGTTGACGTGAGCCGTGTAGGGCAAACAAATCGTTGCTAGGTGTAAGGCCATGTGGGAGATCGGCGGTCCCGTTGGGCGGTAATTTTCGACACAGTTGGGGGATCCCTGAGCTACAACGTGGGACTGCTGCGATTTGGGATTCAGAGGCTCGTCCGACGTCAAGACCGGTTGTTCCATGTATACATTTGACAGCACTGCCAACGGGGTAGGGTAGCACTGGAACAGGGAGAATCCCTCAAGACGGCAAGCAGCTCGAGGCCTAGCGTGAACTACGGGCGGGCGCTTTTTTTGCTTCCCGTGGCCGACGTGCAGCTACTGCAGAACCAAGTCTTGTCTGTGGTTAGGGAACCGTTGCGGCGGGAAGTGGCCATTTGGGGGCCGGCCGTTTCGGCCACTTTAGGGTAGACCTTAGGCTGGCTCCACATTAGGGGCCAGTCCCTAGCGAGTCCCCAGTGCGGGTGCAACCTAGAGGCTAGAACAGGCCAGGGACCGAACAGTGGGTTGACGGTCGGCTTGAGGCCCCCGATGGAAACCTTTTTTCTTTTTCTCTCGTCCGAACTCATGATCTCAGACGACGGCTACTACGCAATAAATCGAGGATCCCATGTCGCTGGGATACGGCGGTCCGTCGAGCTGTGCCACGCGGTAGATAATATATACTCCGTGGGTCTTACTCTATTTCGGTGTAGGTATCGTCCCAGAAGGGGGCACAGCATTTGGCGCTTGAGCAGCCTCATTTCAAAGGTGCCTTACACCAAGGCCTACGATTTCGCTATTTTCCGATCGTTCGATCAGAGGCGGCAATGTGTCCGGAGCTAGATCAGCCTTGTCCCGCGGGCTTCGACTCAAAGCAGCGCAGTGACCCTGATCTAAGAGAAATTGGTATTGTTCATGGGGTTCGTAGTGACAAGGGTTGTGATGCACGCGGTCGACATCGATGGGCCCTCCCTCTTGCGCGTCTGCCACGCGATGTGCTTGTTGTGCTGATCGGGAGAAATCCGTAAATCCGGCTTGAATCGTCAGTGTGCAGTAGGTTACACTGCCTGGCTGCAAGGTACGGACCAGCATGTCCGCGGCCAACCTTCCGCGACCCCTTCAACGTACAGCACATTCCGGAGATTGTACAACACCAGCAAAGATCGCCCACATCTCGTCCCCCTGCGCCATCTCTCGACTTGCTTAGTCGCCTGGAACCAAAGTGATCCACAAAGGTCAACGGGTTTGGCACCATGGGACCCTGGTCCAGGGCCTCCAAAACGGTAAGGCTACGTACATAGGTAAAGTGTGAATCGTACAAGTTTTTGTTCGAATTGCTTGGCATGGGATCCTCCACATGAGCTCCACTCTGAAAATGACAGGCTTCCTATGTAAGGACACGAGCAGCCATAACGCAGAACACAACCCGTCCCTTTGACTTCCGAAGCGATGTTTGCGGGAAGCACGTCAGGATTGAACACAGGGTTGGCAGGCGTTTTGCGGCATGTTTTGTAACCAGGACCCGACACGCAGAAGGCATCCTACTCGATTTTAGTCGAACATGGCGGACACGGGCACGCTCATTAGCATCATCGGCGATTACAACAATCTTGACGAACCAAAGCCGGCGTGGAACCACAGGGAGGCAATCATTGGCTTGACTATCCCATTCCTGGTGAGCGTCCTTGAGATGCCCAACTTTTGCTACCCTAACATCATTCGCGATAGGTCTGCTCTTGGGTATGCGTATCGTTTCGTCTGTATACCAGATTGAGGATAATTTATGCCCCCGGATGGGATGACGTACTTCTTGTGTTCTTCTTGGTAAGAGTTATTGCGGAACCCTCACTTACGCCGCTCAAAATCTAACGACGTTCTGAACTAGATTACGGGGACTGGAAATGCTATAGGTTTATGTTTCGGTGCGTCGTCGATTCAAAACCCCCCGCCCTCCGTCCGACTGACAGGTTGTAGCCGCCAAGTTTGGACTTGGCCAACATATCTTGTTATTGCAGTACCATGATATGGTGGACTTCCTCAAGGTAAGTCAGCACATATCGGTAGCCAAATTAGTGCTCATATATTTTCCAAACGCAGTCCTTCTATGTTGCCAACGCATCTTACAACATGTCGACAGCGCTCATCAAGATGTCGCTACTGTTCCAGTATCTGAGAATCTTCGACCGAGGGAAGACGCGAATACTATGCATTGCTCTGCTCTGCTTTATAGGTCTTTGGGGTCTGGCGTACTCGGCACTGGTATGGTTCCCATGCAGCCCAGTGTCTGGCTATTGGGATTGGTTGTCTGGTCCTCAATGCTGGGCATTTGCATCACTCGACGGGCCTGAGTTCTACGCGACATACGCCAGCCATGCGGTCTTGAATATGGTTCTGGACTTCATCGTACTAGCCACCCCAATGCCGCTCTACTTCCGCGACACTACGTCGACCGCGACGAGGCGGAGATTATTAATGCTCCTAGGTGCAGGTACACTGTACGCAACAACTAAAACCGTGTCCTTCACTTCAAGCTGACTCGTGCCAGTGTGAGCTGCATTTCAATCTGGCGCCTGGCGGTCATCATTCAACACAAAGCGGCAACTTATCCAACCTTTGATCCGACGTGGTATGGGCCCGGCGTGGTCTTGTTGGGCATGATGGAAGTCAACGCAGCCAGTATTTGCGCATGCGTTCCGGTATTCTGGCCTGTCTTGACTGCCAGCATCGACCAAATATTCGTCACCCAGGAAATAAAGATTACGAGAGAACGTCGCTACTCCGGAGACGGAGACGATGAGATCGAATTACACGACAGCACAACCACCCATAGTCGCAGCGAAAGCGTGATGAGCCAAAGCCATGTACACCTTACGAAGAGTGGCAACAACACACACTACATGGACGATTATGTCATCGATCAAGTCGATCCTTTGCGGTCAAAAAACCGAGTCGAAGTGACAATAGAGAACCTACCCAAAAAGAGCCTCTCGAGAAGGCCGTCGGAAAGAAGTATGTTTAGAAACTAGCATCGAGAAAGAAGAAAAAATCTCTTGTTATTGAGCTACGGAGACTTGACACCGAATAATCCGAGCCCGCTATGATGGTGGCCAGGCACTGTTCCTGTTCGGCAGATGGCCGACCTCTTCCACCCTTATCTGAGCGCCACTGATTGCTTCATACGCAAGCGAGTCAGTTCTGATGAAGTCGGTCTCTAGAATCGCCTCTTCGCGGGTTATGGCTGAGCGACGTCCACTGCCTGTGCAACAGCACCCACTGTAGCCGGCCCTAGCACTGTCGTTTCCCACAGCTCAGCACTAGTGAAGTACAAGCTGTGAATTCCAAAATCGACTGTCCTCTTGATTTGGTCGGCGAGTATAGCCGTATCTACCGGTGGGTCCGGCCGGACGTAATGCACGACAATAGACGCCTTGGCATACAAGTCAACGTTGCTTGGCAAGCCACCGCTCTCCACCAACGTAGATGCATTATAAGGCTCGTAGGGCAAAGGACAAGCTCCTGCGTTTGACGTTGAGGGGTTCTGCCAGCAAGTCTCTCGCGTGACAACGACATCTGCGAGGCCGAACAGGTCTCGCTCATAGGTTGGGTTTGGGGGCCGGACGCCCGTGTTCAGCACAGCTGTATACTGAGGCGCCGAAGAGGCGCCAAACGCTTCTCTGGCGTGTGATGTCAGGTCTTTATAGAACTCGAAGTCTTTCTCAGCAACGCTGGTCTCGTCGAACCAGATGCCGTGGATGGAGATGTTGGCTGGCCGACCGTCCCTATCCTTCTCCGTCTTCCACTGAGACCAGTTGTCGATATCTGCGACGACTGTATCTCTTGTGCGACTGCCGTTGTTATACGACGTCGAGACATAACCAATGGTTTGCGCATTTTCCAGGGCGTTAAGCCGCGCGACGGCGGTGGTCCAGTCTGTGTTATACCCATGCTCGAACTGGAAGAAAGGATCGTTCCTGTCAGTTGGGCCGTTTGCCGGATTTATAACCAAGTAGAAATGTAGATTTTTATGCGCGTTAACCGTTTCAACCACCGCGTTCCAGTCTGTCGTGTGGATGGGGTGCACATAAAGAGGCAGCATGATGTTAACCCGAGCAATGGCAGCGCCAGCAAAGGCTACAAAAGGGATGAAAGATCTCATTTTTTTAAGTCGTAGCTCTGCGACTGTTTGCGTCGGGGAAGAAAGGACTTTGAGATGAGTAGCTGTTGGCGAAAATACTTTGTCATAATTTCTCCAGCCTTTTATAGAAGTGCAGTGATCGGTGACTGAAATGTTTGGTCCACAATAGCAGCTCTTGTGGACATCTTCTGATCCAGCTACTCGTAAGGAACCTAGGTGTTCGTATAATCCTTCAATACTAGGCTGCCACCCTTCGGATTATCAACCTTCGTATGTACCAAGAAAATCAAGGCAGTGACAAATGATTTAGTCAACCACGAAGACTGTGTAAGTGGGAACCAATAATGTGTTGCAGAGAGCTGTGAAGCAAGCTGACACTTATTGTATCATGAGACACCTGATCTTACTTCCACTTCATGCGTTGCGCTAAATTGAAATAGTTTGCTAATCATGGCTGCTTACGGGCTTAAAGACTGAAGGTCAGGGGACGTTGGCTCATCGGGCCGTAGCCCGATAATCTATCCCAAGTTTGAAATGTGTGGGGATACGTCTTCGCTATTGAGCTTATAACGGTTTGTTTTGCTACTGTGAAGTATACGTATACAAGTGTAGCTAGAGCTTATGCAAGATTTGTAAGCTCTATATAAAAGCTTCATATTAAGTGGTAGTTTAATATTATGAGGTTGGCTCTAACAGCCATCCAAGCATCTAAAAGAATGGTGAGCTCCGGTGTAAGAAAAATGGACTCCGTCGCGATCAAATTGTGTGAGCCCTGGCTCCCCATACTTGATGGCAACTTGCACTTTGCTTAAGTCACTTAAAGAGAACATTGTAGAAATCTATGTATCGTAACGCGTTGACTAAGGACGTGAAACTTGTAGCCACTGGGTTAAGAGGAACGGGGAAACTCCTTCTATACACTCGCTAGCCCTGAGATGTTGGGGTTCTTGGCCCCGATCTCCGTTTCGTTGTAGAACAAATCGAGCTCATTGATTAGAATTCATGAGAGCTGCAAGTAACAACGGGCTGGTGTCAAACAGTCGCAAAGATTTTCTAAGTATTGGGATACTAAATATTCGCAGAAACTTTTTCCTGCGGATGGATTATCCAATGCATGGTTGGTATATTCGCACGCTACGCGGAAAACAGCTGTGCTTCCTGCGAAAATACTCGTAGGAGATGGAATTCGCAATATATTTGGCCATACAAGGAGCAGTGGAAATGATGCAAGCAGAAGAAGCCATGACCGTAACCTTATGGTTAGAAGAATCAGCTGCGACTAAAGGAAGTAATATACATAAGCTCATAACAGTGTCTAAGATATCTATTCTGGCTACGGCGTGTTGGGATTATATACTGCGAGAACTTAACTTCAGAGTGTGAAAGGTCAATTCTGATTTTTAAAAGTTGTTTGCTTAGCCATGCTCCTCCTACATACAGGGGTACTGCCAGGCTGGGCCTCTAGCTACGGCTAGACCCCAGGGGTCTACCGAGGGGTATCCTAGATATAGTTGTCTTCCTAGCTGTCTACCAGTCATGGAAGTAAGATTCAATCCTCACAATACCTACCCCATATTGCGTATTTCCTATAGCACCCAACCTACTGTATGTACGACAGGTACACAGTACCATGTCGGTCGTTTGGTTAGCCCGCATCGACGGCACAGTCGTCCATCACTTCCACTAATTGATATTTCTCCAATCAGCAAATGTCACATCTGCAGTTGGTCGTCTGCATATTCTACAAAATCCCTCAATAAATACGCAGCAAAGTAGCGCCGCAGTCTTGCAGGTTGCCCACTCTAAGAGCGCCGGTATTTGTCGCATCACTGCAGTTGTAAGTATCGTGCAGCTGGTATGTATGTGTAGCCAACCAACCGCATAATCAAACAATTTTGAGCACTCAAACTGTGGTAGGCCAGCGAGTTATGCCGGCCGGGTAGAAACAAAGTGGCAAGACCCCATGGGCATCACCGAAGCAGCAACAGGCCTGTCGCTTCTTGCATCAACGAGAGCGGGGTTCCCTGTTGCAGAGTGAAGTAAGAAGATAATTCTGAACTATTGGATGGTGTCGCTCTTGGCTTTTGTAGATAGATACAGTCCTAGCTAAGGTGGTCGGAAATGTTTATACCAATCAACGCAGGTGTCTAGTGCACTAACTAAAGATTTCCTGGCATATTACAGCAACCCGGGCGAAAACAGTGCTTCACCCCATGTCGCGGAGAATAGGTC
This sequence comes from Neoarthrinium moseri, assembly GCF_022829205.1. Lineage (NCBI taxonomy): Eukaryota > Fungi > Ascomycota > Sordariomycetes > Amphisphaeriales > Apiosporaceae > Neoarthrinium > Neoarthrinium moseri. The sequence continues at coordinate 306,310 of NW_026055121.1, read as the reverse complement.
CCATGACAAAACAGGCACGCTGTGTGGAACAAGATGCCTGCCGATCTGGCTGCAAGGGATGCAGTACGAAGCTTGCCCTGCTTTACCCTCCGTCCAAGAGATACGACAAGCGCCGAATGATATGCTCGAAGCACATCACTCCTTTTCCTAGCTGGATATAAAAGTCGCATACCTACGACCCCCTTTTTTTCTTCTCTCAGACTTTCTCAGTAAGTTCGCGAATCATTACGAGGGAAAAACAAAATACATTCTTGGTATCCTTCATTTTCTGGAATACCTACGCCACCCTACTAAGCCAATTATGTCCAAGTACACATCCACACGCGAAGGTTTCCAACTGTCTATGGAGTTGAGTCTCACAGGCCCGCCCGAGGGATTTGCGCAATATGCTGCGGAGGTGAACACACCAAACTTCTACCACATCATGAACAATCAGCGCTATGAGTACGACGAGTATGTCAAGGGATGCGCTGAGTGGCGTGCCAAGTCTGGCGACTACAAACCAGTGATGTGAGTCCAGTCCAGCTCCGAAGTGAAATCTGAGTAAAGTGAGAGCCTGTAGCTGACACTTGATTTACGGCAAAGTCATGAGTTCCTTCGGGACGGTGACTCCTTGGCAGCGCGAATGACGGGAACTATGAAAATAGACGGTGTAGAGAATCAATTTGAGAGCTTCATATTTGCGAAGGTGGATAAAGAAAGTGGAAGGATGGAGTGGTTGAAGGAACGATCCATTTGGGGACCAGTTGGAAAAGCCCCTGAGCATGGCGTTAATTGAACGGCTATTTAGGCTTCGGTTCGCTTTTGGTAGCCTGGAAGCTATCGCAAGATGCCATTTCGACGGCATTAAGTCGTTTTCAGAACAAATGCTCATATCCAAATTACAATCCACCACCCGCAAAGGTCAAATACATATGAGCAAAAGTCATAACCGTCATGTTACACTTATGACTAATACTCTCAGTAAGCAGTGGTTCATGTTTGAAAATTTCCCATATATAGCAGTCGTTTCCCAGACGGATCCTGTTCGCTCCAAATCGGCAGAAACGCCTGGTAATCCTAGGCTATTACCGTTGTAGACTTTCGTCGGAGTGTGAGAAATCAATCAAATAACGTTGCTCACTCAGGTACAATGAATGTTTGTGCCCTGGGGATTACTCCTGCAGTTCCATGATGCAGCCTTACGGCGGTGCTTCTCACGATTACCGCATTAGCTTGTGCAGCGAGGGGGTATGGAAGGCCTGACATTTGACCAAATTAGTCTTTGGCAGTCAGTGGACCATATTAAAAGCGCAAAAGCAGAGTCCGTGGACGGCATAGAGAGTAATATATGAGCTAATGGCCATTTGTTTTTCGCATGAAACATGCTTCCCACTGCCGTCGGCAGTGACACTGTTCCACGAATACTGTTGTTGCGCAGATTGGTGAGTACAAGCGAACTTGAGTTTGTTTGCGTCGGGTCGACGGTGATGGGCTGAGACGATGAGGCAGAGTTTGATTGAAGGCGACTATCCGGATTGGGACAGCAGACACGAGGAATTTGACCAAAGAATCCTGCCTTTGAAGAAAATACAGACCGACTAACCTGTATAGCATACTATCGACGATGTCATAAGCTTGTATGACATGAGACGTGCCGCATACCTTGTGCAACATCGGTGTTGTGGTACCAGGTGGACCCTGAAGCAGTCTGGCGAAGGGCGTACCAAAACGGGATCTTTCTTGTATTTCAGATGAGCAGCGCCTCTTGTGTGTCATTGAGAGCAAAATATCTCTGTGAATATATACCCTTTCTCACGATCCTCGAAGCTAGTACATGTCGAGGACCTAGTGATCTTCTGACCCGAAGAGCGTTGAACTACTCTCATAGGAGGAGTGTACTAGGTGGATCGGAAGATGTGAAGGCCAGCATTTGATTTCAGATATCTGACAAGGTCGCATGGACAGGGCCGAGAGCATGCATAATTATTTGGCCATAGAGGAAGATGCTTTGCTGGGGACAGGCAATACGTTGGATTATACGGGGTTGCGCTGTTAGTAACGGTTGGGAAGCTGCCAGTAGGATGCGATCGTCGCAGCTTAATTATAGTATATGACGACCTACTGTTCACAAAAAATACGAAGAAGAACCAAGGGTCAATACTATAGATATAAAAGCGCCAAGCTCAACCAAGAAGCGAGCGTATACATCCAAGCTCAAGACAAAATATCCCACACCCGGTTTTTTACACTTAGATCATTATCAACCTCTGTCAGGTGTCCCATTTTCGGTTTCCTTCCTTTTGAGTTCGTCATGGTTTCAGTCAAATATCTTTCTGTCACATTAGATACCATCTCAGGGGCTTTGTGTTCTGTCCTGCCGATCCCAGACATGGGCGTCACGGCGCGTGATGACTCCAAAGATTGGCATCTAACACTCGAAGTTGGTTCTAAGAAGGTGACTTCAATTCTCTGCGAAGAATGATCCAACCCAGCTAACTCGGTTGCAGTGGCACATCGGCAATGCAGATGCCAAGACATTCGAAGACGCGTACATGAAGAAGGTGTGCGGAGCGAATGGATGTGATGGGGGAAGCCCTCAATCCTTCGATTATCGCTTCGAAGATGCCGGCTACACCTCTAAGGGAAAGGGCAGCATAACGATGACGGGGTCTGTTGATAATGACAAGGACATGATGAACGCGATCCTAGATCAGGTCGAGAAGGCTTTGGTCGCATCCGCCGACTGTTCGACGGTCAAAGCTAAGAAGTGTCTGAGCACCTACAAGCGCAACCCCGAGACGCCCCAGATTGCTCAAAACTGTCACGATATCGAATTGTAAGTTGTCCGATTTGAAACACGCTGTGAAGGATCCCGTTCGGTCCACTAATCACTCTGACGGCCAATCCTGTCAGTTGGTCAATTATATCCAGGCAACAATGTATGATCCAAGTCACAGCCAGAAGGCTCAAGTGACGTTCTCCGCCAAGTCCGATGAGCCAAAGGCCTTCAGTTGCGGTGCAACCATCGGCTTGATTGGAGGTGCCTTGACTGCTTTCTCATTTCCTGCCATGGGCCATGGCGCGGCTGGTATCGCCAACGCTTTGTGCGCTGCCACTACTGCTTGAACCTCCTTGTTTTCGAAGGCCTCACATGCTGCCGTAAAACAGTGGCGTTACAAGTTGTTATATTCGTCTACACGGTCCTATGCTACAATCAAATCGTTAGGGAGAAAGGAATCATCCAGTCAACGCGAGGCTTTGGATTTTTTTGTTTGATTTTGCCTTCGAGATAGAATCGCTTCGCGTCTTTTTCTGGTGTTTCTTCCATATCTTACTAGTTGCATGATATCAAGAAGTAGTCCAACTGCGTGGATACTGGGGGCTATGACTCTTCATATAGCCATTATGCGACGTGAAAATTACTATACGGGGGATGCTTTGAATGTTTTGGCATCAACTTCGTCACTGCAGTCGCGAGGCTCAGTATTGCTTGGCTTACTCCTCCGCCTCTAGTCCCTCAGTCCTAGATTGCACCCCAAGATTCCGGCAGCTTCAATTTGAATACTCCTACGCCTTCTTTTTCCAGCTTGCAACCTCGGAATAATTGGCTAGCGGCATGGTTTTGCCATTTACAGTTTTCCGGCTGCAAGAAACGATATAGTGGCTTCGATCAAGTCGGTTCACGTGTAGATTCATTCAAATGTAGAGAATTTGGACACTGTAAAAACACTGCCGGACAAGATCATCCGGCCCAATAGATTAGCCTCTTTCCAGCAGGTCAGTACAGCTTGGGCTGCTCTATTAGCGGTCCACCAATCATACTCCCTAGCAAGGTGGCCGAAGTTGGGCCTACGAGTTGACGGATCCACCACCAACTGTCGGATGACGCAAGTTGTATTCCTGGAAATCGACAGCCTGGGTCAGTCACATTTTTAGCTCTTGGATTGATAACATTTTATACAATACAAAGGCATCGTTCGCGATCCTCTGACCATGGTATTTTGGATCGTGTAAGTCAAATCATCAAAACATGGCGTTCACTTGGCCCACAGTCTTCAAGGACTCTCAGAGTTACCGTTACCTCTGGGTCTCCCCCGTGGTCGCGGGATCGGCGTGGTTTACCACGCTCACGATCCTCCTGATCAGGTGGCTGGCCATCGGGCAGCCGCGGTACCCCGGCCAAGTGAACCCGGACATTCCTTTCATCAGCGATATTGCCGCATTCACCTTCAAACCTGTCTTCGTCGCGGGGTGTACGGTCACCGGGATCTCGTTTGCAGGGACGGTCTTCGCCGTCCACCACGTCCGCTACTCGCCCCGTTTCTACGGGCTCGTGAACGATGCCGAATGGAGGCAGGTGACAAGCTTTGTCGCGCTGGTCGCCGGGCTTGCTGCTGCTTTCAATTTGTTCTTCTTGAGCGTTTTTGACACGGTGGACGCGAATGTGCGCCACAGGTACCTGCTCATGGGCACTTTTGGTGGGCTGGGGTTAAGTGCTCTCCTGACGACAGTGGTGTGGTGGGACCAGATCTGGGGACCGCCGAAGTGGGCGGGTTTGCGGAGATGGTATGTCTTGCCGAGATGTATACGTGAGGAATACGTGACGTTGATGAGTATAGGTGTCTTTTCAACACTTTCCTGGTTCTTGTCCAATTCGTCACTGGTGTCTGCTTCATAGGGTTCATGTATAGCGGCCGATATAGGCCAGCTGGGTTTTTGGAGTGGACTGTGACGTACTTGGGGTCTTTCTGGCTCATGTCATTTACTGGCTATACGAGGTATGGTTTGATTGAGCACGTAAAACCTAAAGCAGACCACTAATACATTTAGATTTCGAAACGGTCAAGACCCCCAGCCCGCTACGGGAGACGAACGGCGGCCTCTACTGGCCATAGAGTAAAAACCGTGCATACTAGAGTCTAAGGGTCCAAAGAGTGATTTGCTGCCAGATGGTCTATAGAGAATTTCCTTAAGCATAGACCGCTGTCTGTTTGTCCTGCGCCCTTCAGTGGTGAGGTGGAGATATTGTCACAGTTCACGGCGACGGCAGAGTGTGTTGCAGCAAGATAATATAAGCATTGCAAACAGGACTTGTCTCGACATCTATAACGTGATTAACAACCACACTGGAGTGAGCAGCAAAGTCCGCAAGGGCCGCATGAAGCGTATTACCGTCGACCGCAGATGGCACTCAATGCCATAAGACTCTGAGAAGCCAGCACGATGCCTATCCTAGTACCGAGTATTGTGCGAAACTCGGTGAAGACAGTTCTAGGAAGCTCGGACATGCTAAGGTCTTCTTGAACTGCCGGCGCCGGCGTAGAGCAGGTCTTCATGGGGACACCAAGGCGTAGAAACCCTGCTTGATATGACCTGGTAAGAGGCAGGCAGTGGAGGATGGCGAACGAGCATGCGGCGCCAAGATGCTTCTGGTCTGCCGAACGCCACCCTTCTCAGGATTGTGGAGACAACCGAAGAAAATTGCTCGGCTGAAGTCTCATATTCGGAACGAGTTGTGTAAGTGTAATGGAGTCGCTGATCATCTGGCAGCCCTATGTGTCCAAAGCACAATGGGAATGCCGCTTCTAGTAATACGTTATGCCTGCCTTCAGCGCGACGGTCTGGCCCGAAAAAGTGTGGACGCTGAAGTCAGTGAGAAGTAACTGTTTCATTAACCCATCTGCGCTCAGCACCTTGTCCAGAAATCAGAAAGCTGCGTGTATCAAGGCCTGAGGGAGTGGACTCAAGCAGTTCCGCGACCCCGAAGGCTCTGCTATAGAAGAGTTACAAGTGCGGCATGGCAGGTAGATGTCAGAGCGGCATCTTACTGTTGCAATATTCCCATAGAGTGTATACGCTCAGCAGATATTCAGCCTTGATGTTCATGCCCAAACCTTGTACTAACTTGAACTATCCATGCCTTGTGGTGCGTGGTATTGTCACTCACAAGTTGAAAGTCACTACGAACCTCATGTATGTAGCTGTGGTGAACCCGATGAGATTCTGCCAATATGATGTTTCTAGAAGTTTAAGGTGCTATACTCAGCTCAGATCGATACTTTGTTACTGCACACAGGTAATATCCACCTACGTAGATACTCCCCGTGCCTGTAAGTCAATCTGTTGACAGCGGACTATCTGCGGGTTAGGTGGACCAAAGCCGCAATTACCACTTATCGCAGCGATGCAGGTAGCGAAGGACGTGCCCCGCAACGTCATTGCGCCCAGACAGCCACCCCATCCCACCTGGTCCCTGGGTCGCCGCCTGACCGACCTCAACCTACAGGCTTCCATTCGTATCAGTTATGAAGCTTCGCACGACGACAAGAAGCAAACAACTGCAGCTCCTCGCCTCGACCGACTCCAGCACCGCACCAGCGGCGCCGACCGTCCACTGAACACCCAACTGCTCCTCCCCGTTTCCCCATCCTCCCCGTTTGCGACCGCCCCGCCACGCTGCCCACCATGAACCGGCTCTTCGGCAGCGGCAACAAGGCGCCGAAGCCGACGCTCAACAGCGCCATCGGCAACATCGACGGCGGGATCGCGAAGCTGGACGTCCAGATCGCCAAGATCAACACGGAGCTGCGGGAGCTGACGGCGCGCATGAACCGGATGCCGGCGAGCTCCAAGACGTACGCCAAGAAGCGGGCGCGCGACCTGCTGACGCAGCGGCGCAAGTACGAGGCCCAGCGCGAGCAGCAGCAGCAGCAGGTCTGGAACATGGAGCAGGCGGCCATGATGCAGGACAACCTCAAGGGCGTCATGGCCACCGTCGACGCCATGAAGACGACGACCAAGGAGCTCAAGAAGCAGTACGGCAAGGTCGACATCGACAAGATCGAGAAGCTGCAGGACGAGATGGCCGACCTCATGGACGTCGGCAACGAGATACAGGAGAGCCTGAGCCGCGCCTACGACGTCCCCGACGACGTCGACGAGGAGGAGCTGGACGCCGAGCTCGAGATGCTCGGCGCCGAGATGGAGATGGAGGCCGCCCAGGACGCCGGCGGCGTGCCCGACTTCATGAAGGACGAGGTGCCGGACTTCATTGACGAACCCCCCGAGCAGGGCAAGGTACAGGAGGCGGCGAGGTGATAACCTCCGGATCTGGTGCGGCGTAGGCCTTTCTGGTTGGAGTTTTGGGCGTTCTCGGGATGATATATGGGTGCATCCAGCATATCGTGAACAGGGTAACGAGTCCCTTGAAGTTTCTGTAGAGAACACTTTTGGCCGTATGGTCTACCTTGCAGACTATATACGGAGCAAGATGTCTTGTGCTTTTTCAACGCCGCGAAGAGACATTCTCTGTCAATGTCACAGTATGTATAGTGCCCCGGTCTGAAATAAGCGTGGATACTACCCAGACCACTTGAACCAATCTGCCTTCAGAGAAGCATTCACCTTCTACAACACGGTAGCATGAGACGCAAGACAGATTGCCCGGGTAGTCAACATTCAAGCCAAGAAGTCCAGAAAACATTTCTTCCGCATCCCTTCTCATTGTCACATCTACAACGTTAGTGGTGATAGTACAGTTCTGTCCATTTCCCGTCATCATCATCTCATGAGTCCGCTACTTGTCAAAAGCCTGCCTTTCGCTACCTGAATGCGCTTGAAAAAATCAAAGCCGGCGCTCCCATCATGCAGCAATACCATGCAGCGCTGAGCAAACGTAAAATCCACTTTCTCACCATCGTTTGGGGAGACCTTGCCCGATGGCGCCTCTCCAGCTTTTCTCGGGAAGTCTATAAGCAAGTTTTCACTTCTGTGGTGCCATGTTTGGCACGTGTTCCTTTCTGATACCCAGTCGCAAAGCCCGTCTACTCTATCGGTGCAAAGAATCGTGCAGCCTCCTCGAGTTCGGGGTCGCCGTTGCAAAAGTCCCACACGACAATTATCGATGTCTGGCTGCAGCAGATGATCTTGTGAGCATCGAACTGTAGTTTAAAGACTCGCGGGGCCTGAGCGTCAGGTTGTGCTATGTGCGGGTGGTGGACGGGTACGGGTGCTATTGTCGCAGTCGCGGGCGCAGGAGGTGCTTGTGGTTGCGACTGAGCTTGACCGCTTTGTGCCTGCACTGCTTGTTGAATTGCCTGTGCATGCTGCGAGGAACTGCTGGCAACGACCGGAGGGCCAGACGAGACTTGTGCAGCCGTAGCGGTAGAAACGGCAACAGGTTGGGCCAACACGGTGGCAACCGTGGGCGTGGTTACTTTATCGTCAGAGACGGGAATCTGAGTCCGGCTTGACCCTTGGCTACTGGCACGATGACTACTGCCTCGAGTGGCCGACGTAGAACTCGACCCAGAGACCTCTCTGGAGAGAGGCTGATAGCTCATGCTTGTCTGAGATGGTGGTACTTGTGCCGAGCTCGAACTGCCCGCCAATACTGGCTGCTCGGACAACGCTAATTGGGTAGACTCCCGAATGCGATGCTGCGCCAGTTGCGCTCTTTGGAGCGCGGCTGCCACAACCTGACGCAGTTGTGATCGTGTCATAGCATTCGGCTCCTGGTCTATGCACGACTGGATGTGGGAGTGATATGCCAGCATGGTCGGGAAGCTGTTCAACGCACTAGATAGTGCCGCCGGCCCCTGAGAAACACCGTTGTCAATCATCCTCGTGTAGGACAACGTTGTCTGGGGAGTAACAGTGGCATGGATTGGATACTCGACATGAGCAATATTGGCCGAGCTGCCAGAATTCTGCATCGCGGGAGGAGCGCTTGCAGGCGGAGTAGGCGGCGGCGGGTGTCTGGCAATAGGGCGAGCATTGTGGTGTAGAGAAGGCAGTGTGCCGTTGCCAGCCGGTGTTATAGAAGAAGGTGACGGTACCCTCGCGAGGCCTGCAGGGTGGCTTGAACTCCCAGACTGCCTCGCCGCGGCCGCAGCAGCTTCTGCTTGGTGCAGAGTATGGGCATTCTTCCACTTGCCAGCTTTGTTGCGACGCCAAATCATGATGGTTTGGTCGTACGATCCCGAAACGATGCGGCCATATCGTCCACCGCCGCCACCAGGGGGGAGCTTGGCACCGTAGGCTGTGATGTCTTCAGGTCTTCGGCCGCCTGCGTTAGGTGCCTTGCCTCTTGTCATATGGGAAGTTCCTAAAGCGCCAGACTTGATGGCGGCAAAGAATTCGTTGTCAATGCTGCTGGCGGTCAGGCGATCCTCCTCGACGCTGTCGGGAAGATCGCCGAAACCAGCTTGGACAGTGCGCACAAGACTACCATGCCCACGTAGCGTTGCCACCTCGAGACCCGTCTCCCGGTCAAAGACCTTGACTTCGTTGTCGCTGCTTCCACTGATGATTCGCCGCCCATCGTACTGCACACAGGCAATGCCTTTATGATGTCCTACAAATGTCCTTCGGCAAACCTGTTGGGGCCAGTCCCAGACTTTGATGTGTCGATCGCCGCTTGCAGATACAATCTCATCGCCATGAATCTGGACCGCGTTTACAGCAGCGCCATGGCCTTCAAGCGCACCGATCTGGGTATAGGGTGGCTTGATCGGAAGCTGGTTCCAGGGAGGTTCATCGTAACCGTAGTTCTGTATGTTGATGGGCACCGAGCCGACGAAGTTAGCTGGGCCATATCCCACATCCCCGGCGCGCAGTGGTTTACGATTGAAGATCTTGATGCTTCTGTCCTTGGAGCAAGTAACGAGGATCCGCTTGTCGAACTTCACGTTCAGGACAGATTCGGTGTGCGCCTTCTTAAGAACTTGGATCTTCTCTCCGGTCGAGAACTTCCAGACAATGACATCGGAGTCGCTACTACCCGACACAATGACATCCTCTTCCGGGTCCGCATCAAACTGCAGGCAGAGAACTGATCCGGTGTGTCCCCAGAGCGGCTTGCGGGCAAGGCGACGAGTCTGCAAATTCCATATCCGGATCGACCTGTCGCGACTCCCGCTGACCACATATTCTGGGTTGAATTGGAGAGAGTAGACACACTCTTTGTGGCCTTCTTGAGGATAGTCCGGGTGGGGTAGCTGGAAGTTGGTATATCTGCCTGCTTCCCAGTTATACTCCAAGCGTCGCCGCATGGTGTAAAGATACTGCCAGTTGATCTTGTATCGATTGTTTTTGGCGTCATATGTCCAGAGTGAGGATTTTGGGAGGCTGGGTAACACTAGAGAAGGGACTTGGCCATCGTAGGAACCGACCTTCGCTTTGCCTTTACCCTTCGGGTCACTTGCGGCCGCCGCCACGTCAGGCATTGGGCTCGGTGAGTCCATGACGAGATGCCCGAGATGTTGCACGACGCTGGCTGTACTCCTGGACGACGACCCGCTGCCTGCGGGAGCTCGGTTGTTCTTGACGCCGCCAAACAAGCTCGTGCCCGACATCTCGGTGTCGTCGTCCCGATCGATCTCCATGGCATCCTGGTCGGCATCATGCGGTGTTGGATCGGAGATGGCTCTCTTCTTGTGGACATGGCCGTACTCGGATGACCGTAATCGGTGAGGGTGTCTCGTCTCGGACACTGACAGGCTGGCATTGATCCGTTGCTCGGCAGCCGCGATCTCCTGGGGCAAGGCACGCCAACCTTCGAGATAGAACAGCTTCTCCCACAGCTTGCGGTCGAGGGACAGATTATACCAGCCCCGACAACACCTAGCAACGTTTATAAGAGATACCGGGTCGAGATAACCGAATATCTTAAGGCAGATCTCGGGCGGCAGGTAGTCGACGAAGTCGATGTATAGTCGGGGGTTTAGCTGCTTGAGCACGATCTCTGCAATGACCGTGGTAGGCAGTTCGCTGAGGATGGCCATGGCCAGCTGGGTCTTGTGCTGCACCGACAGGTTGGACAGTCGCGGCGACATCCAGGCGAGGAACTCGGCAGGGTCGCGAGAGTTGCCTGCTTGGGCGAGAGCGTTGTCAGCAGACAACGGGTGCTCGCTGTAGCCCTCGTCGGGTTCCGGGGCGGCGGGGAAGGGCTCCATGTCGTCGGGGATGGCAGCACTCGAGTCGAACGGCGTGCTGGAGGAGCGCATGGCCATGGTTGCGACAGAGAGAGAGTGAGGGATGGATGTTTGACTTCAGCTTAGCTTAGCCCGGCTGAGGGGGACTAGGCTCAGCGGCTACTTCCGCAACTCAGATATATAGAGTCTGAGCCTGACTCCGACGGGCGCGTGCAGTCGCAAAGCCAAACACGGTGAACGTAGGGCCCGGCTCGGGAGGTATAGGGGATGTGTAGTGTATACTGTTGTCTTTGCAAGTATACTGGTAGAGTTATACTCGCTCGTCGTCGTCGTGAGGTGGTGAATGGGGAGAGAATTGTCATCAAGGTCGTCGGGGCTGAGCAGGGCTGGGCCTGTTTGCGATGGCGCGTCAGTCAAGTAAGGTTGAGGTTGTGTGGGGGATGAGCGTAGAGGCGCCGCGATTGGCGGCGACCTGCGCCAAAGAAAATCAAGATTCCAGGGAGTTGGCCTAGCGGCCTCTGGGTCCACGGGTGGCCCGGTTGGCCCGATGGGACTGGAACACGCCCCCGGTTGTGCCCATACGCAGTAGAATAGGTACTGCCACAGCCAAACAATCAACAAGTAAACCAGGCAGACTCCACGACGCCAAGCCGCCCCCCTAACTTACCAAACCCTGCTAAACCCTGCTATGAAGAACTACGGCAGCCTGGCTGCCCGTGGTCCGTCATGCACTCGCTCGTTAGCGGCTCCAACCCAAGATTCACTGCCGCGATCCCAGCTACGGGTGGCATTGGCCAGACGATCAACTGTTTGCAACCCATTGCCGCCCAAGCAGGTGTGCCAAGGGGTCACCAACGCAACAGGTAATAATTATACCATACCTCGTATTTTCCCGAGACTGGGGACGACCCAATGTCGCCATTGCCCTCCATAAGATCGGCGACTCCAACTACTGTCAGGGCAGTGGCGCTGTTCAACTCCCCTCACAGCCGCATTGGCATGGGTGCGACCTATGTGTAATGGATCAAATAACCGGTATTTGACAGCTCGCGCGGAACACCATCCACTCCTGCTGCAAATTCCAGGTTTTCTGGCCCTGCGTTGCATTGCAAAAGTCTCATTCCGAGCAATGATCCACTGTAATATGACCAAATAAGTTGGCATCTTATAACCGACGACTGCCAAGCGGGGGAACGTGAAAGGACTATCTTCACGAACTTGGACAAACGCGCCATAGTAACTCTACAATGCTAATTTACACCTTACTTGAGTAATGTGGGAAACATGTCCGAAGTCGGTATCACAAGGTGAGACTACTGCAACCCCGGTCTAGGAACGAGGGAATTGAGTGCCTCTTCCAAGCATGCTGTGTAATGCCGACTTATCTTCCCTTGTCAGTTTAAGATACACGCAAGTGATTATTAACTCAATCGAGGCATTGTCCAAGAGGTGCGCATGAGACTTCGGTTGGGTTAGACAACATCATCGTCATTTTTCACCACTTCCCAAGTCAGTAGGGCAGTATACTATGGCAGGGTTCCTCCCTTGATCTTGAGCACTCCGCTGGCCCAGATTCACGAGAATAGTTTGCCAACCGAGAAAATCGGTATCAGCGTTGCATTGAACAGGACTTCCAGTGCTTCTCCTTGATTTCAGGTCATGCTAATTGTCGTATGAACCAAATTATTGACTCGCTAGACGCCCTGGTCATCGCTCCCTGAAGCGATGGTGATGACCGACTGGTTCCCGGAAAATAAGAATTCCAAAGTACCCTCCAATGGCGAACAAACCCAGCCATCCTGGTCATGACGGTGAATTGACTCGCTTCCGCTCTCAACTTTAACAGCTTTGTTTCGCGTCAGAAGACCCGGGGATGGCAGACCTCGTGGATACAAGGTGGGAAGGTAGCATATGCGCGAAGGTCTCAAGTACGTCTTCGCGGGATCAACGCCTAGCCGGCAGTCCCCAACGGCCCGCTGAGCCCCGTTTGTGTAATCGAATACAACGGCTCTGCAAAAGCCAAGGTCTGCATCTTCGAGAATCTGAATGCGAGTCACATTTTCCAGAGGGGCTGTCGAAAGATTGCCAAGGGGAGGAGGACCTCCAGCGAGCGAAGGCTGACGGAAGGGTGAAAAAAGGGGGTCGTTGCTCCCCGCCCCAGGATATGCTCCGAAAACGGTTGCCGGCCCAAGATTGGGAGAGTTGTATATAAACAGCCTTGGGTGCAGTTGGCTTAAGATAATATCTTGCCCTTCTCCCCTGGGCGGTGGGCCGAGGAAGACGTCGCCGGCCAGTTTTGTGCGAACCTAGAGGCGTCAGCTCTTCCTCTGTCTTCAATTTTCACAGGATCGTGTTACCATGAAATAGGGCCTTTGTGTTACAAGCCCTCCCGCTCCTCGCGTGCCTGCTTGCGCGAACCTCACTCCAAGCGCAATGATTTCTTCACCTTTGGGCATACTTCAGCGTTGAGAGTCAGCAATCGCGCTCCTTTAAGCACTTGATACGACGTAGTACCAAGAGAGACCGCTCAGTTGAGCACTCAGTACGCCCAAAGAGGCGAAACTTTGGCCGTTCATGTAACTTACGGAAGGTGTATCCAAGCCGTGCTCTTCTTGTTAACGAGCCTGTCGAATGTTTGCTTCGCACACGAATTTGACGGTGTGTGGGCATGGACCGCGTAAAATTTGAAGGTACAATAGAAGAATGTAAGACCGGAAACGCCCTCTAGATCGACAGTCCTGAATAGTGTAGACTGAGGTATACGCGTAGAAAATAAGCAGTCTTCCAACATGGGAGGGCTACGCAAGTCCCATATGTGGAATCCTCGAATGTGCTGAGGCAACTTGAGATACAAGGTATTGTACTGTACGATATTAGAAATAAGTATTACGGTTTAGTGGTGGCACGACCTTGTGTTCTGCAATAACGTCGCCGAGGCTGCTTGCCTCCTCAATCATGTACACCATCTTGTCAGATCGCCACGGGTGATACGAACGTCTGCGCGGTAGTCTTTCGACCTCCTTGATTCCGTGGGCATCGATGGTCAAACGTATCACAGGCGGCTCACCTGGTGGCTCTAAGAGAACAGCTTCTCTTCCTCGTGCCCATGCCGCAAAATTCTGCAGAGGTATCGACGTGGGTAAGCTCCTATCCGAGGAGGCTGCTGCGAGCTCCCGACTAAAGCTCAGGACAGAGATATATCGCCAAAACGTTGCAGGTTTCGAGTGATCTCTGACCATTTGGACAAGCTCAGGTGAAAGCAGCCTCAGCCTCGGCACACCTTGTATAGCAGCCTTTTCATAAACCAGGTCTACATCGACGTTGGTGTCTTGTTCAAGGCGTAGACTGGGAGCCATACGCCAAGAGCTTCGTGATACCGCCGCCACCCATAGCCGTTCAAGCGCATCATCGGCCTTCACCTCTTGACTGAATATTCTGAAGCAATCGGAGTGAATGGCAATCACCTCGGATGAGAGCGGGCACCGCCAACAATTTCTATCCCAACAAAGCAACCTGCTGTTGAAGTTAAGGTTGGCATTGCGATTCATAGGAAAAATAGCACTATCCAAGTAGGGCCTCTGCTCGGGCGAGACTTCACCGCTTGCGACTGCACGAAAGAACTCAGAAATGCATCCTTGAAATCGGGGTTGTCTAGAATATCATCTTACGTGGCAGGAAGCGAACACCACCCAACAATGCCCCACCACAGATGCCGCACTCCGTACGAAGACAAGTGTGTTCCCCTTTGCCGTTGTCCATGTAGATGATGGGCAGTGGAAGACGCAACTGCTATGTTAGAGAGTCACCGAGGGGGGAATTGCTGACAGCCTCGAATGACAAGCACCGGTTCCGGAATATTAAGAAGCCGATGCCTGCCAGTTCCTATCGTATACACTTACTTCCTTGAATTCAACTCAACCAAGCACAAAACTCTGAAAACTAGTCACATTATTTTCTACACAGAATTTAGTATGAAGCAAAGCGATCACAGTAGTTTTCAGCTAATGTACCACCTAAAACATAAACGAGTGACCTATTTAAATGAAACAGTCCATACACGACCAGACAAAAGAGTTCTCCATCGAGAAACCGAGCTCAGCACTTGGCGAGACACTTGTAGCTTCTGATGGTCTGCCCGACAGGTGTAGCACAAGAGCTCTCGATAGTGTTGGATGTCCGCCTGATCTCTTGGGTGCAGTTCTCATCCTCATACATGTAGCAAGTCGTCCCGTAAGTCCCATCTCCCCACGCCATGATGCTCTTTGCACCCGCAGGGGCTTTGCGGCATGTTTGCTTGCACTGTAAAAAGTTATTAGCAAAAGTTCGAGTAAATCAGGTCAGTGGTAGAAAAAAAAGGTTGGGAAAGGGAGGAGGGACAAAGCATACGTCAGGGGCGATCTGCTGAAGGTTCTTGCCGCTGCAGTTCTCGAAGTCCCAGACCTGACCGCATTGTCCGTTGACGGCTCCAGCAGTCCAGCAGTAAGGTCCTCGGGGGTTCAGCGACATCTCGGGATTGGTGGGACTCGCGAGTGCGGTTTGGGCTGCGAGGACTGCTAGGATAGCCTTGGTGCTAGTGAAAAACTGCATAGTTTCTGATTTATGTTGATAAGAAGGCGAGGGGGAAAGTGTATGTGCTAGCTGAATAAATCTTCAAGGCTGAGTTCCTGTGTTGTGATGATGCGATGAGTTCCAAGACTTCTGTTCTAGACCACTAGGAAACCGCCGGTATTTATACCTGAGGGAAACCCAGATTATTGCTTTATCTTTCCATGCAACTGATGAAGCGTACCTCTAGGTTCCTCCTTTGGCCCCAAAATTTGCTTACAGTGATCAACGCGCCGTGTCGAGATCCACCATCGCCTCGCTCTGGACCCACGGTACGGTAGGTTGAGCCAATTGGCCAAAGGGCAGACTATGGAACGCACTTTGGAGCGATCAGCTGTGCAGGATGCGCTATTGAGGCATTGGGCGCATTTACTGACACAGGCGCATACTAGAGCCGTGAGGTAGTGATGCCTATATCCACTGATAGAAACGTTGCCTGGCCCCCAAGTTGATGGTCAAATCCTGTGTGATGTCAATCTTCGTATATTATAGCAAAAACTTGGCGCAGCATGCTTAGTGAGATGATTGTCTGATTTGCTATAATATCTATGACGAGATTGGCGTAG
This sequence comes from Neoarthrinium moseri, assembly GCF_022829205.1. Taxonomy (NCBI): domain Eukaryota; kingdom Fungi; phylum Ascomycota; class Sordariomycetes; order Amphisphaeriales; family Apiosporaceae; genus Neoarthrinium; species Neoarthrinium moseri. The sequence goes on along the minus strand of NW_026055121.1, from coordinate 290,223 downwards.
TACATACGAACTTAGTGCACTAGCTGTATGTTGTGGCAAATCCTGCAACCAGGCCGTCGGCATAGTAAGGCAGCAGTATAACACCCTTCTAGCCAATATTTCAACACAAAGGTAACCATCGAAATCTCCTTCTGCATCTTTCAGTCATGTTGCTAGAAATTAGCTTGTTCCCGCATTTGAAATTAAACAGATGGTCGTATTAAATGCATTATTAGGTGCATTCCAAGTGTAGATGTTTGAATATGGGCCCTAAGATCCTGATTGAATCTACACGACGCACGCATTAGGGGCAACATTGACCAGCATCCTGAAGGGCTCATAGCCACTTATGGCTGACGATCGAAGCCATGAATTTGCTTCCGAAGGCAACAATTGTGAGATCTTATCCAATTAAAGCAGTCGGACCTATTTCTGTAAAGAGAGTGTTAGGTTGCTCGGTCTTTCATGCAGTTGTCTAGTCTTTTGGTGCACATATGGGGGAGCCGCAGATCGCTATAGTGGGTCTACAGTTTATAAGAGGCAGCGATCATCGCACACATGTAGGTCTCAAAGCTGGTACCAGAGTGCCTCCTAGGTGCCAAAACTCTTGATCTGCGAATCGTATCATCCTTTGAATGCTGCTACGATTGTTTGTTTGCGTGCTTTTTTTATTGTTTTTAAACCCCTAGTACGAGCCTCAACCAGGCCGAATAATAATGCTATCTGTGAGCGAGACGCACCAGGTCTGGAACAAATAACTAGATAACTCATTTCAATACCTAATCTAGAATAACTAAGTAAATCAATCTGGACAACGGAAAACTACGAGGGATATCTTTGCAGTCTCGAATCTCTAACGCAGATGTATTCAATACATTTTCTATTTGCAGCTTAAAGTAGAGTAAGCCAGCGGAACAACATGGCCCCGCTCCATAGCTCTAAGGACTACTGGGTGTTTACCATCATGCGTTAATCACAAATCTGTGCGTATCTTCTTCGCCGCATGCTCCGCCACCCGTACACTGCAGCTTGAGATTGGTCTGAGGTGCGAGTGGGATGATGCTGGCGTCACAAATCCTAAGTTACGGCACCCGTACAACCAGTTTGAGCAAAAGTTGTATCCAATCAACAACCATCAAGCATAGCGCGGTGGCGGTGTCTCTTGTGGTACATGAAGAACACAGCCTCCTCTCGCCTGCTGAAGATGGCTTCCATCGATGACTTCCGGCTTCTATCGAAGGTCATTTAAGCAACTTCCAAGAAATTTGTTCAACAAGATGCCACTAATCTTCCAGAGGCCAAATAGTTGTGTATTCGTTCTAAGCCTGAAACTACCTCGCCCATCAATGAACATTGAAGAAGCGTCATCGTGGAGGACATGGCGACAAGATTCTTTGCTAATGCTGATGGAGCGTCCAGTTCCCCCTTCAACCTTTCCATGCCCGGAGGTCTCATCAAAATAACAGGAGCTGCAGCCATTTCAATCGATAAACATGGAGCTTTCCACCTGAGTGGCAACGAGGTGCAGTGGGATGGCCGAGGTAGCACTACCGTGGAGAAACCAATTCTCCAGGAAAGGATGCAGGTAATGCCATGGATATCTTCCAATGACACAAAATCCACGGGCAGAGGGTTTACGACTGTCACACAACGACGACTAGGATGTCGAAGCGTAAGTTGTTTTCCGGATTCAAGAGGTTCTCCACTGATAAGAAATACAGGCCAGAATTGTCCCCGAGGGCCCTGTGACTTATGCTCCCCGGATTTCCGTAAGAAACGATGGCGTAAGGACGCAGCTTGTGCAGATCGCTCGCATCTTTGTGAGGTTTGAAAATTATCTGGCCGAATTTTTCCAGAGTTTTGGAAGGCTCTTTCAAGCATCCGAAATAGACTCTTGTCTCAGAGGAATACGTGGAGCGGTCGCAAAAAGACAGAATAGAGCTCTTAGCTGCGCTAATACGGGAGAATTTGGAAGGTTCTGCGCGGCAACTTTCAGAGATTGGTCTGACCTTACAGCCAGGAAGAAACCGACAAGATTCCACCCGATTTTCCGTGATGATGAAGAGTATCTGTGGTACCTTCAAGAAGGATACGAGGTTCTCTACTGGGACGTAATCATGGACATTTTTCATAACTTACGCGTAGACCTACTCGGGGACACGCACGCCGAAATGATGATGAACACGATCAGGAGTACTTTGGTCTTCGTCACCGCGAAGCAGCATAGCCTTCTTCAAACCGGATATTTGGCGGGCTCTTCATGTACAGACGATCTGGGTCTGCTCATAGATGCAATCGACCGGCGAACTCGTTTCCTCGCCCGCATCTTACGGGCTAACTCACCGGACCCTGCAGATCTGGATCTGATCTTGTCTATTATTACGACGACAAAATGCAAGTTGGACGAGGATCTGGACGCAGGCCCCCAAGAAGAACCGATGAGACTGAGCTCCAAGGAAGTAAGTCACTTTTGTGGTTGAATGCCTCAAAACAAGAACACGGAATCTACCATAGAGTCTAATTCTGCTCCAGAGTACCTGGTACTGGATATTCGCACTTTTCATCGCCTCGATCCTAGGCGCATTCATTCCCGGCTCTATTGGCTTTGCGAAGAATTGGTTGTGAGAAGATATAGGCAGAAGCGATGACGCCGACTTCTTGTATCTTATCCAAGGCAGCATCGTGTCGACGTTCGGCAACCTAGCTATGCTGATGCTGTTCGAGAGATCCGAACTCGCCAGTCCCTATAGGTCGGTGTGGATCACAGTTGCCATCGGGACAATATGCAACATTGTCTCCGTTATTGTCTATCCACAGTTCATGAAAGGCTGGAGCGCCATCTTCGCTTTAATAGGCACAGTCTTTTCGGCATCTTGCGTCGTAATCACAACTTATACAGCGGCACTTGAGCGGAGAAAAGAAGAAAAGCCCAAGAAGGATTGAGTATTGTGCAACAGTGAGCTACAGTGCCTCAGAGTCGCTACTGGGGCAATATATTACCCAGCTCTCGTGACGCCGTCGTTTTCTATAGAGAACATCTCTTTCTGTCAATACAGTTTGGTAGAGAGGGTATGGCATAGACTGTCAAACCGTTCTTCGAGGATAGATTGAGATGCATGTACCATCTCTCCTTTTTAGGCTTTTTCCAGTCCGACCATAATTCGACAGTTCGTTAAATTTGTAAACGAAGAAAAATATCAATTGAAGCAGGGAGAGGCAATGATGCTAAGCAACAGACTGCCTGCTTGTGTTAATTTCGAACTTAGTACTGGGATCCTTGTGCTGTTGTTTCTTCCAGTAGAGAGCATAGTGCCACTGACACACCTCTGAATAGGCCAGGTTATAGCTGAAGGAGGTGATCAGGGGGTCGGGTTGGTGACATACTCAGTGTAACTGTTATCTGCAGGGAAGACTACGTGTGCCTATATACTGATGCGGGATTTGTCATCCTGTTATGACCAATCTACTTGGAAATGACCATAGGCCAAACCGAAATCAGGCCAAAGCTATCAAAGAGCTAATCCACAGTGTTGTCTCTCATATATGATACGTGGGGGACTCCACTGCCTGGGTCTAACATGTGATAAAAGTCCTTGACTCCAGGTTGAACTGGCTCGAGGGGAGAAGAGAAGGATGAAGACGGCACGACTTATCCTTTACTTTAACAAGTTTACTTCGGTCATGACTCCCGCTTCCAGGCCGGAGTTGACAGAGATGCGACTAGATACTCACACCGAGATGTACCGAATGCTAGATCGGAAGTTTATGCAAACAGCTTCAACAGGGATACCGTGGCACACCCAAGCTCATGTTAGCTTCAGAATACTTCCAGAAGGCTGTCCATCCCTAGGACCCCTGAGGGCATGACGCAGGGCTCTGGTCCTCTTGGCGCCACCGGAGAATGTGCAAGAAGCAGTTATGTTGGCGAGCTGACCTGTTTGAAGTACCGCGAGTGCACACACTCTGCCGTGGGGGCCCGCCCGGCTCTTCAATGCGGCCGTCATGCGACCGCATGATCATGCAAGAAGTCGAGCGTCTACAGTAGCGGGGTTGGCCACAGACGATGGATAAGGCCGAGACACTGCTGGTCACGATTGGGGGAACGCAAGCGACATGTACAACACGCAAAATAGAACATACTGCGTGGCCACTCACACTCTCTGGATACATGTTCCTGGGCAGTGAAATCTGGAGGCGTCTAGGTTCCAACGACCGTTGGTTGGCGTGATGGTGGGATGTTGGCCATGGATGCAGATGGCGGGGTCGACAACCTACCTCGGATTGTGAGGGGTGGGACGGCTTGTCTCGTGCAACAGCACTGGGCAGGCCTGACTCGCATGAATGGCCGGTTTCAAGATGACGAGTCGGCACCCAAGGTCGATCCCTCGAGATGGGTGAGCATTGTTTGGTTTAGGCATGAAAGCTTAACAAGCTTGACCTCGGCGAGGATGCAGAGAAGCATCAAAGAACATTCTTAGTCCCCCCTCCCGTCCGAGCTGGTGCCAATCACGGGCTCATCCTTGCTACCTAACTGGTGCAGAAGACGAGTCGCAAGCGAGAGTTGGTCAGGGTCCCGGGCTAATCGCGTCTGGAAAATAATTGCCATTCGCTGGAGGGCACTTCTCAAAGCCTGCCTCCAATAGCTGCGCGACAACAGATTTGTATGTCATGCAGTGAGCGGTTGGATTTGATTACCCCAGAGGTCTCGTGGTAGCTGTCCAGAAAGGCGACATAGCGTAACGATGAAGCGAAGACTATCGTTTTCGGTGCTATAAGTCATTTACTGCCGATATCGTTTGGGCGTTCGAACCACCAGGGAGTGGGACCTCTCAACCGGTGGGAGGTTGGACACTATGAACCTCATGGACGTTGCTCAGGAAGGAGGGGAGGCCGGGGAGTAAAGTGGCTGAAAGTGAGTTCACAACGCCTCCAGGTCCCTCCATAACTTTGGAGGATGTTCGCGAATGAGTTGAAGGATGTCGAGTTGAGTTGAACGGCCTTACGGGATAGCTCCCTGGTTTGAAGACTGGTTGATGGTAGGCTCAGTAATAGTTTCCCACTTCGAGCCCGACTAGCAGGGAGACTTGCGTGCTGCTAGCTCAAACTCTGATATTCTTAGTTGACCCATGCCAGAACCCCTATTGTAGAATTGCTTGATTTTCCAACGCTGCGACGAGAAAGGCAAGGATTAACTTGGCAATACAGGACCATGTCTGTGAAGAATGAAGGAGAGGAAGATCGTCGACCGCCATTTGCCAATGTCATGACCCTATCGACAACGTACTGGACTGGGCGGAACAGCATTACAGCGATACGATGCACTCTGGGCGATATTAACCATTCTGCCTTTTGTGCTGCATCTCTGCCCATTTGCTCTTGGACCGGTGGTAGGCTCCAACCCCACTCAAGGCCGTGACAGGCCAATGGAGCTCAGACTTCAGGCGGCCCGGTAGGAGGAAGAACCCGTTGCGACTTGAAGTTGTTGGATTGATGGCTGATCGTCACAGCCCCAAAACTCAAAATATTGTGCCACAGGTTGACGGCACCAGCCCAAAGGAGTGCTTCAGGCTACTCGGCTCTTGCCAGCATGACCCGAAGAGCTGGGTAACGAGCTTTCGAGGCTACCGCCGTGCGTGTGTTGGGGTGTGTTGTAATTCCCTGGTGTATATGTGAAGACTTGCTGGGGACAGGTAGGGCGGTGACATTGAAGCTCAGACACCACCAGGGCGCCTGGGCAGCGGACTCCCCCGGTCCCACAGGGTAGTGAGGACCTGTCAATGCACACATACAGTTTCTGACCGGCCTAAACCCAAACCAACCCATCGGGCTGCCTGGATAGTTGGGAGTAGTTACACACTTTGACAAAGCACCGTGTTGGGGTCATGCTCTCGTCAGGGCTGTGGGCTGGCCAAAAGAATGTCGAACCCCAAGTGTGCTGGGTGTGGAGGAGAGCCAGCTGCCGTATTCGTCGACAGCCAGCGCCTGTGGGAGGGAGTGCTGGATAGTGGATGTATGCTGGTGTGTCAATTGTACCCAACATCTGGCATTGGCTGGCTACGGCGATCATGGCCGGTTTTTGGGTTGTCGAGGCTGTCGAGGGCGAGCGTCGGACGGGTGGCCGGTTCAGGGATAGCGCAAGGACTCGCTAATTTGAAACAACTGTAGGGCTCCATCACAATCAATGCCCAAAAATGCGAGCAGCCTCTGGTGCCTCACTTCCTCTCCCCCCCTAGCGCCCGGGGGTCCAGGGGCCAGTCTGCCAGTGGGCAGATACACTGTGCGCTTGAGACTGTGACTTGCAGGATCGTCGAGGACAGGACCACGTGAATGGGGCATGACCAGCCAGCGCGCGCACCTGAACAGCGGCACCGTTGTCGAGACTGTCCAATGTATGATTCGGCGGCATAGCTGTCCATCTTGCCAGCAGGCAGCCTCGTGATCGGGCATGGACTCCGGCCGCCAATGCGGAATCACGGCACACGACGTCGTACCAGTTGTGTTGGCCAGTGGGCAGAGACAACAGCCGGCCTGGCCCGCCGTCAGATGCTGTGTCGGTCGTGCGCTCCATCTTGCTTGAAGGACTGGAGTGTGTGGATTGTACGGCAACTTATTATAGTCATACTGGACTTTAAGGTAACTCTGGCGGGTTGGCCAGGGTGTTGGTGCAGAAGAAGCCCACTGTCGACGTTATTCGAGCCCGCAAGGCTTACAGGGGTCTCCCTCTTCTGCGTCCCCTTCTCCCGCCTGCAGCCCAGTAGCAGCAGCAGCAGCAGCAGCAGCAGTAGCAGACAGAGCTGCTGGCAAGGCAGGTTGGCTGGGCTTCCATCGCATTGTGTGTAAGGGTGACCGAGTGACGGAGCCTCTGTGTGTCGTGTAAGTTATACCCGGAGTTGGGTTCATCCAGGTCAAAGGTAGCCAAAGGTAGCCACGGGGGCAGGTCGCACAGTGCCAGGGATTTCCATTGTTACTGCTGGCGGTCGCCCACTTCTGGCTCCTTTGGCTGGCTGTGGGCTGCACCCGACCGGCAGAAAGGGGACTGGCGACACAAAGATACCTGCGTCCTGCTTCAACCTCACACATGCCTGCTTGGGAATCGGGAACCACCAGCCACAGCGACGAGACGAGACGAGACGAGACGGAGAGCCGGCCGTAGAAGCAGCTCCATCACCACCACCTCGCCCTCTCGCGAGATAGACCATCCTCTCCTCTCCTCTCTCCCCTCCCCTCCCCTCCATCGCCCCTCGCCCCATCCACCGCCAACGTGTACACCGCACCGCTCACCGCAGCCCGCAACCCGCAACCGCCCACTCTCCCAGCGACGGACTGCAATTGCTCCGCCCCATCGTGGAGTCGACCCGAGATTGGCCTCCTAACCGCCGCTCTCGGTGATGTTTCACGTCGCCCTATCGGCCTGACCCTCCGCAGAGAAATCAAATCTCCAGGCCCGTCGAACCCCACGGATACCCGACGCCTACGAGGGGCAGACCCAAAAGCAATCAAGCCATCCCTTCCGCCTCATCGCCGCCCACGCAGCCAGACCCGAAGCCAAGTCTAGCCACCCGCGCATCAACACGGTCCGGAGAGGGCACAGCCGCAACCACCAGGACGGCAGAGGAAAGCAATAGGGGTGCAAGGGACGCCGAACTCGATTCGAACGAGCCGGCACTTGGAACTGCGTCGGGCAAGCACCGCAGTGATTCGACCACGCCCGCGAAGGATCGATCCCTCGTCCGGTCCCTGCGACTCACAACCCGACGAGTGACGTTGACGGAAGCGACGAGGTCATAGTTGTTCCCACAACTCGACATCCAAAGAGACTCTCCAGCCGCCTCAACTCACCCCCGCCGACATCCCAACCCCACACACTTTGCCCGCAACCAGTCTCGATTCTACGACGACACGACCCCTCTATCCCCCGTCGGTGTGCTACCTCGTCGCGCGACCGTCAGCCCAAGCGATCTACCCGAGAAGAGTGACGGATGGGGTAGATAGTCATGTCGCATGCTCCAGCACTCCTCAGGACGAACACAGCGCCTGTGTTCCCCGCCGACAACAAATATGGCAGCATGTCTTCTGGTGTAGCCGGGCCCCGCGCAAGTCAGCTGTCCGGGTCCACCGTTTATGGCTCATCATCGAACCCGTCGATAGCCTCGTCATCCACAGTCTCGACGTTGATCGGCACTGGCAACGGCAGCGGCCCTGTTGTGGCAACCGCAAATATCATCAACCAGAAGGCGGACGCGTCGAGGTCCCTCTACCAAATATGTATCACGTTGAAACAAAGATTATCGCAGGTGCCGGGGTTCGATCAGTACCAGCAGCAGTTCGACGACCTGACTGCTAAGAGCGAAGGATCACCCGTAGAAGCTCTCTGGAACTTGCTGCGCACCGGTCATCCCCTGCTCACCGTCTATAATGCTCTGCAGCCCGAGACGCCACTCAGCGTGGAAGGTGCTGCAGGAAGTCCCGAGAAGGTCTCCAAGATCGCCATTTTCAGATTCGTCCAAAACTGCATGGCCCAGCTCAAGATCCCCGCCGCCGAGTGTTTTGTGATCAACGACCTAATGGGAAATGACACCACCGGATTTGTCAAGGTAGGACTCTGAGGACCTGGCTGTTGCAGCAGCTCTGACTAACTCTGCCTTAGGTGACTGCCGTGGTAAATTACGTCCTGGATCTCGCACAAAATCAAGGAAAGCTGTTAGAGCCTGCCCCGTCGAATGCCTTCCAAGAAGATGTGGCTGGCGCAGGGTCTCAGATGACCTACCGTGATCACATCATCAAAGAAATGGTCGACACGGAGCGGAAATACGTCCAAGATTTGGAAAACCTTCACGACTTGAAAAAGGCGTTGGAGCAAAAGGGTGCTATTCCCGGCGATATTGTGCACCAGATCTTCCTCAACATCAACGCCATCCTCGACTTCCAGAGACGCTTTCTCATCAAAGTGGAAACAACCAACTCGATGCCTCCAACTGCACAGCAATGGGGAGCGCCTTTCGCTCTGTACGAAGAGGCTTTCAACATCTACCAACCCTTCATTGCGAACCAGCGAAAAGCAGCGCAGGTTGCCAACCAAGTATTTGACAAGATCCAGGTGGTCCAGCATCCTGTCGCCTGCGATTTCAACACCTTGGATGGTTTCTTGCTGAAACCTATGCAAAGGCTCGTGAAGTACCCGCTACTTTTGAAAGTAAGTGTCTCGCATGAATACTATTGCACTGCAACCCGGCTAACTTCGGCCCATAGGATTTATTAAAGAAGACGGAGGATGTTACTATCAAGCAAGATCTGACAACGGGTATTGGTGCTGCAGAGCGTGTCCTCTCCAAGGCCAACGAGGCTGTCAACCGTGACCTTCTTGATGAAGCATTAGAAGACCTGATCAGAAGAGTCGATGACTGGAAAAATCACAGGGTGGAGCAATTCGGAAGACTATTGCTGCATGGCGTCTATACTGTGGTTACGGGGCGCAGCGACCAAGAGAAAGACGTAAGGCTACCTGTGAGAATCTTAGCCAACTTTCCTTGAACTGACATGACTGACCTTGCCACGCAGTACGAGATCTATCTGTTCGAGTGCATTCTCCTGTGCTGTAAGGAGGTACAGCCGAACAAGAACAAGGATAAGAAGGACAAGACCAAATCTCTACCCAAGGTCCGCAACAAGAACAACAAGCTTCAGTTGAAGGGGAGGATATTCATGACCAATGTGACTGAAGTCCTCTCCTTCGCCAAACCAGGTAAGGACATTGCTTGCCTTCCTAGGCGTCTGGCTAACCGATCTGTACAGGCTCATACACCGTTCAAATTTGGTGGAAGGGAGATCCCGGTGTCGAAAACTTTGTCATCAAGTTTACGAACGAAGAGATGATGAAGAAATGGGCGACTGGTCTGGACAACCAGCGAAAGACAAACACTCCGGCGGCTCCAGCAAGTCCCGAACAATCAGCACCTGATTTTGCCTGGATGCGTAACGCAGAGGGTCTCGAGAATCCTTACAAGCAACAGAACGAAAGCGATGAGGACGATGACGATAGTCAGGTGCCGCCAGGGCAGATGAGTTCCTCAAATGCCGGGTTCGGTGGGCAGTCAACCGGCGGGGTCATGACCCGTAACGCCTCCAGTACCAGCTTAAGAGCGCGCTCCGCGACGGGAGAGAGCACGCAGTCCTTGGCGGGCATTGCTAGAGCACCACCGCCACGCTTCCCCTTACCGGCACTTCCTGGGCAGCTCAGCTTGCAGACACAAGGGGTGCCTCTTCCTGGAGCGGGCTCGCCTGGCCCGCGCGGAGGGGACTCGTACTTCTCGCCGACAACAGAGTCGCCCGTCTCCACGAGGACGAGCACGGCCGGCAGCATGCAGTTCGCTTCTGGATATCCCTTCCCGAAGGCTGGAACACCACAGGGATGGGAAGATACCAATCGTTATACGGCGCCCGCAATGCCTCGTGCGCCGTCTCGGGATGGATCCTCCCCTGTGAACCAGTATACCATCAACGGAAGGAACCCACGTGGACCGTCAATGCCTGTCATGGCCTCGCAGCAGACTTTGGCGCAGCAACAAAGAAACCGGTCGTACAGCACACCAGACATCAACGGGCAAAACGTACAAAATGGACCTGGCCGCAGATCCAACAGCAGCACTCCTGTTCCGGCTGTACCGGGGATACCGGCGCATCTTCATGCCGCCCATGATCCTAATATCCCCCGATCGCAGAGCGGTTCGCCCATGCCGCAGGATATCCCTATACGAACCAGCACACAGAGCCCAGGAACCCAACGAGAACGCATGCATCAGTCTCAAGGATCGCTTGGTGGCCAGATGGGCCAGTTTCCAATGAAGCCATTGTATCCCGGACGATCGACGCCTGGGCCTGGTGCACAGGCTGGAGCACCACCACCGTTGCAGCTTGACAACAGGGCCGCCGTATCACCGGCGCTCGGGACTGCTACGAATCCGTTATTTAGCCCTCAGCCCGACTTGCCAACCCAGCTCAAGGTGAAGGTGAACTGCGACAGTGGCAACTACATAACGCTCGTCGTTGCCTTCAATATCACCTACCAATCCATGATCGACCGCATCGATGCTAAGCTCTCACGCTTCACTGACAGCTCAATTGGTAAGGGCAATTTGAAGCTGCGGTACCGTGATGAAGACGGTGACTTTGTCAACATCGAAAGCGACGAAGATATCCAGATCGCCTTCTTGGAGCACCGGGATGGTTCGAAGAACCAATACAACATGGGCGGCGTCGGAGAGATAGAACTCTTCTGCGTCGGCGACATGTAACGTTTCCTAGCATCGTACTCTGGGGAAGAGCTTACGAGGCAACTACAAGACACAATTGCATGGCGATGGGATATCGAGCGACCGGAACCTTCTGGGGCGGGAAACGCATCATTCATACATTTGCGACACATTGATCACGGCGTATACACTGCATAGACTACGCATCAGACTACATTGATACCACATTTCCTTTTCTTTGTTTTCGGCGGTCATTATCTATTTCGGAAGTAATGACAACGCTCGTTCTACGGCTACGATTCTTTGGACATACTATGATACCAGGCACTGGGAGCAAAGGTGGGCTGGGCCGACACTCTTTTCGACACCGCAAGGGGTTTTTCTTCACTCCAATTTTTTCTTCTTTCGCGATTTGTGAACGTGATTGTCAAGCGTTCATCATGGATATAGAATGGGACGACACGTTCCCAAATGGCTTCCTTGGATTAGTGGGAAAGAGATAGGTTGCTGGAGAACAGCATATTTCGATCCCGACAAAGATTTCGCTCTTAATGTAAGCCCCCAAAGGCTTTTGATACCTCCAGAGCAGCCGGCGCCGCCGACCTCTATCTTAGCGTCAATAAGATTTCTGGGATTGAGTTATCGCGAGCGCAACGGGAAGACTAGCTTGTGAGGGCCAATCGCGGCTGCGACGAAGGCAAGGTAACAAAACATTGCCTTCCACAGCGATGCAGTCGTGGGCGATTTGAAGACGGGCATAATGATGCATGTGGACGAACGTCTGCAATAGCCTGGGTCGTTTGTGGGGAGGGGAGTCATATATAGGGTAGGATTGCGAAATCTATATCATGGATTCCACCGTTCACTTTCTGGAACTATTTCTGCTACTTGCATGCCACTTGCCCTGGAATCCGTTTCCGGGCTCCCGTCCCAGAGGCCAGGGTGCGTGTGATAGATTGGCCTCCACGGGGGATCCCCTCCGCGTTCTACCAGTTTTGGACGATTGGTGCATTCCGGTAAACCCTTTACTCACGCTCCGTCACCTTCCGGCACAGCGACGGGAGATACGCAATAGCGCTCTCCAGAATGTGAAACTCGATGGCTTGCTGATAGGGCGTACAAATTCCATCCGCAACAGCGACGAGAGACTGCATGTATATCTGACGTCCCGACTTTGTAACCACTGTTTGACTTACACAGCCGTCTGCTACTACCAAGAAAACTTGGACCGAAAACCTGTCGCTCGAAGTTGAGGCGCAACTAGATCTCATCTCTCGACGCTCAGCCACGGGCTTGGAAGAAGAACGTGCGAGATGCGCTCGGCATTTGTGGTGGCCGCCGCTGCGGCGCTGGCCGTGGCCGCGCCGACGGCACACGAAGATCCCGCGCGAGTGAGAAGGGCGAAACCGGAGCAGATCCGCTCCGTGTCGGATCCCATCTACCACTACTATCTGCAGCGGTACCCGAAAGACCGTACGTGAACCCCTCTCCTTCGCACCGGGGAGCCTGAGTGGCCCGAGCAAGCGGTGGTACAAGACGGACGTGAATAGAAAACAAATGAGCTCGACAAAAAGGGGCAAAGTGAGGGAGACAAATACGGGGGAAGTGGAAGAGTTTGGTCGTTCGCTTCGTGAGCTGACGTGGCCATCAACAAAACAGCCACCATTGCCGTCATGGGGCCTGTGGCCACGAGCGAGTACTTCAACATCGGCGGCTCGATCCAGAGCACCAACTCGAGCGCGTTCCTGAACATCGGCGCCGACACCACCAGCTACAAGACGCTGACGTTCGGCACCGCGGCCAGCACGACGGCCTGGGCCCTCGAGGGCGACACCATCATCACGGGCACGAGCAGCTCGTGGGGGAGGCGTGAGTCTTTTTTTTATTTTGACTTGTCTGATCTCGTGCCGTTTCCTTGCGTGTAGAAGACATGGTGAGGCGCCTCGCTGACTTGGCCTGGGCGCATCTCAGAACTCAACTTCCTGGCCTGCCAGCTCGATGGCAGCTACTGGCAGGTCTACCTACAGACCGGCAGCGCCACGCCGAGCGGCAAGACGTGTAGCAACTACCAGACATTGCACTTGCCTTGTCTTTGCTGAAAGGGGGAGTGGTAGGCATTTGGTGGCGGAGGGAACGAAGTTTTGCTTGTGTAGAATGAGCAACTGCTACAGTAACATGGTAGTTGAACCAACCCAAGTAACTCCGGTGAATGATCGCGGATATGTGATCCTTGAGCCTGTCGAGAGTCCCCAACTGCAAGCTTCTACTAGTTCAGCCCAGCACCTGGACAATACGGCACTTCTTAGATCTAGGAACCCAGGATCTAGTACGACAAACAATAGGTCTCAACATGGTGAAGCCACGATGGTAGGATCGTAATTGTTGTTTTTCGCTCTTTCTAGATTTGTACAAGATTATACACAGATTTCCCCCTGGGAGGCCTTTGGTATGGAAATGCCGCCCCCGGGATGCGAACCAAGAACGCCGGGCCGTCACCTGAGGTCTGCCCCCCAAGTCTCTGGCCTTATATGTTTGTGGTAGTGTACACTGTCAAGGGTGACATGGTGGGTCGGGGGCTTTCGCAGATGCTTGTTGTGTAGGCCGGATTGCGTTCTGTCATATCCCCCTTGGTCGTGCGTTCGTGCATCGCCCATCCCATCCCGTCCACTCCCTCGTGATATCCTCGTCCTGCTCTCCTGAAGATGATTTTGCCTAGTGAGGCCCGCGCAATCCGTTGCACCTCGTCGTCTACGGCTTCTTCACGCCAGCAACTCTCGACTGGAATCTCGACAAGTGATAGTTGATCTCGCTTCTCTTGGCAGGCGGCGGTTGTGGTCCGTCCATGCAGGCTCGCAGTGCCGACTCCATCTGGGCGCATCCGGCCGTGCTGTATCCGGAGGATGCCCAGCAAGCTGTATGTGGTTCGAGGGTCAGCGGGTGTCTCTTTCTTCAGGCCCGACCCCAAGAATGGAGAGAGAGCTAGAATAGGGGGCAACGGGACGACGTACCCAGCACGGAAGACATGATGGCCATACACGGCCGGTCGCCCTGGCGGTTCGGGTTCTTGACGCGCAGCACCTTGAGCGGTGGCAGGCGGATCGGCTTCGCTGTGCCCGTCATCGCTGCGGAATCGACTCGACGACGAAGAACACTGGGGTCGGGTCTGGCGGGGGAGGGTGCTTGCGATGAGATTTGCTCTGCGCTTCGCTCGCTCGTCGGCAATGCGTGCGTAGCTTGCTGTCGCTGCCCGGAAAATTTCTAGCTCCAGGCGGAATTGAGCAGGGCGACTGGGCCGCACGGCGGGCTGCGTAGGTCCGGTGTGGTCTGTGCGCCCGGAGCCGACATGGACAGACACCCCCTGAAGCAGAGCCCCTTTATACAGAAGGGAGCACTGGCTCCCCAAACCACCAAGGCTAGAGCAAGCATGCACAGTCCACTGCATATTGTTTGCTGGGCATGGCGTCGGGTTTTCGAGATATTTCAGGCTGGAGTCACACGCTATCTCTATCTAGTATTGCAGAACTGGCCAGCCCGGTTGAATCACGGGCAGCTTCTAATTGTTAGAAGAATTGAGGCAAGATAGGAGAGCTAACCCATGCTCGTTTAATTGACCACGTAGCCCAGGTTGATGAGCTGTTCTCATATTTCATGGCAGCCGCTTTGAAGCCGTGACGCTCCAATCCGTCGTCGCGATTTTGGGGGGTGGTACATATTTCGGTGTTTCTGGCCTGTCGCCTCAACCAGTTCTAGTGCCCAATGACGCTTTTCAGCAACCAAAAAGACAGCAACGCACCGTTTCCTCTGGCACAAGTCTTTGAACTGGACTGTTGTCTGGACCAGTCCGAGGTCTGACAGTGAGAATTCTTCGATGGCCGCTACCGTCATTATTCCTCGCCCTCCTCGCCAGGTTCACCATCGGCGGCCTCATCGTCGTCCATTTCCTCATCGCCTGCCCCATCTTCATCTTCTTCGTCGTCATCGTCATCATCGTCATCCGAATCTGAGCCAGAGCCTTCGCTTTCTCCCTCGGAACCGGGATCGTAATCCTCTTCGTCTTCGTCTTCCTCGTCCTCGAGCTGCTGTTCGGCACGCTGCAACTCGGTGAGGCCGTCATCCTCAGCATCTCCGTTCGCATCTCCGTTCGCCGCATCGCCCTTCTTGCCCTTGGCGTTCTCGGCCAGCTCCTTCTTGGCTTTGCGCTGGTCTGCCAGACTTCTATCCTGGAGACCCTTCCGCATCACGTAGTTTTCGTTGATCCCTCCGTAATCCTCCTGGTCCAGCATGGAGAACTCAACCTCCTCCGTAGCCTCGGCGTCGCCCCCCTCGTTCGTGAACACCTCTACCACCATGTTGAACGTCCGCTGTAGCACGCTCGTGTAGCTGATTGCCGTAATGCGATCTATAGGTATGAACAACAGCGGCTTCTTGAAGCCCCACAGGATGCCGTTCTCGAGGAAAAACAGGTAGCCATCCTTAGACCCTCTGTGAGCTGCGACGTGGACAGCCTTGTCCTTGGGCCGGTGTGCCTGCCGGATGACGCTGTGAAACTTGGCAGGGTCGGCGGCGGTAATCTGCACATTCTGGGACGCTGCCTGCAGGCACTTATTGATGGCCCAGTGGAACAGTGTGCTGTAGGTGTCTGCCACCGCAGATGCGGCGGCCGCATTCGGGCCACCGATTGATCCAGGTTTGGGGGCGCTGGCCGGGATGGTGAAGACGAGAGGCTCGGCCTCGGCTGGTGCGGCGTTCTTGGACAGCGCGGAGAGCGCAGAGCCGCGCGGAAGAAGGATGTAGTTGAATTGAACCTGCGCCTTCTCGGGCACGGGGAGGTAGAAGGCGTGCTCGATGTCTTTCCAGGCGTATGTGATGCCTTGTAAGGGGGCGGTCGTATTCGGCGCTCTCGCATATATGTGCTGCGCCGTGAAACACAAGTCGAATTTTTTACGTTGCGGGATCGAGACCGAGATGTCCTTGATCTCTAATAGGGTCTTCTCGCTTGCGACGTCGACGGGCTCGGAGCTAGTCGAAGCACCATTGGGCGCAGGGCTATTCTTGCTGGGTTCGATATCGACTCGTCGGCGCTTGAGTGATGGTTCTGAGGCTGAGCCGCCAGTCTGCTCTTGAATGAAGCTGGCAATGTTGTTGAAGAGCTTTATGCGGGCTGGCGAATCGGCAGCCTTTCGGATATCTTGCAGGATGTCGGGTCTCGAGGCAAAGACGGCGCCGAGTGTCTCGGTGTCTAGTCCGTTCGACATGGTGACGAATGGTTCCCAGGATGGCTTGGTCTTGGGAAGCTGCTCATCCGTCGAGTGATGTAGATAAATAAATGTTGGCTGGCGGCGGTGGACCTGATGACGGCTTGTCGTCATTGGCCTGTGTCTTTCAAGCTTTAATTTACGCGCTGGGACGCGTGCACGGCCCTGAGGCTCTTCGACTATATAACTTGTGCTGGTGAGGCAGCCAAAGAAGGCAAAGGGGCGAGAGGGGAAAAAAAAAAAAAAAAAAAAGGAAATAAGACATTGCTCCTTTTCTACACGACCACTCATACTTTATACCAGTGTTTGTCACGATAAGAAAGCCTTAGGAAACACTACAAATCGCCACATACAGCCAACAGACAGGCGACGACGAAGTTGTCGGCTAGCTGATTAAGGCTCAGAAACTCCCGGTCAGGTACGGACTAGTTTGCTCGGTCTTGATGTGAAGGCATTTGCGACACAGTCATGTAAAACCAGGAAGAACTTACCACGGTGCTCATTTGCTTTTCCATGTACTCCGGCGCACAAACGCTCCCCCAGACAGTCAATTGTCTGGCCTTGAGTTGCAATTCTAGTCTCGACGTCTGAAGGTCCAGCGCCACCCCAAACAAGCCACACCTAAAGTTGACACCCCGCCCGCAGTCTAAACTGAGCGCTGGGCGCCTTCTCACCACCAGCACCAACCGAGCCTCACTTTACACAACTATCGACCTGGTCACGCAGAGAACAAAACTCGGCCGTGGCTGCGCTCACATTGGAGCCCCTACAACATACGCGGGCCTTGGTTCCTCAGTCTAGGGCAACCGCGCCGGGAGATGTCCATCCCTAACGTATGGCACCATCGCAAGGTGGCCGATGCCGCTGCAAAGGCTTGTGATATCTGCTATCGGCCCAGCACCAGTGTCTTGGTCACGCCCGAAAAGCAAGATTTCTTCTACATCTGCCCGGTCCACCTTAGAGACACTAAGTTTGCTACTCCCATCATCGACCATGAGGCCATCGCAGCCAAAAAGAAGAGGGAGATGGACGAGGAGCTGGAGCGTGTGAAGAAGGAGTACGAGGAGAAGCAACGAAAGAAGAAAGAAAAGGCGAACGCAGACGACAAGTCAAAGTCTGAAGATAAAGAGAAAGACGCCAAGGATCAGGAGAAGAAGGATGGTTCTAAATCCAAGGACGAGGCCAGTCCCGTTATCCTGCCTCCGGTATTAGCGGGCCGTACTGACTTCATTCAACAGGCCAGACCTGACCCGGCAACACCTCAAGAAGAAGAGCCACGGGTCTTCGCCTTGCAGAAGTGAGTATACGCCGGCCCCTTGCCGCTCCGCAGCACGGCGTCACTGATCGGTCTTAGGAGTTTCCACCAACAACGGATCAACAAAAAGCAGCAAGCCGAGCTGGCAAAGCGAAATCGTGAACGGCTGGCTAACCCCAACCTCTTCCCCTCGGTGCCAAAGGGTGCACCGGGCCCTCAAGGCTAAAAGATGACATGTCTTTCCTCTAGTACTGGATCTGGGACAGGAGCTGGATAAATGGGCCGAAAACTGGGTCGCCTGTCTTCGCTTCACGATGCATTCTGCAATAGACTGCACGCATACTGCCACGCAACCCTAACCCAGAATACTTATGACCTTCTCACAATAGGCAGAGTACTTCGGCCCCAAGTATTCCCTCTAGTTGACATGCACGTTAGGCTACATCTGTGGATGCTTTAATATGGCCTAGAGTCATCTCCGGCCGCATCACGGTGTTCTCTCTATGGTCACTTGGGACATAGCGATGCACCACCTCGATGATACATGCAGCGAGCGGACGGACATAAGAGCTATTAAGGTCCATCTGCACACCATACGGCATGCAACCGAGCGACGCATATCACACAAGTACTGTACATTTGACTATAGCCACCCCGGGTTGTGTCGCATTGAACTGCTTCCGCCCGTCAGCCAAAATAATCACTCGACATCATCTTGAGAATGACGGATTGGCCCGCAAGTCACTCGACCCAATCCATCACATGATCTTCCCGCCTTTTCATTCCCTCAGCCTTACAAGGCGATCAGTGAACGCCATCGACATAAGTGCTGCTTATATGTGTCAGCTCGAGCTCGCTTCTGATCCTCCTGGAACCGCGTTTTGCCTATCCTACCATGTGTATGCCTTGGACGTCTACGTGGATCACGCAATCTTATCAATTTCTCCACGCAACACCAGCAAGCTGCATGGCTTTTCTTTTGTGATCTCAGTCGGCCGACGTTTCGCGCAGGCGAACTGGGGTCTCACGGCTACAGATTGCAGTAGGCAGTTGGATCCTTCAGCCGTGACCATATACCCTTTCAGGGTCTAGTGCTTACCGCACGCTTCCAAGAGAAGCAGCCACAGCACCTCGATAGTGGACAGCTCGCTCTAGCAATCAA
Source organism: Neoarthrinium moseri (assembly GCF_022829205.1). Taxonomy (NCBI): domain Eukaryota; kingdom Fungi; phylum Ascomycota; class Sordariomycetes; order Amphisphaeriales; family Apiosporaceae; genus Neoarthrinium; species Neoarthrinium moseri. The sequence goes on along the minus strand of NW_026055121.1, from coordinate 271,323 downwards.
CTTTGCGTCCGAGACGGCATGGGCTCGGCTGCTTTCGTGTAGCTGCGTCAAAATGTCTCCCCACGAATGAAAAAGTCGCTTCGGCCAAGCGTGCATCACCCTTTGCGGCCAGATTCGGCTCTGCGTGATTAAAGTCTCGTCGTCTTGCAGGGGGAATCATCTCGAGGGTCCTTTTGGACTTGCATTAGTTGGCCAGGATCCTGTGATCTACTATTCGCCCGTGATCTCTGAGCGAAAAGCACACGTGCGGCCCAAGCAAGTACGGCCCGGCGCAGTGCAGCAGTGGATGTGGCCCGCTCTCATCGTTGGCCGACGAGGGGTATCTGACGTTGAGTCACCATGAGTAAGAGAGCTATGACACGTATTATCGGTACGCGGAAGTCTGTTCTACTTCATCTACTCTCCGTTGGTCAAGTGGCTAAGTGTGTAATGCGGGATGTTGAGGTCGTTTAGCCTAGCGACTATGAACAGGCAACAACCAAACGGAGATCGGATATAATGCTATGTTGAATACTTAAGTAGTAGCCAACAGACTAATGGGGAATACATATCAATTCAAATAGTTAAGGAGAGATGCATCAGATTGACATGATCAGTCCTGATAGTTCATTGACAACAGACCATGTGTACTACGAAACCAACTATAGAGGTCTATCACTCACCACCAAATCGTTACATCTTTAGATTGTATCTCACCCATGCTCTCTCTACAGCAAAAGCAGGCTACTGATCCCCCACACAGTCGCTAGCTTCTGCGGCCGCTAGGGATTATTGATACGTACATCAGGTCTTCCGAGTCTTAGCACGCGGCCGCCTAGGGCGGGCAACGGCTCCGGACTATCCTCCCGTAAGAAACCCCTAACTACTAACCACGGGCCAGACCCGAAGACCTTGTCGTCGCAGCCCCAGACTCCGAAGCCGACAGTCGTCAGGCACCTATAGTGGGTTCTCCTGACTCTACTAGATACACGCTTTGAATTGCAGCTTGTAGATTCCTGCATACTGTCCTAGCAACACGTCGTTCAGAAACTTGGGATAATGGTATACCTCTAATACTCTGTGCTGGATGGCTTCCAGTATAAGCATTGGTACCGCGCCAATGGCACAGTAATCAGCAGCGCGTCTCGCCTTGCGGTTCAGCCACGGTTCACCGGCTGCGGGAAGTATGACTCTTTGGGGAATATACACCGGCAATCTATACTTGTCAGCCTCAGGCCTCTCCCAGGACTGAGAATGTCAGTATGGCCATTTTCCGGGTCTCGCACATTCTTTGCCCGCTGCTAGTGGGACTACGAATATAGACCCGCGAGATCGTCATGTATCTTCACTGTTTTGGACGTTGATTATCGAAGTTCAGAGCATGCATCGTTACACTCGTAATCATGTCGTATAATCGGACTTGTTGATCTTAGGTGCTCCATGTTGCAACTCCTCTGGACCCCAACGCCGGGCGGTGTCGTCTTAGGGGGGTTTGCCGTGGTTATTCTAGTACCTCTTTAAACTACCAGCCAAAAAAGTACCCGTGAGACCCCGTTACTCCCATATCTGATGATCGGCGGGCTATATCCTACAAAAGACAAGATTCCTAATGTGCCCAGCACCACCTGACAACGCACTGCCGGCCACACCCTCTTGCAAGGCTAGACTGATGGGGCCGACGGCGGCGGCGTTCCGGCCCCAGGGATACTCTTTCGTTTCCACCCACCGGTGTATCCGGAGAGACCATCGGGAATCACATCGTAGCCCCTGACATCGGGACATGACCAGGCACCTCCCCGCGGTCTGATGGTGAGGGCAGCCAACCCCCGCACCTGCGACGCGCAGCTCGTATCGTGACAAAAGGAAGTCCGGGGTCTTCATTCGGGGGTCCCAGGGGCTTCGGTGACAAACTCATTTTCAACACCCCCTTCCCCCTGAATGAAATCATCCCGCGTTGGGGGTCGCCTGCGGGCTGAAGCTACCCTGAGCTTTTCGCCCACCTGAGACCGAGTGGCGGCGCGTGGGGAGTCGTGGTAACGTGCCATTGTTTGCCCGTTGCCGCGTTGATCCTGAGCCTCTTCGAGCGCGCAGCATGCTCTGTTGCCACGGGTCAAAGCCACGTTCCATGAGGCAACGAGGGTGGAGGGTTTTTCTGAGCCTTCCGAACAGAGCACTGCGCAGTCCCCTCCGGCAACCGCAGCTAATAAGCGCGGCGCCCTAATCCGGAGGATCTAGCAGAGATTCTCTTTTTATCTGGCGCCGCGGTTTCGTGTGTAAGTCGGGTTTGTCATGGGCAAGGGTGTTATTGCGCTAGAGGTCCCCGACAAGGACGTGGGAGTCAATCCTCCAGACACGGGCCCTCCTAGTCGACTTTGCGATATCCGGACTCACTTACACCGAGCTAGTCATAACCCTGCGGCTTGGGCCAAGATTCTTGATGATAAGCCATTATATTGCTTAATATAGTGTTGCTTAATGGGTACTGGCGCTCAGTCCCCTGGCCTATGGCCGTCGCGGAACTACCGTGCTCTAAGGATTCGTCAGGGGTTTTTCGACCCCGGAACACGGGGAATGCCGTCAATGTTGGGGTCGGTACCGTTTTTGTTCAGGATTTTGGAGATCTTGCGACCTAAGGGATCAGGATAGCGTACCTGGTGAGGGCGCATACTCGGTGGGAAGCGCCGCGGGTCACGGAGCTCCCGCTCTCCTGTGCGTTGTCCATCTCGAACGGCCTCGCCGTCTGGAGCCGATACCTGGATGCTCCGCAGCCGCCGGCGCACCGCCGCGCATATGCAACTGTATTGATCCCTCAGGATCCTACAGCTAATTTTGTATCTGTTCAGTTTTAAATAGTCCCTTTTCGGCAATTGAACAATACGGCCATGTCAGGTTGGGTCGCATAGGGTAGCAGGTTGTTGATGTGTGTGCAATTATGCGGGCGTCAGGGGGTCCGCCTGGGGGCATGGTATAGACCGAAACTTTTTGTGCAGATGCATCGCCTACAATCCAATCAGTAGGAACGCCGCACTAGACAACGTAGTTAGTTGGTCCCTTGTTTAGTTCCACCCCGGAATTTCTCCTTGGCTCCCGGTACGGGGAGAAGAGGGGTTCACTCCCTGTGGCAGATGATATGATCTGATCTGATCCAGCGGATGTGCTTCCAAGCCTTACGCGCACGTTATCATGAAGAGGTCGTAGCCTATTAGATAGAACGAGGCTTTCAGGTCCACGAGTGGCCAGCTCTCTGAGAAGCACTTATTCACGAGCATTGGTTGCAAGACTTGGATCGTTCATCAGAACAGGATCACATGATAAGTCAGTCGACGCCTTTGAGCCGACATGGATTTGCACATTTTCCCATCTGCGAGGTTCTTTTCGACCTCACATCGTTCGTGAAGACTTGCGGCCGTCAGATTAGGCATACTATGTTATATCTCGAGAGATTTCGGTTTGGCTTACAACCAGAGTCCGGCAGACTGTACCGGTGATATATTATATCACGACTATGGGTCATTCCGTGCTTCATCCAACAAGCCTAAAGGTCGAAGGTACATGGCCTTCTGGTACCTACCTAGTGAGGTGTGGTCGTGCGCCACAGTATTTATTCCAGGACAACTAGAAGACAGGGACATTCATTTGTCCTGTAAAAAAAAATATGCTAGGATATACTCCATTTCTCCATTCAGAAACATTGATGACGAGGTAGCACAATTCTTCAATTGGGTGTCCTGCAGGTCTTTATCCCAGGCAGCACTGCATTAAGGCTTCGAAACCAATGGCCCTCTGCAGTTTACTTGATTCAGGTGTCTACCTATGAGATATATGCAGCTGGCTGACACGTCAATTGGACGACGCTGTCAAGGTTCCCCAATAACGAGGGCGGATTCCGATTTGGTAAGACAACACCCTGCCGGTTTGCGGGGGTTGTCAGATGGGATTGTTGCGAAAACCCATGCTCGAAGCTAGCCTATTGTTGGTTGTCTTGAGATTTGGAAATAACGCCGAAGAAGTCGGTCACGAGCGTTTGACAGGACTCTGGCAGACGAGACTATTCTCCCACCATAGATCACATCCATACGGTACGCGTGACTGTGTCTATTGTTTCTCAAGGATTGACGAACATGATGACTCCACCAATGCCGAGAGTGGGGTCAGCGTGCATTCTGACGCAACAGTGTGGTTCGTTGTCACAAGCTGTGGATGCTGGTTTCTCCGGATTGGTAACTCATACAGAGGGGTTCTCGATGATAGGCTCCAATACGGAGGATTGCGGCGCGCAACGGCCCCATCTGGCGTCGAGACATAACTTGACCGGTTGGCATGCGAGGAAAAGCTTGGAGGTTATCATGCTGTCAGCTTCCCAATAAGTAGATCAGGCCGAGAAAGCAACAGGAGCTTGGCGTGAGCCTAGTAGCCAACCTCTGGAAAGCTCTTGATGCATCCACGCCTGGTCATGTCGGAGTCCGCTGTTGAGGGGGCGTTAGGGCAGATTGCAGAATGGCGGGATGAAGCGACCTACGGGCTACTTGCCGGTCCAACGTAAGCAGCCCCCAGGTAGCACTAGATCTGTGCCAGGCTCCCTGGCCAGGTAAGCTGCTTGATTGACACAGCTCAAAAAAAGACGCTGTGGTTTTCGTAGATCTCCCGTAGGATACCGAGGTAATTATAAGCTGCCGCTGCGGCCCGGTGGCATGCGGATTCCCATCCCACCAGGCCGGACATCCGCTTCGTCGACCCGGCTCCGATTGAGTGAAAACGCAGGACACACCCATTCGCCGCAGCTACATTTGAACCCCTGCCAAGCAAAACGACCGACGATGGCGTTACATTTGGCATTGGGACAGATCAAGCGGCCATCGAGTGCCCCATCCTCAAGAGCCGGCCGCATCCAGGACAATGTATCGACAAAGATGTGAGGGCAAGGGGAGGCTGGGTTTTCCGTCTTCCCGGTGCCTTGATGACCTACAACGAATTGGGAATTTGCAAGAGTGCGGCGGCACTTCTTGCATCTCAGTTGCTTTTCGGCACTGGCCTCGTGCTTCGGTTGGTCCTCCGACGATTCAGCCTCGTCCTCGAAACGTATCCAGTCGGCATCCGGCGCCATACCAAGGTCGCGAGCTTCTTTCAGCTTGCTCTCATAGAGCCATTTCTGGTAGATGGGATGATTCTCAACATCCCTGTCGTCATCTGCCGGGCAGCCCATCTCCCACCACAGTTCGAGTTGGCGCATGAAGCCGGGGTTCGGCTCTGCGATTGAACGCGCCTCTCGCACCAGCGTCAGAGCCTGGATGACAGCTGCATTTGCCGTCTCGCGCCGCTGCGTCGGGGATGTTGCTGAGTGACTGAATTGCTTCCCCCCAAAACGATGAGGGTACTTGTAAAGCAAGTAAGCGACTACGCACGTCACGGAACGGGATTTGCCCATTGCGCAGTGTACGTATACCGCTCCTGTTGGATCCGATGACTTCGGTTCCGCCGTCTCGTTTGGACCATCTCGAGGCGGGTATAAGCCTTGATCGATAAACCTGACGGCAGACGACAGGTACACAAGCAAGTCTTGGTCGTCTACATCGTCGACATCGATGCTCAGATGGTTGAAGCGATTGGCCCTCTCACCCCATCCGTCAAACGAGTATTTTATCACAGACAGCACTGAAGTGATGTTTCTCTCTTCCAGAAGCTCCGGCTTCCGAAGAGCGAAGATCCTGCATTATTGTCAACACTCGAGGCTTGTCACAAGATGGCGTCGGTTGGGAGACGACTCACCCTCCAACGTAGAGATCCTCCTTGCCCGCGATCCTGTCAAAGGCCATGATTAGGGATTTCAGCGTAGAACGCTTCACTTGCCGCGAGTGTGAGACCTCCTCTGCTCCTGTAGCAGGACTGTCCTGCGCGGCTCTTAGCAGATGTGAAGTAACCCCGCTCTCATGAGGTGGGTGGGTTTTTAGATCTGTATCCTAGAAAATAAAGAGCTGTTCTACAAGCCCGGCGCGCAACAAATTGTCTTTGTCATCTGCGTTCAGGCCTGACAAACAATGTGCCAGCGACGACTAAGAGTAGACGTTTGCAGTGGCTGGTTCAAACCCACGGCTCCAGTAGGGTCGCTTCCAGATTTTCTCCAAGCTGCCACCGTAGGGCTGAGATGAATCATGTGACTGCACTAAAACTACGGTGTCGAGTCGGTCTCGGAGGACTTCTGTGTGGGGCTTTGCGTCGCTCTAGTATTCCGCATCACCAACTTGGGCAACTGGCACATCTCTGCCCAAGGGCCAGTTCTCTGGACATGTTTCTGTTTAGAATCAATCTGGCTTTTCTATATTTTCCGTTTCCGTTTCCGTTTCCATTTCCTCTAGTTGTACAATGGGGCGTCATGGCTCATAATGGTTTCTTCAGTTTGCCCACGTCTTGTGACTGGAGCCTGGCCCACGGATATTGCTGGGCCTTCTGGTCTGGCAAGGTTGCAATTCATTCATCTACCCGTCTCTCTGCAAAATCGCCAGCCATGTATGTCAGTATCTTTTCTTCGCTCCAGAATGCTGCGAGCTGAACGTAATCCGATCGATCAATGACGCAGCAGAGTAATCTGGCTAGACTCGCTACACACCGTTCTCCCTGTCTGCGTCTTTTCTTGTCTTGTTGTAATGATCCTCATATCTCATGTCAAGCCTGTGGCTTTCAAAACGGTTTGATGTGTCCTTACGGTGTCCGTGTGACATCGTGCATGCCCCCTCCAAATGCAAGCATGCGGCAGTGTAGAAGCTGAGTCTCTGCTGACTGTTTGCTGAGACGCAAATGCCCATGTCAGCAAGCAACTGCATTTCGTACACTAGCCACTAGGGCCGCCTATTCTGTGCCGCCGCCCAATCCTCAGCAGTTCCCGCTCTTGTGTCAGGAGATCACATCATGCCACCTCGACTTCCAAGTTCCTTCAACTACGCCTGTGCTAGGCTATTCCAAAGCTACGGTTGATCAGGCGGGTCTTTTCCATTATTCGAGCCCCAGACCGCGATGGCGCGGTCTCTGAGGTTCCAGGTCTAATGGGCCTTCTCATCGTGGCTGCGGCGGTTCCTCCTCGATCATACAAGCGGTCTCCAGCATATTGGTCCATTTCCCGCTTGTTCCCGCATGACTGTGCTTTAGATGTTGTCTGAAGTGGTCTGCACGATAGAACTTCTTGCTGGAATTGCACTCCCTGAACTTGTGCACCTCTTGTAGATGCCGTAATCTGTCGTCCCAATCCTGCTCAGTAGCATGACGAGCGCGGCCAGCACCACCGCTGCGCAAGAATTCTTCTCCACAATAACCGCAGGCGTCTGCCTCGCCAGGGCGATTGGAGCTGTCGTGGAATGCTTTGTCGTAGCCCGCAACATGAAGCGCCGAGCAGGACCAGCTATGGCGCCTTACGTGCAGACTATTTTGGTGGCGCTCTGCCTCGTTCTTGTTTTTGAAACGGTTCCCACAAAAAGAGCACTCGTATTGTTTCTCAGCTGCGTGAGCACTAGGGAACTACATGTCAGTAATTTTACTCAGCACGGACAAAAGGCTTCCCGGAATGCTTACTTGAGTTCTTCAGCGGTCTCGAACTTCTTGGGCTTCTTTGGGCAGCATTCACACATGTAGAATCCTTGTATACGAGAAATGCTGGCCTTGGGAAGCTCAGTCAATTTCCGTGGCGAGGCCAGCGGCCGTGAATCGCTGACCTGGCGCTGGTGTGGGGTACGCATGACAGACGACCGTGGAGACTGTGTTAGTGAGATTGGCGTATTGAAAGGAGAATCTACAGGCGAAAGGCCGCCTGGAGATAGCCCGCCAGGGGACCGTCGGCCAAAAGACGAAGCTATGCTGGTGCCACTGGCAGCTGTCATCGGGAGGGATGGAGCATAAGAGCCACCGCGTCCATTTGACGAGATGGAAGAAAAGGAACTCTGGGGGATGGTGAGCCTTGGTTGTGGTGAAGCTCTGGAGGCACCCTCGCGGCGGCGCAACAGCTCGCTGGCGCCAGGCAGGCCTTGCAGCGGCAACTCATCTCCGGGAGGCGATGAAGCCCGGCGCTTCTGACCAATTGTTTGATATTCGGAACGTATTGAGCCCTCCTCGAGGTGCAACCGACCCATTCCAGCATCCTCCATGGTAAAGTCCATCTCATCTGCATTGTTATCGTAGCTGCCCTGCGTCGAAACTGTGATATCATCCGCCATGGAGCCGCTATTTGTTCTCTTGGAGCGGAATGGAGGTGATCTGTCGGGATCCGTAGCGTCAATAGGAGAACGATAGTCGCTGCTGCCCATACCGTAGAAAGGAGGGTTTATTGGGGAGATGGCCGAATGGGTGGGCGTGTCGGTCAAGTGGCCGGGAGAATCAACGAATAGATTCGAGGTCGACCGAATTGGCAAAGACAGCGATGGGAGCTGCCGGCTTTCTGTTACGCCCCCTCGTGACAAAACGTCGTTTGCCGAAGAACTGAGAGTGGGTCGGTTTTCAAGCGTCCTCTTTGCATCAAACCTTTTCAACATTGAGCTGTCATAGTCGTTCCCTGTCGGTCGGTATAGTTGATCGTGGGACATGAGCTTTGCTTGTGGTTGTTTCGGTCTGTACCAGCGAGAATGTTAGTACATCCGGGGCGTAGTCAAGAAGAGAAACTTTGTCCACGTACAGACTAGGCTCGAAGCTGTGATATCCTTCGTCCCTATCCAGTCTCATGGTTTTGCTGGTGCCATATCGGCCATGCCCAGGTCGATCTGCCTTGGGGCTATGGTCCAAGCTGCCATAACTCGACGTCGAGCCCTGAGAATAGTCGCGGTTGTGGTTGGCGAACGAGGGCGGCTCCCCGATGAACCTGGGCGGCGGCAGCGGCGGGGGTGCTATTTCGTCCTCCCTCTGTGGGCGCTTTGGGATCCCCATTGGTATAGAGCCTGGGGAGAAGCCGGACGCAAATGGCCGGGGTCTATTCGAGAAGTGGTTCGACGACTCGATGTATATAGACGGAGTGGCGCCTCCTGGCTCCCTCGGGGGGAACCCTGACGTCGTCATCTTGCTCAATCCTCGCACGCCTGTTGAACTCGATGTTCTAGGGGAGGGCGTTGTTTGCGCCTGGCCCAATATTCTGGTTGCCACGGGTGTAGCTCCCTCTGTGCCAGCTGAAGCCGGAGTCGGGCGGTAACTCAACCAGGAAGCGCATAGACAAACCGACCAGGTCTCAAAAGTTTGCCAGCGCGGCTGCCGTGTTGCCGCACGCCGCGGTCGTACTGGAAGGCGGTGTTCTAGTCGTGTGAGGGCTCCGGGAGGGAGATGTCGTAGGGATACAGGTGGCGAGACTCGTATCGGCGGCGCCGATGTGATTCGTTGGAGGCGCTGTTGCAGCAAAGAAAAAGAGAGGGAATGCAGAAAAGAGCAATCAAGGGGTATCAATGCAACAAGATGCACATAATGCAGAGAATAATAATAATAATAATAATAATAGTACAGCCCCCGCGGAAGGACAGAAACTCGAGATGCGTGTGTTTCCTGGGCAGCGACTACTCTGCTTTAAACATATGTAGGTAGCAGTAGAAAGTAGTAAGTCGCTTTAGGCTGAACCACCCACGGCGCGAGGATTAGGCGAGCACTATGTCATTAGCCAACTCTCCCTCTCTCTGTTGTGTCTGTGTGTCTCTGCCTCGCTCTCTTTTTCTGTAAGTGTCTCGTCTTCTTCCCTGGTCTGGTTGCAGGATGGGAGGCCCAGTGTGGACGGGCCAGGAGAAGACGGGGATGCGTGGTGAGGGCCGTCCGGAAACTCTGGAGTAGAGAGGAGAGAAAGGAAGAGACTATGGCGTGGTCGTGACAATTCCCAAGCGAAGCGTCTACAAGCAGCAGCAGCGTCGAGGTGCAGGAGGGGTGAAGGGTATTAGTCCAAGGAGCGCACGACTACGATGGTACTAGAAACCACCACTTGCCGTTCAGCCCTCCAGAACAAGACCAGGGAAGCTACAGGGGTCTCTGGGTTTGGGAGTGGGTGAACTTGCAGCGGCCCTACAGGGTCATATTTTGCAGGGTCGCGTCGGTACGTACCCCGACCATGCCCCATGCCGCCGAAGGGCAGGCCGCAGGGCAGGGGGGGTGTTCCCTCAGGCCGTGTGGGGAGGGGCGTGGTCCCAGAGCACGGCGCTACAGGGCTGTACTCCCCACCGCAAGCTGCTGCTCGCCAGGCCTGCCGGGGGGTGGGCAGCGGTGCGGGTGCGGTGAGTACCTCTGACATTTGTACCTGCCATGCAATTGCTGGAGTCCGGGCGGCCTTGGTCAGCGGGTGCTGATCTTATAAAGCAATAACTCGGCTGCTAATAATAATGGAGGGTTCAACGAATGGCTGGGGAGTCGTGCCTTGTGTGTGCACTGGATGCCCAATAGATTCGCCCACCTCTTGTGATCAACAACGATGTAAATTACCAAAAGGAAGAAAACCTAAGAGAAGAAACCCCAATAGAAGAAAGAGGGTAAGAGTGAACTCTGTTGAATTCTCCTCTCTGCTCAAGTCAGAGCGCCGTACGTACGTTACTGGGAGGTACGCACGCAGTCTGAAGGCTACCCGCCTCTGGAATGTAAACGCTTCGACGGACCATCAAGATCAACGATTGGGCTCAAAGTATTGAAAATGGCGGTTGCCTCTGGCAGAATACCAGAGCTGAACATCCCCAAACTCGTGGGCTTCTATGCGCATGACATTCCGCCCGATGCACCAAGAATTCCGCTACTGCAGCGCGCCAGCGGGGCCAGCTGAGTAGAGGTTTCCACTTGGCGCGTTACCAGCTGTTCAGTTACGTTCACTTACGTTCAGTTACCCGCAACACAATTCTACTGTGTAATCACGCAGCGGCACATGGACGCAATTCGGGTTGGCAGTCAGCGAAGTGTTGTGTCGAGAGAACCCCAAGTTAGCTTATACTCGAATGTGTGTACATGGAACCAAGCTTATGGTCCAATCGCGTGAGCCTTGGAAGCGTTTCCGTGTCGTTCTTAGGCCTTCATACGGACAACGATCGAGTCTCCCTTGTACCAATCGGCAGGCACCGGCTTCCACAGGCTTCAGCCCATGCACGGCGGGGACCTTTGCCTACCCGTCTGCCCGTTCAGCCCTGGAAGGCGGAAAGGGAACTCTTCTCACACGGGGTTACTCTCGCGGTTGATCTTGTCTAGTGTCATCAGGGCGAGCATCATCATGTACGGCTCTTTTGTCGTTGGGGGCTGTCGAGGTTCGCAGCAGGCTGCCCCTTCCAGGTGATGACACCGCCACTGCCATGCTCGGTATGGATCCCCTCATAGGTCGTTTAGGCAAGTCTATCCCAATCCGCCGTGCCAGATCTGCATACTTTCTGCAATCTATGTATTTACCTGTTATCGCTCATTCATTGTTTCTAGATTACTTTGAGTTACAGCCAGCAGCACTACGCCGCGCTCACGTCATCCTCCAGAAGTCAAAAGTACTATACAGCTGCCCAAAAGAATGTCATGGCTAGCCACCGTGCCATGTTACCGGAAACCAAGACACATGATCCACCTGTGTGCGCGATCTATACTCTTCCGGGGTGACTCGTTACCTTCGGCCAAAGGTACCGGGTTCGGTAAGGCGCGCGTACGTGAGGCATACGACGGAGCCGGGCTGTTGGAACTGACGCCAGTCTAGAGCGCGGAGATACTTCTTCGGACCTTCTATGCACGAGGGACAGACTATTCACGTAGTACCATAGTACGCATCATAGTGAGCCGGCAATTAAACTCTAATGTTGAATAATCGGAGACCGCAGGACGGTAACGGCAAGACTTGCACGTTGCTCTTGAGGCTCAAACCAGCACCAGGATACTCACAGGTTACATACTTGCACCCCCCACCTTGGCTGAGCCGCCCAAATCTCAAGACCTCGTTTCTCCACCCCCGTGACACACTTCAGACGCGGCCGCTGAGGTGCACTAGATGCCAAGCGCTCCTATTATCCGTCAGGTTGAGAGCACCCATGTGGGTGTCGAAACGACTGTAATAAACATCTACATTTCTCAGGGAATCGTAGTTAGGCTACCAGGTTAGCCCACCGTTCGCGAAGGTACGCTGGCTCTCGCTGGCGACCTAATCTTCCGTCGAGTCGAGCTTGGGCAGCCCCCATTAGAGATCATAAATCCCCGACCCGACCTGTGACTCGGCATTGACCAAATTTGTCCATGGGTCCGAATTCAGACGTGTGGCCCTGACAGCCGGCTTGGTGAATAACGAAACTTCTGCACATATCGTGTAAGTTATCGTATCGCGACTGGGATTCGAGAAAGGCTCCTCAGGTGCCGTATCAAGCGGGGCAGGTAAGCCTCGTCTATTCCCTCTCAGCCCTACAACCTGGAGTTGAGGCAGGCTAAAGGAAGGCTGCAAGTCAAGTGGCAGGGATCAAGTGGTGCGCCCCCCAGCACGTACTTGGAATGACGCAGGATGTGACCGCTTAGTGGCGCAGGCATCATCAGGGAGCCTGGTAGGGCAACGTATCACCCGTCATACTACTCCTTGCAGGCTTGTTCAACATGACCTGCCGACAGAGATGTAGGTGTCCGTCAGGAAGGGTACTGAAGGCGAGATGGTCGCCTTCCAGCGACACCCGCCTCCCCCTTTCGGCGTAATTATCGTTCACATATTTCTGAAGGTGAGCTAAGAATAGGAACATGAGTTGCAACCGGCCGCACATCAGGACCAGCACCGCGAATGACAGGCAAAGATTGAGTTAATTTGACCGCTGTATAGAAATACACCACCGCCTTAACGATGCTTACAGGCAAAACGCGCAAGAATATGCCAAGGCAACGTGGAGATTCGAGTCCAATGGTCTGAATCGTGCGTCCAACGTCTCATTTCGCCATAGACATCGATTTCGCCGAGGCGTTTCGCAGACCGGACATGCGAGCCATTTCAGGCCTTTCAGGTGTGCACCAGCCCGTTCAGCAGTGACGGACTTTAGGGCCCCATCATCATTCATGCCCAAAATGCAATTACATTACTCGGCAGGCCGAAACAAGAATTCATGGATGACCCGCAGTGGGTTGTGCGATACCTCGGCGCACCCTCTGTGCATGGAGATCCGGAACTGGTAGAACCGCAGGTTTTCAGCCCCTGGGCCTAATAGCAGTCCAGACTTTGCAAATGCGTGGGCGTAGGCATACGAGTAGTATCACACATTAGATCGTGCCAGATATGCTTCCACCATGGCGGGCGTCAAGAACGTAGTTATATCCAAATGCAGTAAAGCCTTCGATCAGGCAATTACCGCTAGTGGGCTTTGACTGGGTTGCTCCGAAGTTCTCATTAGCTGCCAAGGCTATCAGCCCACGACACAACCTCGTGCGGCGCTATGCTTCACGTCTAAAAACAAAGATCGACAAGTCATGTAAGTTAGACCCTTAGCCTCAGGTTGCCAGGATAGGAACAAGCCTGCAAGAGATCAGTCGAGCAATTGGGGCATCGTGCCTATCGAGGCTTATCCATGTCTCGTCTACCTGATGAGACGCGCGTCTATGTACCGTGGTACGCCATACTAACACCTCGGCGGGCTCAAAGAGTATACAGTCACGGGACAGATAGAGGCTAGCTTGCATTGCTCGGGCTTCAGCTCCGACCTAGAGCCTCGTGAACGAAGCGTGCTTCAACGTCGCCTGCGTGTGCAATGGCCGGACGACCATGGATCTCGGCTATCATGCCTGTCCTCTGCCCCTTCCGTCATTCGACTCCGTGTGTTGCGTATAGGGCTGGATGCACCGCTGCGGCACGGGTTCTGCAGGGTTGTTTGCGATAAAGCAGCAACGAAGGTCAAGGCGAATGTTCTGCACACTCCGGCTTCACTTGCCTCTTGACACTCACGAACAACCTCAGCACTGCCCGATTCCCTCATCTCCGAGTCGTGATCCAACCGAGGTGGGGGTCTTCAGGACGGTGAAACGACTTGTGGCAAACAGCGACAGCCCTGCCAGGAAAAATGTCGAAGCCTAAAACAGTAAAACTACCCACACGACAAAAGCTCGGCAGCATGGAATTGCCGAACACGAGTGACCCCTGCCGGCAGGGCAGCGGGAAAAAAGCCACAGCCCTACGCATCTGTACGCGCGCGCGCTCATCCAGCCCAAGGCGCGACTATTGGAATTTTGTCAACCGATGTCAGAGTCGTCAGACTTAGAGTTGCGAGAGACGTAACGGCACTGCTTGCTGTGCACTAACTCAAACGTTTGCCCCCCTTCTGTCGGCAACCTGAATTGCCGTCTCGGGGACTACTACGCTTGAGCGAGTGCTCGGGTAGGGATTTAGTGCTGGTTTGGAAGCCTAGCTGCGAAGCCGTTCTCTCACGATTCTGTGCGCTCTACATAGCGGGACGCCTTCGAGTTGCCGCTCCGACTTCCCCAACTTGGTTAACGATGGACTGTCGCAATTCAATAGAGACACCCTCCGCCGCCAATGCAAGCTATTTGGCCACTGTCTGATGAGCGACGTGCTGTAGGGCCGAATAAGGTCAGAGACGGACCGGGTGCCCCAGGAGATCTAAGCTTCGGCCTGGGAGATTTGCGATGCAAGATCGACTATGTAGCAGCAATGGTTTTCCGTATGGGGTGAGACGAAGTTTCCCGTCTCCCCGTTGCCGCCACCGCCGCCCGCCGCCGCCGTTGCTGCACCACTGGCATGACTTCCACGTGCCAGATGGCAGTGCAAATTTGACGGCAACCCCCTGCGACTTACTCCAGAGCCAATGGACTGCCTGGGCTGCCTCTGGCGCCAAAGTACTGTGCCGCCTCTCTTCTCTTCTCGGCGCGTGCCATGGTCAAGGGCAAGGCCCCGTCCTCGGAAAGCAAGCGATACGCCGTCCAAAAGTTGGTCAATTTGCCATTTCCTTGCTGGCGATTCGTGATGTCCCTTCTCATCAAGTAATTGGCAAGTAAACCCTCCACCAGGGCCTCGGTAGATGGGTCTGGTACCCGCTCCCATGGTCCCTGCCATACCCTGGAGATGGATCTGCAGAGATCCGACGCCCCGCATCGCCCTGGGGTTCCATTGGCGGGACATCTGTCACTTTTCAGAGGATGGACTCCTGCTTCAATGCCTGCTTGCGCATGCGCCAGTGTGGGTTTCTATGAATGGACGGGATAGGCAATATAGATATTACAACGGCCCTGAACTTAAAGTCGGCCATACAAGACAACCAATATTGCAACCGCTATCAACGGATCATGGCGAAATCATGCCCAAACGACAGAGAAATCCTGATTCAACATCCTTCTCTCCAAATCATCAAGCATGCGGGCTTTCACACATGTACTTAGCAAGCTGCACACAGCTGGAGTCCCCATCCCTTCCGGCTTGCCCGGTCAGTCTGGCGCTCAATAAATCCTCAACTCCTCGACTAGGCTTAGTTCTTTATTCAATGCAAGTGGAGACGTTATATACATCGTGGCCCACATGTTCTGGACTGCTCTTCGTGGAGCAATATCACGATCGACTCCGAGATGTTGCATCGCAATGGCGGCGACCTCCGGGCGCACTGCTGACGAAAACAAGACATTCCTCCCTTGCTGTCTCACTCCCTTGACTCCCGCCTCGGCCAAGCTCCAGGCTCGCGGATTCCGAACCATTCGAATGGAAGCCAGCTAGCTGCCCTCGTGCAGGACTCTGAGAAAGATTTACGACCCATGTGGATCGGCTGTACGTTCAGTCATCATGTTGCGGCTCAACAAGTTCCAGCTGAACTTTGAGGCACCAACCAGCTGTGGGCTGCTACGGCCGTTAGGCGCCCTATAAGTGACCTATCATTGTGCAGTAACTCCTCTGTAAGCCTATGCAAGAACCCAAGGACATTCAGCTGCACTGCACTGTGTATGTATAGGTAGTGACTATCGAGTGCATCTCATCTGATTTGCCCGTCCCAAATTCCTGGGAAACCCAGGTGGCCAATGACCGAAGCCGAAGCCATACGCTGAAATGCAGTGCAGATCTCGAATAATTCGCCTCGCGGAGTACGGTGCGTTAACGAGACTGTAGTGGTCTGCGGCCGAATTGTGATAGAATAGCTCAGTGCGCAGTTTGCAGCTTGTATTTGCAGTGTGGGTGGTTGTAGATGCAGCAATGGCCAGACAAGCACGGTCGGCGTTGCGCAAGTAGCTACTGAACCCTCATAACATGTACTTCGTAAGCAGTACTTGCCCTGCAAGTATGTGGGAGAGTGTCACACAACCCCAGACCGAAACGAGCGAATGAGCTCTGCGAGCACAGTTTATCCGCGGCAGCTAACGATGAATGCGACGTTGTTCAAGTCAACGAACCCTACAAGGCTGAATAGACCGAGTTTGCAAGGTTTATTTGTTGCCCCCTACACCCTTTTTTTCCTTATTCTCTTTTTCTTTTTTGTTTCCCCCTACTCGTACCTCCTGGACTTGCAGCCATGCAACCACGGGACAGCTGGTTTTTTCTATACACTTATGCCAGATTTTCAAACCTCGTGGATGATATACTGTGACTATTATTGGTCAAACCCGAGCGTCATGTGGACGGAACAGGTTGCGATCATGTGCGTTAATGGTTCTAGCTGAGCAGTAAGGTAATCCAGTATTGGAGGTCTGTGTCGGATTTCCTATTTCAGACTCCCGTCGATTTACATCATCATTGGAAGCAGTATTCTCAAACTCTATAGTAAGGAATGCGCTATAAGGGGATGCATCATCCATCGGGCCTGTCGCGTGAATCATATCTTGCCAAGACTTGGATTTAGATCGGTAAAAGAGAGTCGTGAGGAGGTCTTTGGACGCGCTATTCTACAAAAGTCCGCTTCATGGCGATCCCCGAACACTCGCTTAGCATGCGGGATACCACCCGCTTGACTAACGCAGCTGGCACATTTCATCCTCGAGTCAGTGGCCCGAGGCATTGGAAATGAGCACGCACGCTAGCGACTTAGCACATTCATAGCTGCCGCTCCCACTGAAGCCGCCGGCCGCTAAAAGAGCACTCAATAACCGCTCTGCACTCGGAACAGGGTCTCGATGGCGATGCCCCGATGCTCTCGGCACCAGCACGGGGATGGATAGTTAGTTCCAGCACTTGACGGATGTCGCTTACGGGCAATCGGCTCCCCCAACTCGTAGCTCCATCTAGGTAATTCGTAGATCGCACCGTCATGACTGCTACTGCACCAACTGTACGCTTGACACATCCGTTCACCTCTTTCAACACTTGCAAGTCCCGACGCCAAGTACCGCGTGCCAGAATCCCCTCATCGCTTTACATCCGGAACCAGCAACCTTGGAACCCCTGATTGATTGACGAGTCCGCCAAGAAACGGTGAGGGCTGTCCCACTACTTAACCTTCACGCTTACATCTGAACCTGTTTCGGGTTATCTTGTTGCAGCTTGGATCCACTGACCCCAAATCCAAGTACATTACCACAAGTAGACATCCAAGGCGAGAGGGCCGGCCATGGGCTGGGAATAGCGAGAGCTCACTCTATCATACAATATCATATATCAAAAGCAAAGCCTCAAACTCTAATAAGTGAACGGCTGCTCTGAGCCGGATTTAGTCCAATTGCTGACAGCGGGCCTCAGGGGCCCCATGTCAGCTGGCTGAAAGTAGAAGGCCCGTAGAATGTTCCGGTGAAAATTTCTGGAAGATTTCCGTTCTGGGGACACCGAGGCAATACAGGCGTGGCAGGGCTTGCCCTCCAGGATCTCAGCCCATGGCAACTTGGGGTAACCAAAGACGACAGTCTCCTGACCCTGTGGCATGATATCACGCTTGCCTCCAAGTATGACAAACATCATACAACGGCAGAAATAGGGGCTCGATAAAACTTGCAAACCTCACAAGGACCCTCAGGACCCTGATTCTCGCTCTGCCCTGCTGTTCGCTGCTACGTAGCATTTGCCGCCAACCCTAAGAGCCCCAAAGCGGGTCAAGGAACCCTCTTGGCATATGCGCTTCCCCAGTCCCGACGGTCGGGAATTGCACCGAGACCACCGAGACCACAGGCAGTAAACAGCCCTATTGCTGGGATCTCAACGCATTGGGCTACACACTTCCAAGAACCACCGGGACCCCGTGTCATGAGGATCAGGGCACGGCGTACCATTCGGCGTTACTTTCCACGTCGTTGCCGCAAACGGGTTCAGCGATCTTGCTATGCAAGGTCGCATGAGTCGAAGTTGTCGGAAACCTTGACGGCTGTCGCTGACAAGACGTTCGCGATGCCGGTTTTCGAGAAAGCCCTTGCGTACTATGTATACACACCCCCAAAGGTCCAACCGATTATTCACGTCCAGGGTCCGGTTAGTCATCATGATTGACGGTACTAAATTGCAGCCATTGAAGGTAGTAGTCAGGCAGTAACAAGTTAGTGCTGTTCTACTCAAAAAGCTTTGACATTCCGGAGTAGTGCTTTTCCAATGCGGTATTATCCCAGGGCCCTGGTCGGTAGGCGAGGGTAACATTTCATGTTACCTTTCCTAGGTACAGTACTAGTGGGTGTTTCTCCTCGGCGCGTGGGGTCGTCTCATCTTCAAACTCGAAATCAAGGACGCAATTCGTGTTGATCTTCCTAGGAACAGGTTGGCAACCCCTCAGGGTTCCTTCCTGATCAGCATTTCCCTTCATCCGGTTGCCCGTCGAGCATGCGATGACAATACCGAGCAATTAACCAAGAGACCAAAGACCAGCGTGCCCAGCCAGGCCGGTCAACTTACCAGCCACTCAGGCCGCCCTGCCAGTCTGCAATTTTGGTACTGCCTAGCTCCCCACGCTTGATGCCTTGCGAGGTTTGCGAGCTTAGCGTATGGCACTTGCGGTTGATTCCGAACAGCCTGGAACAGGGCTGTGGTGGGGTTGGTCCATACAGACATTAACCAGATCAGGTACCAGGACCGACGTAGTGCTTTTTTTCACCTCGTAAACCCTTGTACGGATCATTTTCACATGCTGCGACCTCTCCTTGCATGTACTCGCAGGCAGTTGGGTAGGTTTGAAATTACCGAAGGCGTGCAACCACCTGCTATGGCAAATATCTGGGAGCTCAATCGCAGATTGTCGTGAACCAGCATTTGTGGCTTGAAGGTTCTTGATTCGAGTCCGTCGCCTGCGGGATGTGGGATGAAACTAGTTAAGAAAAGTTGGTAGTCAGTAGGCAAGGCCGCGTAAGGCATTTTACCTTTGCCGAGGAAGCAAGTCCGCCCACACGGGTGTGCGCTCCCCAATGATAACTCGCCTTTTTCAAAGATGTTGTTCCACCAAATATGGCTATTTTGCTAGTAGTCGGGGCTGAGAAAATGCGCGGTCTTGGCAAACAAACTATGAATCTACTGCATGTACGGTACCTTCGCACTCCATAAGGCTGGACAGCCCTAGAGTGTGCATATTGCTTACATAGTACACAGACAGCGGAGATCATGTGAGCACGAGATAGGCCTGGGCCAGGAGAGGATCTTGTCGGCAATTGGAAGTAACACCTGCAGCATTGGCGACAACCCTGGCCTTGATCTGACGTACTACGGATATTATACATCACGCAGGGGTGCACCCGCTATACGGCGTCAGCGCTATGGTTGATTTGTGGCTTACAGTTGACCCAGTCAAGTGAAAGAATTATTGAGCCGATATTGCGTGTGTGTGAGCCCGTCACATTGCCAGCCCAATCAACGAAATCATCACCAGCGGACGTCAGATTAATAGAGGTCTGCTATTATACTCGTCAACTCCGCGCGGAAGAGCGGGTCTGACAACCAGGGGAAAAAGAAAGGCGGACCGATGATCGTGGCGCTTCGCGTTCGCTTTCGCGATTCTGTGGCGTCGAAAATCGCTTTGATTGTTTGTCCGGGACTTTTGGCAATATTGGCTTACCTCAACATGGAAATTCCGACGCTGCAGCCTCCTGACTACAATCTGACAGGGTGAGGTGACGTCAGACTATAACATTCAATGACCGGCAAGTCATAAGCAAAGCTAGTAAATCGTCCACCTTACCTATGTTGTGAGGTCCTCGAGGAGTCCACTGAGTTATTCATCGTTCCTGCTTAATTTGCACAGCCGTCAAAATATTATCAGACGAATTTGGTTTACGAGAACAATCAAAGCGTTCAAAAGTGAGAATCTTTCTTTAGGTATTCGATAAGATGTGATTGCAATATTGAGCAAGTTGTACTTTTCGCCTGACATAGCTATCTTCATAATTCATGTAGAGGAGCTTGTGTTCCAAGGGGATCCCGTAAACCTCCCCAGTGTTGACCGCTCAGGCCTGGTATATGTGAGACTGAACTTGTTCTCTTGTCTAATGGCTCCAGTGATTACAAATATCCACGCTATTCCACTGAAAATTCTGTCATACTCACAGACATAGAGATACCTGTGCTTGTTACTGCACTGCGAACAGTGCAAAATGAATTGTCAAAACAAGTTCTCAAGTGTGAGGTGATACGCAATGACTGGTAATAAATTAAAATACTGGATGCTTTCATAATCTGGTCCAGTCAACTCACTGTCTGTCTCATATACCAAGAAATTCAGATATGTGGTTTTGTTGGAGGGGCCTCCATGGTTCTATAGCTGAGAGAGTAATCGGTCATGATATATGTTGCCACCAAACAGTTTTTTGGATCCCTTTGCTACACACATGAACGGAGTTCTCTGGCAGCATAGCAAGTATATCAAGATCCTCTCAACAAGTAGAGATACTTGTTTAGACGGCATGCTAACAAGGATAGTACGCCGCGCCTCGCTTTCTAACTTTGGTCAGACGTCGCAATATGCAGGGAGGTCATATACGGTCCCGTTTTAGTGATGAGAATATGTTATTCGTCGAGATCACTACGGATAAGACCATATGTTCGGTAAAGTGTTTTGTACGACAAGAAGTCGACTTACTCAAGTTACCTCTGTGGCATGTACCCTCCCCGTCTGCAATTTTCTCGCTTAGTTACTGCGCCTGTTGTATGGGTGCCTAAACAGGTTGGTTCTAGATCCCTGAACTATATTTGGACCGTCTTTCAAAGTAGAGTCAAAACACGCTGGACAGTGCGTTTTATACCCTCAAGTGAGAGGGAGGATCGGCACGGAGGAGGATGGAGTTCTGAACAGTAACGCTGCAATTCAATCACGTAGTTTGGTTGCTCACATGGAAGAGCTTATGCGTGGTCTGAAATCTGTTCAAGCGTTAGACAAATTCGTTTGACGTTTTAACTTATGGCAGAGGCCGTTGGGCCATCGGCGCTGAAGCACACATGCCGACGATCAAATCCCGCAGGCAGGGTATGTTTGGAGCAATGCCCTACAAGTCTTCACTTTATGTGCTATATACATAGGCAGTTACACCTCTACTCGGGACCGAGCATGCCCTCATAAGGCTGGAACACGCTAACCCAGCGGAGCAGGATGATCCACTGCTTCACTCTCGCTCAAATGAGAATGAGAATGCAAGGCGTACACGTTTCCCAGCCATAGCACGACGTTATTAAGCGAGAAGATAAGAAAGGGATTGGGTCTACTTTGCGAGGTATCGTTTACGGGCTTCCGCGATGGATTTAGTCTCAGGTGGTCGGCTATGAAGAAACACTCCTAAGGGCCCGGCGGACTTTGAGGAACATCACCCTGGTAAACACGCCAAGGAACAACGTACAACGCACGGGTCACTTCAAATCAAGCAAAGAAACAGTAAGACCTAATACGAATCCTAAAGTACAACGCTGCTCATCCCTATACTCATATTCCTATATATTTATTCTACCCTGTATGACAGCAGATTCGTCATTGTACGAAAAGAGGAACAAGAAAAACCGGGCTACCGCTCCCACGACCCATAATTGTGACCGACCACGCATCGAAGGATTTCGTGGGCCCGGATCAGGAGTTGCGGCGTTAGTCTATTTTGAGAGGCCGAAGGATCACCATGCCTAGGAAGATCTAATCATGCCCTCTTTCACATACCTTTATTCAGCGGCCAATTCCTTCGTGTCGTAGTACACCCCGTGTAGTTTTAAAATTTTAATGGGGTTGTTTCGTGCCACCCTCGGCTGCTGGGCAAATTGCAGCGCTATATTTCTTGACGCCTCCGTACCATAATTCGGGAGCAGTTACCGACACTGCAGCCAGGTCGGGTGAAGAGTAGCGGTGATGCTAGAGGAGGCAGCAGAATATCGTTCATTTCCCCCGAGCACTCCTGATGTGATCGCGAGGCGGACTCCCGGATATGTCGCGAGCCGCCGTTTGGCACATACTCTACACCATGGCAGTGCTGCGCCATGTCATATTACTTCAAACCCTTGTGCAACTAAGATCTTAGGAAAGAGATCCCTAGGCTAGTAGGCCACTACATCCAAGGAGGATCATGCCACTTACTAGGGTGGGCAAGCACAATACAGGCTGGCTGTTTGAGCGTTCCGTTATTCAAGTACCCGCGACAGCATCTACGCAACGGCATGCTGACCAAATAATTAACATTAACGTACCGCCAAGTCCGATTATACACCCTGCGCGCTCCGTATAACCATCTAGTTGTGGAACTTGGATAGTCCTGGCAGCCGTTGGAGCATAGTATTGCACTGGTCGATGGTGATCAATGGCTGTTCAAAAGGTAGGCGGGATTAAACGCCGTCTCACGTGGGTAACGTTGGCTCGACCAGGGCTCCACGTGGAGGATCATACTCAGCTTCGCCGCCTGTCTCTTCCTTCCTGCGACAACCGTGATTAGACCTGGCACTGGCTATGCGTCTTCTATACTGCTCCACAACCATGTGCTTGGAATGATGATCGCTCCAATTGGTCTTCTTACGACACTGCTTCATCCGCAGAGACGGTGACCCATAGAAAGGACTGTGCATCGGCAGATGCACAGTCCTTTTTCCCTAGTAGAATGGAGTGCCTGCGCCTCTGCGGCACAGGAGAGCCCTGGTCATCTTAGGGCCTTGAGATGAGAAGGCTAGTGAAACTTCATATTGCAAACTACTGCGTGACCAGGGCTTGGAGAAGATGTTTTTCTGTAGAGATGTATCGTTCAAAGTGGTATTCAAAGTACCACTGCCATTCCGTCATTTGGTATATGGAGGAGCACTACGCCTCAGGGACCTTGGGATCGGCAACGTTTCGTCAACTAACGCGGGCGTGCCAGGCAGACAATCTTGGCGATTCTTGACCAAATGGTGAGGAGACAAGAGCGGCTCTGCATTTAATGCGATCGGTTATACCATGCTTCCCAAGTTCCAGTTGAACACTAGCGGAAGACGTCCTACCGCACAGGCTGAACCATGCGATCCAACGGTCTATTGAAGGCAATATGATTTTAAGATAGAAAAAGAATATCTGAGTCAAAAAGTTTCAGACATGCATAAGGTTGTGAATTTAACGGGAGGCATCACGAGCACAGGGACATCGATACCTGGCTCCCCACTGGTATTGTCCTTCTTCTCCCCAATGTTATCACCCCTAAGCATGATTATAGATACAAATACCAAGGCGGCAATGATAAGAGGATATGCTTCCTATGTGTGGCGTAATTTAAAACACCCATCCTTAAGGCTGCTGCCCAGGCATCACCTGCGGTGCCGCGATGCGCGTATCAAAAATGCGTCTGTCTATCGCTTTGAAACTGAACATCGAGTCGAGTTCTGCTCTAACTTCCGCGATCCCTTTACTTGCTTGCTTCATCTTCTCAGGTTGGCCGTCCTCCAAGACATCCCTTTTCACACTGAAGGTCCACTTCCTCGCTGGATCTACAGGCTTGAGGTCTGACCACGCCGGCAGACTCGTCGAGGGCCCGGACTGCTCAGGCGACGGTGGCAAGTGGTAATACCTACTGAATATGAACTCCATGTTGTCTCTGATGAAGGAATAGGTCTCCTGTATGAGCTCTGTCTTGTATCTGCGAAAGGGTTAGTTCGAGATAACAGGTCGACGTGCGGAACGTCTCCAATCTCACCCTTGGCCATTGCCGGCCATGATTGTTAATAGGCCTTTCTGGTCGGGAATGTCGATTTTCTTTCTGTACGTGATCACCTGATCTTTCTCTCGTTCTGGGTCCGGGAAGCCTGCCCAACGCAGCGTGCCGGGCATATTGTCCCATATCATCGCATTGCCCGTGCCAAAATCTCTATCCTTGAGTACTTCATGTACCAAATGGAATACATAAGAGGATCGAGTCAGCTCCCTGCTGAGTTCATGCCACTGCGCAGAGTAACGGTTCGGTGGTAGGGACTTGACGTTGGGAAGGCCCCTTGCTTTTGGTGGGCCAGCGTAGAAGCCGAGGTGGTAGACATTATGCCGCGCAGACATCCAGCACAGCCCTTGAAGCACGGCACATGCCTTTTCTATGTCGCCATCTTTGAGGGCAGCGGTGAGGAAGAGCTCATGCATCCTGTAATCCTGAGCGTTCAACCCTTACTGGGGGTGTGGCGGTCACCAGTGGATGGGATGCTTTTTTTTGCTGTGAACTCGATGCCCTTCCGCCTAGTGTGGTAAAGCGAGAGAGATCCGCCAATGAGATACATCCACATCAGGAGTAGTGAATGTTCATCATAGATGACAAAAGGATTAACTCTCTGAGGGCTGGCAGTTGTGGTTGATTGAGGTTGGATATGGCTGAGTCTGGCATGCAGAGTAGCCGCTGCGGCTGCCTGAGGCAGCCAATGAACGCTGGTTCAGTGTTACCCCACTAGCCTCCATAATTGATTGAGGGCCGTCTTCAGCAAATGCGTCACTACCCGGTCAATGTCGGCCTGCCAATGAGGAATCTGGCTACATATCTGCGATTAAAGATTCAAGTATTGATATGTGCCTAATAGTGCCTATTCTACTATGCTTCAATGGGGTGCGTAGTGCTGGAGTGCCTTCCTCCATGGGGTTGCAGTGTTCCACCTAGTAGGACTCTATGTTAGTAGTCAATTGCAGCACAGCACAGAGCTCAACCGCCTAAGTGGGCAGAATCAATAGCCTTTGGTTGCTTCTCACTTCATCTCAGTAATAGTGAGCTCACGCTGATGTGGCCGAAATTGGGTTTGTCTTAAGCTAGACTCGACACAGCGTGTCAGAGTAGCAAGCGTATTTCGGAACAAGACATCTCGGGTTGATTCGCATCAGGCAGCTTCAAGACGGGCAACGGTTGGCATGTATCCTGAAAGTACCGGTGAAGAAGGCTCGGATGCTCGAGTTATGTGCTTTAGTAGCTTTGAGAGCCATTCGGCAAGAGGAGTATCCGAGTCCATCGGTGATTACTATAAACCTCCAATACCTGGAGCAGTTGCAAGGGAAGGTAGCGATGATACTTGAAAATGAATACCCAGCTGTGTATTGAGCGGTTCGGTTGGCGACTTGTTTGGACTGCTACAGAGAGCAAATGCCGCGCCTGCAAACACAGCCCACGCCTCTTGTCTTCATACAAGCGTGCGGGGGTTTCGAGATGCGCCGTGCCGAAGGAGGTTTACCGATTCACCAAGTCCGGAAAAGGGCCGGTAACGCATGGCAGTCATGACCGATTCAACCACTGTCGCACAATCATATGTCTCGGAAAGTTTGTTGTCAGCCATTAGATATTCTGACTGATAGCATGGTAACGGCGGAGGCTCCGGGAAAACCGACCGATGATCAAGACAGAGAGGCAAGTGTCCCCCAGGTGGTCTGGATCTGAACAGTTACTTGCGACACAGGTGGAGTCAACTCGCTTACATGGAGTATTGTATTACTCCATCGATCAATGGCAGGTTATGTCCAGAATATGCCAGTCGTATGTAACACAAGTCGGCAAAGCTCCTCTGACCTCCTGGCTCTATCGGGAGGACCGTTGGTGGAACGTTCTATCCATCGTATCCTCCGCTGAAGGCTGGTTCATCACAGATCAGATCTTGGAGCAGAACACCACTGCGGCAGTCACCACGATCCGGCTGGTTGGAAGTACAATGCGGGCACCTAGTTGCACAATCATGTTGCTTTGTCACACCACTCCGTAATTGTACGAGCACCGAACTATGCCCCATAGAGATTCAGATTCTCTTAGAGAGGTTCAGTTGATAGGCTGGATCGTCCACATGTATTCCATCCCACCCATTCTCCGAGCACATTTCGCAGGAGGCCTACCTGTACGATGTTGCAAGCTCGTCCGAAGCAAAACGGCAAGCAACAGATCTGACTTCATTCCCATATCTTGGCAGGAAGTATTGTAGCAATTGATGACGGTTTGCTCTAGGCCAACCAAACCCTCAAGTCCTTCGAAGCCATGGTCTTGGTATCACATCTAGAATGGAAGCAATCTACTTATTTAAAGCATGAGGCCTTCACAACGAGAATGGTACGGCAAGTTAGTTCAAAGCTACACTTTCTGCAAGCCTACGTCGCCCAAGTTGTTCACATCAACAAACACACACCATGCGCACCAACATATTCTTGAGCCTTTATCTGGCGTATTTTGAGATTGTTGTCTCGCAGCACGGTAAGATGCTTTACAAAGAGATTACCGGCTCACGGAACACAATCGATGATTAGCCCTACTACTTGGCAATTATAAACATACGGACTAACTCGCGCGATCTCCAGGAAACCCACGTCGTTCTTCAACAAGTAACTGGGATGACGGACTCTCACTGGCGTCACCAACATGGTACGATCCCACGTCAGACAGCCCGGATCCATGGCAGTCTTACTTCTCAGACGGACAGACCTGGTCAGAGCCCTCGGAAACCACGACGGACTGGTCAGATCCCTGGTTCAGCACCACGGACACTTTCTCCTGGTCTTACACCCAGGACTTCTCGAGCGTAGAAGAGACTCCCTTTCCGGATCCAGCCAGTACATGGGACCCCAACACATCTTTTGATTATACAGACACGGCGATAAGTACTCTAGACCCAGAGCCAACCCTTGGCCCGTGTTTGCAAGATGACTGCATGGAGGCTGCGATGGAATATCCCAGCCAATCGTTCGAGTTTTGCATCGAATACTTGGAAGCTGCGCCACCAGTACTTTCACCTCCGGTTCCTTACCCCCTAGAAGAGTCTTGCACACGGTTTGGAGCGGACAATGCTCTGTCCAGCGTTTGTGAATGTTTGCTCGTGCCTCCCACATCAACTGGAGACGTTGGTCCTGCGACAACACTGTCTGATCCATGGGCGTACTCCTCATCTTCGACACACAAGCGGAGGTCATCGTCAACTCCATGGGCATATCCACACCCACCTACTTCATCCTATGGATGGGGCTCAACTAGCTCCACTGGAAAGGTTACTGTAACCAAGACGGTGACAACGACAGACTACATTACGTACATTTCTAGGTGCAGCACCCGGCCTCGGAGTAGCCATTTCACTTTCCCAGACACTGTCACGGAGATTTACACGCAGTACTACACGATTGGGTGTCCATTCACAGAAGCTACGAGTGAAATTGCAGTGTAATCAACTTATACCTCCGATGAATGAAGCTTAGGATGCAGACGATCACATCACCGTCATGGATCACACAGTTCTGGGGCAGGGCTTTGCTTGAGTTCTATTCATGATCTTAGAAGTCGCTCCCACTTTCTACTTTCATTTCTACACATGGGTGCTTTAAATGGGCATCATCAATCTGGATACTGAGGGACAGGGTTTTCTTACGTGGGCTGTTTGGGAGAGTATTGATCTTGAACGAGATAACTATACGTGGGAATATGAAACTGATGATCCCGTCTTGCGCTTGGATATGTCAATGTCTAGACTCGTGAAGTGACTTTCCCATCTCCGAAAGCCTCCTAAAAGCTTCTAGGTCTTGTGATTTTCATGGCCCGCCACACGGATGTAAGATATATATAGCATGAGTCTGAATTATAGTTTTGTTGATTTTATTTAAGGGTATTGCGTAATTCATAAGTCATCGAGCGGTTAGGAGGCACCACATAGTACATTCCTTAACTTAGAAATAGCTGCCGAGTCTCTCCAGCCCTTCCAGCTCACAGCAGGTATCTGGCCTTGATCATATCTGTTAATATGACCTTCGTAGCCTATCTCGACCCTTCTGGTCCAGCTTTCGCGACGAACGTCTCCGTCCTTGAATCCGGCGAAAGCAACCCAGATCGCTCAACAATAAACCTTCAATGCCATTGGCAAGGTTTAGTTTACAACACTGCAATACGATGGTATAGCTGCTGCCTTGCCGTCCATAGCCTAGCTCCAGTGATAGACAGACGGACACAGCGTCGAAGGCGTAGGCCACCCCATGTAATGAATAGCCTCCGGAAGCCATGATCTGTACCAAGCAAAGACCTGATCCTGATTCGCTTCGTCTGATGACATAGCTGCTGCACGGCATGGGTGGACTTGAGATCGTCCCAAGTCCACTATTTCCTTGAGTCTTATCGGCGTCCCCCAGTTCTTTTCCGATTCTTCTATACCCGAGAAGGAATTAAACCGTTGCGGCTCTGCATCTCGGGAAAGGGTTGTGCCTGGTGCTCAACCCGCGATTCATCATCTGATGGTCGTAACCAGTACTCTTTCCTCGTCTTGCGGCCGCAGCATCTCCGTATGAGATTGGGACCACACTGAGCGAATAGGCAGAGTAGAAACGTGAAGACTATCGTGACCGCAGCTGCAACCGAAATGCCGATGATAAAATCTCTTTTGAAGTTGGTCGTATCGGAATCGGCCAGAGCAGACCCTGTCATCCAGGCGAGGAGTAGAAGTATTGTTGAAGACCGGAGTCGGAACATGTTTAGGCGCAGCGACAGTGCCGTTATATGTCAGAAGTAGTTTGTTACAAGAGTTGGTCCACTGTGGTTGGTGGCTACGATCTTGACGTTGGGATGAAAACGTATGCACCTATAGGTTGAAGGAGCTTTTCTAATAAAATAAAGAAAAGCAGCGAGATACGCCTTTTCATGGATTGGGAAAACATGAGGGGCCCCCTCGCCGTATGTCACACACAGGCTGACGACGTGATATGTTTCCAGGTTGTTGGTCATCAAAGGTCTAAGCCCATTACTTTTCTGCGGCACAAGACAAGCATTGCCTAAGACGCGGTAACACCAAGTGCCCCAACCGCATGGGAGGATTCTGGCACCGCCCCTGCAGCCGTATAACTCAAGGCTGTGTCCCCGTAAAGATAACATGATTTGTCCTTTTTTTAGGCCTCACTGAGGGGATCCGACCCACGCCACAAGGCAGCATATTTTCCACAGTGGGACTTTGAGCCTATTTTTTTCGCCGAGCACCGCGCTTCGCCGGGTAACAATGGGGGGAGATGGTGAGAAGTTGCCAGTTTAGGCACGCAAATCCCACAGGACCACATGGTATTCTAGCAGCGATTGAAGTTGGTGCAACAATGAGGCTGAATGTCTGACCGGTTCGCCTTAAAAGGTTGCCATAGGAATCCGCGCTTAGACGTGGAGGCCGCTACTCAAGCGCTTACTAGAAAAATGTGAAGGCTCTCTCAAATTTGAAGGTGTCAACATCAAGCATCGTCAGTGCTCAGTTCCTACTCCTGGGCATAGCCTTAAGGAGCATAGCCTTGAGGAGCATGTTGTCGCAGGTACACTGTACTCATTGGCGTAGGAGTAAGTTGACTGGCATCGCTCGCTGTCTGGCAAGTGCATTCCTGGGCTTACGAGACGTCGTATGTGCTGCTGACAGGACTTCCAAATAGTCCCCAAAATGCAAGATGCTGAGCGCAATGTTTGCAGACATTCGACCGTCAGCTGGCCTCTGATACCTAGCTAACACCACTCAAGAGTGAGTGCAGATGGGAGGGACTGGACCACGTTGGCGTCACTCGTGCCAGCTGGCCAATCGCACCCCCAGGCTAGCTATGTATTCAATGGTACGGTATGGTTACTCTACCACCGATGACGGAGGCTGATGAAATGAAAGCTACGTTCATATGTGATGAACGGCCTTGTGGCTGCGCTGTTTTGTCGTGTTGAAGCATGCTGCAGAGAGGCGCCTCTGGCCTCCCTGGCCGCTGTCAAATGCGCTAACCAACCTACCATGCCGCCGGGTCGACAGCGGAGCCGGCACCACACAACACCTGACGTCACTGCCCGTCGCGTGCAGCTTGGCCCAGCTCAGGAGCATTTGATCCGTGGCCAGCCAAGTCGACATGCCTCGATGCGTCGTCGTCACTCACAAGACAAGAGTTCCCTCGTTAGCACTCTCCTTTTCTTGATGCACAGCAGCAGAGATGAGCTATGTTTTCCGCCACGGTTGTTCGCAGCTGAGCACAGCGTTGCGGCGTGCCCCCACGGCGGGCTGCAGGCAGACCCGGCCCGTGAGCTGTCGGACTGGTGTCTTTCGGGGCCTCGCGTCCACGGTCAGGGCCAGGAGGCAGCTGCAGGACGAGACGGCCAGGGAGACCAACCAGCGGGATCAGGATGCCCACGAGGCTGAAGTCAAAGCCGGCATTGAAGCTGCCACGAAGCAGCAGATCAAGAGGCCATGGCAACGCGAAGGCGCCGACAAGCCGCCTGTCGATCTGGAGCACAAGAACCTTAACAAAACCATGACTTCAGGTAAGAGAGCGTTCCTACTCCGCAGCCCGAGTGACTGCATGAACCGCGATCCGGGGATGAATCCGAGGCTGACTGAGTTCGGCTCCCAGGCAAGCTCTTGACGACGCCCACTCGACTGCTGAAGCTCATCCTCCCACTGCCCGTCGATGCCACCCACGACGAGAAGGGAAACAAGGGCGAGTTCAGATCCATAGCGCAGAACGAGGACATCCAACCCCTCGCGCTTCTCGTACACCCCCAGCAGCCTCTCTCGTACCTCGAACGCCTGATCCAGGCCGAGCTGCCGCCGGTGTACGACCAGGACGGCCGCGAGAAGATGCCCAACGTGTACTTCCGAGCCGAAGCCTCCGACAAGGACGAGAGCGGCGAGAAAAGAGAGGGACAGGACCAGAGTTCCCACGTCGCGTCGGCCTCGGGGCTCGGCCGGGAGGGCCCAGACACGCCGGCGAAGGACAAGGACTGGGTGCGCTGGAGCAGCAGCACCGAGATTGGCGACTTCATCCGGGATGCCGCCCGCGGCCGCGAGTTCGCCATCGACATCGACGGCCACGATGCCGAGATGCGCGTCGGCGTGCCGAGTTTCAACGACCGCACACACTACATGCGAGTGAGGCTGCGGCGCATGTCGCGCAGGGTCAATGAACTGTCCAAGATCAAGGAGGAATGCGACCTGTTGGCCCACCGGGCCGCGCATCGCATTGCCAAAGCCGGGTTCGCAGCGCTGTCTGGGTGGTGGGGTGTCGTCTACTTCGTCACCTTCCACACCGACGCCGGGTGGGACCTGGTCGAGCCCGTGACATATCTCGCGGGACTGACCACCATCATGGGCGGTTATCTGTGGTTCCTCTTTATCAGCAAGGACTTGAGCTACAGGGCGGCGCTCAACATCACAGTCACGCGGCGTCAGAATGTGCTGTACGAGTCTCGGGGGTTTGACCCACAGAAATGGGAGTCGTTGGTGACCGATGCCAACGCACTGCGCAGGGAGATTCGCACCGTGGCAGAGGAGTACGATGTGGAGTATGACGAGATGAAGGACTTGGGCGACGAAGAGGTCCAGGTAAGTGATATCCTTGGATTGACCACAAGATAGCAAGACTGACTGTCAAACAGGAAACACTGGATCGCGAGCAAGACAAGAGGAGCAGAGGCAAGGACGACGAGGACGTCGAAGAAGAACAGGAAACCAAGAAGGAGGCATCCAAGTCTAAGGAGAAAAAGCCAGGGAAGAAACCGGAGACGAAAGACTGAGGATAGACCAAGATACCCGTACACGTAGATCGTCCATTTAGCGTGCTGAATTCATACTTGATTAATTTTGCAAAACCTTGGACACCCGTTCGGATGTTTTTCTTCTTCTTCTAAACCTTATAGTGATTCAGACCCGTCCAAAAAGGTCATGGTAGATCTTCTGTACAATAGAATGTCCTGTGATCTATCTACTCGCTCAACGCCTGCTTGAGGACCCGGATCTGCTGAAGCACGCTGTCTTTGCTGGTACCGCCCTTGGCGGACCGCATCTCGACACTCTCTTCGCAGTCGAAAGACTCGGCGATGTCCTCCTCGAAGCGAGCATCGATGCCCTTGAGCTGCTCGTAGGTGAGCTTGTCCATGGGGTTGTCAGTCTTCTCTGACAGGGCAACGACCTGGCCCGAGATGTGGTGGGTCTCTCGGAAGGGGACGCTCTTGCGGATTACCTTGTCCGCAAGATCAGTGGCCAGCATGAGAGGGTCGAGAGCGGCCTTCATCTTCTCGGGCTTGGTGTCCAGAGTAGCCAACACACCCTCTGCAATGCGGATGCTGTCGCTGACGGACTTGGCGGTATCTAGCATGGGCCCCAATCCCTCCTAGAAATCCTTGTTGTAGGTGCTAGCAAGGTTCTTGAGGGTCGTCATGAAGCCAGTTGCCCGGCCGATGACACGGCCGCTCTTGCCTCGGAGGAGCTCGAGGCTGTCAGGGTTCTTTTTCTGCGGCATCAAGGAGCTTCCAGTAGAGTAAGTGTCGGCCAGGCGCACGAATCCGAACTCGGCCGTGGAGTAGCACGGAGTTCCACAGCAAGCCATCGCAGCCAAGTTCCTCGGCCATCATGTCTCGGTCGATGTTGAAAGGGTTTCCGGCCAAAGTGCCGCAGCCCAGCGGGCTCTTGTTGACACGCTGGAGTCTCTCCAGATCGCTGGCAAAGGACAGACCGTAGGACATCATCCAGTGACTCCAACGGATGGGCTGAGCTCGCTGCAGGTGGGTGTAGCCGGGCATCACGAAGTCAATCTCCGACTCGGCGCGGGATGTGATGACCTTGAGAAAGCTGACCAAGTAGCTCTCGATCTTGCGCATCTCATCGCGCAGCCACATTCGCATGTCACATACGCATTGCTCGTTCCGGCTTCGGGCAGTGTGCAGCTTGCCGGCAATCTCCTTGCCAATGATCTCGCCGAGGCGGCGCTCGTTAGCTGTGTGGATATCCTCGTCGACACCAGGGATGATCTTGAAGGTATCCGACTCCCACTCCTTCATGACCTCATGCAGACCCTTCTCGATCTTGCTGAACTCATCTTCAGTCAAGATGCCACCCTTGCAGTTGGCCCAGGCAAAGGCTATGCTGCCCAAGATATCTTCTCGGAAGAGAGCCTTGTCAAAGTAGATGCTCTCGTTGTATGCGACCATCAGGGGGTCGAGACCGCCTTGAACGACTTTAGCATACACATTTCCATGGCGCTGGTTGCGGTATCAACTCGTCGAAGATTTTGTCAGGCGGCGGGTGAGTCAAAAGTACCAGTTAAGCGGCCTCCCCACAACATGTTCTCACCGGGCTTGCTGCTGGGCGCCATTTTTGCTAACTCGATCGGTTTCTTCACGGAATGAAGTGGACAGAGGATGGGATGGAAATGATGAATCAATTGACTTCCACGTTAGCTGCATATCTGGCGAGCCAATCCCACGTATCAGCACCTTAAGCACCGGCATCGCTTCGACAATTTGCATCATCCATGAAAGGCTGGCATTCCGCCATCTGAGTTGCTCTTGTGATGATTTGAAGCAACTCGCCTTAGAGCATGGGGCCAATGTCCGACGAGAGTTCCAAACTGACTCCGAAGTTCCCTATTTTTGTCCTACCAAGGAGTGCGTACCTGGGACTTCCTTGCATCTGCCAACGGCCATAGGTACAAATCTAGGCACAAACAGTCTCTTGCTTCTTGCCTCGATTCTCTCGATTCTGGCCGATCAGGACTTCACACGAAGGTTGTGTGGTATTGTATGCCGACCTTGCCTACTGTCGTATCTGGAAATGCGTAACCACCGGTGTACCTACAGTAGATCTATAGCCCAAGGTAGCAAGCAATACAGCGTCCATCCACTCTAGCCAGTCCCGATCATAGCAGACACGGCTATTTCCGCATACAGTAGGTAGAGGTTGCAAATACTCGTTCCAGTTGGCCAATCCAACTATCCTCTTTCGCCCTCCGGCTGACAATGCCTTGGATGCTATTGGTCACGAGAGGCCGTTGAGCGTTTCGCGAGGTCGCGGCTCAACAGAGACATCTCCTGATCATCGAGAAGTTTTGATTTGCTGGAGCGACGACGAATCTTGCGACTGGCCCCACGGCGGGCGGGCACGCCCCATCCTGAGCCGGAGCCAGCTGCAGGCGCGCGCAGGGTTGGTGGCTGACAGCGGGACAGCTCAGCAAGCTCAGTGACGTTTATAACAACAAGATGGCCAACAGGCAGGAAGCGGCCGGCGGACATTTGCGAATGTCATTCCACAGTGAGCTGTCAGTCGCGCAACTCGGCTTCCCAAGCCAGCAGTCTTGTGATCTCTCGCCAATCCATCTCGTCTGTTCCTCTGCAGCTCCCTATTTAGAGGCACTCTGCGTCTTGCAAAGGGTGGAGAACCTATCCTCCTCGGGTACCTAGATATCAAGCTCCCAAAACGACCCCGCAGCACACTCCATTTCGTCCAGTATTGCCTATCCTTGAGGCTATTCGTAGGGGAGTAGCTCAGCTTCGGAGGCATGGCCCCTTCTGTCATTCACCTTCCGGATGGCCAGACCATTACTGCGCAGCCTGTCTTCTCCGGTCTGTTTTTCAAGTCGAATGATTTGAATAATCGCCACTCGCCGTTTCCGGCGGGGTGGACCGTGGTGCTGCATACTGAAGATCGCGACCAGGGACATCAGTCGAACGGCGACGCTCAACAACATCAGACTGATGATGCTGCTGCACCACACGCTGACCGAGACCACGAAAGCAGGAGGCATATCCGCAAATTTACAACGCCGACTCTTCAAAATGACACCATTTTCATCTCAAGCATCTCGACTCCCTCATCAGACGACTTCGAGCCCGCCAAGAGCCCCTCTCGCCAAATAGCGCTGATGCTCTATATTTCGCTGTACTGGTACTTCCAGCAGCCCGAGCCGTCTCCGTATCTCGAGACAGCTCAGTCGAGGCATACGCCTGCTGCGGCTAAACCGAAGGGTGAATGGCGCATTAACATCAAGCGTGAGGGCGTTTTGCACTCTCGGAATATGATTCCAAAGCTTGAGAGAATGGGTCTCATCTCATCCCTGGATTCCGCCGTTGGAACATGCGTCGATGAGAACTCAGAAGGTTGGGACAGCATGTATGTGACAAGACAGAGCTTCTGGCAGATACCCTTCGGGGAGTTCCTGTTCAGTCTGCAACCCAGGCGTCGTGGCTCACACCCCGGATCCCCAATAAGCAGCCGACCTACCTCGCCTGTGAAGAATGAGTCGGGCCAGAGGCATTTCCATTCGCCGGAATCATCATTGGGGTTACTCTCTGCCGATTTACCAGGAGGCACTGTACCTACGGCCGTGGCCAGCAACCCCGTCGTGCCCCTGAGTCCCTATTACTCTGCATCTCACCTACCGACCTACTACCCTCCAGCCCCCCTTCAATACGTTGTAACCAATGGTGTTCGGCACCCGCTGCGTCCAAAGCCACCACGCATGGGAGAGATATTCTATACAAGATATGTCCCCACTGTCGGAAAATATCTTTCGTTCCGCGTCGCCTCAGTGTCGAATAAGCCGGTTCCTTTTCTGGGACCCGTTAGTGGCAGCCCGCGGGAACACGAACATCTCATGACCTTGTCTGATACATCGCTACTTCAGATGTGGCTATCCAATCCTCGTGTCAGCAAGTTTTGGGGAGAGTACCACGGCTCTTTTCTTACCGACGCACTGAAGATGAAGCATTCTTTTCCCGCCATTGGTATGTGGGACGGCGTACCCTTCGGTTATTTTGAACTGTATTGGGTCAAAGAGGACATTCTAGGAAAGTATACGAATGCAGAAGACTTCGATAGAGGCGTGCACGTGATAATTGGCGAGGAATGGGCCAGAGGCAAGGTCCCTCAATGGCTGTCAAGCCTGGCACACTGGGTATGGCAAGCAGACATTCGGACGATGAACATGTGTCTTGAGCCAAGGGTTGATAACGAAAAGTACGTCTTTCCTTTGGGCAATAAATTTCCAACAATGATACTAACTTTTCTCAGGTTTATTGCGCACCTGCAGAATGAAGGCTTCCACAAGGAGCGTCAAATTGCTTTCCCGCACAAACAGAGCTGGCTAGTCCGCCTCGCCAGAGACAACTGGACAGGCCCACGTCTATAGAATAGGGCCGTCAGACCGTGTTTGCGACGTCTACGTGGAAGGCTTCGCGCTAGTGAGGTATACTGTCTGAAAAGAGCAACTTGGACGAAAAAGATGGAGTTTTAGACCAGAAATGCCCTTGATTGCGCTGGTATCGCCGTTGCCCGCATATGAGAGGAGGATACACTTGCAGTTCATCCAGCGGATTTTGAATTTTTATCATCTGATACTACAATAGATTCATCTGAAAGCGCGACCTCGGTGTAAAGTCGAGATGGAATCCCAACTCCCAAGTATACTGGTCGAACTACCATGATGCTGTAGAATTTTCAAAGAATTAGGAGACAACCGGAACGTACCTCCAAGGAACTTTCTTTGTCTTAGGTGTCTCGGTCCCGAGATTTTAAGGTTGGCGATGCCCGATGACCTCATACATAGCATCAGCTCAGTGATTAGCTTCAATACTCACTCAAGGCAAGCAATCGAGTTCGCATGAGTTGAATCCGATTCTCGTCTCAAATCTCTCCTCAGGTATGCCATAAACCTAGCTCATACCGAAGTATCAAAGTTTCATATTCATGTGTCGTGAGCAGTGAGGCCGTGTATTTGTCGTAAGACCCCGCGCAGAAGTTAGTACTACCGCCACGCAATATGGCGACAAGAACATACCTCGTTGTCGGGGCCACAGGCCAGCAAGGAGGCTCCGTCCTCGCGGCGCTCAACCGACTCCTGGGGTCTGCTGGCACCGGCAGCCCTGGCCCCATCATCCTGGCTCTCACGCGTTCGGCCAGCTCGGCCAAAGCCCAGGGACTGTCCTCCCGTTATCCCAACCTGGATCTCACAGTGACCGAGGGCGATATCAGGACCCCCAAGCCCATCCTGTCGTCGCACCCGGGCATCACCTCGGTCTTCCTGTACACGTCGCCGCCCAGCGAAGAGTCGCAAGCGTTCCCGCTCATTGACGCGGCCGCCTCAGCGGGCGTCTCGCACATCGTCTTCTCGTCCGTGGACCGCGGCGGCGACGCCCAGTCCTGGAAGACGCCGACCGACGTCGGCCACTTTCTGCAGAAGCACAACATCGAACTACACCTGCGCCGCGCGGCCGAGCAGAGCCGTGGCAAGCTGCGCTATACTATATTGCGGCCTACTGCCTTTTTTGACAACCTGAACCCGACGTCGCGGTTCGGGGCCGTCTTCGCCAGCATGTGGGCGGGCATGTCGCCGTCGACGCGGCTGCAGCTCGTGAGCGTGCACGACATTGGGCTGTTTGGCGCAAAGGCCCTGCTGGACCCCGAGAGGTGGGATGGCAGGGCTGTCGGGCTCGCGGGCCAGGAGATGACGTTCGAGCAGGCGCAGGAGGTCTTCCGCAACGCGGCAGGCAAGGAGCTGCCGCAGTCGTACTGGATCGTTGGGAAAGGCATCAGATGGGCCATTGGCGAGGTGGGGAGAATGTTCCACTTCTTTGAGCAGAGTGGCTATGGGGTGGACATCGCGAAGTTGAGGGAGGAGGAGCCAGAGTTGCAGGACTTTGAAAAGTGGCTGAGGGAAAGCAGCAAATTTGACTTGGAAAGAACAGGGTGATCGCCATTGTGTAGGTGGGAGTAGGGACGGCTCAGCGGCAAGTGCTCCAGGTGCATCTGCGAGGATTCTGGAGCCATGTTTGATGTCAACGGGATTCGATGGGATGATCGTGATGATCAAATTTGAATCAATTTAACCATCATGTTCTGTTCACCATAGGAAAGGGTATCGAAAATTCCAATTATACCCAAACACCGAAACAAAGACACCGTCGATAGTGATTGGCCACAAGAGAATCAGACTCTGGACGCTACCTTTTCAGACCCAGCCACCAGAGAATAGGATGCCTCAGTATCGTGATAATTCGTTGACTTGACTGTTAGTGGAGCACTCTTAATGCTGCTTAACTGCTTCGGCGCCCATAAGGCTCAAAGGGAAAAGCCGCGCTGACCACTGCCATTCCGATGAAGAGGGCTGCACAGACATAAATGGGCGCCGATGTCGATGTATCTGCAGTCGTGCCCACAACGGCGGAGATGATTCCCATAATGCGGTTGCATGCAACCGCAATACCGTTGCCTGTAGCTCTGTGGGCGCTGGGAAGGACCTCCGGAGTGTATGCGTCTAAGATTTCAACGTTAGCCATGTGCTCACTGCCGATATTTCAGTGGTCAAGGGTTTGAAACTGGTAGGCCTCACTCAGGAAATAGTGGAGAGCGGCACTTGATCAGGTTGGAAAGGGATGGGACTGAATCTTACATAGGGTTCCATAGTAGATATTCTGTATTGGAAGCGTGTCAGTCATCATTGCGGACCAGTGCAAGGTATATTGCAGTAGATGTGTAGCACCGAGATGGATGGTGCAATTTTGGAGAAAGACTTACGAGACAAAAGGCAATAGCACAGGAGAAGCCAACGTTCTGTTCTGGGGTGTTCACCGCTGTGTATGCGAAGAAGAAAGCCATGGTGACGAGTGCCCCGATGACCATGGTGTATTTTCGTCCCAGGAGCTTAAGGTTACACATCCACCCTGCGAGCATTGGACCAAAGATGCCGGAAACATTGGTCAGAGCGTAGTTCCTCCAAGTGTCATACGTACTGACCCCTTCGTACGCTCCCCGGCTTTTGAGGTAAGAGCTGTGCCGTGGCATTAGCTTGAGGTTCATTTCGTAAAGGGGAGGCCGTAACGAACCTCAGGAAAACGTAGAAAAGTGGATACGCAAGACCGATCAAGGTCCAAGAAAACCAGATAAGTATAGTCGAAATAGCTATCTGCCTAGTGGTGAATAGGCCGCTCAGATGAATGTATGCTTCGCGAAGAGAGAACCGGTTTTTGCTGTGGGCGGATTCGACGGTGCCACATGCCTCAAGCTTTTCAACAGTCAATGAACATGATCGACCGTACTTCTGGGCAATGCTTTGAAGCGATTCCACCATCGCTGCGTCGTCGCCTGTGCCCAGGAGGTACTTTGGTGTCTCCTTGAGCCTTATGATTGTTACCCGCAGGATTGACATGACGAGAACAAGCGCGCCTGCAGTAAACATAGTGTACCTCCAGCCCCAGTTTGAGTCCCGAGGACAGTTTTCGGCTGACGTGCAGTTCCATTGTTCGGGCACTTATCAATAGTTAGTACGCTGAAGAAAGAAACAGAAACCAGCTTACCCAAGAACCCCCAGGCGATGAATCCGGTTATGGCTTGGCCTAGACCCCACCAACAGGCTAAAAATGTGAGAACCCACTGCTTGTTCGATGGTAGGTATTCCAGAAACACCGTCGTGTCCAAGATCAGGTTTCCGCCACCGCCGAATCCGACCATTGCAATGAAGAATCCCAATGACGGCCAACTTGGCGCAGCGCCAGCTACAATGGCAGAGCCGGAGCAAATGAAGAGCGAAATGTTGAATGCCCCTGAGACAGATCAGCATCTGATTCTCAGAGTATGATTCAGAAGGAGGCATCAGGAAGCGAGACATAGAAGCTCCTCATACTTACATCGTCTTCCAATGATATCGGCGCTCAAACCCCAGAAAATGGCACCTGTGAGCATGCCGACTAGGAATAGAAATATCAGTCCATGTGTTAGAAGGGGCCGGGCTTTTCGAGCCACATACCGTACACCGAGATCGTAAGGCCGGCCGAGTAACCGACTTGGCCGAATTCCGTGAAGGCCGGAGTTGCGATAACCGATTGCAACAGGAGCACCAAGGAGTCCACAGCATAGCTTGATATGTCACATCAGATTCGGGCCTGCCAGAGCTGCAAAGGGGCAAAAGTCGCATACCCAAAACCATTCAGGACAAACAACTTCCAATGATAAGGTGTCCAACCAATCTCATCGATGGCCTGGCAAGTTAGCTCAAATTCACGACCCAGGCTTAGTAGGCTTACGTTGTTGACCAGGTGCATTTTCATATTCAATGCGGCATCAAGATCTTGCAGCGCGAGGATATCCTCGCCGTCCCCTCTGGCGACATCGGGGTGTTGAGCATCGTTGCTATGGCCCAAGTCTATCTTCGCCTTCTCAGGGTCAACTTGGGAACTGTGAGCCGCTGCCATTCTGTGTGAACCTCGCCAGGCCCGTAAACAAGCTCAAGTGTTGATGTGCTTTGCTGTTGGTAAAAAGAGTCTCTGGTGTATCTAGGCCAATTGCAAGGATATTGGCGCGATGCCGCAACTTCGACATGTGCGGATGACCTGTTGCCCTATTGGGGTAATGCGGCAGAGTTATATAAACTCGAGTGCGCTACAAAGCCATGAAAACAAGATCTGAAAGCACAACCTCCCCCCGCTCCCGCTCGGCGCATGTAATGTTGCCTCTACACTCAGATCCTTTCAAACGTCCGCAGGCTGGGCAGGCTCTATGGGGAAGGGTCCCTGGGTATTAGTTGCTGTTAGTACGTGCCGATCGCTGGTAAGCTAGGAACTCCCTGGCAAAAACGGCGCACGTGCTCCCTGGCCGCACCCAGCGCACCAATGGGCGCCGCAGTCACGACGCTCTCAGTTAACCCCCATATCTCCTCAACCCACTAAAGCCTTTAGAACCCACCGCTAGACTATCTTCAACTCGGCCGCTATTCTATCAACGTGCAGCGGCCTAAATGCTGTTCTCGGGAGTCTCCGACCGTCTCAAAAGCCCGTCCTTCTAGTGTTTTGACATATCCTCTTGCCTCGTGGGCGTACTCGGTTAGATTCAGAGGATTTCTCTAAATTGGTGAGTCTCCGTCAGCAGGCAAGCTGGCAATCGCATTCCCTGATACATCACCCAGAAAATGCCGACTCAATTCCAATGGCCGGGCGACGGATTCTCAGCGACCTTTTATATTCCACACAGGAGAGGGGAAGAGGCACAATTGCAGGTTCTGGCATAGCCAGTCTCATTCGTACTGACATAACACTCAGAAAACTATTGGTTCTATGCAACTTGCAAGGGACGGAGATAATGACAATTAGTGTGGGGATTCGCTAGGAAACGTGCCAACGATCCTCGCCGCCATTGGACACTGGATTACAGCTTTATGTAGGGATCTGTTAGCGAGGAGCAGCCTGGCATCATCTTCATTGCGCCTCTTACGAAGTGCAGCCCACGTCTCCCTTTGAAGGCGAGTGGTGTTCCTGGGTACTTTTCAACGCATTTGTGTCGCCCCTCATTGGAAGCCGGGGCTAGTCGCCGGGGGCTTACTGCAAGTCGGATGCACGGGGATTAACTTACGTCGTACTTCTCCTCTGCAAGTCCGATCCCTAGGTAGGCAGAGATGCAAGTCGCAATACGTCTGACCAGCCAACCAACTTACTGGGATTTGAAAGTGGCCCAGTCAATGTCAGCCCTGAAAAGCTTGTCCCTGGAACACCACATGGGATGAACGTATAGTAGCGGCCAATTATGATGTCGACCATTACCACGGGATAGGGACCGGGACTGTAATGATGCATGAGGTAAGGATTATCCACGACGGTTGGAAGATCGTCTTGCAGGACGATTCATCGACCAGGCCCTCATGCCACTACATATTGGAAGCCATGCCCTCTATGTCTACCTGGTTTTTGGATCCGGCTGCTAGACTTGTTCCCCGCGTAGGTTGCTGCAATGGTACGTGCAATCGACATCTTGCCATTGGCCTCTACGGCTCTGGCTGCCTTCACGGGCAACCTGAACTACTTCTCCCCCTCTCTGCACCACCCATCCTTGGGTGTATCGATCAGCAAAGTTGCGAAGCGAGCGTACGCCAGCTCGCCATGGGATCCATCGCAGCTCAATTTCACTCACGGCGTTGCCAGTGGTGACCCTTACGAAGACAGTGTTATTTTATGGACAAGAATTGCACCGTCGAGTGATAACGATAAGAGCAATGTCACCGTTTCTGGAACCGCACCTCTGTTCGGCCATGATAACGAGGGATTCGTCTCTAAGAGTGATTCTCCCGTCTGTGTAGATTGGAAAATAAGCACCACGGACTGCTTTACCACCCTCGCAGACTCTGGAACCGCTTTTACCAGCTCGGACGTAGATTTCACCGTCAAAGTCGAAGCCAAGAAGCTGCAGCCTTTCACAACGTATTGTATGTCAACCAGAGGCACTCCTCAATGGATCAAAGTAACTAATGCACGTCCAGACTACCAGTTTAGCGTGTGTAATTCGGCCAACGCCTCTCCAGTTGGCCGCACAAAGACCATCCCATCCAAAGACGCGAAAGTTGACACTGCCATCAAAATTGCTGTGTATTCCTGCAGCAATTATCGTAGGTTGATCACCAAAGGCCCTTGCGGTCGTCACTAATCACCTCTGCAGCTATTGGCTTCTTCAACGCGTATGGAAACCCAGTCAGAAAGGACTCCGTTGATTACGTCATTCATCTAGGTGATTACATCTATGAGTACAAAAATGGCGACTATGGTTGGGGAAACTCATATGGGCGAATCCCACTGCCCGACCGGGAGATCTTCACGTAGGTTTTCTTGCTAATACTATGTTGATGTTCCTGCGACTAGTCATTGACTTGATCCGCAGTCTCTACGATTACAGGAAGCGTCTTGCAACATACAGGACAGACTTGGACCTGGTTGCAAGTCATCAGAACTTCCCTTGGATCCCGGTCTGGGACGACCATGGTAAGTATGGCTCTGAAATTTGAACACCGAGTGTCTTGAATGCATCTGATCCATGGAAAAGAGGTTTCTGATAACACCTACCGAGACGGCGCATCTGAGTTGAACAATACTGAAGACTCTTTTGTCAAGGATGGCGGTGTCTCTGTCGATCAGCGGAAGATGAATGCCGTACGTGCATATTTCGAATGGAGTGAGTGAGATAGCCTTCTGTGTAATGATCCCAAGCTTATCTTCTTTCAGTGCCTATCCGCCAGGTGGAGATGGACGACAACCTACGCATCTGGAGAGACTTCAGCTTCGGCGACCTGTTTGACTTGGTTATGCTCGATACCCGTCAGTATGACCGTTCCATCACTGATTTGTACTGGAACACGGACTACATCCACGCAATTTCTCAAGATGCCGGGCGCAGTCTTATGGGTCCTCGCCAAGAGGCCTGGTTTTACCGCAAGTTGAAAGAAAGTTCTTCGCGTGGCGCAACATGGCGAATCATTGGAAACCAGATCGTCTTCAGCCGTATGAACGAGAGTCTGGGACTAGGAGCTGAGAACCCTCTCAACGGTGACGCTTGGGATGGATATGGCGCGAACAGGAACCGCACGTTCCAAGTTATCGACGAGAATAAAATCAGCAATACTGTTTTCCTTGCTGGTGACTCACACGCCTCGTGGGTCTCTGACTTGGTCTGGCTCGGGGAGCATGACTATGACGAGAAGACGGGAGCAGGCGCTGTGGGTGTTGAGTTCGCTGGATCCGCGGTTTCCTCGCCATGCCCCTTCGGGCAGAACATCACCATTGACAAGGCAAACTCGGCCTCGCAGTGGCTGACTGGCGCGAACCGAGAGCTTCAGTGGCAGGACCTGTACTACCGGGGCTACTACGAGCTGACGATTGGCTACGACTCACTCAACGCTTCTTACTTCGGAATTCCCACCACACGAGTCAAGCAGGGACATGAGATCTCGCTGGCCAACTTTACGGTATTGGCTGGCGAGAACCATCTGCATCGCCAGAGTAGCTCAGCAGCGGCCTCAAATGCGGAGAGCGGTAGTCTGAAGAACGGCCAGGTCATCCAGACAAATCTGACACACGATACGGAGTCTGATACGTGGTTTGTGTACGAGTACACCCCATTGGCATGATATAATCAGCCAAGTAAAGGGAAAGAAACTATAATGACGTCTTGCCAGTAGTAATTTGTGTTCAAGCGGGATATGAAGGAGAAATAATTTAGAGACAGTCTGATACGTTTTGGTAAGGGGGTATACACATAGATAGCTCCGCCAGCTGTCTATGGAAAGTCAGCTGGTGGCAGCTGGTTTGTAGATAAGGAGATAAGCTAGTTGTGTGGTAACCCACCTTGATAGGTGCCACGGATAGTTGCATTCTCCATCTTTAATACAACACACATCGCACCCCATAAGGATCGCATCACAGTCCGATTCCATAAACTACTATAATTACAATATCGCAAACATTTCTTCTACTCAATCTACGTACTCAGCCGCGAAAGGGGCCTTGTACGAAAGGAGTGGCTTGATCGTATATCGGACCCTCGCTGCCAGGCTGCAATGACTAGAACCACAAATATAGGACCACTGAGCACGAACGTGAAGCTGCGACCACTTCATGAAGTGACAGAACCTTTACCTGATTATGATGAGCTGGTTCTCCAAACTGTATTCATAAACTGTGCAGAGTCTAATAGGAACTCTACGGCTAATATCTGTACCCTTTGACTGCTCTAACGCGCTCTGACTCACCTGATTCGTGGTATGTCTAGAATACGAGCACAAATTTTGGCACCGAATTTGAGCCACCTTAGAGTGAACGGTTGTCATAGCACGACGTATCTCTGGGGAGGTCGTCCACTTGAGAGCTCAGATGGCGAGAGTTCTTCTCGTTATTGGAACGGTTTAAGCTGACTCTTTAGGGTCTGATATGATTGAAGAACAAAGTTTATCGTATAAATATATTTCTCATACAAACCTAACAGACCGTATTCCAGGGAACGAAAGTCGTTTTGAAAACCTAGACGTTTTGAAGAGAAAGATTT
This sequence comes from Neoarthrinium moseri, assembly GCF_022829205.1. NCBI lineage: Eukaryota > Fungi > Ascomycota > Sordariomycetes > Amphisphaeriales > Apiosporaceae > Neoarthrinium > Neoarthrinium moseri. The sequence goes on along the minus strand of NW_026055121.1, from coordinate 226,562 downwards.
TACTTGCTCAGGCCCAAGAGACAAGCATAAATATCACACCCGTTCCCTCTTTACCCGAGAGCTCTTCCTCGTTCTTCCACCAACAAATTCAACTTCACACCCAAATCGAAAAGCAGAACCCACAACTTCCTACACTATTGGCATCCTAAATCTTCTCTCTCCTACCCGCACCACACACAAACAACACCATACTACAACACCATCTGTTACGTCGTCGACAGCCTGAAGCGACAAAATGGCCTCCTCCGTTGTTCGTGGTCAGATTTTGGTGGACGTTATCATCCTTCTGGAGCAGAATTACGAAGCGTTCTGGGACCTTCTCAACGCCCCAAACAGCAACAAACCCCTGAAAAAGTTGCGCAACAGAATCTTCAACATCCTAGAGAATCAAGTTGACCCTTGGATTGAAGCCTACTTCAACAATAGCAACGACAGCCTCAAGGATAGCCTTGTCAACACTCTCTTGGGAAGAACTACGTCTCAGGACTGGAAGTACCGTGACGAACAGATCCACCATGGATTCCGAGGTCACCGCCACGTCCGCCTCTTCAACGATTGGGGCCTCAATTATGCCTTTTCCGCCACTGGCCATCCTTCAGACGACCACGGAGTCGAGAAGTGGGTTCTCGATGGCTGGAAACTATTCTCGGCGGGCTTACGCAGCTTGGAAAATAAGAAAAGCGAGCGTCAACAAGCTCGAAACCATTTGTATTCACCCACTTCGGAGGCCGTTCAACCCCGTGAGCAAATTAGCGAAACATACTTCCATGAGCACCACTCCCGTCAACTTAGCAAACCCAAACGCCTTTCACGAGACCAGACCGACCCTGGTGCACTCCGGGCTCAGCAGCGGAGGGATACAGATGCGATCTCCGACCAAGAAATCGAAACTATGGAACAGACGCTGAAAGACCTAGGCGACGTCCTTTTAACCCATGTCCAGAACCCGGAAATCAGAGCCAACCTATGCCTGGACTGCGACGTTTGCCACAACATTGCCAAGGTCAACCACCTCATGCTCGCGGACCGCTTCCTGCAGAGAACGGGCGACGCATCATTCGCCACTGAGGGCAGGATCTCCATCAGCTCTTTCTTGCAGGGCAACTACGGGATCCACGAGCTGCCGCGCAGCCCTCGCTTCAAGAGCAGCGTAGAGACAACGATCCGCAATGTCGAAAAACAACTCAAAAACATACTCAACCCCAAGGTGTACCAGAAGGAGAATCGCGGCAAGCGCCCAGAACCTCGTCTCACCTACGAGCCGGATCTGTTCGAGCCTGAAAGAATTTCACTGTGCGACATTACCAATCTGAGTGTGGATTAGAAAGCGCATTCAAACTCGCCTCCTACTACTCAAATTTGATCGGAAAATTTTCCAAAGACTTTTCGAGTTACAGAGGTCAAGCTCTAGGAGGAACTCTGGAGGGAAATCAAGCGAGCCTGCATCGTTGAGGTGGATTGACAACCTATTATGTCGGATATTGGGAATGGTTGGACGGAATATCAGCGAATGAAAGACAAGACGGAGTTCTTGCACAAGCGATGGTTCAATGTTGACACTTTGGGATAAAGGTGGAACAGCGATTGTGACTCTTCATGGGTAGGAAAAGCAGGAGCTGTTGGAGCTCAACTTGTGGAAATACCCTTTGGAGTTCAGTGGGATGCAGCGCTGCAAAGTCAGATACAAACCCAAATTCCAATTGACAGTGCACAACACACACCAGATCAAATACTTCTAACTCACGTGTGCTTGCTTCTGTTTCAATGAGGCAGCAACTGGTCAGGTCACAGTGATGTTGATCAATGATACCTGATCATGCCGGATACCTATGAACATTTGCATATCGAAAATAAGCATAACGACGGAAACTCGTCGATCTGATATTGGGCAGATCGGCCAGCCGTCTTTTGTGGACAGTTATCAGGAATACTTGCTGGTAGGTTAGCTCAGGAGTCGTCCGGTCTCTCCTGGACCCCCGCTACGCGTAACATCGAATAGATCTTAGCATACGAAAGTGGCAACATGTACGTCAAATGAGTTCATCCTCAGGAGTACTGGTATCTGATACCACACTCATTGGTGGCTAACATTCTGGATTCTAGTCTCTTCTATATGTGACGGATCCCTCCAGCTGAATATCTCTTCAAACATTATTAAACTTTTTTATGGTATGTAGAATCCAAGCTTACGCACTCGTAGAAAGAGGCTTGCCATCCTCGGACACCAAGAAGACGTCAGTCTTCTGGGGGCCCTCGCCGACGCCGGTCATGATTACCCGGCTGACGCCAGTCTTGAGCGAGTCGCTCACTGCCTCGTCGAGCTGCACGCTGGACTTGGGGTTTGTGCCCTTCTTCCAGCCCTCGGTACTCTCCAGCAGCGCGTAGAAGGTGCCGAGAACCGTCTCGCTGTCCTCCTCGAGGTAGTAAATCACAGCGTTCGGGCCAGCATCGAAGGTGTAAGCGGCAATCGTCTTGCCCGCGGCGGCGTTGATGGCCTCAACAGCGCGCACGGCCGCCCTCGACACGTCGTTCATGTAGAAGATGGGCGGGTACGTGTCGGCGCAGGTGGCGTGAAAGGAGTTGGAGTCCCTCATGGTGACCTCGGCGAACTTGGGGAAGTCCCTGGCGGCAATGGCGGCCTCCATGGTCTCCATGTTGGCGGGCACAACCTCGGCGATTCTCTGCTGGAAAAGGCCCGAGGTCGCCACGGTCTGCTGCATACCGCTGGTCGAGCTCACGCCCTTCTTCGCTGCGCTCGCGACCAGGATCAGAGCCCGCATGTTCGGCCAGTGCGCGGCGGGGGCGACCTCCACCGCCTTCGAGTCCAGGCCATCGACATGGGCACCTGCGCGCCACGCCACGTATCCGCCGAACAGACTGCGGCAGGCAGAGCCGCTTCCCTGCCTGGCAATGAGGGAGAGCTCGGTGGGCGAGGCAGGCAGCTCGTACAGGTCGGCGATGGCGCGGACGAAGGCGGCGAAGCCGGCAGCCGAGGAGGCGAGACCGGCGGCGGTGGGGAAGTTGTTCTCGGAGACGAGGAGGAGCTTCAGCTGGGCGAGCTTGGGCAGCGACGCGTCCCTGGCCTCGACGGCGGCGCGGAGGGCGCGCAGCTCGCGCAGACAGGCCTGGGTGCGGGCGCCGGTCAGGTCGGAGGGCGAGCCGTTCAGCAGGAGGACGTCCTCGGTGTAGGTCTCGGAGCAGGAGGCGGTGGTCAAGGTGCGCAGGTCATCCTGGGAGAGGGTCACGGACAGAGACGAGTTCGTCGGGAGGTTGAGCTTGGGGTCGCGCTTCCCCCAGTACTTAACGACCGCGATGTTGACGGGAGCCGTCGTGCTAGCCCGGTAGACGACCATTTTGGTGAGCAGAGGATCCAGATGCGATCGGTGACCTTGAACAAGTTTGGGCTGTGGCAACGAGACTCGCACAATGTTCAGAGGCGGTCAGACTGGCACACAAACATCCAGAGTTATACGGCGGGGTATCGTCGACTCTGGTGGGGTCCAACGTCAATCCAGGGGTCTGGCCAGGGGGGTGGCTAGGGGGGGCTCGTCGATTGATTGCCAATTCCGCTGGGCGGCCCACGCCGAAAGGACATTAGCGGCAACTCTGTGCCATTAAGGTATATTCCGCTGTCTCAGCACCGAAAGATAACTCCTCAACTACATAACTACACGGCAACAGACGCGGCAGTTGGCAGTTCTAGGATGCGAATATATATCGCTGCCTCTCATCATACGATTATTCCTTCATACAGCGCAGCCAATGGACCCTCCCTCCCTGGTATCATCTGACGCTGTCCACCTGTGCATCAATGGCGGCGAAGAGACAACAAATTCGCTTCCTCAATCTTCCAGGATAGAAAAGACACCGCACTGTCTCGGGTCTTTCGCTAATATATTATATGACAAGCCTTGACAGCCTCGTCTCCGCCCAGCTCCCGCTTGTCGCTCTCTGCCCGTTCACGAGAAAATGCATTTCCCGAAGGAGAGAACATGCAGCAGGACAGGTGGCGTGTGGTAGAAAGAAGCTTGCGTCAGGCTATGCTCGCGACAGTCTCCATGAGATGACAAACGCAGGGTAACAAACCACGTAACTGATGGCCCTGCCGTGCGTAGGCGCTCACAGTCGAGGCGGACCGGGCTGACCGACCGATTCATCTTCCACGACTGCGCAGCAAATCAGTTGCAATTGAAGATGAGTCGCTTATGTTTTCGATCATACGCATGAAATGGACATATTGAGAATAAACACAGATGCCATAAGTCCGCGGCGAGTGGCTCTTTTTGTTTCAAACTTGGACGGAACAGACTCTTTCTATCTTGCCCGGCGAGTCTTGTCAGAAGACTGATACATGTTTGTTCAAATCGCTTACCATACAAAGTGAACCCCAGTCCTTGAATCTGACTTGATAGTACGTACCATGCCCCATATCAACGATAATTATGCCAAAATCAGGTGCGGTTCAGTGAAAGCTTCCTGCTTTCTCGAGCATGCTGTTATAAACCAACAACCAGCAACTTGACTCCCAGATTTATCATAGTCGCAAGGGCTATATTAGGCCACCAGCATGTACAGCAGATCACTGGCATCCCACGACGACAATACTCAGCAATGTTTGATATGGAAGAGCAGTCCACTAGCACATCTACTTGTTCTATGATTACGTATATGCTCACTATAACAGGCCCACAACTCGCTCCAAAAACCCCAGTAAGATCTCATAACCCGCAGGCAATGGTACTGCCTTTGATCCATGATTTCTCGACACGGTAGTTGTGGCAAGCACTGTGGTAGTCGCCTGGGTTGTTCTTCGGCTCGACGTCGTGGAAACTGGAATAGTCAGCACTGATATCGGAACGTTTTTGACGATCCAGGTCATGTTGATACTTACAGGTGAATCCATGGCGGTAGACTTTGCTAACCCAAGACGTATCCCCAGGGGCGGAACAGCCCAGGTAGTAATAGCTGGTCGGGCTGCCCTTGGACTCAAAGACGGTGACAGTCTCACACTCATAACCGGTTGCACTTAGCGATTGTTAGAACTGCCATTGGCTGTACTGGATCTGGCTCGATTCTCCAAACTTACCATCCGCCGTAGAATGTACCCGGACCGTACGCCGTCCCGCCGCTGCCACAGGAGGTAACACTCATACAGAAGGCGGCCGTTGCATCACAGCACATTCCGTAGCGGCCGTTGAAACCCGTGGCAAAATAAGAGCTCGAAGAGCACGACCTTGTTCCCCCTGGCGCCAGATCAACATAAGACTCAAGATAGAGCACAGGGCGGGAAACTTACACGAAGGGCCATCTCTTTCATCTGGCCAAGGGAAGACGCCAATCACATCGGAATACCAGTTCGTGCCATTTGCTGCGTTCTCGACAACATCATTGATCTCAGGCGGCGCTGTTATGACCGAGGCCGCGGTGTCAATGGTAGCTGCAGGCAGAGACTGAGTTACTGTGGGAGTGGACTGGGCCGCCACTACACTGGTGAAGGTTAAGACGCCGGTGAGCAGACGCAACGTTCTCAGCATCTTGAATGCACGATTTGAAGTGTCAAAATAGTTGCATTTACTGTGGCTGCCACGCAGAGGCGCGGTGAGCTGAACTTATTCGATTCCTTGGGGGTATGGTACCCGCTGGGGCTGAAGGCCTAGCTCGCAAGCCAAGAACCGACATCGTGGTTAGCGCTGTCCAGCTCCTGCTTTTCGGTCATCCTGTGATTTTATCATGGCCAATCCAGTAGTGACTCTATTCTCTAGTGACCTGGGATTCCTGTTAGCCCTTTCAAAGGATTATTGGTGAGCAACGGCGGTTGATCGAAATGAGACCACGCAGTTTGGCTCTCACTTAGTAACTATAAGAGACCAACGAAGCTGGTAGCAATCTAACGTCCATAATCAGGGATAACAGCTCATTCATTGGCTTTTTATTTATGACGATATCCTCAAACGGCTTTGCTGGTGCGATCGCACACTTGGTGATATGTGCTCCCGTCAAGTGGATGAGAGAACCGAAAGACTAGCTGCCTTTGTAAGCCACCACATATTACCGCCTTTTCCCACTACGGTTTGGCAGTTGAGTATCCTGAAACAAGATCCAGGAACTGAATTTCCCTCGACTTGATGTGCAGAGGGTCGGTGGCCGCAAAGTACGGCTTATAGTACTCCTTGGGGAATTGGTTCTAGCGAAAGGGTTAGTTACTCGCTTTATCCCGTGAGAACCCTCACGACCGCTGCGGCTGTACGAACCTGGATAAGCCATTCTTTCGACACGGACCAGTTTTCAACCCAGAACAGCGTGCCGGGCTCCTCCTGTGACTGGTACATCTCGAAGAACGTGCACTCGGGCTCGGCGATGATCTGGTCGTAGGCCGGCTTGAAGTGCTCGAAAAACTTGGGCAGGTCTTCCGGTTTAAGGTAGATCTTGACCTGCAGGCTGACGCCCTTAGAGGAGTTTGCCATTATGCTGAACTGTGCTGGACCACGCGGAAGACACAAATGCCGTGTTGTAGGTGGTTGTGTTAGAGAAGATGGATGTTGGCAGTCTTCGTTTATTTTTTTAAGGTTGCCGCCGTCTGAGCGGGTCGCTTGCCGCCAATGTGCAGACCCGGCTTCGCAGTGAGATGCTAATAGCGCTTGAGCGATCACTGATACTGAAGTAACCTTGACCGTGGGCAAGTAGAGACAGCCGCATGTATACTTCTAAGAGAGATGATATATAGCGTTTTCAATATGTCTGGGGAAGCTCTCAGTGGCCTTCACCGAAATGCCGAAACTGTTGCGATCTTGTCGGCAAGGGCACCGGGCCGGTGTTTTGGTAGATCTTCTGCACACCCTGCTCTACCAACGCAACGAGTCCAAGACACCTGACCAGCAAGGATTTGCAGTATAATCAGACAGTATAGTCGCATATTCTCGATTCGCATCTGGAATCATATTATATTTCTGGCAAGGCCAATAAGTGAGCAGCCCCTTCAACGATTGTCGCTTGGCAGTATAGACGATAACTCCTTGCTACGGTCGTGACCTCTGGAGATAGGGTCTCGCGCAAAAGTCGTGGGTATCGTTTCACCAATCATTCTGTGCGATAAGCAGTATGAGACGTTCGGATCCTATTGGGAGGTCACACTGCAGACGTAGTATCTACGAAATGCGGCTCTGTCCCGTGTCAATATATCAATCTGACCCAAAGCGGTACGACGCAGCGGAACCTTCCGAGATCTCTCCACATTTAAAAAAAAGTCTCAAGTCCAAGAGAACCACGCGCCCGAACGCGCCCCGATTAAACCCATCGTTAGCGCAGCTTGCAAGGGACGAACGACCCTCTCTGCTAGCCTTGAAAGAACCGAAGCTAAGGGGAAATTTCGAGATGACCTCAATATGCTGCAGGACTTGATCGACCAGGTCTTCATCACCGGCAGCAGACTCGTCTCTCCCGCCCCGACCGCCGCCATGACAGACCAGAAGGACCCGGCGACGTGTCCCGTCGACCACAACAGCCGCGAGGCCTGGCTGGAGCAAGCCCGCGCCGCGTCCTCGGCCGCCCAGAAGCAGCAGCAGCAGCCGAGTCGCAACGACCTCCCGCCGTCACACCCCCCCGTGACAGCCGGCGACTCGCAGGAGGCCTGCCCCGTCGACCACAAGGCCCGCGACGTCTGGATGCAGCAGGCCCGGGCCGCCGGTGCCTCTGCCTCCTCCTCGAAACCCACCCCTCCACAACCCCAGCCGGCAGCGACCACGTCTTCCTGGACGAGCTCGCTGCTCTCCTACCTCCCCTTCGGCTCCTCGTCCACATCCACCCGGCCGTCGGACCCCTCGACGACATCACAGACCCACTACTCGCTCGACACGTCCCGCGTCGTGTCCACGATACCGCGGACGACGCTCCCCAGCGGCGGTGCCGGCGGACCCGGCGGCAGCAGCCACGAGCCCCCGCGGCCGGCGAACCAGGAGCTGGAGACGGGCGCGGACCACGCGAGCGGGAACTGGGTGTACCCGTCGCAGAAGATGTTCTTCGAGGCCATGAAGCGCAAGGGCCACGATCCGCAGGCGGCCGACATGGCCACCGTCGTGCCGATCCACAACGCCGTCAACGAGCGGGCGTGGGCGGATATCAAGGAGTGGGAGGCGCCCTACATCAAGGGCACGAGGTGAGTCGATCCCGCCGCGGTCTCTGTATAGCTGTACATGCCCGGCCGCGCGTTGGCGAATTTGGCTGTGGCGTTTCCGATTACTAACGCCTGGGGACAGCTGCGATGCTCCGAGGTTAAGCTCCTTTGCCGGGCTCAGCACCAACATGTCGCCCAAGGCCCGCATTAATACCTGGCTGGGTTACCAGTCGCCCTTTGACAGACACGACTGGGTGATCGATAGGTGTGGGACCGAGATAGAGTATATAATTGATTTCTACGCCGGCCGGCCGACCGGTGACGGGAAGCCGTCTTTCTACTTAGACGTACGGCCGAAGCTGAACAGTTGGGAAGGGGTCAAGATGCGTGCCCTCAGAGGGCTGGGTGTGGCTTAATCGGGTTGTATGTAAGATTTGGGACACAGAGTAGCGGATTGGCAGTCTTGTTCATTCCATTGTATGACTAGGGCGAGGGAGGAAGCAATTCGCCAGGTTTATGCTATATTGCGGCAAAGTGGCCAAGCAATAGGGGGTATCTTACAGATCCTTACTCCATAACGCCATTTCCCTCCGTGGTTCAATCCACAACAATCCGGATCGCTGGTCCGGTCTCCAGAGCACCTGCATTAAGATCCCAACCAGCACTTGCGAGCGCTTTCCAGAACTCGTCGTCAGAAAATGCCCCGAGAGCATCCATGTATGCTGTAAGCGCATCTCGTGTGGTTGCTCCAGCCTTGAGAAAGATCACTTTGGTTGCGCCTAGCTCTGAAACGACATGATTTTTGTGCTCGTGGGCACGAAGAACCGAAGTGCTGAGTTGGCCGCTCTGGGGAAATGTGCGGCTGAAGATGATCGGAGGCGGTTTCCAAGTGAGAATTCTTTCCTTCTTGGCAACCTCGGCCGGGTAGAGGACGCGGCCACTTCGTCGGTACTCTTCGACGATAATGCCAGCCCTCTGTCGGTTCAGGGTGCGCATCTGGACAGCGCGCACGGCCTGGTAGTTGGTCCAGAGGTGGATTCCCAGCAGTCCAAACATCCAGATCCAGACTGCGGTTCTACCCTCAACCACATGGACGACGAGGCTGCCGACAAGCATACCCATCAAGGAGATGACGGTTTCCTGGCTGCCGTCTTTGGCGTTGAGCTCTGCAAGGTTGCCATTCTTGGCGAAGTGTGCGCTGAGACTTGCCTTGGCCGCGCCGGCTGCCACACCGCAGAGTGAGCGGAGGACACCTGCGGCGCAGAGCGCGAGGATCTTGGGACCTTGGGGGAGGGAGGGGGTTAGGACATCGAGCAGCAGTGCCGAGTCGTTGAGGATGTCGGCCAGGAAGCGGTAGTACTTGCACTCAGGCTCGATGGCCTGGCCGAAACGGTGGGCGAAGAGGATGGTGGCCAGTCGGCCGGTGGTTTCCTGGAGGACGGACAGAAGGACGGCGCCAGTGGCCGAGGAGCCGGCCTTGCCTACGCCAAAGCCTTGGAGGACTGCTCTGTTGGACATCAAGCCAGCAATAGAACTAGAGAATGCCTGCAATGAGTCGTAGATCTGGTAGGGCATGTAATCAGCCGTGACTGTGTGCGGGTACCCCGCGGGCAGAAACACGTCGAGCAGGCCCTTGGCATAGCTTCCAGTGGTCTTCTTGGGTGGCTGTGTGCTAGAGTCAGCATGAGGAATAACCACGACGCGCAGACAGGGTGGCCAACGTACAATCGCGTTGTAGGAGCCATTGTTAGCGTCCTGTGAGTAGGTGCAGACGACAGCACCCGACTCATCGACGGCGTTTACAAGCTTGGGGGAGGAGGACGCCATCGTGAAGCCAACCTCGAAAGCCTGCGACGGTGAGATGATGCAAGCTTGAACCCTGGTCGGTCTGGAACACTGTTCGTGTCTGGGGAAGAACTAATTGGGCCAGAACAAGCTTGTGGGGTAGGCTTAGCGCGTCTGTTCCATTGGTTGGTTGCCCCAGGTACTGTAGTTACCGTACCTTGCATTGTACGTGACTCTGGGTGCGCAGCTTTTGAGGTTATAATTCAACAGGTTGCTGCAATAACAGGAGGGTGCTGTTACCCGTCTCTTGAAGTATGTGTTATTCACCCTGTTGGATTCTCTTCGCGTGCGCGCATATAGACACGCAAGAGGGACTGGCGTACTTTTTGTATACCGAAGCAAAGTGCACTGTCCGTCAAGTGTATATCCTGTCTACCTAGGTACTCATGCTGCGCCAGATCACGTCTGGGCCTCGCTCTGGCTGGGACTGCTATGTATGGCACGCAACACCAGTGCGCAACTATGACAAATGGAAGACAAGCCTGCCCCAGACAGAACGCCGATACCGTCGTGAAATGAGATGTGCGGGTTAGCATCGGCGTGGAGCACCTGGAGAAACGCACAGATGCGTACAGCGTTACTAGTACGTAATTGAGAATCGGTGCATGTTGCTCATCCCATAGGTAGTCACATACGGAGAGCTCGGCCCAGTTCGAAGATAGCTGGAGGCGGCTGGGAGGCTGAATGTTGCACTGGAAAGAAGTAGTGAACCGACAACATGCACATTATGCAGGCCACACGCGGCGTAGGAGACTATAAAAAAGACTATAAGCCATTCCCTTACGGGGCCGAATCAGCCCAGGACGGCAGAGCAGGATGACGATCTCGAATACGATGCGAAAGGCGTGAACATGATGATTGCCGGAGATCACCTCTCATCTCGGCGTACCATACCCAAGTCAGCACAACCTACGGAGTACCAAGGCGGGTTGACGGGCTTGGCCGCGACGGCGGGCATGCCAGCAGCCAAACCCCTGCCCGATCTGCCGGCGACCCCTGAGCCCTAGCGCGCCCTGGAATGTCGACCCCAGATTCCCGTATCTCTGGCCGGCGTGGAACTGTGATATGACAGAAAGATATGACCTGACCAAAATCAGGGGACTCCAGAGCTCCAGAGCCCCCAAATCCACAGTTGCTACACTTTGGCCAGCTTTTGTGGGGGCGGTTTGGATGGCTGGGACAGCAATCTGACGTCGTCCGCCGGCCGGGCCGACTTCTGATTGGGGGGCTGGCGCTAGTTGCGTGCCGTTACAGATCCTTACAGATCCGCGAGATACGGGAGATAACGCGCCCAGAAAACGCCACCAGACTGACTGGCGCTGGACTGCCGTGGTAATTCGAAGCTGTCAAGCTTTTGCCCAGGCTCATCCGCATGACTAGCATCGCCTGCGACCTCTAGCTCTGTCCCACAGGGCCGACCTGCTCCAAGGCTGTACCTACCGAAACGAGTAATAGGGTAGAAAAGTTAAATCCGTACATACATGACGACCGTCTTCCGTCAATTGTTGTTGGCGACTTCATCTGCGACTGGCATACCAGAGCAGCGGTGGAACACGAGCCCTGAACCTCGCCGCGAAACCTGAGACAGTCATCCAGTAGGCGCCCGGCACAGCACACACACACCATGGACGCGCAACCGCAACACCATGGACGCCGCACGAGCATCGCTGATGATGCCGTTGCCCTGGAGCACATGGGCCACAAGCAGGAGCTCAAGCGGAACTTCTCCTTGATCTCCATGCTTGGTCTGGCCTTCGCCATTCTCAACACCTGGACCGCCCTCGCCGCCTCCATCTCGCTCGCTCTGCCCTCCGGAGGGCCGAGCTCGGTCATCTGGGGTCTGATCGTTGCCGGCATCTGCAACCTCTGCCTGGCAGCCTCGCTCGCCGAGTTCCTGTCCGCTTACCCGACCGCCGGCGGCCAATACCACTGGGCAGCCATCATCTCGTGGAAGCCCTGGGCTCGCGGCATCAGCTACATCACTGGATGGATCAATGTCTCTGGCTGGGTGGCATTGACTGCCACCGGTGGCCTGCTCGGCAGCACCTTCGTTATGGACGTCATGGCGCTGTTCAACCCGGACTACGAAGCCAAGGCCTGGCATCAGTTCCTCATCTACCTCGCCTTTAACATCGCGGCGCTCCTGATCAACGCTTTCCTCAACCGAATTCTTCCCTACGTCACCCAGGCCGCTTTCTACTGGTCTGTCGCGGGATTCGTCATCATTAGCATCACCATCCTTGCGTGCGCGACCCCCAACTTCCAACCCGGCTCCTTCGTGTACGGCAGCTTCATCAACGAGGTTGGCTGGCCCGATGGTCTGGCATGGATGCTCGGTTTGCTCCAGGGTGCTTTTGCTCTGACTGGTTTCGACGGTGTCGCCCACATGATTGAGGAGATTCCTCAGCCCCAGATTCAGGGTCCTCGCATCATGCTGTACTGCATTGGTATCGGCATGGTATCTGGGTTCTTCTTCCTCAGCTGTCTTCTCTTCTGCGTCAAGGATGTCGACGCCGTCATCGAGTCTGGTGCCGGACCTCTGCTCCAGATCTTCATGGATGCTACGGACAACATGGCTGGAAGCACATGTCTCCTCATCTTCCCTCTCGTTTGCATGCTGTTCACCACCGTCAGTATCATGGCTACTAGCAGCCGTATGAGCTACGCTTTCGCGCGAGACCGCGGTCTCCCCTTCAGCAGTGTGTTCGCCAAGGTGCACCCGACACTCGACGTGCCCCTGAATGCGCTCCTTTGGACCTTTGGCTGGGTTGTCATTTTCGGTCTCATCTTCCTGGGTTCCTCGAGCACATTCAACGCCATCACTGCCGCCTCGGTTGTTGCACTTGGTGTCACCTATGCCATCCCGCCGAGTATCAACGTTCTTCGCGGCCGCAAGATGTTGCCGGAAACCAGAGCGTTCAAGCTGCCCGGCCCTCTTGGCTGGATCTTCAACCTGGTAAGCCTCTTCTGTTGGTATTCAACGATTTCAGCAAACTAATGTATATAGGTTGGCATTGCGTGGACGCTGCTCACCACCGTTCTCTTCGTCTTCCCTCCTGAGACCCCGGTTACTTCTGAAAACATGAACTACTGCGTTGCTGCTTTTGGAGTCATCCTTTTGATCTCTGTGTCGACAGTGAGTTACCCATTCACCCCATTCCAGCCCATTCTTGTAGCAACGTTGCTGACTTCATTGCAGTGGATCTTCGATGGTCGCAAGCACTACGTCGGGCCCAAGCTCGACGTCGACGGCTTGTTGCACGGCAAGGTCGAAGGAATGGAGCCTTCGCACTCAGCGGAGACTTCAGAGCCTGTTGTGAAGACCTAAGCGAGCGTATTATTGTTTGATTTTGGAGTGAAGTGAATTTGGAAATATGTATCCCGAACCGACAGGATGTGATTCGGATGATAGGGTTCGAATACTTGAACTAGATACCCTCATATTTGTTGGTATCAGGATTCCTTTCATATAGCTTCTGGTGCGTACGGGATGATTCACGGCGTTATCCAGGCATGGGGAATCTTTCGAGTTTATATTGACACCATACTAAGCTATATATAACATGTGTATTACAATCATTTGATGAACAAACGGAAACATTGAAGAACGGTTCGCCTAGCTTCTTGTACGTATGTGGGAAGGTTCCATGAACTCACCGCTGGGCGCGCCCTTCCCATGGCAAGTTCCAGCACCATGTGAGTAGTCTCTGCTAGTCTTGTACCCTGACGGTATTAAAGGCTGCCGTGACAAATGAGAGCCTACAAAAAGTTTCGAACCCCTTTTTTTTTCATTCAGGAGAGGACCCCAACAAGCCTTTAGTTGCTGACAAATGCTCGAGACAGATGATCAAGCTCTATTGTGCCTTCACCTCATGTGTTACGCCCACATCTGCATGGCTACCCATGGTAATCTGCGCACACGGCAATGCACTGTGAACACTAATATGGTGCAGAGCTCTGATTAGTGATGCTTCCAAGCGTATTATCAATACACGGTTACATGCATCACACCTCAGGCAAGAATGAGCCACATCACTACAGTCCGAGCTGTCCATGGTACGCTGTGGTCCATCCCGGAAGACTTTCCCGATTATTTCAAAATCACCTATAAGCGGACATGACAAGTCAACGAGCTTTTCTGGTGGATCGTGTGAGATTGGGTTCTAATGAGTAACTATTTTTTGTATCACTACAGAGGCATCTCCCACGAGGTAATGGAGGCTGCCCAGCCAGTGCAATGCACTTGAGAAATACTCCTATTTGAACTTGCATTTATTGCGGAAATCTTGTGAGGCGAACTTTCTAATACCGCTCATTCAACTGCACCTCCATGTTGATCTAGCTCTCGGCCACAGTCTCCGTATCAAAGTGGCCGTATGAAATACCCGTGGATCTTCACGGCAGTTTGCTTTTTCACTGAAGTGTTTCAGTGAGATCATGGTTGTGACTTATCATAAGTCTGGGGGAGAAAGCTGGAATCAGGCCTGTAGTGTAAGCGGCTAAGAGGAGTTTTCCTCAAGCGCATGCGCTATACCACGGTAAGGCAATATAACTTGCATTTTATAGGTTTACAAGGTTAGTCAAAGATAGTTACTGATCACAACATCATTGAGTGCCTATGCTCTTTGTCTCTTTATACATTTGGCTGAGGTTCCTAGCTGAAAGGGTTGCCTAGCGAATTGGGCTACGCGCTTTAATGGGTCCGCGATTAAGTGTAATGATATGAATTATGTAACAAGACGCAACCTACATTACGAAATTATGCTCTTACCTTTTGCGTGGAATGTTTTCAGTCCATAGCCATATTCCGAGTCATAATTCAAGCAGGAAAACCTTTTCCTTTGAGGTCGTCCCGGTCGCCGACCGGCTGCTTTGCAACTGCCGTCAGACAGCGTCTGCTGTTGAAGACGCGTAGATATTGCCGAGTACCCAAAGTCTCGTTCGCGAGATACCAGATTGTTCACCACTCGAGCTTCTACGGCGTGTAAGAAGGGTACGGGCGACACGACGCTCTAGACCTTCCGGAACTGGTAGCATTTCCTGGCCCCCGTTATCCAGCAGACGCTGCAAAAGTGCCGCGTCGATCTGCCGCAGAATGTCAGCGTTCCATTCCTATTACTCTTCAAGACCCTTCGGTCATTTATCTGGAGCCCGTCGCCGATGAAGTATCATTTGCGTTGCTTGTTGCAATCAGGATACCTAGGTTGGTGGGCAGATTAAGGGTGATCAACACGCAACAACTAAATCATCAAATCCCAAGGCCTCTAAGCAAGTTTCAAAGGCGGCGCTGGATTCCATCCTTGGCCTGCCGGGGTTGCATACCCGAGGTTGAACTGACGGGGGTAGTCGAGTGGAACCGAGGATTTGGAACCATGCTGTACGCTATGATTGGCCGTCTCCATACTTATACTCATGTATCTATGTAGCAAATCGAGCGAGAATCATAGTCGCTCGGGGAGGTCATATTACCAAAGCTATGTTACGCAATTCGTCTGTCGGTCTGAACTTAGGAGGGTTTTCCAACCGGGTTCTCCAGACTTCTCCGCAGACGCAGGGGTAACACATGTGAGGACATGCAAGCTATACAATCGGATTTATGACTAGCATGCCCCGCAAAAGCCAATGGCCTCCTCTTTCCAGAAGCTCGGCATTCTAAATTGGAGGCCAGCCCACCAATGGGGACTGAAGCAAGATGGTTCAATCTACATACGACTTGCCGTTCCGGGCCAAGGAACACGGCATGCGGAGGCAACGGTCCCAAGGTCCCAAAGGCCAACAGTAGCTATATATTACGCGTGATCCAATAGAGACAATGAAGGGCCGACGACGGCGAGAAACTGTACCAAAACTGAAGCCATCGACATCACCATGCGGCCCTCGACACTATTCGGCAGCTTGGCTGCGCTGCTTCTGTCGCCGGTGAGCGATGCCGCGCTCACGACGGTGACGAACTGGGGCAGCAATCCGACGAATCTAGAGATGCAGATCTACTTGCCAAAGAAACTGGCAGCCAAGCCCGCTGTGGTCGTAGCTGTGAGTTCCCTTGGCCTGGCTGGGTCAAAATACTACGGCAAGAGAGGCGATGCTTACAGCAAATATATAGCTCCATGGATGCGGCGGGTCCGGACAGCAATACTACCAACAGGCCAACTACGGCTCCTACGCCGACGACAAAGGGTTCATCGTCATCTACCCGAGCTCCAAGAACGACAGCAACTGCTGGGACGTGTCGTTCCCCAGGACGCTCACGCACGACGGCGGCGGCGACAGCGAGGGCCTGAGCAACATGGTGTCCTACCTGGTGCAGAAGTACAATGCCGACCCGGCCAAGGTCTACGCGACCGGCTCCTCGTCCGGGTGCATGATGACCAACATCCTGCTGGCGGTGTACCCGGACGTCTTCTCGGCGGGGTCGTGCTACTCCGGGGTCGCGGCCGGGTGCTTCGCCGGCTCGCCCGGCAACAGCCCGACCACGTCGAACCGCACCTGTGCCAACGGGGACGTGAACAAGTCCGGCGCCGAGTGGGCGGCCCAGGTCCACGCCATGTACCCGTCGTACAAGGGCGCCTACCCGCGCATGCAGACCTTCCACGGGACCGCGGACACCCTCGTCTACCCGCAGAACCTGTTTGAGCAGCTGAAGGAGTGGTCGGCGCTGCTCGACGTCTCGTGGACCAGGAACAACACCAACACGCCCTCGAGTGGGTACACGCAGATGGTGTACGGCGACGGGACCAAGCTGGTGGGCTACCTTGCTCAGGGGGTCGGTCACACGGTACCGGTCCACCCGCAGATGGACATGAAGTGGTTTGGTCTCCTATAGTGCGAGTTGAGCATCCAGCAAGGAAGCCAAAGGAAGTCCGATTGTGCTTTGAGGGCCGGTCCGGGAGATCACATATCGCTTCGTGTAAAACACCTGGGCTTCTCAGAGCTCTCAGGTATTCAGCGAGACAAGTCCCCTGGCTTAGTTCGGCTGCGTGACAAACAGAAAATAATTCAGTTCCTGTTATACGAACCACGTGCACAATGAATTACTGCAATGAAATGGTTAGCGTCGAAGTCGATTATTGGCAAGTTCCATTGCAACCGAGGTTCGTATTTTATGTAAGTGGCACGGCGTGGGGCGCGCCCTTGCATTTAGCACCTGAATGTGGACGCGTTCCACGCGTAAATTGGGGCGTCCCCGATGGGAAGCTCTTAGGATGACGTCGGAACCCACCCGCCCCAGCACCACGCATCTTCGAGCTTCACATTCATTCCAGGCCAGGCCGGCACAGCTTTGCTCATCGACGGTCGCTACCATGGCGCCCTCAAAGCCAGCTTCGCCGCCGACGAACAAACGGAAGATCGACGCCCCGATCTCCCCTCCGCCGGTGAAGAGGACGGCACAGAGCAGCATCTCCAAGAGCGCCGTCAGCAGCTTCTTCACACCCACGTCGCAGAAGCCCAAGGAGCGCACCCAGTGGTCCGAGCGGGCCGCCGACGATGACACGCCCGCGACTCTGCTCGTTGGCCGCTACGAGCCCGAGAAGCTGGGCGAGTCCGACCGCAGGAAACGCAGGAAGATTGCCGCCTTCGATCTGGTACAGTCCACCCTACCGCCTCGCCTTTGGGGGTGCAGAGGATGTGGCGGCTGATGATGTGTTTTCTCCAGGACTCGACCCTGATCACCACGGCATCAGGTAAGAAGCACGGCGATGACCCTGGCGACTGGAAATGGTGGGACTCGAAAGTCCCGGCTAGGCTGCGGCAGCTATACAAGGATGAGGACTACCAGGTGGTGATCTTGAGCAACCAGGCTGGCCTCGCTCTACGCCCCGACCCCAACTCGAAAGGGCCGAAGAACTTGGGCAGGGATCGAGTCACAAAATTCAAACAGAAATGCAGTGCCGTCTTGACGCAGCTCGATCTGCCCACTACGCTCTACGCTGCTACAGGGAAGGACATCTTCCGGAAACCCAGGACGGGGATGTGGAAGGAGGTCTGCGAGGACTATGACATACCGCAGGACGAGGTCGACTTGGAAAACAGCATCTTCATAGGCGATGCAGGCGGGCGGACTGCCCAGCTCAAGACGGGCAGCACGTCAGCCGTGGCCAAGGACTTCAGCTGCTCGGACCGCAACTTCGCGCATAACGTGGGAGTCCCTTATAAGACCCCCGAGGAGTACTTCCTGGGTGCCAAGTCCCGCGACTTCAGCCGCGACTTCGACCTGGCGATCTACCCCTATCCCGAGACGGCCGACGGCGCCGACGTCGTGTTCGAGAAGAAGCACGACCAGGACGTGGTGCTGTTCGTCGGGCCGCCGGGCGCCGGGAAGAGCACCTTCTACTGGAAGCACCTGAAGCCGCTGGGGTACGAGCGCATCAACCAGGACACGCTCAAGAGCCGGGCGCGGTGCTTCAAGGCGGCGGGGGAGGCTCTGGCGTCGGGCGCGTCGGTCGCCGTCGACAACACAAACCCGGACGCCGACGGGCGCGCCGAGTGGGTGGCGCTCGCGCGCAAGCACCAGGTGCCGGTGCGGTGCGTGTGGTTCCGGACGCCGCTCGGGCTGTGCGAGCACAACGACGTCGTGCGCGCGCTCAACCGCCCGCTCAACCCCGAGGCCCGCACCGCCCTGCCCAAGCTGGCCTTCAACGGCTTCGCCGCCCGCTTCAAGGAGCCCAAGGCCAAGGAGGGCTTCGAGGACGTGGTCGAGGTCGAGTTCAGGTTCCGGGGCTCCAAGGACGAGTACGCCATCTGGGGCCGTTACTGGACGTAGAACGCATGCACATCGGGCTTCTATCAGTAAAGAGACTACACTACGTCTGTCCCCCAAGATGAACAGACTATTTACAGAACCTCAAAACCAGAGGCATGAAGGCTAGATGCACCAGATAGTGGGCAGATGTTTCCGTCTTGAGCCACACATGCTCAGCTAGGTCTCGAAGCACAGCATATCGAACGCGGTAACTAGACGAGCAAGTTAAACGGACAGTTTCCTGTCCGATAGCAAAGAAACAGCCCTTGTTGGTATTCAACATGATTTCAATCAAGGTCCTAGCAGACGTATCACCCCGAAGACACCTTCTTCACATCTTCAAAACATGTAGCCAAACGAAGGTGCATTGTACGTAAGAGGATTTCGTTAATTAGCAGGTATCTATGTACAATCGACCCCCGCCGTCTTACACACAGGGGAATGGGGGATGCTGCAAATCTATCGCCCGTTCTACTAAAGGGTGGTGCCTTGGCCGCCTGCTGGTGAAAGCAAAACCGATAAAACCATATCAGCGCCTGAAAATCAATGCTGACCATCCATCATCTGGGCCAGGTTTTCCCTCTTGCCGGCGCCCATGCGCTGTGTTGAACGATGCCTTCATCTGGCCATTGCCGTCCAGCGTAAACTTCTGTACTCCCGCTTGCCAATGCTCCCCTTTTTTGCTTCACAGCTTTGCTGAGCCCACTGGCGCGTGTCAGTGGTCTGGCATAATTCGTATTGTCCCGCAGTGATATATAGCCGTATCGTAGTTATTCTGAGTTGTCCATGATGGTTGGTTCGTGTGCGACCAACCCACCTCAACCGAAGAGAGCAGCACCGCCGCTCTCGACGGCCTCGATCTCGCTGAGGTCGATGGGGGCGCGGCGGAAGCGGGCGGGCAGCTCGCTGCGGTCGAAGAACTGGCCCTTGGGGGCCTCGACGGGGCCCAGCTTGGCGCCGGGCTGGCCGCCGATGAGGCCGACGCTCTTGCGCAGGGGGCCGTGCTGCTGGGCCGAGTCGCGGTAGCTGCTGAAGGACATGTGCGAGTTGCCGTTGCCGGAGCCGAAGCCCGAGGGCAGCGAGCCGGTGGGCGAGGCCGGGTGTGGTTGCGGGCTGTGGTCAACCTTGGCTGCGGTGACGGGGCCGAGTCAGTACGGGCTGCGCGTGCGTGCTTTACGTATCTATCCATGTACGTAGGATAGGACCCGCGAGGGCGCGGCAGGGCGCAGGCTCACCTGGGATCTCGTGGCGCCTGCCGACGAATCTGATCAATGGGGTACGCTCGGCGGCGTGGGCGGCCTGGCGCAAAGCTCGAGTGGCCTGCATCGCGACTGTGTGTATGTGTGTGTGTGGTGTTGGTGCTGGTGTAGTACGTGACCGGCCACGACTCTGGCGAGGTTTTTTGGTGGATCTCCAACTTGGCCCGACGGGCGAAGCTCGGACTCTTCTTTTCTCGTTGCGTAATAAGGGAAACGGCCGAGGTGCGGGCGCTGCTGACAGGTCACAACGCGTATACGCAGATTCGGGGATCGAGCAGCGCTGGCTGACTTTGGGGGAATTGCGAATTGCGAATGAGTGGATGGTCTGGCGCGGAGGGAAGAAAAAGTGCAGAGAGGACTGGGAGAGGAGAGAGAGAACGGGTTTCTCTGAAAAGCCTCGGAGGTTGGCGGGACGCACTGAAATAAAAAGTCGCTCCTGGCTCGCAGGCAGTCGGCCAATTTCTGTGCGGGATGCGCCGCCTGGTTTTTGGCTTTTCGGGGGGATGCTACTGGGGCTTGGGGACTTGGGGGGGGGGGGGGGGGGGGGGAACAGGTGGAGTGCGACCCCTGGCGCCGCCTATCCTTCCATCCTATCCGCCGGAGCTACAGGACGGGCAGGATCAACCGCAATGCACGTCCTGCGGTTATCGGACTTTTCTGGGCTTACCACCCAGGCCACCGTACGTTCCTGGCGCCATCCTCCACAGTCTGGTAGGGCAATTGCGTACTGGCAGCACCCGACGTCTAGGTACTCTGCTCCGCCCTCCGCAAACTGTAACGGCGAGTCTGAAGGGGGAGAAGGGGGGCTTTTCGTTGCTATACTTTCTCTGGCCACATAGTTTCTGAAGGTCTCACCATTCCCCAGTATGCTCTGAAACCCACAGCGGTAGCTCGAGCAGGCTGAGGCTGCTGACCCGGGAATTCTCGGTAAACTCACAATGACCTCACTGGCCTGTGCTTGGGCAGGGTTCTGATCCACGCTCCATTCCTACTTCTGTCCCGAGTCCGTCGATAAGAGGGAGGAGAATGCTCATGGTATACCATAACCCTCCCCAACTTCTCCTGCCCAGGACCACTGTCCGAGCAGCATTGAGACACTGTATGAATTTTTGGGCACATGCAACAATTCCTTGCATCCGAACGGAAAGCCCTGCAGGATTGGAGCAGGAGCTTCCTCAGCCCCGAGGATCGGGGCTCGGTTCGGGGGAGGTGTGGAGTGGGGGTGACAAGACGAGCTCAATCACGACATTCAAGGGCCCTGCAGCCTGCTCTCGCGTGTCCTGGCCCAAACACGTTCTGGTTGCTGACCATTCACTGCGCTGTCTCCTGCGGTCTCCGTTGCCATAGATTCGACAAGCATACTCTAGAAGCCCACTGGACCCTGATAGTATACCGTGGAGGATGGGCACGTCTCGTCATTGGCCTGGAGGCTGCGGGAAGCTCATGCATTGGGCAGCATCTCAGCCCACTCTCAGGCCATGCACCTGCAACGCGGGGAAACATGCCCACGCACGCCTTGTCAAGTTATGTGGGTGGTATTGCAGCCGGTAAAGTCGACATTCGCTTCTGCATCCCCTGTCTGCCCTACACTGCACTGCACCTTGCTTACACTGCATCTTGCAACGGGCGTCCGGGGGCCTCGGCAGTAGATGGTCTCTCGTGCGAACGGCTCACCAGGTATACTGAGGAACTCGTCAGCTTTCAGACTCCTTGCAATGCGCATAATGCTGCACAGCAAGCCTCGCCCCGGATGAACGGCTCGACCAGTGCAAGACTTCGCGTGTTCTGAGGGTTCTGAGACGCGCCCCAAGTCGCGTTGCCCTTCTCTGCAAGGCTGGTTAGTCAGTTAGCCTCCAGGGTTTTTGGGTAGGACCCCCGAGGACACAGATCCCACTTAACTCAACAGGGCTTACTTACGCGCAAGTGGTACTGCATAGACCTACTGTTTCTGACCATGGGGTAAAAGTTGCCCTAGTTCGGCAGCTTGAGGGAAACCTAAAATCGACCCGTGGCCCAGTAGGCTGCCGATCCAAGCCCTATCGTGTTGAGTCCCCATCGAACGATCTTCAGTCCCCATACATGCCCATGTGAAGTTTGAACTAGTCACGACGATGCCGTGGCTAGATCATTGCCACCGTGGCGCTTTCGGGACTTGAAACGTAGAGGATTGCAACTTCTCTAGAAGAAGAGGCATTCTCTAGAAGGGGCAAAATCAAATTCTGGCGGGATGGTCCTATGAAGAAGATCTCTTGATTTAATCAGCAATTACACGCCGGTGGTACATAGGCTGTAGTGAGACCGTCAGAACACGTGCTATTGCCGAGAGGGATCACCAAGACATTATCGCAATTGAGTATCTCCGCCAACAAGCCTAGCGCATCCGCTATACTACTTCGTTGACCATGTTAGCTTGGCACGATCTATCTTCACCTCAAAAAGACTTCTTACCTTAGCTCGCGTTGAATGACCGGAAAGTATCTCTCCAGAAAAGTTGGTGGACATAAAGTATGTTGGCTTGGTAGGAGAACCAACTCTCCAAGAACGCCAGGATTCCTTGGAACCTCATTCGCTAGCACTATATAGACTCGGTAAATAGTGATGGCGTGATATTATACGAAGGAGATTTGTCAGCTGGAGACCTCATCCTTGGGACAGTCACTTCTGTGAGAGACGAAACAAACTTCTGTGAAATGCATTTCCCCTGAATTTTTTTGGTGGTATAAACGAGTGTGCCTAATAGTTGGAAAGGACAGGAAGCCAAGAAATCAAACCCAGACCCAAAATCAAAGAAACGAAAGCCACCCGCCTGCCAGCCCAACACGGCCTTTTCCTAACACCCCCTCCCCTTTTGCGCCCCTATATGATGCCCATGGTATGAGAGATTGAGAAAAGATACCACTTCCTAGGAATGCTGGCGAATTTAGCAGACGCCGTGCTCGTCGAGGAAGTCGTTGAGCTTGGGGACACAGCCGCCGCAGGGGCAGATCTGTTGACCAGTCAGTTAGTCAGTTATTCACATTGTTGTCTGCTTTGACTTGTATGAAGACGAGAGGGGGTTCTTGGAACTTACGGCTCCAGCACCACCGGCAACGCAGCCGATGACCTTGGCCGGGTTGCGAGTCAGGATCGCGGGGGCAATG
This sequence comes from Neoarthrinium moseri, assembly GCF_022829205.1. Classification (NCBI taxonomy): domain Eukaryota; kingdom Fungi; phylum Ascomycota; class Sordariomycetes; order Amphisphaeriales; family Apiosporaceae; genus Neoarthrinium; species Neoarthrinium moseri. The sequence goes on along the minus strand of NW_026055121.1, from coordinate 203,468 downwards.
CAGATGGCACCCTTGGCGACGATGGCCGCGCACTTGAGGACGTTGCACGACTCGGCGGCGGCGGCGAACTCGATCGAGTTCTGCACCTCGGCGACGGCGACGGTCTGCTCGTCGCGGGCCATGACGTTGTCGCTGGGGTAGGCCAGGCCGGTGGCGGCGAGGAAAGAGACGATGACGACGGTGAACTGCATTTTGAAAGTTGGGGTTTGGTTTTTGGTTTCTTGGAGAAGAAAAGTGAGGGAACTTGTTGATTTGGGAGTGAAAGAAGAGCTGGCTGCTGTTGTTTGCTTGGTGATGCTGATGATGAGGATAAGAATTCGATCTTGAGGTCGAAGAGAAAGGGGTTTATATACACATTTGTCTCTCAGCAGTCTCGTCTTGAACTCGATGAAGTGTGCATTGTCCATCACCATCATGTGGAGATCTGCATCGTAGAGATGCTCTCGGTAGAGCTGGCAGATCTCATTGTCAACACAATCCCTACGCTATTTTTGTCCGACAACAAGTTCGCATGTAGATCCCGGGATCCAAGAAAGATCGATCACCTACCCCATTTGAACCTCACGGTGATCTTCGTCCAGCATGATCATGAGGCTGTAGCAGATCGTATCCATTATAGTGATGGCCAAAAATGCACCTGCCGAGCCTCAGATCCCACGGGGGCTTCTCGGTCAGCCTCCTTAGAGGTATAGTCAATTCTCATTCGCCAAGTATGGACAGACTTTGCGCCCGAGGCTACGCATGGATACCTTACACTGCTCGCAACCACGGCCCTGGTGAGAATCCTTATCATCATCGTCATCATCCATTTTCGGTCATTGATGTATGAGCACGGAGCTCACTGCTTCAGACGCTGCATTCCAGGAGACAGATCTTCCCGGCGGCGTAGGAAGTGTAAACGGTGAATTCCGCTGGATATCCTAAGCTGAGGGTCACAGCGTTGCATGAGGCTGCGTGCGCCGAGGCGAGAACATACGTGCATGGCGTCGAGCTGAACTGTATGCCAAGGTGCATAGTCAAATAAACTTTGATGCGGTTCTGGGCGACGGTCTCGGGCATAAGGATTCGCCGGATCGGCAGTTGGACAGGGCGACATAGATGAATACGGCATGCGTCGGTGGCTGAGATCAGTCGGTATTGCAATAGGAATGGATTCATCCACATTCGGTCTCCCAGTCAGCATTTGCCCTTCCTGAAAGGGTGCCACTTAGTAAGAGGAACCCGCAATCGCAGCCTTTTGCCGTGATAGCTGCTAATGCAGGTCCACCCCAGGTGATTCATATGCCCGTCTTACGGGGGCCAAGAAGCTCTTATTCCGTCGCAGTTCGAGAAGGGTATTCTCATAGGCTAACGAAGTACGCCGCTGAGTCTCAAATACTGCTTACGAGGCGCGGGTGAGCGTTTCCGTACAAGATCAACAAACTGCTGCCCCGAAATAAGCTTAAGTATTACTGCCCTACCACGATGCAGGATCAAGGTGCGTTGGTAGATCGCGAACGGAAATAAGTGATTGGCATCGAGTCAGCTCTCGCGGCTGAACAGAACACAAGCTTTCTGGCTGGACGGGCCAAGACAGCCTTGCAGCTCAGCTCCGGTCGGCTACACGTGCCGCAACGCAGCGTGATGCATACTAAATATAGTTGGCAGGGATCCGGCTCCGCTCACGCTGTCTCACTTGCTTGACAGAGCCAAAGTTTATAAGGTTGTGCAGATCCCACCCAGGAGTTCACCTGCTTGCAGATCTCAACACCATGATACGAGCCATGCTATGCGTGATGAGAATGAACGGATTGCGCTGAGTACCAAATCATGACGAGTGGGATGCCCACCTGATGCCATCTCGGTGCTTTCCCGCATCCGACAACACGATTTGACGAAAATCGGTCAATTGGCGCGAATACGTCTCCCTCGAGGAATGTGCGTTTGTATCAGTACACGGAATTTGCAGTTCGCATCAAGAGCCTTGAGATCTGTACAATACGAGAGGGGACTGTGTGAAATTGTGGAGAGGCTGCCGCAGTTTGGAGATGTGTTTTTGCTCGTTTGAATTAAGGGCAATATCAAGTCATCCGCCTCACCCAAGACACTAAGTTTCAGAACGCTTCGTAGCTTGATATTCCTCCTTTTGTTCGGGTGGGTTCTGGGTCAAGTGCACTGAATGGTCCACTCGTAACGCCATCCAAATTCTACTGACATCGAGATTTGCGGGAGTAATTCGGCCACAGTTTAACCTACCCGGTACAAAGGAGAGGGGAGGTGGACTCGAATGTGGTAAAACATACTTGATATCCGCTTCTCACTAGGGCACGAGCCAGGTGTGCAATAATGGTAATGATGAAATTCAACGTGGCCTACTCTGTAAGATAAAAGTATCGTTACATATTATCGTTACATATCGCGAGGCAGATTCCGCAGGCATTCCACTATTTTTTTAAAGAAGCGCAACGCAAGTCAAGGCTTCCCAGATGCGCCTCCCGTGCCTCAGCCCTCCAGGGAACTTGGTAGTCTGATTATTTTCCCCCATCAGGTTGCCTGTAAGAAACGATACAAGAAGCGTCATGAACAAGTGGAACGATACATGTGTGTCTTACGAGCTCTGCACGAGTTCTGGATTAGATGACCGCAATGTCGGGTGTTACGGTCTTACTCTGAGGTGCGGTAATACGAAGGATTGTTCATTCAATACTTACAGTCCCTACATCAAAAAGGGCCACAGACGTCATGCGAGGCGATAGCTATGTAGCAAGCCCAAGCACCACGTCTTCTAGGGTGGGCCCTCACCTGAGTCCATTAATCGTGGGAGATAGACGGCTTGTACAGAATCCTATGCGCGGGCGGAGATGAGTCTCTCGCTAAGCTTTCTGGCAGTCATTGCCTTTGCCGCATCACTGCTTCTCACTCAGCCACGAGGGGAATCCGAAGGAGTTAAGTCATCAATATTTGACGTCAGCATATTGATAGTCATGAATTTGTCTCTAGTCTTACAGGATTCCAATATTTCGTATATTTCTGGGGGAGTTGATCAGCTTAGAATCCTCCAGCCCCTTGCCCAGATACTCAAGATACAGATCATTAACTCACCTAGACATTTGACAGATCACTACCACCTGATATTTGATATCCATTTTCCCTAAGTTTATTGTGCGGCAGTAGCATTGGCGGTCGTTCTTTGTCCCGTTCTTCTTTCCTCCTCAATTGCAGCTTTCACGTCGCATGCAACCTTGGTGTTTTTTTCTTCCTTCTCGAAGAGACATCATTGAGGCGTGCTTTTTCGAAGCAACTGCCTGTGCAAGATTTGGGTATACCGCATTGCCCAACCCGTGCGCAGATCACCAAACAAATATCCAGGCATCGCCGCAGGAAAGTGGTCATCCATATCCACTTCCCGATCTTTCCTCCCGCCACTTCCCGATCTCATAGCCTTGTTCTAACTTTCCTCTTCTGATACACCACGGAGTGGCTGGAGCCACAGCGCCCTGCTTCACAGGCTAAGTCTACAACTTCAATCCTCAGCCCTACAAACGGGCAGGGGAATTCTGTATCTTTCTTGTTTTACATATCAATACAACCCGAGTTTGTATCAGGTGACAGTATACTAACTGATTGTTTAAATTGATTGTATCATTAAAGTTATGGCATTTAGGAATTGAAATATTTCAATAGGAAGAGGAAGATGCACAAATTAGTTCCTTCGGGTTGATCATTAAGCTCCCAGGCCTGCAATACCCTTCTGCTTCCCCTGCATCTGTACCAACGCCGCTATGTGTTCATTTGCTGCCGAGACCAGAGTGGCTTGGACGTGGGATGTGGTGGAAGGGTTCTCATGTGGAGTGGTGCCCCAAAAAGACACGGCGAAGCTGGAGGCCGGCGTCATGCGTCCATTGTACCATTCAAGATGACATATTTCTAAAAGACACTCAACATCTCAATAATGAATGTGGAAGCTATCTCAACACTATCCCATTATTACCCTCCCTTCTCAGTTCGTTTTGTTGTATTCTGATGATGTGCTGAATTTTAGGCTTGTTTCTGGCTGTGCACTAGGATAAACTATCCTCAGCAAACCGACCGGCTCATTGGTGTCTATCAACTAATATTTTATCTCTTCACCTGCCACAGATGAAACTCAAAGGTGCTCTCCTGCTGGAAATCTTGTTACCTGCCATCTCGTTTAGGAAGAAACTGAACTGCGCAAAACTCGTGGAAGATACGTCGTTGCAAAGCCGCTTATGGATCAGAAAGTCTTAAGGCAGAAACTGTTTTCTGAAATCCATAATATTAGTGAATAGAGAAGCCCTCTGAGTTCCGTCGAGATAGAGTATCAAGCTCTTGCCATACACTATTTTAGCCACTCGACTCTGGACAAGTTTGAAAAGGGCGTCCTAGGATCGACGGATTGGGCAGACATGCCCAGAGCAGCACCTCGACTTCGTCGCGCTGGAGCGACAAGATACGACACGAATCAGCCTAACAAGAATTCTGAAGCAGCAAGGGGATATGATGAAGTCAATTCTTGAGCTTTCTGCCGCAAAGGCCGACAGGGCCGCCGATTCTCTTTGCTGGATGTCTTCTATTCCGGTAGATAACGAAAACCTAGGAGTCAGGCGTCGACTTGGAGACGCCCACTTGTGGTCTGGTCGTCGGTTCCTCACTGATGAGAATGCACAGGATTGAAAGGCCTAACGGGAAGGTTGTCTGTCAGATTTTTTGGCTCCAGGGAATCATGTGAACCGGCAAGAGTGCTTAGACTTCGATGCTCATCGACGACTTTGTCAGTGTGCCTGACGGTATACTGGCGTACTTATACTGCTCTCCCATTTTTGAGAGAGGTGACGATGGCACTACCATGAGGTGAGTTTAGCACTGCACTGCACTGCACCAATGTCTTTTGTCTTGAATTCCGCTTGGAGTTCAAACCTTAAACACGGTGAGTGATGAAATTTAGCTTCTGACTTGAAACAAGGAACGACAATGGAAACATTATATGCAGTCTCATCGCGCAGTGTTCCGCCTACCTCCACCAAAAACACAACCGTATACGATGCAATCGTGACGTGATCCAAAGTAGACAAGGCACGGATATTTCAAGGTTGTGGAATTAATAACATCCTTGGCCAGATGCTTGAAGACATCTTCTCCAGTAGTGAGAAGTCCCAGTTCACAATCATAATTGATGCCCTCGACGAGTGTTCGGACTTTTAATGCACTGCTGCAGGCCTTACATGACGCACCGAGTGCCAATTCAAACGTCAGACTCTTCAGGATTTTCTTTTCTAGCCGCTTCCAAGTCAAAGTAGATGACTATTTTCAAGATACAAATTGTTTGAAAATAGGATCCCACAATACTGAGGATATTGAGATTCCAAGCCGTCGTCCGGGATCAGGCATGACGGATGACCAAGCGCTCAAGCTCAGAGGAATACTTTTGTACAGATCCAAAGGCGTGTGAAAGACGTATCCTTCTTGTTTTTGGTTCTCACTTACCAAAACAGTATGCAAAGTCTGCAGGGGTAAATTCTGGTTAACGAAACAAGTAGGATGCTGAAAAGATTTTGAAATACAATAAAATTTGTAAGCCCCGTGGCAGTATTGCATGTTAGTTACGATGCGGTCTTACTTCAAACGTGTATCTATAACCGACTGGGTGTTTGTTGTATGCAACTTCTTGTATTCTGTTTCCTACAAGCCCTGTAATTCAGAGATGAAAAAGCAACCAAGCTTCAACAGGATGAAATCTTCTGTCTTGCTTCTATGCAAGTTGGGAAGGCAGTGCAACAGAGGACTGTGAAACTCTCACTCTCGGCAGCATCTAATACTGTCACTTTAGGTGGCTCTCTTATTTTTGTTCGCGATACCACTATAGCATTGCAAACTACACACGGATATGCTATGCTATACCTTGCACCAACTACTCACTTCTGCATTAATGAACTTTGGTTCTTCCCTGCTTCTAGAACCATTGTATTTCATAAATTACATCACGAGAGATAAATCAAAGAAGAGTCTGAGGTGATTTATCGCCAACTTTTTCCTAAGAATGAGTTTGGCAATGCGAATCTGACAGGGTCTTCTTGGTAAACGACCTCTTATCTTCTGCCGTGCCGAATCGAGATGAACGGGGCCTGTATCTGGCCGAATACAGCAGACGAGAAGCGTGTTCAGCCACGAGTAAAAAAAGTTAGCTCTCGGAAGATGCAAGGATCAATGAACTCATAATCTGGATATGGGCTTTCAACTGCGTAGATGAAATATTGCCCAACCATGATACTGGTGCCACGTCAAATGAACTATTTAGAGGGTCTGCCACGCTGTAAGACTGATGACTGGTCCACCAAGTACGTGACCAAATAGCTGAGTGCTGATTAATTGAAACCGTGACCGCTGCAATTTCACCGCAATTCTGACATGCACACAGGACAGTCTCCATATTTGAGCATATGCCTGGGGCTGACGGCAGAACGTTGGCATTCTGCAAGTGGTGAGAGTGAGATCTAGTCAGTCAAGCGGCAAAGTGAGCATGTAATGGTTCTACGCACAGCCAAAAATAATTTGATAGGCAACTACATGGTAATTCTAGAACAGATCATCACAGACCGGCGTCTTGCTAGCAGTTCGCCGAACGAGTGGGCCCGCGAAACACTGCCCGCCGGGAATGGTGCGGCAGTACTATGCGATCTAGTTTCTCCCTGCCAGAGCCGCTCGATAGATCGCGAGTCAACTCGCCAAGGGACTCAGATAGCACCGGGCGTTTGGACTTGCTGCGACGAACAGCCCGACGCGTACATGCCTTGCGCGCAATCGATGCCCTTCGTGACGGGCATGGCACCTCTTGAAACGCGCGATGCAACTGCCGACCTGAGTGATCGCTGTTGCGGGCATCTCGTCCGCACGGCTGCCCTATCCTCAGCAGTCGTGCGTCCCTTGCAGACTAGGGCTGGGGGACCCGACTGATGGCTGCCGCACATTTTTTGGTCGCTGACCCTGCAGCTGCAGGACCCGACCCGTCCATCCATCTCGACGAGCGCGACCCGTTCGCGTGCAAAATCTTGACTGTATTTTAAGCCCGACTGACATCATTGGCGCACCAAGGTACCCAGACTCCCTGCCCATGTGTGTTCGCCGGTCGGGATTCGTCCCGCCGCGTGAGACTAGGAGGTACGACCAATCACACGGCGAGCGCAACTGCAAAAGGCGAATAGGGCTCTGCCACACCTTGCGTGCCTTGCATTAGCACAGACCGAGAAAGAAAACTCTGCTGAGAGACTGGCGCCCGCTAGCCCGTAGCGATACATCGCGATTCTTGGGGGTGAGCACCTGTAGTCAGCGGCTTTCGGAGGTCCTCCTAGGGCGCTTCACCTGGCAGAATGCAACCTCGGTGAGAGTGCGACTGCGTTGCCGGCGGCTGGTTAATCTCGCAGAGAGATGCCAACTAGTTACTGTCCATGCGATTTCGAAGGCCATGGTTGTTCATTGTGCAAAATTCAACCTTGTTGGGCACCCTCAAGGCAAACACCTATGCAAAGGTACACACGTAAGTACTGCGTGTGTGAAAGTTAATGGCGCCGATAGCTTAACTCAGAGCAGTTCAAGGGAAAGATCGACGTTTGTAGCCCAGGATTATTGATGCAATGGCCTCCAATGCCGGATGGTTACTTGTATGCTATACTATTGGATAGCCTGTGTAACTTAGAATTCGACTGCTTTGAGCGCACCCATGGATTTTTGAGTTTTCGCTGCAGTTCATTTGCGAGCAACATATACGCATCCTACCATCACCTGAACGTCATTTTCACTCAGCACTGGCACTGGAAAAGTGTAGACCACCACTTCCCCGTTGATTCGTGTCAGTGCCCAGCCAAGCTAGCTTATCAATCCGGGACCCCGGCGGGTGTATGAGTATTCCGGACAACAGTATGCTCCAGAATCCCAATGCCGAGTGGTGCTTTGAGGCAGTAGTCCACACAGAGCAACGATCTACCCATTGGAACCCAAGGCTGCCGAGATTTTACAGGTTTGCAGTGCTGCACAGCCGACTGTACTCAACCCTCATGGTCTGGCCGCCGCTAGGCGGATACGTTCGGTTGAATGGCCAAGCCGTGGCTGGCTGAGAGAGAGGAGACTGGATAAACGGAACTTGCCTTTATCTTGGAACTGAGCTTGATGGAGGTTTCCGACCTGCTCAAACCCCGAGATCCGATGCTCGAGGGCAGGTATGTTTCCCACAGGCACAGCATAGGGCACTTCATAGCCACGAAGGGCGGGCAATTACCCAAGTTAGGTATCTAGCACTGCTCCTCGGAGCACGGGATATCCACGAAGACGGCTCCAGTCGTGGACGTACTAGTAACTCATCTCGACTATGTTTACCGTTTTCCTTCAAGTCATTCGTCCCTTCGGGCCCCATGGGGATCGAGATATGCGTTGTCGCTGAACTGTCCGACGGCACAATCCATGACAAGAAAATTCTTCAAGCTTCTACGGCCGGGCAATATCCATCTCGGCCGTTCGACCTGGTGGTTGTGATTGAGAGAAGTGGGCCTTGATCGTCAGGAACAGTAAATCCGGTAGCGGAGCCGAGCTTGGGGCGCCGACAAAAGTACAACCATCGAATAGGCTTGTCTTCACACCCTCCATCACAAGCTGCTAATGCAAGGTACGAGGAGGATTGTTGGGAGAGAATTTTCTGTTAGGCAGGCTCCTACGGCATGCTGATAGATCGGTTCGCAAACCCTGGATGTTTCCAGCTAGCCCGCACAAGAGACTTCATGCAGCTCCCAACGGGCTGTGCGGAGCTGTTCGACATCTGAACCCCGATGTAACCCTCTAGGTGCTGGCGGGCTGCAGCTGACGAGGCAGGCGAGGAGGCTGAGCTACGACCTCGTGAATTATTCGGGGGTTTTCAGATGCACGTCAATATCCCGAACCCGTACATCATTGCCGTATGAGGGATTATAGTTCCCGTTCTCCGACCACGATCAAAGTCCACAATTAGGACTGAAGACTCTGCGAAGCATGTTCTGATTGTTGGCACCAATTGCCGCCTCTTTTGTCCTAATACGCTATCGTTCGTTGTGCCTAGAGGATGCAGTCTAGACTTGCCTCCCCTTGGTCTACACGACTGGCGCCGAGACCGTTTATGCCTCCCCACAATTTGACAGCATGTTGTGGGATCTCTATATGCATTATGTCTCCTGGTAGGATGGGGCGTTGGTCTCGGGACGAATTGCTCGATGCTGCCAATCCCAAAGAATGCAGGACGTAGAGACAAAAGTTGACAGCGAAGATCCGTTATACGACATCCAGGTGGAGTTGAGCCTGTGCGGGTAGCTCTGGGAAGGCAAGCCATCTGGCCAATCTTTCCCCGAGGCCCCAGGCTTCACAACAGCGCCGATCATGTAGAGTAATGTGGTACTGAGTGAAAGAGTTAGAAAGAGTACGGGTAGCAGTCAGCTCGGGGCCCCTTGACAAGCACAATAGATGCCTGTGGTAACTCGGGCGGTTCAATGCATCTACTCTCTGCGAAAGCAAGACTATGGCTTCGGGCAAATATTCAACGCTATTGCCTGTGTGTTGCTGTACCATGCGGGCCTTGACAGATATAGTCTAAGGCTGTAAAGGCCAAAGACCTGGTAAGTAGACCCGAGACTACACGCTCGTGAAGGGTTCTGGACCTTGAAACACTAGAAACAGAATAAGGAGCTGGAAGATGCCATTTCAGGTGCGATTTCTAAGGCTTTGCCGCACACTGGCCTTGCTACGATTGAATAGTGGACTGTAGCCCCAGCTCGAGTGCCATCAATGGAGCATGGCAGGAAACGCGCGATGTGACCAGTGTGCCGCTCTGTGTTCGCAGCACGTCGTCGCACGAGCCTCGACTCGAGGCCTGCATCCCATTTCCGTACGGGGTCAAAGACCCTGCGGGCGACCTGGTACACGATCTCCGATAACGAGGGTGACCCAGAGACGATTTGTGAGCTGTCAGCAGGGTGAGCCGAGATCTCTGCCCTGGAAGCGGCGGAAGGAAGCCGTGCACAGCAGGTTTCGACCAATGTAACAACACCACCTGGGCAGGCTAGGCTGCGAACACGGCAGACGGGCCCCACGGGAAGTCGAAACGGAACGCTCGGGGACGAACATTAGCGCAGCACACTGCACGAGAAGCTGACAGTAGAGGAGAGATGACAGGGACGACTTGCAATGTCCAGAGGAGAAATTGGGAGGTCGCTCAGATACGTCGTGTCACAGGTAGTTGGGATGGCAAGATCCCCGAGATTGCGGGGATGTTTCCCACGTCGACTGTGGTACTGTACTACTGGCAGTAAGTTCAAACCAAACCAACTCAATCGCTCCCAGGCCAGCGGTACAGATCCGTAGCCGTCGGAAACTCAATTGCAGCTGCTGGGACCGGGGAACGCATAGCAAAGCATGGCGTACACAAGTCGTATGAATTGTGCGGAATAGGTGCGATGGCCGTTCGGGGACACAGGTACATGGTGCAGTACCGTACGTAGTAATAGAAGAGATTGGCGTTCTACTGTGATATGCCTACGTTGCTCCTGTATCCAAGCGCACCCATATCTGCCCAAAGTGCGGGAGCCCAAACAGCCGAAGTAACCCAGAAGGTTTTCATCGGCTCGCAAACTCCCAGAGACCAATGTCGCTCCTATGGTATCGAAACCTAGGTACATCGGGCACGTGCCTTTATTGAAGTCAGCGACCATGCTCCTGATTCTGTGGAAAGGTGCTGCATTGTGCAGGCAGCCCTATGGCTAAATTTGTAGTACGACCGCGAATTATTTCTCCTTGGTGAGTCCAATCGGACAGCAATTGACTTTGGCACGGAGTTTTCCGTACACACACGACGGCTACAGTACCTTCCTCTGGCCAGTAGGACACGCTGCCGGTCTCGATGAAATGCCGTCAGCGGAACGTCTGCAATGATTCATAGCGAGAACAGAACTAGCCTGTTGAGGTAGGCTGTCCCGACTTTAGGGCCTGCACAGACTGGCAAGACTCCGTCCACCGTCCACCCTGGGCTGCCATGACAATCGGGTGGAGCTCGCAGAAGGCATTCTGGAATCGACCCAATTCTTCCCCGTTCTATGCTTGCTGGCTGCCTGGCCAGGGAGCAAGAAGTGACAATTGTAGACGAACAGAGGCAGACGGGTCTGACCACAGCAAATTAAAAGAAAAAGATGCCTTGCACCGCTTCTATACGTCAGCGGCTGGGGCCATGAAGCCCTCGCCCAAAAGTACCTTCAGGCAGTCCTCGGTCGGTTCGACATTAAGCCTGCAGATAGTGCTTCGGGTGTTTCCCAGGGCGTAGAATTTTTTGGGGGGCGTCATTCAACCCAGCTCCCGGGGAGCTACTCACTCGTACCTACCTAGAAGCTGCCAAGGTGCAGCTCGCTCTCCCCATTTCACATGTCTCAACAGAATCCCTCCGGCCGAGCTGGCGAGGACGGGCTCAACCCAGAGAACGAAACGTTGCTGCAACCACCAATGAGGCTCGGAAACAGCTCGCTATGGTCTCCATCGCAAACGCAGTGGCCCTGACCACAGCCTTTTTACCCATTTACGGCTTCTTCCATGCCAATACTTTTCACGACGTAATGCCGTTGTTTGGGTCGGCCAGGTACCGTGGGTCCTCCAGTTCGACGGGGACAGCAACCCGACGAACCCGCTTGGTCTGACTTGGTGCGGTGGCAGGGGTGGGAAAGGCACAGGGATGCTTCCATGCTCGCGTCGATTGGAAAAGAAACAACAAACGGTTGCCCCAGAAAGGAAAAGTCGGTGGGTGGGGAGAGGAAAGCCGCTAGACGGGGATGTGCCAGGACAAGCTCCCGGGACGTTGGTCAGTGCTGGGGCCAGCAGTGAGGCAATTGCCCTGTTGTGCCGTGGCCCTGCACCGTGGGTACCCATTTCTTTGGAGATCGCTGGGCCGAGACTCTCTGGGCCCGGCTACGCTCTGGAGCATCGTGCGTGCGAGGTCGCCCAAGGTAGATCCAGATCCGAGTGGTGCAATCCTAGATCCTCCCAGGACCAGGCCTGACCTGGTGGGTTGTGTACCATAGCCAGGAATGACGACGGAGAACGCACCAGAGTAGCCCGCGCTATTCGGTGATCGTCTTGTGGCCTGCGTTTGGTTGTTTGTTTGTTTGCTAGGTTTGTTGTGTCAACATGGGCAGGCCATTGCGCCTTTGACTATGACTAGATTGCTCGCGGGTTCAGTTCGCCTTTGGGCCAGTGGTCCCCAGGTCGACGAGAGGGCAGGCCCAGTCCGTCGACTGCAACTACAACGCGCTGGGAGGAGAACCCCACGAGCCGAGAACCTACGAAGCACTGGAAAGCGACAGGTGCAGCGCCACAGGGGCGGAGGGCAGTGGCACGATTCCGACGCGGTGGTGTGATAAGTACCTTGTCTTTCGTATTCTCCCCCCTCCCAGCCTTCTGCTGCCGGAGGAAAAGGAAACGGGAGGAGTAGTAAGAAAAAAAAAAAGAGATACAGTGGAAGAGCCGTGTCCCTCGCTCCCTGTTGCCGTCATCCAAGCCTCAAGCACATGTACCGGAGTACCTCCATACATTGGTGAGCGACGAGCTATACCGGCTTGGGATGGTGTTCCCACGGTCCACCCACCCAGAGAAAAGATCCAAAGAATGTCCAGGTTCCCGTCCCCCCCTCAAGTCGGTCGACCGTGGCACTTGGCACCGTGGTCAACAACCCTGACCCCCGGCGACGTTGTGGATGTGGGCTCGCGCGCCCCAAGCCCAAACGAAACAGCCCACCCGTAAGGTTCGATGGTGCCCGCGTACCCCAGCCCATCCGGCTGCTCTCTTGGGCCAACCAGGCCGCCGTCCACATCAACCCAGAGCTTCCCACCACTGACTTTTCTTTCCCGCCCTCCAGCTCCTCGTGTGTTGTGTGACCACGACCGGATTTTCCTGAGAGCTGCCAGCAGTCGCTTGCCAACCGTTCACCAGCATCCTGCGCAACCTGACGCCGACCTTGACACCCCAATATATTGCTGCCGTGCCGCGTTGCTGAACTCTGGCCTGTCGCTTGACAACTCATCCGGACGACGACGCCCTCACGTGCTATACTACTGGGCGACACAGCTGCAAGAGCTACCGCAAGACCGCGCCGCCGCCTGGCTCCTGATTGGTGACCCCCAACCACCCTCCTGGTAAACAGCACAGCACAGCACAGCACAGCACCGCTGCGTCCTCCAGCGCCCAACCTACAACCCCACGACCTTCTCTTCAAAGCTGCATAAAAACCGGGAACACGTGGACGGTGCAGCCAACCGAGGGACCTTTCAAGGCAGAACCCATCCTGTACACGTGTGAGCGCTGCCAACAAGTCGCCGTGACGGAAGCGTGCAAGAGGGAGAAAGAGAGACAGAGAGATAGATAGACGGACAGCGCCCGACGGCCGACTTAATTGCACGGTTCTATAATAAGATGCAGAGGTAGCTTACCAGGGACATCCCATTCCGCCGCCAAACCCTATCTTCAACCGAACGAAACAAAGGCAGACCTCCCCGGGCAACTGACGTTAACCCTGCCCGACCTACCCCACCAAGAAATCCCCTGGGCAAACGTTTATCGAGCCTTGAGGAAGCGCGTCGCATGTTGTTGTTCTGCACAACTACTCGACGCCGACATGTCTCCCAAGCTGCGGCCGTTGCAGCTACCGCTGCTGGTCGAGCAGAGGAGGAAGCTGGAAGAAGCGCAGTGCGAGACCGACGTTGATGCTGTTCGCACCTCTTTCGGCATGGAGTCGTCCGTCTCAGACGCGACGTCACCTGTAACTCCAACCTTTTCCGCCCGCGGCCATCTTCGCTACTCAAGTTCTACCTCGTCCTTCGAGTTGTCTACACCAGCAAGCTCTGAAGGGCCTTCCTCGCCAACGCAGGCGTCCCACAAATCGGGCAAACGCATCCTGCCTGATGTTGAGGAGGAGCCCTTCGAGCCACAGGACTCGGAAGATGACTTCGATTCTTTAGATCATGGAGAGTTCGACGATCTATACGATTGCTTGTGTAAGTCCCAACGATCGTGTGAAAATGACTCGGCTGACATCCATTCGTATAGGCGCTGAGGCGTGTTTTCACAGGGAGCATGAGATGGTCAGAAGCGCATCTGAATTCTATTCGCACGGAAGGGACGGAGCTTATGACATGGGCTTCCTCAGTGACGGCGATTTGAACCTGACTTTGAGGTCCTCGAGAAAACCGCGCGGAGGCGTCGAGTTTCCACTGGCCGGACTTACGCAACGGATCGGCTCCAAGTTCACAGGTATCACGAAACGAAGTCGTTCTCGCCAAGCCAGTATTACCCAGTCGCCCGTCTCTGATTTTGGTTTCGACCGTGGCTTGCCATCTTCCCGCGCAGCTTCAAGTCGATCCTCGTCAATATCCGCGTCGGGCCGATTTCGTCTGGACCGAACCAACGAGCCTCCCCTCCCACCAACGCCTGCGCTTTCTTTCTACGAAAGCAGTGACAGTATCGTCCTGCCAGCACCAATCGATGTAGAAGCTGCCAACAATCTTGACGCCGCCGCTATTGAGCGCGAACGCGCCATGTCCACGACACCGCTCTTGCCTCCGTTCATGAACGACACGTCAGTGAGCCTGGTCACCGCGCAGCCATCGCCCCTGGAGTCTCCAACGATTGCTGCCTCTGCAATGCCAGAGCCGGTGTCCCCTCTCGTCATGTCTCCACCGCTGAGCACGAAGCACTCGGTCTCCTCGTTTCACCGAATTGCCATGTCCGGTGAGCTTCCTGGTATGCAGGAAGAGGATGAGACGTGGTCGAACCTCCTCGGCCATGCAAACTTCACTATCCAGCCACTGCCCTATAAGATCGAGGTTGTCAACCTCGCAGCCCTTCGCCAGCTGAGGGCAGATTGGGACATAGCGCGTGTAAACTACACAAAGCATTTGGCACGCACTGGTGAGCATTATGGCGTTACGTCTAAGACCTATGCGCTCACAGAGGCGAAATGGGCCGAGACCAAGGCTATTTGGCGAAAGAACCATGATGAAGCCGCAAATGTTATCGTCGGCAGCGGCGCTGCTGACTCCGTGGCGAAATTTGATGAGGATGTTCTCACTGCTGTCCCACAGATGGACACCGAGGGCAAGTTCCCGGAAAGAGGCGACGAAGATATCGTCGGTCCAATGGTCCGTGAGATAACCATGTTGGTTCCCGGCGAGGCCATGGATAGGAAAAACAGCAGTTTCTGGCGCAATCTCGCAGGTCGAGTTGGCTTGCGAAAGTAAGCTGAGCCGGACGCCCCAGAAACGTGGCAGTCGGGTCACGACGATCACGATTCCGGCGTCAAACACACTCATTCCATGATTACGATGCGATTGCTTTTATGCGTGAGATACCCACCTACAGTCACTCATTTACACGATCTTCACGATTATGACGCCTCGACGGCATTACGCGCGACCGCATGGATTGATGCGGTATCACGTGGCATGACGGAGCTGTCACGAGGACAGCCTCGTCATGCCACTGTCTGTTTATTGGGATATTTAGATTTCGTCCTTGGCATAGTCAAATATGCCACGCGACGCATCTGCCTCGGATTGAGGCACTCTACATTTCCTAGCGTTCTGGGTTGGCGTTTCAGGCATGCAGTGGATACCCACACGGCGGCAGCACCCTCGTCACAGTACCAGCAGAGGTTTTGCATCTGGCGAGGAGTCTGGATGGTTTCTAGATTTGGGAATTGTCCGTGTATAGCGAAGCGATTGTTGGACAAAAAGTTTTACGACGTAGACGGACGGCATCAGAGGGCCAAGGCTGGACAAAATAGACCGGTAATCATTAGTGTTTACCAGCTTATTACCTACAAGCGTCCTGGACTGATTGAGCAGGAGAGTTGGATGTACGAAAGTCAGGACTGTACATCATACTTGTACTCAAACGAAAGAAATGAGGGGGGAGTTGTCAGGTGGCGGATGGTGGTTTAGTTTGCTGTGTCCTCCATGGATCACAGTCTCCGGTTCCTGGAACTCAACATTGGTCCCAGGAGCGCCGAGGAGAATTGGGTGATGAGGGAGAAAGACGAATGAGGTGTCTTAATGTAATTGACATCAGACTCCATAGTGGACAAAAGGACAAAAAAAGTTCCATATACTTGATCTGATATCAGTTCCCACCGTGTGACGAGTGATAGTTCCTTTACTGCAAATGATCTACAGACCCAAGACATTGCGAAAACTATGACCTAGTCTTAAGTGCAAGTAAGTAAACAAGGTACCTTTCACCAAGAGACGAGAACGTTGGGTGCTAAGTTTGTGCTATCCCAGTCCCACTTTTCCGTGAAGCTGTTCTAAATTCATTTCTGCCCCAACAACTGTCGCGACTGGATATCTCTGCTACCATCGCAACGTTTGCTCCCTTTCACAATGGTCCTCAAAGGAATTTCCCCGGTCATATCGCCCGATCTCCTGAAGATCCTGGCAGAAATGGGCCATGGCGATGAGATCGTGCTGGCCGACGCCCACTTCCCCTCGCACTCCATCTGCCCGCCCAACATCCCCGTGATCCGCGCCGATGGTGAGTGAGGCGACACGGTGCCCCGTCTTTCTTAGCCTCAGCCGTCCCCCCTTCCCTCGTCACCGCACGACATCTACCTTTCCCCTGGGCAGGCCGGCCGCCAGCGCTGACACGCGAGAACAATAAAGGCATCACGGTCTCGGCCCTCCTGGCCGGCATCGCCCCGCTCTTCGAGCTGGACACGTACGGCGTCGTGCCGGTCATCATGATGGAGGTCGTGCCCGGCGACACGGCGGACGCCAGCGTCGAGGGGGACTTCCGCGCCGCGCTGCAGTACGAGTCCGGCCCCGTCGAGCGCCTCGAGCGCTTCGCCTTCTACGAGCGTGCCCGCAAGGCGTTCGCCGTCGTGGCTACGGGCGAGACGCGCAAGTATGGCAACGTGATCCTCAAGAAGGGCGTCATTCCTATTCCATGAATGTGAAGGGGGCATGAACAGATGGGTGGGCGGACGGATGGGTAGGCTGCATGGCCGGCTGGGTAGGGTCGAGTACCATTTTAGATACGTATGCCGGGGCGGGTGCCCGGCGAGCCCGGAAGAGACTCAAAGAACGGAGAAGCTATAAGAAGTTCTCTTTATTTCTGAGTACTCTTGCCATGACCCAAGGGCTCTTGTGTTCTGCATGTTTGAACTCTGACCCGAAGAGCGTTTGAGAGACATCGGCTCGAACCGCGAGTGGAGGGCTGGTCAGTGAAATAAAATACATCCACCTAGAGCCGTTCTTGATGGTCGTTCTTGATGATCCGTCTGTATTCCATCAAGCCCAAAGACACCCAGGCTTCGTAACGGGCGATGGCTTCGAACACTCAATTTCCACACCTGTCGTATGTTTTGCTCCATTACAGACCAAAGAACGATGCTGACTTTAACTCAGCCATTGACACAAGGGTTGTTGCTCTGACTGTCACAGTATTTTTCTAATCGAATAGTGTGACAGTCCTGATTCAAGCGCCAAGGGTGATATGCGAAGAGTTTCTCGATTAGCCCACCAGGGGTGAACGAGAGGCTAAGGTGTCTATCCCCCCTTCCATGTTCTTACATGGTGATATTAGACTAAGCAGGGCAATTGGGGAAGCCGTGTCGGCATTCGGATTTGCATACTGTTTTATAGCAGGTCGACAGGGCACGGTAATTTGCTGCACCTATCAGGCGGTACGACGGGGACCACCATGCTGTCATTGAAGCTCACCTGAAGCTTGACGAAACCCAAGTGGGACTGTACAAGGAGACAACACCAACCAGATGGAATTATATGCTGTCCGTCCGAGGTATAGAATCACGCACTGGGCGGATGGATACCTTTCAGATTATAGCTAATATCATACCGCACGAGACTCGCTAAACAATTCTGTGGGCCACATCTTCAGATGGGGGTTATCCGCACTTTCTCTATGAAGATTGTGTTATATGATTTCGAAAATGACCACCTGAGTCGATATACAGCTTATATCAACTGGCTGGTGTGCAGTTTGGGGGATGGGGCCGGAGAGTGATGCGGAAGAAATCGAACCATCCACATCTCTGTGATGGCATTGGACAAAGAGCTACGGCACAACTTTCTCATGGACCATTTGAAAATATGTTGGCAAGTGGGCTGGATTAGATAGAGAACTGACCCAGCACTGAGTTTGGTCTCCCGGGCTCGATAGTAAGCAGGCGGCCAAAATGTAACTTTTGTCAGCCGACTGAAGCGGCACAATCGGACCTTACCACGCGAAGGGGTCTCTCCTCTCACGACTTATAAGCCATCCACACTCGACCGCCCAGTCGTGCAATGACATTCCATACAATGTCTTGCTAAGAATACGAGAAACCCTCATGGAGGCTTCAGCATCCGTCTCGAGTAGTGCTGACATTGGATTGGTGGCACGGGCCAGACACCACACACGCAGCAGCCCTGAAGGTGTTGGCTGGGATGGATGATCCTGGCCCTGGGGCCCTGGGGCCCTTTTGCCAGCGGGTTTGTGACGCGGGAAGCGAGATCGACCCCAACGCCCGGGCCAAAGGCCAAAGGCCAAAGAAAAGCTTGGGACAAAAGTATTGTCTAGCGCACTGGTTAGCGGGCACTCTATCGAGATCCAACGGCCTAGATTCCGGACGTCGCAAGCCTAATCCTGTGTAATTCCATCACCTCACGCAAGCAAGCAGGCAGCCAGGCAAAGCAACTCATTGCCGTTGGCGCGAACCCGCTTTCCCTTTGTTCGAACCTGTTCTATATTTGTCGACGGTGTCCCGGCTGTAGCAGAGAGCTCTCTTCGGATGACGGCCGCGCGACCGACTTCAGACGACGGGAGGCGTCGCGCAACCGTGCTCTGAGCCTGCACGCACGCACGCACCGAAGCCGCGACATTCTGGGTCCCGCGAGCCACCGTCCCAGCACGAACGCGCCTCAGGCGCCCCGAGAAGATCCGTGTATCGTTGCTGTAGCTCACCGCGCCCGCCCGGCGGAAGGGCTGCCAGCCTCCGGCATGCTGTCGCATCTTCGCTTCCATCGCCGGGACCGGTCGAATCCCACCTCGCCCATACCCGAGAGCAGCCCCTGGGACAGCGCTACGCTGCAGCCGAAACAGCTGGTCCCGGACGACGGTGCTGTGCCGGCTCCTGCTATCGAACCGCGGATATCGAATGGACCGCCGCAGACAGGCCACGGCCACGGCCACGGGCATGGGCATGGATATGGGCAGTCGTCGCAGGCGCCTCAGCAACCGCAGCAACCGCCTCCTCCTCCGCCCTCTTCGAGCCAAGCCGCACCTAGCCTGCCCCCGATCGCCCGTGTCACTTCATCCGAGTCGCAAGGCTCTCTTAACTTGGGGGATTTAGAAGCCAGACAGCGTGAGGAGCAGAGGCCGGCGCAGAGAACACCATATACCGAAGAAACTGGGTTTCTTGGAGGGTTGGCACTGCAGAATTACCGTCGGGAGCAGCAGGAGTCCCTGCGACCTGGTCCGTCCGAGAAGGCCAGCAGCTACGGGAGGACCGGGGCGTCGGCAGTCACGAGCCCTACGGACAGGGCGGGCCCATCGTTCGTTTCGCCTACGGACCTCCATCCCCCAGGCGTTACCGGAAAGCGACCGCCGGGTGCAAGACTGGCAACCGATTCACAGGTGCCAATACTCCAGAGCGTAGCTCAAGAACCAGCCAGGGACAAGAGGGGCCTACCCTTCCTCAAGAACCCCATATCCACCCTTCTACTGAGAAGGAAAACGAGCCAGAACGTACTTCCGGACTTATCGTTGCCAATTCGACCTGGCCGTGAGGAACCATCTTACCAGCCCATCAGGGGCACAAGGGTTCACGATTTCAGTGCACCTCGGCCTAGGAGAATCGTTTCGAGTGGAGATGTAGCTTCCCTGGGGGTCGATAAACCACTTCCGGATGCACACCCACCTCCGATCCAGGAAAACGAATCACCTCCACAGCCAGCACCACCGGTGCCTCCAAAAGATGCTCGCGTCCAGTCCATCCGGACGTCGTCCTCGACCCACTCACGGGCTGCTTCAGCTGATGCCGCCTCTAGTTCGACACAGGGCTCTCACCATGAATTATCTAGTTTCAGCTTCAAAAGGGGTAACGACAGCACGAGAAGACAAAGCTCCATCCCATCGTCAATATCTACACTTTCCAGGAATCCTTCCGGCGTCTCAAACGCAGATGTCCTTTCGTCTGTTCCTAGGCACATGAAAAGCACATCCTCTAGATTCAGCTTTGATATGATCGGCGCGGCGAAGGCAGAGAAGGCGCTTGAAGAGAAACACCGGCAGAGGCAACAAGAGAGGAAGGTGGAGAGCAGTAACGACCGCGACTCACGATATGACGACTTTGATGAGGATGCTTTCGATTATGATGCAATGGACTATGATGACGGTTTCGAAGAAGCCATTCCGGGTGTCAACGTCGATTACGTCGACGATGATTATCCCGCGCCCGAAGACCCTGAAATCACCACGATGGATCCGGATGACGACCAGGAGAATTTTGCAGGCTTTGTGTTCCAGCGATCAAACCCGGTCTCGTCTATGACCAGCCCGCTCAGCGCCGGTTTGTTACCCACGCCTAGGGATGCAGATGGCAACGTAATCGGTTTCGCCATGACGAAAGAGTCTCCAGACACCCAGCGACTGTCCTCAGCCTCCTTAGAACCACCACCACATCTACAAGAAGAAGAAGAAGAAGAAGAACCACTGCTTGAGGGCAAGCAACCGGTCGAAACGCTACTTCATGAGAGCCCCACAGGCCTTGGGATTCAGGGGTTAGACGCCGCCATTGCGGCGCAAGGTCAAGTGTCGGTTCAGGAGCAGACCTCAATACCCCAAGCTCCTCCGAGGCATCTAGATAAGGACGACGAACTGTACTTTGGAGGTCTAGGGCACGAATTCGAAGGAGAAGGAGACGGCAGTGCGATAGACGAGGCCCTTTTTGACCTTGATGACACAGATCAATACGGCAGGCCAATTCCAGGCATGTTTGCGAACGCATTAGCGCAACGGATGAACCCTCAGGATACCGAGAAACGAGCCTCTGACGATTTGACCTCGAGATTCTCGGCCCAGTCTGGCGGATCCCAGTCGACTGCTCATACGTCTTTGAGTGCAGGGTTACATCAGAAGCTCTCTGCACTCGAAGCCCACGAGGAAGAGGCAGCGTCGCCGGATGAACCGCAGGCGCCTGTACCACAACTCCCAACCCCGGAGCAAGAACATATGGCTGCCTACCAAGCTGCTCTGGCAGCTGCTGCTCATAAAGCGGCTGCTTCAGGAAAGTTCAGGAGAGACTCATCTCCGCCTCCGCCGGCTGACGTGACCATCACCTCACCTACCACGAGCGGATCTGAGGAGTCGAACCAACACCTCGATGATACCCTCGCTGATTACGACTACGATGATGGCTTTGGTAACGGGTTGGACGACTACGAGTTGGACGACGATGCCATCATTGCTGAGGCGAACGCAAGTGCCTTGGCAAGCGATGATGATGGTTGGTATGGCCAAGAGTTCGGTTTCTACTCGGCACCCTTGCCTATACACCGTAGCTCGAATCCCGATGGGGATGAGAGTGGCTTCTACGGTGGCTTCTTTGGGCCCAGCGGGGTGACACGGTCCAAGTCAGGGCACTTGGTCTCCAGAGAACCCAACCTTACCCCGATTACGGAACGATCCGAGTACTCCAATCGTAACTCGATTATGAGCCTTCAGATGCCCAACAGTGCCAACAGGGACACGGCACTACAGAGTCCAGGTCTAGCTCAGCTCGTCATGATGGCGGATGACGATAACATGTCACTCTCAGCTTTGATGCGTCTCCGATCAAAAGCCTGGGGTGGCTCTCAGGCTTCCCTAGTCAGCTCACGTGAAGGATCGCCTGGTGATAGAAATGGCGCCTCGAGTCCAATGGGCCAGGACCTACGGGATGCACCTGGCCCTGGTTCGACACATGGCCGTAAGAACTCGGCCTTTTCTATCTGGAGCCAGGAATCTGGGGCTGGAAGCAGTTCTGGGAGCCCGACTCTTACTATGGCCACCGCCGGCCTATCGAATAATGTTATTCCACCCTTGAATGGAACGTCTAATTCCAACCCCAACTTGGCTCCATCACCTCTGGCCGCGCCCCTATATTCGCCGCCGCCGCCGCCGCCGCCCCAACAGACAGCGGCCTTCCCCCCGGTGATCGAAGACGAAGAGGCTGACACAGACGCTGCGAGCACGGCAAGTCCGACTGTACTCTCTCCTTTGAACGCAGAGCCCGCAAGCCCTACAGTGGGCGTGCCTTCCCAACGTCGACCCGGCATGGGCCACCGTCACAGAGGCAGCGCCGATAGCATATCCTACACGAAAGAGCAAGACAGCGGAGAGACACGCTGGGTCCTAGAACGAAGGCGTACCGCTGAGTCTGGGGAGGTCGAGATATTAGGACGCGAAGTGGTTGAGGGGGGCAGAATCTAGTGATACTGCCTTGAAAATTCAACGGGTCCATATCTCGTTTGTGACGATATCTGGCTATCTTGATCATTGGGCTGCGGGTTTAGATTAGGTTAAGGCTTTCGGCGTACACAAAAGCAGGTCTACTTAGGTCCAGGTCACCGTCACCAGATGGCATATTTGTATTTATCTACCTGGACACGAACATAGATGAGTAATAACCCGCGCCACGACGTGACGCGCTTAATGAGATATGGGGATGAATGAAGACGAGATTGGAGATTATATATTACACCATCCCGTACAACTTTGTTTCCATGTCATGGGTGGTTCAGTGAAATTGTCCCTTGTGTAGACGGGCGAAACCCAAACGTACCAAACCACTCGCCGGCCGTATGTGGCTGTCTCCGTGACGGCCTCGTTGTTTATTGAATACAGATCTGCTCTTTCGACTGGGCCTAGCAGCTCGGCCAACTTAAAAGCAGCGGACTGGAGAGACACCACCACAGTGACAATTTGGAAACAACCCAACCTATGTTGACCTAGAACAAGGAGCGAATTCGGCTAGGAAACCTATGAATACAATGTTCGACCGTTCTACACATCCAGTGCAAACATATCTCATCACCAGCTGCTATCGATGCTAACTCCGCAGTGCTAATGGCCACACAGAAAATCGCCGTTATTCAGCTACCTTAGCCAGTGAGGAGGGCCACTTGTTCCTCGGCTCATGGACATAACCAACGGGAAAAACAGTTATCCTCTTTGACTTTGACGATGTACAAAACACACTAGTGTCATGTCATCCACATTCCATATCTTCGTCCCCCTGTCCTCCAGCCACCGGAAGTTGACTGCCGTCGCTCTGTCACCTGTCACATAAGAGCCCATGCTCATAACCAATGCCATTATCATGACCATCATAATGTAACCTGAACAGTACCAATCGGCCCACACAAACCCACACGTGACTAGACTAAGCTGCGGTTGGCGATTTGTGCTCGTACGACGAGGGTGTCATAGATATTGGGCAGAAGTCCGCTCTCATACTAGCTTTGGCCCTCGCTCTCCGATAAAACAAAGCGTACATACCTAGCGCAGTCGTCATATCTGAGCGTTAGCATTACCGTATCTTCCCGTTTACTTTTGCATGACTCAACTTGCCATCGCCGCTACGACGGCTCGTAGCGTTGTGACCGATGGGCTCGTGCTCGCCATCGTTTGATACGGCACTTGAGAAACAAGCACTATCGTTGCGCAGGCAGATCATAACACTATACGGCGGGCCTTATCAAGGAATACCCGGTTGCTCTTCTGTTTTGCATTTATGTTGTGCAGCATGGTGATCATGCCAGAGCTGGAACTGTCAGGGTCAGAAATGGTTTGACACTTCTTGATACCAAGACGGGACTTCGCCATTTTGTTCTCTTCGCATAAAATAACCCTGGCAACGGCACTCCGGAGTAGAGAGAAGCATTGATCAAAATCGTCATTCAAACAAGTGTGAACATTTTTGTTTTTCGAATCTGTCGTGCAGCCTCCATGGCGGCATTCCAGCACGGCAATGCGAATCAACCGAATCCACACGCACTCTTCCAAGTCAAACGTTTCGACTGTTTGCAAACAAAGTCATCACGAAGCATAACGAACTGCTGCACATATCACAGGAAAAATGGCCCGAAGCCTCAAATCATTAATGCTATAGCTCTGGTCGCCTTACCGAGGCCCCCTCCATCGGCCCCGCTGTCTAGAGACACGCCTTTCACCCCCACAGCTCTCCACTCGAGGCTATAGTGGACTAGGACCAGCTGTCTTGTAATCCCTGTGGGCCCCCAGACTATAGTGTAGGAATTCTATACGCTTGATACCTGGCAAGTGGCAGGGACCGGGCTGCCACACTTTTGAAAGGTGCTGTGTTGGTACGTAAAAAGTCTTGTTATAGCATCGCCCCCCACATTGCTTCCGATTACACGAGCGAGAGCCGTAAGCCACCAAATCCAGAATGAACCGTGTTGTCGGATATCGCACCCCTTCATTCAAGGGTCGCAATTCCATCAGAGAATGTTCACCAGATCATCACTTGAATCGCCTATTGCGACGGAGTACCCGCCAGGCTGAGACTGGTGGCGAAGTCTTGTAAATGCAGTATTGCATAACATCAGTCACCATGGGCCTAGGTTCATGATATGATAACCGTCAAGGTTCATCTTTCCCCGGTCGACCACCTGTTGCGAGCCCAAGTGACCAATCTCATCAACTGCTCAACAAGGAGGCAGGGACAGGGCGGGTTTTTGTCTCCGTTGGTGCACAGACGGTGAAGGGTCTCTGGTGAAACCCTTGGGTGATGCGGCGTGCATGCTGTGACAGCCCCGGCAGGCACGCAGTGGCGAAACTCGCAGAGAGCAAAGCCTCTGCAACTCGAAAGTCTAAGAGAGTGCCGAGGTTCGTCTAATTCATCAGGTCACCGCCTTGCGCCCAGAGACGTGGATCTTGCCATGGGCTGATCTGGACGACGGAAAAAGAAACCATTACTCGAGGCGGCCTTTGAATAGCGGGAATCCTGGTCCTGCATTAAAACTTTATGTTCATGACAGAGATAATGTGGCACCACTTCCGTCAGTGTGTCAGGTTGTACGTTCTAGAAAGTTGCGGCGAAAAGCCGCAGAAACTACGGAAGTTATCCAAACTACCTCTCGGCGTGGGACGAGCTAAGGCGCCCACGGTAGGACTTGACGATCTCTTTCAACACCAACACCAACACCACGGGTCACTAAAACTTAATGTTTCAATTAAGAGCGCTATGATGCGATAGTAGGATCTGTTATGGCAGCTCGCTTCGTGGAATCGCGTGGTCAAGTTCCGTAGCCGCCCGCCGGGAAGCTGCAGACGCGGAGTTTTCGAGCCGCCCTCCTTGTCATGACGGAATCCTCAGAAACGAAAAGATGATTCTGTTACGCACACCGAGAAGGCCAAGCGTGTGACGGGACATACAGCTTGAGGACCGTCTCGCCACATTCATGCCTAAGCATGCACAGCCGAGGTGACGATACTGCATACGGTGCCTACCTAATTCACCGGCGACAGGCCCCATGCAGTTGGATGGAATGCATGTAGCATCTTAGCAAAGCCTTATAGGCCTCAATTACTATACGATTGCCCTCCGATAGGTATAACTCTATGCCGACGTTGCACTTAGATGCGCGCGGCGTAATGCTGCTCTGTATTTGTTCGCAGGTGCGGAGTGTTTATACAATAGTACGTGACTGTGTATCGGATAGTTCCTTGTGACCGTTTCAAGCTGCCATAGTGACCAAGACCAAAAGCTGTTGGCCCGTGGTCCGTCCCGTTTGACTTGAGGCTCATGATTGCCATTGTGATACCCGGAGGGCGGTTTCGCCGCTTATTTACCTGATTTGCGGTGCAGAACGATGTACGCACGTGGCATTGCGGGTGAGGCTTGAAACGTCAACCGTCTGATGTGCGCGATTGGAGTAAATTCTCGAGCTCTGCTCTTTTAAAACGTCTGCTGCCCCGACACACCGAGGCGCTATCCGGTGATGACTTGCTTTTTTGTCTCCGACCGATTTCCTAAATTCGCAGTTATTCCAATGCTCTAGATTTACTTTTGATCGCCCGCAAAGTCTTGGTGAGAGCAGGGGCTGCATTGTACGAAGCGAGTCAGATCACAACTGAATGTCCTCCCGATGATGAAGCATGCACTGTGTATCTATCTGTATCGTTTACTATGAATAGCATGCGCCGTTGCCTACGTGGAATCCCCAGGGTATGTACCAGCTAGAGAGAATATATTGTTGGAGTGAATTTCTGGGGTAAGATGCCTATCCTACTCTCTGCTTTGATATTCGGCTTTCACATGGCAAGGCAACGCGGCCAGTGAGGAGAAATGTGACCTTTCCGGAAGTTCGTACTGGGGATGTGACCCTAAATAGAACTGGGAAGCTTAGGTCTGTATGCCATGATGCACTGCCCTGGGTTTCCACCAGTAGTATCTTCTACCATAGTCTGTCAACGAACTTTATCAGATTCGATAGTTCATCACAACCGATCGGAGACACTTCCCTAATGTGGTTGCGCGGGGTTGAAGACATCCAGAAGCCCTTCACGATGGCCGCGTACACGTGGATGTTGACACTGGGCCTCGGCGTGCGCACGCCAGAAGAGTCCGTTTTTGGAGGCAGATGACTTCAACTAGACTCCGAGCCCCGGGTCTTTCGCGGTAGCTGCGTGCGATTTCCTTTTCGGAATGCCACGTGCTGGCGACGGTTGGGGAACGCCATGATGACAATCTCAACGGCCCCTGGCGGGCAAGTCCCCGCTAGATAAGCGAGCCGGGATGGCGCATGAAGACTCTATTGTGGTATGGTGAGCGCGGGCCAATAATGAAGATCACTGCGAGCATGACCTCTCGCTTCGCCCAATTCTTGGAAGATCATCGTGGTGGACTGGCAAGCTTCGCCCACACCAAGCCTCTGTCGGGTTACATTATTCTTAGACGTTTATGGAAGTCGCCCACCAAATAGGCTGGGGAGTGTTACCGATAGGTGATAGCTGCCGGCCCCATTGAAAGTTTCCGCAGGTTCAGCTCCATCAATGTGCAAGGTGATGTGCGCAAACAGGGACTGCGCCGAAATGACATCGTGATGGGACCCAAGGTCTGCAGCGTTTAAATAGGAAGCCGGCCTCGAAGGTCGTCAACGAGAGAGTGTTGCGCTTCACCGGCTCTTCGTCGCAACCAGTGCATCTGTAACCCTAGATCCATCGCCATGAAGTCTTCCGCTGTAAACGTCGTCCTGTCCACGGCGCTGGTGGGCAAATCGCTGGCTGCGACCAGCGGTGATTTCAATGCCTTGGCTATGAATGTCGCCGGGCTGCCAGCCATTTTCAACGGCAACGAAGTCCCCGGCGACAAGGCAACGAACGCCCGCACTATCGGCTCGAAGTTCGCCGAGTATGGGTATGATATCATACACGTTCAAGAAGTAGGCAGACCCCGAGTTTCAAAATTCTAGCCTCAGTTAGGATCCGGCAAGGGGCGATCTCAATGAAACAAAAAGAGATACTAACTTGGGTTTCCCGCCCAAACAGGACTTCAATTACCATGCGAACATCTACGAGACCGACAACCACAAGTACCGCACGGCAACCTCCGGTGGGGTACCCTTCGGCTCCGGTCTCAACACCTTGGCCAACTTCGACTGGATTGACTACACCCGGGTGAAATGGGACACGTGCTCCGATGCATCCTCGAACGATTGCTTGACACCGAAGGGCTTTACCTTTATGAGACTCAAGGTGGACGATGGTGTCTACGTAGACTGTTATAACCTGCACACTGATGCGGGTACTGAGGATGGCGATGAGACTGCTCGCAATTCCAACCTCGCCCAGGTCGCTAACTATATCGACACTTGGAGCACCGGAAATGCTGTTCTTGTCTTCGGCGACACCAACAGCCGATACACACGCACTGCCGACAACATCACAATCTATTCTTCCCAGAACGGCTTGACTGATGCCTGGCTTCAGCTGGTTCGCAACGGTGTGGTCCCGACGGAAGAAACGCTCTGCGACAACCCCAGTGCCACATCTTACTGCGAGACGGTCGACAAGCTCTTTTACAGGGGCAGTGCTCTCGTCAACCTGCAGGCGGCCAGCTTCGAGTATGCAAGCCCGAAGTTCCTTCAGTCCAACGGGAGCATTCTTTCGGATCACAACCCAATTCTGGTGAACTTCACTTGGTCCTCCGGGTCTTCCTTGCGCCAATCCAACTTCTTCGGAGGGCCACACGGCACATGGTTCAGTGATGTAACGACCCTCGGGGCCAAGACTGGTCGCAAGGCCGCCACACTGAGCTTTTCGGGCGCAAACCGTCTCGACAGCGTTGGCCTTACCCTCAGCGACGGCACGGCGCTCAAGCACGGAGGCACCGGCGGCACTGCAGCTACCCTCACACTCGGCAGCACCGAGTACTGGACGAGCGCGCAGCTGTGCCAGGGACAAAAGGACAGCCAGACCCGCATCTTTTACATCAAGGCGACGACCAGCGCGGGCAAGACTCTGGAATCTGGGACGTCGACATCGGACTGTACGACTTTCACAGCGCCCACCGGATGGCAGATTGTTGGGTACCTGGGCCAGGATGGAGACGAGATCGATCAACTTGCGTTTGTCTATGCCCCTCAGTAGGGCTGAAAGACGTGCACCATGATGCTGTATTCCGTAATGATAACACAATACACATGTATATATTGGACCTCTTAAGACTTGTGGATCAAATGTTATGCGTACTTATGTCTGTAGACAGGGCAGGTTCGGACCTTCTGGTAACCGGAGCTACTGCAACGCGCACGGCAGACGCTCAGGTGGCGATCAGGTCTGGCCGACATGGGTGCGACGAATGAGGCGAGGGAAGGGCTATATGCGAGCCCAAAAGGGGAAACTAAGTGAGACATGCAGGTCGTTGGAGAAGCGGCCAAGTCTCTAGCAAAGCTCTCCCGCTTCCCCGTCGACCGAGCTATGCAGGCAGCTACTGCACAATGCGGCACGACCAACCTGTTGGTAAACGTCAGCTCCTTCGCCCCTCTGGGGAATCGTAGACGAGTCTAATGCAGGGCAGCCTGTGTGATGTAGCTCGGGCAGACTACGTGAGAGCAGACACCAAAAGTACGAGTTGGTTGAACGGTCTAAGTTACTGTGTCCCCAACATCTCCCCCACGCCACGCCACGCCACCAGGCCGATACTGGACCGGGCTGAGACACCCAACGGGCGCATGTCATTCCATTTAGAGACGCACGTCATGTGCAAACCGTCTTGACCGTCATCTCGAAAGCGCACTCTAGCAACCAAATAGTCACACAGAGAAGCTCACCGACTCAGCGGCAACCCCTAGATCCGCCCTAGGATTGGGGGCTAGAATCTTGGTTCCCCTGGCGTCGATCGCATTCGCTATGCCACATTGGGATATGCCTATTCTGACTTCGGCGCTAAAAATAGGGGTCCATCTTTCTTAGCTTCTGGTCCGTCTAGAAGTCTTACTAGAGCTTCTTCCTACATTTACAGGGAGTTTGCTTCAATTCACCTTGGATCACCGGAATTCCGGGAGATCTACTGGTGACGAAGCTGCAGCACTGGTCTTTTTCAACGGATCGCGAATGCCTCAAGGGATGCGATCCACTTGAATGGAACACAAATACAAATGCTCATCTGCAATTCGTTACCACGGATTAGTCGTAACCCCACAAGCTAAATTGGGTCGCAGCGGGCTATACCCCGTAGCTTATTACTACTCGGAGGCTAAAATGATTTTGTTCGCAGTTGGCGGCTCACCTGAATTCACGATCGACGAGCCATTCGCGGCATTGTTCATTAGTACATCTTCGAAGCGGGCCAAGCTGTAGTTGATGGCCTACCTAGTAGACCACTCAGATAGAGTTGATTCTGGCCAGGCAGACTACTCGCCGCTCTACGGAGTAGCGGCGGGCGAAGCTTGGGAGCTGGTAGCTCAACAGCTCGGGTGTCTGTGCAATGGTGACTCTTGGGTTGACCCATGGTGGGGACGCAATTCAGATTGTGAGGACCTTCTGAGATGATTTGGGCAGGTTCGTTGGGCCACAGTTCAGATCGTTGACAAGTACAGCTGCTTTTTGGTCTTGATCAAGTTTATATCACTTCATGAGGCAGTCGGCATGTACAGTGTTGGTGAATTGAAGCAGGTCTTTCGGAAAGGCAAAGGGCTGGGTATAGAAGAATCTAGCCAAACGGTAAGTTATCTTTTTAAAGTTGGCGCCGGCAGCTTGGTAACTACTGCAGTCATAGCGTAATGGCAGTAGGAGGGAGACGGCGTACCAAATCGTGACGCGGCTCTACAGGGGTTTCTCGGATTGACAGGAAGACACCCAAGCACGCAAACTCGGAAAACATCTACGTACCTCAAGTCAGTGCCGGATGATCAGCATGGTAGCTCACGCTGGGTTTATCCCGGGAGACCAGAGAGACTAGGTCTACTCTGCTGCTGTACATGGACGTACGTATCTACTCGTCTACGGTAGGAACCTGCTCTAGAATGATGCCGACCCATCGGCAGGGTCCGGAACATGTGTGAGAGTTTTCCGGCTCGCATGTTTGCTCGATAATGAGATTATCGGTCCATGTTGTCGGGTTGTCAAAGATTCCCGGCACAAAGCTCCAATGCGTCCATCAGTCCAGAGGGGTGAGTTTATCTGTGAGAAAACTGCGCATCGTACCAGCCCAAGATCCAACAAACACTCCGTCGTCATGGCCCGGGAAAGCGCGCGCAAGCCGCGCAAGCGAGAGTGATCGTGTGTCAAGTTGGGGGTGCTCGAGATTTGAGGCCCACAGGGGAAGTGGGAGTCGGTGGCGTGGCCCTGGACCAACACCATTTACCAGAGTGTCGGGTCTGCACTCAAGCTCTGCTGTTGCGTACTTTGCGCGCTGCAGATAGACCAACCTGCAAGGAGCAAACGCCACGAAATGCTAGGTGACGCCATCGGGACTTCGTCGGATATCGCGTGCATTCACATCACCCGAGTTGAGATGAGGTTTGGACGAAGCTTGTTATTTCGGGCGACGTTTGCGCGACGTTCGAATGTCGAACTGCGGTCAGACGTGCACAGCAGCGTTGTGAAACTTGCCTGCGGTCATCGGCCACGTGAAACTCAACTTCTCGTCCCGACCCGGTGGCGCGCGGATGGAATTGAAAAGGACCAGTATTGTTATGTGGGCGTCGGATCACAATGCGTCAACGTTCCGGTGTGAGGAGCGTCGCGTTGCGTCACATGTGTGACAATCTGTAGGGCCGGGGACCTCGGGGACCGGGGGACTAGCTGTTGCCAACTTGAGTTGACTGACCGCGTCCTGAGATCGGAACCCGCTCCACAGTGTTGCAGGCTGTCAGTGTCAATCTTCAGATCCGTTGGGGCCTGGATTGTGTGCATCGTTCAACTGCAAAGGTTATCTCGACCGAATGACATGATGTGATCAGGCAGGGATCGCATCCAACTGCATGCTGTGGTCGGCTCTCGGTGCAGCTCGATACATTAGGCACCGGATCAGGAAATTGTTCAGACACTCACAATCATAAATCGCGCCCCACAGGATCAATCACCTAGCAAGCGCCTGTGACAATCAATACTCGAGATGCATCGCAGGCCAAGCCTTTTCGTCGGATGCTATTCGAGACATTGTACTGTCGCGGTGTGATGGCCAAAAGGAGATCTTCCGATGGACTTCTTGCCTTGCCCCAGCTTCAAACTGACAGATGTGTGGCACAGCTTAGTAAAATTCCTAGAAAAAAAATAGGTGGAGAAAAACAATTTGAGCGAGGGAACGCCGTAACTCTAAAGCTGTGGAAGCTCGAGTCATGATCTGACCCCAGGGTTTTTGAAGTCTTGGGTCCCGAGGTCCTTTGGGACTTTGGATACTGGGGAAAGCGAGTCTCGTGAAGGCACTGCGTGGCAGCCGCTGGTTGATCGAAGCCAATATGGCAAGTGTTTTCTCCATTGCGGTAAGTGTTCTGCGAGCATGCTATACTGTTGTCCAGAAAAGCAACCAGCTCTACTGGCTGTCGACAACGGTTTTCTGCAGTGAAGCTTGCACGTGTTGACGGTGCATAAGTCTTGTCAAGAAGCGAGCTGCACTGGACCTGTCACAAGATAATCCCTGCATCTCTTCAGGCCCGCTTAGAGTGCTGATTCTAGGCAAGTTAAGCTGATCCATGTCGCGATGCACTACGGTATTATCCGCGCGTGGAGAGCGCTGACACGATCTTCGTAATCAGGAAAAGATAGACATCAGGGCTTCGCGCCGTGGAGCTGATTGGCGGTTCTTGGCCAATGGAAACAGTGTAGCTGCAACTTGCTGTGACGAAAGGCACCTGATGGGTATATCGAATAGCGAGGTTGTGTCCTTGAAGCCCAATATTGCTGTTGTGTAAGATGAATGCGCTTGCAAGTGGTACTCGGCTACGGAAAACGGAATATTCTTCTTAATCGAAATGACAAAAGGCTTAGATTGCGAGAGGCATTCGACGGAGGGTGTGCGCACAGAACACCTCCGCAGCCCGACTGAGATTGTCCAAGTCAACGGTCAGCCTTCCGCGGAACCACAGCCGACGTAACATCGGCCAAAATAGTACCTGACGGTTCAAATCCTTGATCATACCCAAACTTCTGCAGAACCGTGGTTGGCATATCATGCTTACCAGCCATTGCTAGCAAATCTTTTCTCCTCAGGCTGTCTTTCGTCCAATCAGGCTGGTGCGGGAGCAGAGCCCAACGAAGCCGTGTTGATGGGACAGTTGGCATGCCGTTCTCCAATCGCATATCTACTTCTGCATAGCGGTCCGTTCACTATAACGGCTCGTTCGTTTCTGCCGCTGCGTGTGGACAACCTGGAACACCATCCGGGCATGCATCAACGACCGACGCTGGAAACCTGTTGCTGCCATCCGACAATATTGCTTATTCTCGTCATTTACCCCGAGGAGGTGTTCCCTCCAGCGCGCTTAACTCGTTGATCCCCGGTTTCTACTCTGCGGTTGAAAGGCCCTAATTACGGGCTGCGTTTGTAGATCAACGGGAAGATCACCCCGGCCACATGCGTTCCTGTTGCGGAAGCTCGACTCTTGTTGTATAAGTGGACAATGCTCAGTACCATAGTAGTGCATTGCGTCTGCCCATGGTCGAATTGCAGCACGGGGTTGAACCAGCAAAATGATGACCAATAAGTACATGACAGTGTCAGCCAACTACGTGAGCTTGCGCTCCATCTGCGTGTGCTTGGTCCGGCCCCAAGTCCCGACTCTGATGTAGAGTGTAGAGATGTGTGTTCCCTCGTATTGAGCTAATTCTGCCGGCACATGTCCGTGCCTGGCATACATAGTCTTTCCAGACCTGTACTGCGGAAAACCCAATATAGACTAGAGATGCCGTCCCATCTCCCGCGAGCCGCGAGGGCAGCTCGACACGGTCTGATCACCGTGTGGCGCAAGCGTTGTGGATGAAGCTGGCACCCGATGGACGATCTCAGCTGGCCACTCAGTCCCGCTAGACCTCTCGACTTACTGTGTGCTCACTGTCGGGTCACAAACGGCGGGCAAAAGGACGGGCAGACTGACGGACGTGCGACGTTCAAACTCTTGCATGCGTTTTGGAAGTCGTCAGGATCTACCGGTGGTGGTGGGGCAAGCCGGCAGGCAAAAAGGCCAACGAGGGAACATTGCGCTGCAATCACCCAGTCGGCAGCGTTCTCCCACGAGGCGAGAGACTACTATAGCAGAAGACGGGCAGACGAGCGGGAAGCTTTGACACTCGAGGACCCTGGGGCCTGGGGCATCGCCAGGCAAAAGAGCTCTCGGTTGTTCAGGTGCACAATGCGCGGTGCAAGCTCCTCGGTGTCGTCCAAGGCTAAGGCTCTCCCCTGCCCACCGCATTCAATGGAATGGTCGACCCCCTGCCATCTGCGGTCCAGGGTGGGCCCCGGTCCAAGACTCGAAGCTCTCCCTGGCCCCCTGTCCCCTTGCCCCCCTGCCCCCCCTGCCGTGCAGCCCCTGCCCCCTGCTTCTGTTCCGCTCCATGACTTGCGGAACCACAGTTGCATCTTTCGCAGTTCGTTCCCAGGGTCCTCGAGCTCGCTAATGGGCGTGCCGTTATGAATCGTGCGGCAGGTACGTGACCATGCAACGAGTCGTCCATAACGGGCCATTGTGTGCCGCTGTCGACGCACCCTGGACCAGTCCAAGGTTCCCGAGTTGGCGACGTTGCTGGCTGTGACGAGCCGGGGGTCGGGACTGTCTGTATTGGGGCGCCATGCAGCCGGTCCAGTACGTGCCTAGGTAGTCGATAGGGTAAAGTACCGTCCAAATAGTACTGCGGTACCTCCAGGGCTGTTCATTGCCCCGGGCAGCGCCCAATTCGCTGGGTGCGTGCCCCTAGCGCAGGTCGCTCCTCCCCCTCCCCCGATGTCGTCCAGACGGTGACCAGACCGACGTCCAGTTCCGCGCCATGCTCCTTCTGAGCGTGGGATGGGGTCGCAATATCGACGACGGTAATTAGAATAATTGCGTGCAGATGCGCACCTCACCTGGCGACGCTCGGTTTCCTGGTTCCATCTCGAGCTCTTCTGTGCCCTGCTTCTCACGTCTTGTCTTGTCTTGTCTTGTCTTGGGCGGGCAGCAGAATTCCAGACATTCTTTTCGTCCCCTACTTTGCGTCCGTTTTTGCGAAAGATCACTTCCCCCGTGTCCGGGAGAGTGTTAGAGAGTTAGAGTCCGTGTGTACGATACTTGCCCGGCCCCTTCACTGTCAATTCACTTGTGCTGCTCGTTGAGCCTCAAGAGCCACCTGCCCCCCCCTCCATCTGTCGTTGTAAGGTCAATTGCTCGGCGCATTCGACTTGGCCTGAGCAGCGTTGCAGTCATCGACCATCTCGAGGGCAAGCTATCTATCTGTCTGTCGATTTCCCGAGCTTTACACAACAGCAGAGACGGATCGACAGGACCGTGTCTTTCCGCCATAACCAACGCCACCGCCAACCCAGTACATTGTTGCTCCCGTCTTCCCCTAGTTGGCCGTAGCCTGGAGCTAGGAATCTGGTCTGAGGAAGGCTTCTGCTACTTTTTGCAGCTATCTGCTCAAATTTCCGTTGGCTCAAATTACCCTCGGCACTTCCACTAGGAGAGAAGGGGAAAAAGAAGAAGAGAGATACGGCAAAAGACGCTCGAAAATAGAACTATCTCTGCATCGAGAAGACACACGACCCCCAAGGTACGCAAGAACCGCCCGTTCCCAATACAAAGGTGGCACCATCCATATCCGCCCTCCACAATCCCCCCCGTCTGGCATTGCATTATGGTCTATGGGTCTCGTCATGGGACTGGCGCTTGAAACTTCTGCGTCAAGGACGTCCCCTGGAATTGAGCTCAGTAGCTAGGTAGCCGGTCGACCGCACCGACTGGAGAACCTTGACATTCCAAATTGAGCCCCTCCATACAGTCCAGTCTCTACTTCGTCATTGCCATCCGTCTCCCTTCATTCCATCATATCCCGAGATACTAGTCTGCGCCTGAGACAATCAACAAACTTGCCCCTTCATGCGCGTACCAATACTCACACTCCATGCCATAGGAACCCCGAGCATCGCCTCTGACAGACAGGCTGTTGCGCGCTATACCTCGAGCCGCTGTGGTTTACTTTCCTAGTTGTGCCTCGGAAAACCGTCCTTTGGAAGCGAGGAAAGGACTTGGGAATTAGCAACGATTTCAGCGCAAGAGAGCTTAACGGCGCAGAGAAGCACGCGCCTCTATACTCAGTAACAGCGCCACACTTAAACGGAAACGACGCACATTACTGCCCATGGTTTTCAGCCGTGGATTCGCGCAGCATTCATAATGCTTGACGACCAATCGATGCGGGCGAGTCTACAAGTTGCGCCCCTTGCCCTACAGAGGGTTCGATCCGGATCCTTGAGTGATGGACAAGACGACCATGCGCACGACGAGGTTCAATCGACGACAGACTCGCAGGCCAGCTCGCATATAACGCCGCCGATGACTCCCAATGGCTCCCAAGACGAAGACGACGACGACGATGTCGCACAACAGTGTGCGCCGCACCCGGTTTTTCATAACTTCTTAAGGGCCTTTTACCCATTTCATCCAAGTTATATTGCGACGGACTCGACGGTCACTCTGCCGCTGAACGAGGGTGATGTGGTTTTGGTGCACTCGATACACACGAATGGATGGGCTGACGGCACATTGTTGATATCTGGCGCTCGCGGTTGGCTACCTACGAATTACTGCGAGGCATATGACCCGGAGGAAATGAGGAATCTTCTGTCTGCGTTGCTGAATTTCTGGGACTTATTACGAAGCACGACGACGAACGAGCGAGATATCTTTGGGAACCAAGAGTTCATGAAAGGGATCATTGCAGGTGTTCGCTACCTCCTGGTATGGATTATACCCTCCCCTTCTAGAGTTGCTACTGAACATATCTCGCAGGAGTGCACGAATTGCTTGACGCGGGAATCGCCAATTATACAACGTAACGATGGCCTCCGACGAGGCCGCAAATCGTTGCTTTCGGAGTTATCCATGCTTGTCAAAACCGCCAAAAGATTACAGGAGGCTCTCAAAAATGGCCCACCGGTTGAGGAGGATGTCAATGATATCATTGATGAGATGATACTTAAAGCCTTTAAGATCGTTGTCAAGGGGGTACGCTTTCTCGACTTGCAAGAAGAGGATCGACGGCAACGCGCACCTGCGGCTGTAACAGTTATGGCAACCGTTGTTGAAGAATCTTACATCCCGCCAACCCCACCAGCTGACTCGTCAGCCTTCGAGCACGAGCAAAACAGCGAAGCAGATGCGGGATCCCGCGCGGCCGAAGAGGGAACAGCCGCCGATTTGCTGCCATCGGAACCAAGCGAGGGCGCGCAAACAAACGCACCGGCCACTAATCGTGTCTCTTTCGTTTGTTCGCCATCAAACACGACAAGTCATCGCATGTCTCAGGCCAATCAACCTCGCGGCAATCGATTGTCGGCAACTATATCACACAGGGTGTCTATGGCCGGCGCTTCGTCATCAAGTCAACCACAAAATCTTGTCTCATCGCGGTTGAGCTCCAGCCATGACACCCTGTTATCATACCTTGGTTCTTTTATCGGTCGGCTGCAACTGCAGTCCCAGTCGAGGTCAGAATTAGCATTGGCCATCAAACAGTCCGCCACCCTGGGCGGGGATCTCCTTGCCGTGGTAGACACAGTTTGCAGGCACAATCCCTTTGGCTCCGAGTCACTAGACCAAGCTCGCGCTGTTATGTACGACCGAATTCGAGACCTGGTCTACTCCGCGCGGGACATCCTGAGTACCGTGGAGCCCGACATTGAGGACATGATTATGCTGCAAGACAACAGCCAACTCCTGCAAGCTGCAATGGGGTGTGTTCAAGCAGCGGGTGGCTGTGTTGAGAAGACAAAGTGGGTGATTGAGAGGATAGGTGATTTCGAATTTGAATTGGAGAATGGATCTCTTGGGATTGATTTCGAGGTGCTCGACAAGGTTTCAGGGAGTCGACCAAGCACGCCTGAGAAAGTGAGCGGACCAGGCATCAAGTCACCCGAGACATCCCCTACGCCAGTTCAACCACGACATCTCTCTTTGGATAAGCCGTTGCCCGACGTGCCTGACGCCGAGGCTTCAGAGAGAAAGGAAGCGGAGCACTCCTCAGAGCCAGGATCACGCCCACAGTCTGGCCAGATTGATGATACTGCTTCCAGCGTGGCATCATCGGTGGCATCGCTGCGGCCCGCACCACCGCCGTTACCCAGATTGACAACCACGCTCCTCCGCGATGACTCTTACAGTCCAACCACTGAGCATTCACATGACAGCGAATACCAGGGCTCCTTCCGTTCCGAAACGTCAACGGCATCCAGTTCCGGTACCAACATCACATACCCTAGCAGAGACTCGGAGTCGAGCATCGTCTCTCAGACATCCACGAGGGCAACAACACCGGACCAGGCAATAGCTCCAAAGAACCAGCCGTCACTATCAGACTTGAGCACTGCGGGAAGCGTCAGCACTTCGGACGAAGTCGACGACGTAGAGTCCAGGCTACTTGAGAAGACTTATGCTCATGAGCTTATCTTCAACAAGGAGGGCCAGGTTACTGGAGGTTCACTACCTGCCTTGGTTGAGCGTCTGACAACTCACGAGTCAACTCCAGATGCAGTGTTCGTTTCCGCCTTCTACTTGACCTTCAGATTATTCTGCACGCCTACCAAGCTGGCTGAGGCCCTGGCCGAACGGTTCGACTACGTTGGTGAAGCCCCTCATATGGCCAGTCCTGTGCGATTGAGGGTTTACAATGTGATGAAAGGATGGCTCGAATCACACTGGCGTGAGTCGACTGACCATGAGGCTCTCCCAACCATTCGTCATTTCGCAGAATTCAAGCTTGGATCCTTGCTCCCGTCGGCGGGCAAGCGACTTGCAGAACTCGCTGATCGAGTCTCATCAACCGATGGATCCTTGGTCCCTCGCCTTGTCTCGTCCATGAGTAAATCCGGCACATCAATCTCTCAGTTTGTTCCAGCTGAGACGCCCCTGCCCAATCCACTTTTGTCCAAGAGCCAGCAGCACTTGCTTCAGAACTGGAAGTCTGGCGGGAGCATGCCCTCTGTTCTTGACTTTGATCCTCTGGAGATAGCGCGACAGTTGACGCTGAAGCAAATGAACGTCTTTTGCTCTATTCTACCAGAGGAACTGCTTGGCTCGCAGTGGATGAAGAAAGGAGGCATGGAGTCTCCTAACGTAAAGGCAATGTCCGGTTTCTC
The DNA here is from genome assembly GCF_022829205.1 of Neoarthrinium moseri. NCBI lineage: Eukaryota > Fungi > Ascomycota > Sordariomycetes > Amphisphaeriales > Apiosporaceae > Neoarthrinium > Neoarthrinium moseri. The sequence goes on along the minus strand of NW_026055121.1, from coordinate 164,593 downwards.
GACGGACTTGTCAAATCTGGTTGCCGATACTATCCTGCAGTATCCCGATGTCAAGAAACGAGCAGCGACCATCAAGCAATGGATCAAGATTGCCCACCAGTGCCTTCTGCTCAACAACTACGATGGCCTCATGGCAATCATTTGTAGCCTGAACAGCTCCATCATCAGCCGCCTTCGGAAGACGTGGGAGGTGGTGAGCGTAAAGAGGCGCGAGATGCTCAAGACGTTACAAGCCATTGTTGAGCCGTCGAATAACAACAAGGTGCTTCGTGCTCGTCTGCAAGGCCATGTACCACCGTGTCTGCCCTTCCTGGGTATGTTTCTGACAGACTTGACATTCGTCGACATAGGAAACCCTGCGACGAAGCAGCTTCCTGGGTCTTCGGAAGATCAGGGATTGACAGTCGTCAACTTTGATAAGCACAGCCGTACAGCCAAGATCATCGGGGAACTGCAGCGATTCCAGATTCCCTATCGGTTGACCGAGGTCCCCGACCTCCAGGAATGGATGCAAGCTCAAATCGATCGAGTCAAAGAATCGGACAAGGGGAATGTACAGGTCAGCTACTACCGCAAGAGTCTGCTGCTTGAGCCGCGCGAGAATGCCGCCCGTACTCCCATCGAAGGCCCGGCAGCCAATGCTGGCGCCCACCAAAAGGCCGACCTTCTGTCCTGGATCTCGAGGGATCGAGGCAACCACAACAACACACCCGTGCCAATTTGAATTCACTGCTTTCAGGACACCTGCAAGCACCCCCCTTGTCACTTGACCCCCCTTCAACTTGTGCCCAGCGCTCAGTCTATCTGATCATTTCCTAAATCTATTGATACCCCATCGTTCTTACGTTCTTATTGAGCAAACTGTATTTATTGTTTTTAACCATTTCGTCGTCAAATGTCAATCACAGCATCCTGGGCTTCTGGTGGTGGGCACACGGCTCGAAAGGAGCCCAAGATGGGTTTACTGGATGGCAACCGGTCACACAAGGGGGAAAGTTGCTTGCATTGCTGATATCGCTCGGCATGGTGTGGGAGTTCATGATTGTGACGACTTTCGGGTCATGGGAACGGCGCATGAATGATTGGAATATCCATCTTCGGGGTGTAATTTTGCTTCGAGGCCCTCGAGAGTCTGGGCAGCTTCTATTGTATAATTGTTACATGGAGACCTCGCTGGCTCCTTCATGGTTTATGAGAACAGCCCGGCCGGCTTACGTGGCCGGCCCGCTGGAGAGGAAGACAAAAGGGGCGGCAGTGCCAGATATAAAAGGCCCACGCCGCAATCAAATCAGACTTTGATAGGATTTCTTGTACAAGCCCAGCAGGCAATGACATTGGCTTTACCTTTCGCAATACGTTGCTCTGATATGTATATATATAAATACATACTATTCACTTATACACTCACACTATACATGTACTTATGTACCCAACGTCCCACGTCTGTGGGTCTGTTCGTTTTAAGGATTGCGGGAGAAACGTACGCGATAGCAGGGTAGCCTCAGTAACGTTGGGGCAGGGTCATGGGATCTACCAAGTCAACTTCGTTACCCACCGGAATGGTAACAAACCACTGATCTCCGAGGCGCATGCTGAATGGCACGCGACGGGCCAGGCAGGCTAGCTATAGAGCCGCATCCCAACGGCATGGGTGGACAGGATGTTGATAAGAACGTGGTTAGGCATATGTCTGTTCCAGCCCCACCTTACTCTATAGTCGTGGCATGAAGCCTACTTCTACCGTGTGCAGATGGAGCTTCTACCCGCTGATATGCGTCACTCGAGGATGAGCAGTGAGGCCTATCCAGACGCGATCGCTCGTTTTGCGAACACCACAGATTAGTCAGCTTGCTCGAGCGTCAGAGGAGACGTTGGAGAATGGAGGTATGCGCGTGTATGCAGTAGTAGAGACCCCGGTTCATTTTGGGGTCGCACAAGCGTCCAGTCTCCGAGGAGGGCCCAATCTGGATCGGTTTGGAGGCGTGCCCGAAAGGGGGTCATGTAACCTCGCCTCGGTGGTGTTGTGGCACCCAGGCATGCACCGGACAATTCATGCGAGAGTGCGGCGCCGCTGGAGATTGAAAGAAGGCCTGACGACAGATAGCCGAGATAGGGGTCATTTGAGTTACGGCGCATAACCTTTACGTACTGATATAGTCACGAGCGAAGCGACGACGCTGTGGCAGGGTCAATAGCCCGTTAAGAGTTTCTCAGAGAGCGAGTGCTAATGTTCGCTGGCGACGGGTATCTGCGGCGGCCGACGAGCCTAGCTGCTCGGCGCTGTAGTCTCCCGTGGGCGGTTCATACTACTACTAACTGACTAACTTAGTAGATCGGTCCCCTAACCAATTTTCTTTTCTGGTATTCTGCCAGCTTTCATGGCTTTGGCCGAGGCACGTGAGACACGGTTTTTGCTGTCGTCCGAATAGGGCTCAAATCAGACACAAGGTTGGGAGACCCTGTGTAATCATAGACACAGTACCTATGTAATGGGGCTTATTCATATCTCAACAGTCAGGTAAATAACCCAGGGTCCTTCGCGAACTACTGTAACTACCAGACGACCACGCGATAGCTATCGGTCTTGTTTGCTACGTTACATGGGGACTGGAGCTCCAAGACCCGTTGCCCACGCACGCACTAAAATAAAAATCCAAGCCTGTCTGGTGCGCTGTGTGGGTGGTGGCCCCAGGGGCCTAAAGCAAACCCCCCTCCAGAGATTCTCTGGCTTCTCTGGGAGGGCCCCGGCGGCCGCCTTCCTCAATCGGTGATGGGGAGCTTGCTTCCCCAGCTTCTGGCAGGCCAATGGGACGGCGGGCGTATTAATTGGGGCGGGCTGGGGTCCTGTGATACGGGCGGCGGCGGGCGAATCATAGGGGCTTGCAGACGCTGCGAGTCGGTCCGCGACATGCATGTCTTATCGGCAATCAGCGTGCGATCCCTGCTTTTGGAAATTCTTCTTGGGGGGAGGACCTGTCCTAGTTCTTGGGGGGAGGGAGGCAGAGAAGAGAGCATGAGGCCATGAGGGCATGTCGTGCCGACTCGTAATGAGATGGATCGCGAGCTTGCCGAGTCATCGAGCTCGGCCTGAAATTGAGTGAGTAAGGTGCTTGGGACAGAGTGCCGTAATAGTACGACGCTGGACAGCGCACAAGCAGGCTGCCCCAAGTCAGGACACGGAAATGATAGTTCAGCGGCGCCCCAGATGTCAAGAAAACCGAAATGTGAATCATGAGGCCATTCGAAGCTGGGGATGGCACTTTGTTCCCTGACCTATCGTATTGCAGGGACGGGAGTAAGCCACATGCGTTTCTGAATCCTTCGGCCGCTACCTACCCCGGCTGGGCCTTGGCCCAATGCTTAATCGTCCTTGGGAGCAGCTCAGGAGCATGTCCTCGTGTCGTTACAGCGCGCGAGAGGGCGGGCGGGCGGTAGGGAGCAGGAGTGGCTTGGTTCCATGGCCCCTAGGGCACTGGGGTCGGGTGCTTCCACTGTAACTAAGTTACATACTTACTATGCCCGTATGGTCGACAGTGTGTGTTCATCGCATCCATTTCAGTGTCACGTAGCTCCGGCATCCTAATACATCCTTGCCTGCTGTACCTCGACATAGCGAACGGCAGCCAGCCAGCCAGCCAGTCAGCCACCCATCAAACGTTGTCGCCGGTAACCCGCCCCGTACGCGGTAGGCCATCTGCTGTGAGGTGGCATCAGGCATTTGGGGCTCTGATTGCTACCATAGCAGCGGGTGTCCACTAAATCTGCTGTCTGTCTGTCTGTCTGTCAGAGTGCAGTACGTACTCGGTGCTTGGCCCTGGTCCTGTTCCCTATCTCTGGGATTGGTTTTGGCGTTCTTCAATCCCCTCCTCGGGTCGATCGTCTGATTAGCAGAGCTCCACACCACACGGCGCCGCGAATCCCTGATCGACAATCCCATCGAACCCTTGTGGCAGGCAAAGCAACCAAACCTTCTTAATCAACGGCCTGCCCGCCTTTCGTCGCGTGGAACCTCTCGAGCTTGGCCCGCTGTCTTACTCCCTTGCCTTCATCCGCATTGACCGGTTCACGACGCCCTTTCTTTACCCGGATCGCGAACCACAGCGCGCAGACAAGAAACAAGGTCAGTCGGCTCATCCTCTCCCTGCGTCTGCATGTTGGCCTGCCGGCCTAGAGATTAGCTGGGCACACTGCCTCCTGCGCCGCCTTCTCGCACCCACCGCTGCGACGAGACGAGTATATCCAGAGCTGACCTCCGCAACCCAGGAATGCGCCTTGGCTTCTAGTTTCAGAGCTTGATATTTGACTGAGACGCCTCGAGGTTTACTCGAAACCTCACAGCTCATCATGGCCGACTCCAAAGCGGACCCCGGTGCCACTACCGCGCCCGCCGAGACTTACACCGAGCCCCACGCCTCGACCGCCGGGGAGCCCATCCCGCGCCCCAATGGCTGGATGTACAAGGGCTTCCACATCGGTAAGAGAGAGCTGTGGTATGCCTCGCCCAAGGTCCAGCTGTTCATGGTCGCCATGGTGTGCTTCCTGTGCCCGGGAATGTACAACGCGCTCAGCGGCCTGGGAGGCTCGGGTCTGAAGGACCGGACAGCCCAGACCAACGCCTCCGTCTCCTTGTACTCGGTCTTTGCCGTCGTCGGTTTCTTCTCCGGCACCTTCGCCAACAAGCTTGGCCTCCGGGTGACCTTGGGCTTGGGTGGTCTGGGCTATTCTGTCTATGCCGCTAGTATTCTGTGCTACAAGCACACCGAGAACATGGGCTTTGTCATTTTCGCCGGCTGTTTCCTGGGTCTCTGTGCTGGTCTTCTGTGGACGGCCCAGGGTGCCATCATGATGTCGTACCCTCCCGAACACTCCAAGGGCAGGTATATCAGTTGGTTCTGGATCATCTTTAACCTCGGTGCCGTCATTGGCGCCCTGATCCCGCTAGGCCAGAACATTAACAACACCGGCGGCGACGCAACCGACGGCACTTTCGTCGGCTTCATCGTGCTCATGCTTATCGGTGCTGTCCTCGCCCTCTTCCTCTGCAATGCAGACAAGGTCCAGCGAGAGGACGGTTCGCGCATCATCCTGATGAAGAGCCCGTCTTGGTCGTCCGAGTTCATTGGTCTGTGGGAGACCATGTACAAGGACCCTTGGGTCGTCAGCCTGTTCCCCATGTTCTTCGCCTCCAACATCTTCTACACATACCAGCTGAACATCTTCAACGGCGCCCACTTCAACGCCCGCGGTTCGTCGTTAAACAACCTGCTCTACTGGCTGACCCAGATCTTCGGGGCTGTCATCTTCGGTTATGCCTTGGACTACTCCAAGGTGCGGCGCTCCATGCGCGCCAAGATCTCGCTGGTTGTCCTGTTCGCCCTGACCTTCATCATCTGGGGAGGCGGCTGGGCCTGGCAGGTCAAGCAGCTGCCCCGAGCCGGCACGGCTACCCTCTGGGACTGGGAGAGCGGTGGTGGCGAGGAGTTTGTTGGTCCCATGTTCTTGTTCATGTTCTACGGCTTTTACGATGCTGCGTGGCAGACTTGCATCTACTGGTACATGGGTGCGCTCTCCAACTCAGGTCGCCGCCTGTCCAACTTGGCTGGATTCTACAAGGGCATCCAGAGTGCTGGAGCCGCCATCTTTTGGCGGTTGGACAACATCGGAGTCGAGTACAACACCGTCTTCGGAGCTACAGTAAGTCTCTCTCAAATAGTAATGGACTCAGAAGTACTAATCAAGCTTGCAGTGGGGTGTTTGTGCCGGCGCTCTTCTGATTGCCGGTCCTATCATTTTCCTCAGAATCCCCGACACGGTTTCAATTGAGGAGGATCTCAAGTTCAGTGACGAGACGGTCGAGGACGTGGCGCCGCAAGCTGTACTGGAGGAGAAGAAGGCGGATGCGCATGGAATTGCCAAGGAGGAGGTCTGAGAGAGCTGCGGAGCACCGTTTCGAAAAGGTATTGGGAGACGATGAGCGACAGGCCCGCCATTTGGCGACGACCCCTGTTGCGAATAACGAATATGGCTATACCGGACGTATACGATACCACGTCCGGATGTAATTGATCATAAGTTTAATAATGAATGTCGCTGTTATGGACACAATTCTTCTATGGCCGCTATGAAAGTGGCAATCGCCGTGTGTACTCCCCATGGTGCAGTGCACTCTGGGTGTCTATACTCCGAGCTTCTCACCTCCGTCTTTGTCAACCTTCTAACATTGGTATACTGACAACAACTAGGAGTGTTATAGTCAACACAAGCCTCCCCGGCCGCCCTCACCGATTCAAGCATAGCGCCCTTGCCTAGCCAGCTGAGACCCATCTCGACTATAGCGCCATGTAAGTCTTAGCTCGCGTCGACGCAGCCAATCAGCAGCCGGATGGTGTCCCGAAGCAGACCTCAAGCCCGACGCCCCTGCTCACCAAGATGGGGCGAGCTGCGGGCTCTTGCTCCGGTGGGGCCAGGAGAGTCATACGAAAGTTGCAGCAATGGTGTCTTGGGTCTTTCGACGGGGTGTGAGTATAAATGTGAAAGGATAGGTGTGGCAGGGCGCCGCTCCTGTGCTTCTGCATACTGGTCCATGGTACTAGTCTGACTTAGTGTGTTGTGAAGCGGCCCGAGAAGCGTAGACACGGGCATTATCATGCTTCTGGGATGATGTGATTTGATGGGCGCGGCGCAGAGAGTGAAGTACGACATCAAGCACTCGCACGATCACACACACACACACACACACACACACACACACACACACACACACATACATATATCTAATACTGTTCGAGTTTTGCAATTTTAAGTATATACTGTTTGTGACTATATCCTGGTCATATCTCCAGTCTAAGACCCATCATCTGGTGAAGAGATCTCCATGTGCAAACTCTAACAGGGACCTCTTATATAATGCCTTGCCAATCGGGTCTGCCTACCAGCCCTTGATCTCCCTCATGCTGCCGTGCTCCTGCAGGGCCTTGTGGAGATCGAAGCTGTTGAACAGCAGGTGCGGCTCGTGGCCCCAGCCCTTGCGCATGCACTCGAACTCGGCCTTCTCGAAGTAGTCGTTGAGGATGGGGCGGTACAGCTCGTGGGCGCACTTGTCGATGATGACGCGGGCGCGCTCCTTGGGCGACAGGCCGCGGACGTCGGCCAGGCCGGCCTCGGTGACGATGACGTCGAGGTCGTGCTCGGTCTGGTCGACGTGGGTGCACATGGGCACGATGCAGCTGACGCCGTGCGGGTCCGTCTTGGACGGCCGCGTCGACGGCGTGTGCATGATGGAGTACTTGGCCGAGCGCAGGAAGTCGGCCGACCCGCCCAGCCCGTTGAGCATGCGGCTGCCCATGACGCACGTCGAGTTGGCGTGCGCGTAGATGTCGACCTCGACCGGCGTGTTCATGCCGATGACGCCCAGGCGGCGGATGATCTCGGGCGAGTTGGACACCTGCTGCGACCGCAGCAGCAGCTTGTTGTGGTACGCCTCCCAGTTGTCGTAGAAGCGCTTGAAACCCTCGGGCGAGAAGCGGATCGACGTCGCCGTGGCAAAGTCCAGCCTGCCCGAGTCGAACAGGTCCAGGAAGGTGTCCTGGATGACTTCGGTCCACACCTTCAGGTTCCAGAAGTTGGACTCGCTGAGCCCGCCGATGACGGCGTTGGCAATGTTGCCAATGCCGGACTGGATGGGCAGCAGCGACTTGGGCATGCGGCCGTGTTTCACTTCGTGTTCAAAGAACTCAATCAGATGGGTCGCGATGGCCGCGGATGACTCATCTGCTGGTGTGTTTGGTGACGTCTGGTCCTGGTAGTCCGATTCGACAACTCCAACAACCTTTTCGGGATCGATGGGGATCGAGGTCTTTCCGATCCTGTCCTCGACTCCCATGATGAGGTATGGCTTGCGGTGAGGCGGCAGGTCCGTCATGGTGATATCGTGCAGTCCGTCGAAGCTTGGTAACGAGGTGTTCACCTCGATGATGATCTTGGGCAGCGGGGTTAGTGATAGATCATGAGCCGCAAGATAGGTGCTTTACCTTGTCGGCCATCTGCACGAGCTCTGGGGTGGCGCCGACACTTGCCCCAGGGACAATGCTTCCATCCTCCTTGATGTCTGTTGCCTCCACCACGACAACATCGAGGTTCTTGTTGGGGCGGTCCTTGGTGTAAAATCCCTGGTACAATCAGTCAGGAATCCAGAAGGCGGCTCCTAGGGAGCTCGTGGTGGCAAATATTTGACAACTTACGTAGACCAGGTCCACGGGAAACATAGATAGATGCTTATCGAAAAAGTTGATGCGGCCCTCGTTGATACCCTTTGCGATTGCCTTACCCACTTGATGGGGGCTTCGGCGTGCGATCATGTCTAGGCCGGCCCACCGGTTCTCGGTCTCGGAGCCGGAGGAAGCACCCACAAAGAGCGAGTACTTCAACTGCCCCTGCAACTTGTGCTGCTCAACGTGGTCCGCCAGGTACGTCGGGACTTTCCTGTGACAGGCTGTCAGCGGCGAGTTTCAGGCCATCGATAATGCCACGGGGCCGTACTTGGGATATCCTACGCCGGTGAAGCCGGACCAGCCAATGTAAGCGCCATTGGGAAAGTGCTGCAGGAGGTCTTGAGGCTGGCATAGCTTCTTCAGCATCGAGGGACGCCGAATTCGGGCCTTCAGGGCGGCCGAAGCCACCGGGGACGCCATGATACCCGCAGCTACAGATAAGGGAAGGAGAAGGAGAGGAGAGGCCCTAGGGACACTGGACAAGAGGGATTGCGGAAACGAGGTGAGGTTCGAGGCTCCTTTCCCGTCCTATCCGCAATGCCGCTGAAGATGAAGAATGGAGGAAAGGAAAGAAACAAGAGAGCTAGATCGGAGTCGAAACACTCGAAAGTCAATTCACGAAAGTGGTTCGAGGCTCCACCTGCATGACGGAGTTACCTAAAGGACCGGGGGGCGCGCCAAGTCAGCTACACTGACGATACCGGGGCGCGCGAGCAGCAGCGAGGGTCACCAGACTGGACAATCACACGGTCCGGAAGGGAGAGCAGGAACAACTGGTATGGTAGGTCCGGGAGTCCGGGGAGGAGGTTAGCGATGGTTTATATAGGAACGGCAGCTGGACATGAAAATACTACGCCCGAACCTGTCGCTTGCCTGCACGTTCGTCCCCCTCTCATTCATCCCACGGCGGCAGCGTGGGATGACCTCACAAAAAAGACAGGGGTAGCTTTGAAGCTCGAAACGGTGGCAGCTCATGAGGCTCCACCGAACAAGCTTTCTCGGCCCGAGCAGCTGGCTGCGCTTCCTTTCGTCCGGCGCAGGGACATGCCAAAGAATCCTGGGTAATTTGGAGGCTCTGGCACTCCTGAGGCTCTGAGGCTGCTATTACACATATATAATGAGCTCCTGGCTTTGATCGACGATCACTGGATGCAATCATGACTCTCTCGCAAAGCCCAGTCACGATAGCGAACCGCCGGCCCTTCTGGGACTTGAGCCCCTGAAGAGCAGTCTTCCGGATCTCCGGACTGGTCGATTCAGTAACCAGGTGTACCGTAATCGACATGGTAGGCTCTTCGTACCCCATGAGCAAATCGTGCACGCCATCCTAGCTAATAAAACTACCCCTACCACACTGAATGGCTAGCTCTCTGAAGGAACCTGCCAAAGTCAAACAAAGTGCTGATACAATGCGAGCGTGCTCTGCTCCATCGCAGTTGGCACGTATAACGTGGTGAACACGGAATATTTTTGGAGCATATTTGTTTTTTTATGTTAGTGCTCTTGCGGCACTCAAAAACTATTGCAACAGGTTGCCATCTTACAGCTACATATAACAACATCATGTCTCAGCTTTTTCCACATATACCCACCCTGGCGTACAACTCCGATGAGCCTCCCTCACCTAGCGTCGCGGTTGAATAGATCCCGCCACATCTCCCGGAGGCCGTAGTGAGGCGTCTTGGACTCGTAGATCTTGGACCTGTGCGTCTCGCCGTTGAACCGGTCCAGGATCCCGCCGGGCCGGAGCCCACCGGCCTCGGGCGGCGGCTTGGACGGCCGCGCGGCACGGTCCTTGATGGCCTCCGCCAGCTGCGGCGCCACGTCGGCGTAGCACGCGTTCAGCTCCCTCTCCAGCGTGAAGTACGGCTTCTTGGCCAGCTCGGGCGCCATCAGGTTGTAGGACCGCGTCAGGCTGTTCAGGTTGGTGATGGCCAGATTCATGTAGGACTGCTCGGTCCGCAGCCAGTCCGGGTCTCGGAACGGCGGCGGGAGGGGCGGCTCCGGCACGGGCGGCACGTCGGTCTTTTCGGGTGAAGATGGCTCCGCCAGCGTACGTTGGGTGGCAGTCTCAACTCCCGCGAGCTCGTCCGTCAGCTCGGTGCCGAGCTGCTCCCGGATCTTGACCATGACCGGGTCTTCCGTAGAGTTGGTCGGCACAGAGATCTGTTCCGGATTCCGTTTTCGGGGGTTGTGCAGCTGCTCAGCCTCGGCATAGCGTCTCGCCCTTTTCATCTGGGCCTCCAGTGAACCGCCTTTACTCGCAATCATACGTGCGGCATAGCGCTTCCAGTCGTTACGCAGCCTGGTTCTGAATGTGTGCGCCGTCTTCACCACTTCTTGCTGTTTCTCAATCCACGGAGGGACAATGTCCTGCCGCTTGATCATCTTGTTCATGATGTACTCTGTCGTATCGACGAATGGGTTGTCCGATCTCGTATCGCGCTCCACGCCTTTGCCGCGAGGGATGTTCTTGAACTGGCCCCTGGCTATTGCGTCCTCGATCCGCTCATTGGCTAGCGATGCCAGGCCCGTGAGGGTGTTCGGGAGCGCTCTGGCCGCTGGTCTGAATCGGTCTCGTAACTGTTCTCGTAACTTTTCCCTCTCCTCATCGCTGAGGCCCTTGTCAGCATTTTTCATGCCCATGCCAGTGTATATAGCCGCTTTGTCTCTCGCTCCCGCGGCGCGCTGTCCCGCGCTGGCATTGTTTTTCGGGCTGAGTCGCATGTCGATCGGCTTGAGGTCGGGCAGCTTCGGTTTGCCCCGTAGACTCGGGCTGAGAGGCTTGCGGGCGTCGTTGAGCATCCGCAGGACGGCATCTTCTGTCGACTCTTCGCCCGTCCACGCTTGGCTGGCAGCATTGAGCCGCGTCCCTTGGCCGGCTGAACTCGGCATACCAGCTTCGGCGAAGGCAGCAGCATGCTCGGACCGGAACTGGGCGTCCTTGACCTTGGCCAACAGGCGTTCTTTCAGCTCCTCCGAGAAGCCCGCATCCTCGACGGCTCGGCGCCCGGCACGCCCGCCAGAAAACAGGGCTTCTTCCGTGGCTTCTTCGAGGCGGCGTGCCATAGGGCCCGGCTCAGGCTTCGTGTCAGACTGGGCGGAAGCTTCATGCTTGCTATCGGGTTCGCTCGAATGGTGTTTGTCGGGGGAGGATTGTGCATTGGACGAGGAGCAGCGCAGGCCCAAGGCTTGGCTGCCCGCTTCGTGCAGCCAGCGTCGCGCTAGAGGACCAACGCATCTGGAGCAGATGTAGGGAGACCTTGCTATGCCTGGCATCATTTCAGGTAATTTCCATGGTGTTGCTGTGCACCGCTGCAGGCGTCAACCCGGCGACAAGCAGAGCTTGTCGAGTGTGTGTAAAGGTGGCAAGCTCGGGGTGAAGCAACGGAGATAAGTAGTAGTCAATGACCACATTGATCTACAGCTGGTAGATAATTTAGCAGCCCCACTATAAGCATCCAGACCGAAATATAATTATGTAGGTTTACCTAATATCAGCAACTGAAGTACTTTTTATCATTTACATCGATTGATTACCAAATCGGCCAAATCAAAACGAGAGGCGACAACGCTTGGTGCAGGCGGCTGCTAGCAGTAATGTTTACAAGGGAGCACCAGGGACCACTTGTGACGCTGACGAGTTGATACATTTTGCATAAGATCTCATGATTGCTATATAATGGGGTATCATAAGCCTAACTTCAATAAAAGGCAGCTAAGTTCGGATCATTCTTTTCATTCTTTAGACCGTGAGGCCAACACTTTTCATACATAGTGCCGATGATGTTCGTAAAGTCTGTGACCAGGGACGATATTTTGTCCCTTAGAGACAACATCCACAAAGCCGATGGCCGTTTCAGGTCAAAGGGGGCAGAGGGCATTCAACAGCGCCACTCTCAAACTTATCGAGTCTCTAGTGACTTCGAGCGCGTAAATGGTCGTTGGAAGATCTGATTCTCCCGCGAAATGTAGCGGCGGGGCACGAATCGGCATTTGGCCCTTTGCAAGCCTACACACCCACACAGGCGTTGAGGATGCTAGCCGCTGTCGATTTCTCGGCGCTGGGTGGCTGGCCGAAAGGATGGGGAGAGCTTTGGGCTACTACCATCTTGCAATCTAGTTATCAACCACTAAACTCTCGGGCAGTCAATGGGGGCAGCTCTTGCCACTTCTTCAACCACTGGACTCCCCTCTGCACATGCAAGTTGAAGCGGCTTGCGGCCGATTTTCCGATGTCGTTGACGGCTCGCTGGCCAACGGTGAACTCGGTCCAGAAGAGATGCTCGTTCGGCAGAGAGCATACGCCATCCACCATCTGGTTGTAGAGCGTTCTCTTGGGGTGAGCAGCCGTGGTGGTGTTGGAAGGAACATCGCGCGGCATGCATGGCTCTGACACGTCAAGATATCCCTCGTCGATAGGTCTCGTACCCAGCCCGTTGCTGTCCTGTATTTCGGCATTGCGGAGTTGGCGATCCACAAGGGATTCCCTGATGTATTTGGGTGTGTCATGCGTGATTGCTTCACGGCGTGCGTTCGGCACCAGAACGGCGTTTCCGGATGCATCTCGCTTCTCCAGAAGTGCTACTTCGCTTCTAGTACCGTTGACAACAGGGTCAGGTGTCGCCAGCCACGCATCGATCATCTCGGTCGTGAGCTTTTCCCACCGGTCAGTGAGGCGCACAGCGTTGCGCATCTCTTCTGCTCGAGAGTGCGGGTGCGGCGGCTTGAAGCGGAGCGTCTCAAAGCCCGGAGCCAGTGAGACGTCGAAAGGTGACGCAATGAAGATGCGAAATGGTTCGGCGGGGACATCCAAGAAAACGGCTGTGCTGTTCTCGCTGTCTGGCGCAGTCGAGTCGTCCAGAACATTATACCAGTCAGAATAGGCAATTGAGTCCTCCGACCGAGCTTTCTGGTATAGTAGTTCAATCTGTTCGAAAAGGTGGTTCACCTGAACCTCAATCATATCCATAGCCAATTCACTCGGGAGAGACGCCATCCGCCAGATGTCCCAGTAGCCAAAATTGAACACCCACAGCGTCTCTTTTGGAGGGTGGCTGGGTGGAGGAGTGGCGAGAAAAGTATTGACTTGCTCCTCGAGATCGGGCAGGTGGGATGGAACAGGGTATTGCTCCTGCATCCACCTATAGTCGTACCCGGGCCCCTGGCTCGCGTTTGGTGAGGAAACCACCTTGTCCAATGCCATCCCATACAGAGCCTTTGAGATGACGGATCCGCCCTGGATATCAGTCTGTGGCATGTACGAGAGGTGGGAAGAGCAGGTTTCCAACTGGCATCACAGGTTAGCAGCTTGTGCAGGTCATTCGAAGGTTTTGCCATCGTTACCTGTTCGCACAGGATCTCTGTCCACGACTGGTCCGGCAACTCCGGGTTTCCCGGCATCTTATTTGGACTCGCAATGTCACCACCGCCGAAAACGACTATCCTGAGTCCTCCGGGTGCACTGCCATCTTCATGTTTATCTGCACTTGGCCTCCACTTTAACATCTTGGTGTAGTTTGACCCAAACGCAATATCGGTGAAGTGATTTGGCAGGAGTCGAGTCAGTATTATCAGAATGACGACACAAATGGCGAGCTGGGGTAGTAGTCGGGGCCCTCCGCGGATCGCTTTGGCGGAAAAAAAGGCGAACAGCGTCTTTAGGCCCAGCCCATCGATGAGGCCCTCGGTCCGGTAGGACTGGAAATGGTGTTTTGCAAGCATGTTGCACTTCTTCCAGCCGTGTACCAACCCTCTAAGGCGTGTTGATTGAAATCCTGTTCTCGCGCAGTGCTTTGAAGCAATGCAACCTCCGGCGTCCGAGTAGTACGGGATCGATTCCTACGGCGATGTTCCGCGTAGGTCGGTTTTGGTCCCAGTCACGTCGATTGCGGTGCTTGAAGACACGCCGGCCGATCGAAGAAATGGCGCTGCTGGAGTAATGCAAACCCGCAAAGCACGACGAATTGAGCTCCTCCGATGAGTCCGATAATACGTCGTGATGCCGGGTGCCAAGACGGGTGGCGGACTGGGATCTGCGGCGCGCCCAGCAACGGGCTTCCAGGTGCCGAAACGGCTGGCTGTTCACGTCACAGGCCGCGAGCGTTCGGGTTTGATCGCCTCGAGCGTGGATTTATACAGATTGGCCGAAGACTTGATATTGAAAACCAGAAACACCGATGGAGGTTCGATAGGAAACAAAATAGAGAACTGGCACAGGCAGCATGCAGGAGAGGAAAGAAATGGGGATCAGTATTGAAAACATGGCATGGGGAATAGCGGAGAGTTATCACCTTTGGCGCTCATTTTGGCGGGTTCCACACACCACCACCTGGGCAGAGCCTGGGAAATGGGAGTGCGTAGCTTTCTTGTCAGGAGCCCTGGGGCCTCTGGGCCTCCGGCCATTAGTGCACGAGACCCCGGAGTGGAAGAGGCAGGGTTCGACAGGGCTTGGTGGCAGGCCACGAAGGCTCTGGCAAGGTTCACGGAGCGATTGAGCGTTGTGCCGGAGTTCGTCGTCAGCGGGTGGAACTAGGAGCTTCACTGCAACACGCCAGTCGAGCTGTCAAGCAAGCACCGGCGTGGTGGATTTTACGTCCACCCAGGCCTGGTCGACTGCGCAATCAGCCGTTGTGGGGAGGGACAGCAGCAGCCTCGTTTCCACTGACGACGATTTTGATACATCCACGCGTCCTCACAGCCTACCAGGACGGTAGTCCCACGCCTAAGGTCGAGCGAACAATTGGGGTGGGCTTTTTGCATGATGCGGGATGGTCTTAAGCTGCAGGTGTGCTCAAGGTTGTAGCAAAATCCAAGCTTGCATGGGAAGTGCTATCACGCACCAGACGCAACAGCCACGGCCTGTGCAATTGGCAGCCTTGAGGTAACTAACTAGTTTGCTCTTACTTGTACCTACTCGTAGGATTGCTGAAGAGACCCGGGACTCGGCCTCCGAAGGATTTGGCATTTCTTCCTTGGCCATCCACCCAGCCGGTGAAGCACGCGACCACCCTGAAGGCTGCATGATGACGACGAATTGTGATAGGGGCACAACTCCCCGCTGGCGTGTCGATCTGTCCAAGATCCCGGTCGTGCACCCGCCCAGTCCCGCAAGTGAAACCACTGGCTGACGAGCCGCAATCCGGGCGGGCTGCTGGCTGCTGGACAGCACTCTCTACCTCCATGCTGGTTGTCGGCTCTAACAACACCTGGAACAATCCGCTCAATTGCCGGATACCCGTCTTCGCCGCCACGGTCAATTTGAAAGATACCACCTGCTTCATCTCCTACCAAGTCATTGTCAATCTGGTCTGGTATCTACTATGGTATTCTTTTGAACGGAGTCCCCAAAGCCAAGACCTCTCGGGTTGCAGATTGTCGTATTCGGGGGCAATGCGCATTCTTGGCTAGCTGTGTAGTTAAGATTAAAACCGCCGAGTATCCGGAGCACACTCCACAGAACAAACAGTTTTTTTTTTTTTTTTTTTTTTTTCTTCTAGAGCGCTCAGATTAGCGAAACCCCCTGGCGCCTACAGCAGATCTGGCCGACACGTAGCGATTGAGTGTCGAGAAACGCTTGGCCTCAGTTAAAGAGCCAAGCCGGGCTCTTTAACCTTGTGAGCCATGAGACTCTTTACTGTTGCCTGCCTTGAGTTACTGCCCAGCGATCGCCGTGGGGCGCTTGGAGTTCCACAACTCAAGTGAGCTTGGCTCTCTCGCGTGAGACCAGAAGGAGCACGACTTTGCATCCTTTGAGGCTTGTCAAGAAATTAGTTTCGTCAACACGCAAAGTTTGTGCGTGCGCCTTTCTATTCGGCGCGAACGTGCGCCAATGATCCAGTAATTCGTCTCAGTAGGCAGTAGCAACGATGCATCGATGATGGCGGAGCCTTTTAATGGCTCAATTATATGTGCCTCGTACGTCTAAGGGATCGTATACCTGCAAGACATTTGAAAAGCCCTAAATGTGGCCATAGCCTTTTGTTTAAGATATTGTCACCGGTGGGTTTAGACATCAGCCAACTAACCTGACTACAGTACCATTACACGTCGCACATGGCAAGCGTTAGTATATCTGACCTTTGAAGGATAGTATTTCATGGTTTACGCCAGTCGCCAATTTGCAATTATACCAGGCATGAAATAAGGTGCACGGCAACTGACAGGAAAGCGGTGTCTTACATCGATATTAGGAAAATAGTTCTACCTATATACTCTAATTGTACTGGTCGCGCAGAAGACTATGTACTTACGTACAGATAGTATGTCACCCTTGGACATCTCATGAGAAAGCAGCAGTACTTTTATTAGATTCCAGATCGAAGCATTGCTTGCGAGTCTGCTGTCTGTCTTCCCGTGCTCCACAGACGAGAGTGCTCCTTTGTTTTGCCGGCAGTCCGGTTGTCCTACGCTATCGTCCTTAACAGTTTTCTCCAGCAATACTTCTTCAACCCGATGATTTAAGTCTTCCTGTCTGCCACAAACACGTGTATGATGCGCGGTCTTGTCGGGGTGACATGCGTTATCCAATCCGAGATGGACAGACGCTGTCAACCAGTGTTTCTGTTTACCATCGATTGCTCTACAATGCGGCGTGTAGCTGTATCAAGGAGGAGAGGCTTGTGTTTGGCAGAGTACTTCTAGAACGGTATACGGTTGTCGTTTCATCTGCTAGTAGAATATTCACCGATGCTTCGGGTGACAAGCATTCATAATTGTATAGCTATGCAGCAAGGACACTGCAACGAATAAACCGTTTGGCCTACCCAGCGCATCAATAAGATATGGAAGAACGTGTGGTCTTTGAGGTATATTCTTAGACCCGCATAGCTAGCCCTTTGGTGCCCAGTCTATTGTCGATTCGCCTGCAAGATTAGCTAGGTTATCCTTGACTCGCCCTTGAAATAAAACCACGGCTCAGAGGACTACCTCTTCAACCTCATTCATCATTAATACCAGGGCACGATGTTTCTGACAGACATTTCAACTTGAAACCCATGACGTTCGCCTTCTCACTGTGACAAACTGAATCAATCAGATAGAGTACAAATATAGCATGGGCATGAATGTTGAAGGAGGCTCGCTTTCATGAATCTCGAACACGTCTATGCGTGCTTAATATGACTTTGCAACTATGCTTCGGCCCTCGTTACTTTGACAACGGATAACGTAGATAACCAGAACACGCACCGGACGAGATACCAGAAGAGCCATATATTTTGACCCAGGCTCTTTCAACTGCAATTCATGTCATTGAGTGTGAGAAAGCATCGACTTCAGAAGTCGAACAACGCAGTACACCCTAGCGGACCCGGATTAATGCCTTACGTTCACACCAAGTCAACGTGGCTGTCTTGCAACTTCAGACAAACGGGAAACAGACGAGAATAGACGGTAAAGAAGCGTCCGCAGTGTTTGCCGAGGTGCCCGGGGTCTGCTACTGTAGCGCAAGCTTCAAGCAGATGGACACACGGACTCGTCCAGTTCATGATTCACTTAGTCCGGGCGCAAATGTGTTCTCGAATTAGAGCTGGCCGTACCGACGGTGCTCGCTCGTGACCCGAACAGGCGGGCAGAGGCGTTGCAGGGGGTTGCGCTGCGACCAATCGCTGGTGACCCGAAGTTAATGTAGGCCCATAGTATACTGTCGCCGCGTCCCGCCTCGCGGAGCCTTGCGGAGCGACCGCCGAAGCTACTTACTTGTGCGGAAGCGCATCGCGGACTCAGATGGGTCACCCGAATCGCTATACCATCAGTAGCGATGCACCTCAAAAGGCGATGGTATACATGTCAGAGGTTGTGTAACTTTGTGGGCAAATTATTCCATCATTTTCACCTGGTACCTGGGCGATACCTCTAATTTAGACGTTGAATAAAGTCAATACACAAGACAAGTCAAGATGGTATAAGTGCAAAGCAAACCCTGACAGTACGTCGTACGACGAGTACATGACGCGGATTGCAAGATGCTCACCCCAACGCGCGCAAGGTATTGAGGTAGGATTCAAAATCCATTACGCCACTGCTTGCATCGATGTATGGGAAGCTTCTACAATTGAAGCCAGCTATTGAGAAGAGTTGCGTGTGTACCGGCCAAGTGGGATCAGGTATGAAGATCTCGGGTCCTGGTAACTTGCGCCGGGCCAAAAGCAGTGCGGCCAGGTGAAGAGACCCCGTCCCTGAAAGGGCTTGACAAGTGGCGATCTATGGCTTTGAGTAAGGCCTGTGGGCTTTGTTTCAAGTACGACGGTAAACTTACGCGGTGTTCCCTCTTTTTCATTGCCTCCTGACCAAGACCGAGCCCTGCTGTGGCTTTTTGGAACTGCGATAACCCGAGGATTGGAAAGTATTCATGAAACAGGCCTTTGTCTGCAAGACGCTGCCGAGCTAAAGATACCGAATTCAAAACCCATGGCTTGCCTTGCTCATCTCGGTAAACTCCTTGTCCAAGGTTGACCTTCCGTGGAAATGGGTCATCATTGAAATGAGCTGTGAGCGCGAAGATTGCGTCGTTTGGGACCCTTTCAACCGATGCAAAATATCCGACTGCCATTGCTGAATGGGTTTTATCAATTGAACATAACTTGCAGGCCACCGTGATTCTCAAAAATCGGGCGCTTCAGTGATGTCTATTAGTCTTCTTTATCTTGTTCAGTATATATTTTATCAAAATTACGGCAAGCGGCTCAGAGCCGACCATCGGATCTCAATCCGAGGGCTAGTCTCCGCCGCGGTAGTCCTGCTGCAATTACCTTAAGTACACAATACAACGATGGCAGCGTGTCCATTATGCAACAACAGGTAACGTTGACATGATTTAGAAGCTGATTTACGTGAGGTTTGGCGTCCGCTACCTGGCAGAGAATGGAGCTGGACCGTTGTTTCCGGACCGGACTTCGCCGGCCTTGAAAACCCTCAGCCGCCTGCTAATCTCATGCCTTATGATATGCGTGCATCCATGCCTGCATATATTGAGATGTCGACGCTATTTGTAAATCAATCTACTCGTACAGTTAAGGTTCGTGCTAACTCGTGCCATGAACAATGCCATTTGCGGATGAACAGTAGTCACTGATTGGCTCACCAGATGGAGCCCAGTTGTTGGTAACATTTGCTAAAATCGATAATTCTCGTTCTAGATTTAAGCGAACTTCAACCCAGCGAGCGCGGAAAAGAGTTTTACCAAGAGACGTGGGAAGAGGGCCGGACGATCCCGCGTAAATATATTCAGGCGGACTCGGCGCAAGAGTGAATGGTTCTTGTGATGACCAATAGGAACACGCAATTTAGTCGTGAGCTTGGTTGCTCGTATCTAGGTCATTTCCTGACGCAACCATTCAGGTCCTTCATAAATACCAATGGCTACGTTAAGGCCAGAATCAGGCATCAACGCTCTCGATAGCCGTCAAAGCTCTTTTATTGTCAGTCTGATCAACTTCACCAAAATTTCCAGGGCAGACCCCCCTGAGGGTATGAGTTGAAACATCCCGTCCTTAGTTGCTCGTTTCTGGTAGACAACATAAACAGATGAGAACCATGACGGCGAAGACCATAAAGCATTAGCCAGGCTAAATAGGGGTGTAGACGTCAACCTCCTCTGCCCATGCAAGCTCCAGGGCCGTCCGTTCTCGAGGTTCGCGTTGCTTCCAATCGTTGCGAACACGGAGCAGCGACACAACTCTTGTCTGTATGTTCTGTGGACTGATGCTGGGCCACACCACCAGCTCCATGGTTCCAGTTGGGACAACCGGTCGCTGTGCTTTGACATAAAACAGCCTATCCATCTTTTTCAGATAGTACATCTCCTTATGTTGCAGCGCAACGGTTGTGGATGCCTGGCTGGTCAGCACGGCCTGGAAGCGGAATACCGCTGTCTCTAGCAGGGGTACAGCCTTTGGCCAACGCGTATTCGGTCCCTTGCACTTGATGCGGTCTATTTCCAGACACCTTGTCGCCATATAGGCAAACTTGGCGCAGTCTTCGAAGTCGGCTAGAAAGCCAACCCACGAGCTCTCTCTTCGGCACGGGATCTGGAAGCACTTCTGCAGATCGATTTCATGCGGCCAGGCTACTGTAAGTTGTTTGCTCTCGCGGCCTACCCCAATGCCCTGGAGTATTCCCAATATCTGGCGGATCAGCTGCATGATGTGTTGACCATGGTCATCAAGAAGAGTGAGGAGCGAATTTATTATGCTCTTCCCATCCTTCTTGAAGAAGTCAAAGACCCGTTCGTCGTTTCCAGCTCACTCCAGATACAACAATATTTTCTATCGACAGCTGCCATGGCAAATACGGGAAGCAGATCTGCTATCTTCACTCGAAGGGCGACCCGTCTGGACGAACCCGTACAGAAGCTGACTTAGAGACCCCAGGGATCTTCGAGGAACGCAACCGGATACTCATCCGCTGATGCAAGCTTGAGTTGCTTCAGTGTAAGCGCTTGCCATTTCCACCATGTCACTTTAGGCTGAACAAGCACAATATTTCCTGTCTGCATCGCGATTTGTCGCTCTTTTGGAACCCAGTATTGTGGACAAAGTCTCAAATTCTTCAGGGACCTACATAATTTCATGTACCATTCGTCTTCATTGCTAGAATATCTCGCATTTATAGAGACCGTGGCTCCAACCAGAATGTGATCTACGTGGATCGAAAGACTTGCATATATTATATCGTTCCGCACCGGACGGGCTCCAGTGGAAAAGAGTATTGTCCTCGGCGGCCGCAGGTAAATAATACCACCATCTAGAAGAACACTGAGCGTCAGAGGACTATCTATTTCCACGACCAGTTTTCCAGGGCCCCAAGTATCGATGATGTCTTCACTCTTGGCGAAAGGTCAAAATGCTGCGACTGATTAGTTTCCTGTGCTTCGCGAGGTTGTATCCATCTAAAAGCGGAGACTTGGCGCTGTAGCATGTTTGCCTGCACAAGGCAGATTGACAATGTTTGCCTCCACCACTCCATTTTCGGCGGAAGCTGACTCAACCTCAACAGGGCTACCTGTAGCAGCGGAGTATCAAGGGAAAAGGGCTGCAGAGGTCCTACATGGGTTTGGTTATAAGACAAAAACGCCAAGTAGCTGGGCGGCAAACGACTGGTAATGAAAAGCAGTATTCGCGTCAGTGGCCTTCCAAGGTGCCTTCTTCAAACCAGTACTCGGCTCGCTGGCAAGAAAAGGGTTGAATACCCTCGGAAAGAGCGTTGTGCCATTCCTAGATCTTCATGTTGAGTACCCGGTGTGTCCCAGGAGCTTGGTTTCGCACTTACTAGAGCAGATCTTTGGCCAATGTGAAGTATATCCACCTAGGAAAAGAAGGAAATCTGAACTTAGAGATGAATAGCACGGCTTTGATACTGTCACAAAATAACCACTGCGCTAGCAGTGCCAAAATGAAGATCCATGAAACTCCACTTGGCCTAGCGCCTAATTAGGTATATTTTGGTGCGACAGATATTTATGCGCACCTTTGACGTACATAGCTGCTCGATGAGATGCCCAGGTTGATGCATCAGTGGAAGCTTCGTCGCACACTTGTATACAGATCTGCGAGACTCCAAAGTACGCGAAGAAACGTTCCAAGAAATCCATCGGTTCACGATTCAAAGGCTTTGCCTTCGGATTTCAGCTTGTCGAAAATTGGGGCTGAGACGAGCGAAGTTCCCCAATTTAAAGCCCTGAATGGGCTTTTGGATTCAACTATAAGGTTTAAGCCCGATTGGTAACCTGACGCTCTTGGCTGTCTGGAGACCCAGGCGACTGTCCTGCAGCCTGCATGCACTGCGCGAGTGAGGCGCAACACCCAGAATCTTTCCCAATGATTTGAAATCGGCAGCTGAAGCATGACTGTTGGCTGGGCGGCAGGTCCTCGCTCAACGCCTCTAAGATAAGCCTAGAGCTTTCTAGCGAGTAATGGGTCTTAATTCTTATGTGCAGGAAGGCTGTGACTGTGGCGATGTCACCAGCTGCTGCAATGCTGACCCTGGCTGTGCGCCGACAGGGTCGCCACGGAACAGCTCATTCAAGTAAAGATAAAGCCGCCTTATCAAATCACCCAAGCTGTTATAAGAGCACGCTTGTTCGCAGGCACGGCGGCGCCATTGGGGGCTGCCAATGTGACCTGTCCCCATTTCCGACACCATGACTGACAATAACGACCTCAAAGCTTGCGATATTGGAGAGTGGCGCTCGGTCGTCACCCTTGTTGTCTTCATTCTTGCCAGTGTGTCTACCTAATACATTAGTGAAAGCAGCCGTTGAAAACGGCAACAGTGAGCTAACTGACACCAGATCTTGTTGTTCTATTCCCACTTTACATCCCGATCTACATATATCGCCCACTCTTATATGTCATCTATGACGTAGCTGAAAGGCTTCAAATCATGCCGTCGCGCCACTATCGACCAGAGAAAGGAGAAACCAGGACCTTCTTGCGCTTTGAGTTCCCCTTATCCGCAACCACAGTGCCTTTACTGGCCGTTTTGTTCTTACTTGTTATCGGCGCAATTAGTCGGCAAGAAATTTATGATGGAACGATCGGTGTTGATAATCTTTCGCCTATTGACATCGTCGCTTACGCGTTTACACTTGGGTACATTACCAACTCAGTTGATGCCTCAGGTTTCCTCAAATTCTTGGCTTTCAAGGCGATACGAAAATACGACAACGGTCATATGCTATTTCTCGTGGTTTATGTCGTCATTTTCCTGCTCGGCTGCTTCTTTGGGAATGATGCAGTCATTCAAATGGGTATGCTGGTCCTTATCTATATAACAACAGTATCGAGCAACGTTGTACATCCTCGAGCATGGATCCACACTCAGTTCGCGCTGGCCAACATCGCATCCGCTATCTTTGTTTCTTCTAACACAACCAATGTCGTCATTGCCCAAGCATTCAATATCAGTTTTATTGAATATACGGCTAACATGGTCGTCCCGGTTCTTGTCACGGTTTTGCTCCTTTTCCCTTTTTTGATGTACGTGGTATTTAATGAAGAGAAATTTATTCCCTCTCGTCTGGAAATCCATGAACTGAGCGAAGAAGTAAAAGCACAGAAGCCGGTCAATCCCAACATCCCATATGCACAAGGTCGCGTAGGGGTCAATGCTCACTATGATAATGAGCAAAGCCGTAAGGCTAACTTAGAAGGGATATTGAACCCCTTCTTGGACAAAGGTACATCTGTGCTTGCCGTCACGTTGGCATTCGGCTCCCTTGTTGTTCTTCTTGCGCTTAGCGCCGCGAATATTAACATCCCTGTTTTCTGGGTGACCCTCCCTGCTTCATTCATTATGTTCTGCTGGAACCTTGGGTTTGGATGGTTACACCGGCACGAAACACAACAGATCGCACGGAGACTAGAGATGGCTGCCTCAAACGACCTAAGCAGTCATTTATCTTCCGAATGCAGGTCGCTTGAATCATCTTTTGACTGCATGATTTCTCAAGGAGGGCTGTTTCACAGTTATAATTCAAAAACGACACCAGACATTGACCCGGTTATAAGGGCTCAGAATGGTACCGGGGAGAAGACAATCTCGGAGCCAGGGTCTGCAATTGGAATCAGCATTCCACTTCGACCACCGATGAGCCAAGAAACCCCTAAAATCGAACCCTCCATTGACCTCAACGATGGTAATCTCGAAGACCCTGAATCTATTATATATGATCAAGATATTGGAGAACGGAGTTCACATTCTCAACCACAAGCACCATGCCATTCCCAAGAAAGTCTCCAAAAAGTTGAACTTCAGTCTATATCTTCTACACGCTCAAATGGGAGCACCGAAGCAACCTGCAGAGAGGAGACAACAAAGCAGGCTATGGAAGTGAAATATGGGTTTAATCTCCGCGGTGGCGAGATTTCAAGAGCAACAGCCTGGTCGTTACTTCTATTAGCCAGATCCTGGACTAGGTATAGTCTTCCGACCTTTGTTTACATCATGTCACGTCTGCCTTTTTCCCTCATTCCTTTCGCGTTGCCCACGTTCATTTTGGTCCAGTCGCTTGTCTCAACAGGCTGGATTGCAGTTTTTGCACAAGCCTGGAGCGGATGGGTAGACAAAACAGGGACAGTTGGCGCCTTAGCTGGGATGGGGTTTGTTTCTGTTGTTCTCTGCAACGTGAGTTAAATCCAGTTCGCTCTCATTCTAAGTAGAGAAAGTGTCTTAGTCTCCTCCCTGGCCACTGACTGTTCGGTTTCTCCAGTTCTCAGGGACTAATATTGGCGCTGTCGTTCTACTCACTCGAATCATCCAGCAATGGGAAGCTGTACATTTGAACAATGGCACTGCAATTTCTGAAAGGACGTTCTGGGCAGCTATATACGCTATGGCAATCGGTGTCAACTATGGACCGTTCTCTTTAACGTTCAGCGCATCACTGGCAGGTATCGGCTGGCGCGAGGATTTAGCAAGGCAAAAAGTGTCGATAAAATCATTGGACTTCGCACGCGTTAACCTGCCTTTGATTGCCTTCTCTATGGTTATTAGCTGCACAGTGTTAGTGGGCGAAGTGTATATTATACGAGGAACAACGGCGTACAATATAAGCATATAATATGTTACGGGCTGGCTAGTGCAGGTGGTGGTTGTGGTGGGGGACGAGGGGTGATCCACCCCACCTGTAAATAGCAAACGCCACAGCTGTGGAGAGAGCTCTTCTTTCTTTTCTCTCCCAGCTCTAGATTTTTTGCAATACTACAGGATTTGCAGCACAGCCTCGATCTCACCTGTGGTGCCGTGACACTTAAACATTAAGTGGCTTAAGTGGGGGTTATAGTGCCCCGTTTCAGATCTTGCCCACCCCCTGCCTTCTGGTCTCGAATGATTCCTCATCGCAGCCCGCACCGAGACAGCTGACAGGGTTGCACTCCTTATACCGGGACAATCCTTCAGGAACAACTCAAGACTAACACGCTAGCACCCAGCTGAAAAGTGCAATACCAGGGGGAATGATGACAGGGATATCATACTCTGCCCCAGTTTGATCCCGAGTTTGGGTGCGAAGTGCATACTGGTGAGACAGAATCTTTGGAATCATTCTCATGATAGTTGACCTACTCAGTTTGCGGCACAAAGCTGAAGGGTCTCAAATAGTAGTAGGGCTTGGTTGGAGGGGTTACTTATAAAATGCGTCGACTGCCGCATTGAATACGTGCAATTAATATAATAGAAGGTCACCACTAGCTTCGTTCGTTCCAGGGGCCACTCGCTGCATCATACTACAGCAGGGCTGTATCATTCCTGTCATTTATTTCACAGCCCGGAGCTCTAACGAAGACCGAATAATTATCATTATGTATTCAACTAAACGGCTTGCCTCTAGTCTCCTATTGGCATTCATACTCTCTGCTGGCCCGGCAGCCGGTCTCCCTCGCGGCGAGGAGAGCAAGAGTATAGCCCAACAGAAGAGCAACAGCAGCCAGAGCCCAGCCAATGCACTATACTTCCTGACCAACGAAGCCCAGAACGCCGTGGCAGCCCTGAAGATCAACTCCGATGGGACGCTCTCAGCAGGAAGCTGTACAGATACAGGTGGTGCGGGTAGCAATGGCATCGACGGCTCAACGGGCCAGCCTGCTGTGCCAGATGCCCTTTTCAGCCAGTCCGCGCTGACAGTAGCGGGAAATGTAAGTCGAAGAGTGAGATGGGCAATGCTCAGTGGCCGAGGCTGACCCGCCCAACAACAGCACCTCTTCGCCGTGAATGCCGGGTCCAACACGGTCAGCATGTTTGCCATCTCGCGCTCCGACCCGACGTCCCTGAAACCCATGGGCCGGCCGGCCGCCCTGCCCGGCGACTTCCCCGTCACGGTGGCGGCGTCCGCCAAACACGGTATGGTCTGCGCCGGGACCACGGGGGCGCTCGCCGGCGTGTCGTGCGCGCGGTTCTCGGCCAAGGGCGGCATCGGGGAGTTCGACGCGCTCCGGGGCTTTGACCTGGGCCAGAGCAACCCGCCCGTGGGTCCGACCAACACTGTCTCCCAAGTATTCTTCAACGACGTGCAGGACACCCTCTTTGCGACGGTCAAGGGCGACCCAGCCAAGAACAACACCGGCTTTCTGGCGAGCTTTCCGGTCCTGCGGCAGAACGGCGGTACTTGCGGCGTCTCGGTCTCCGCCCAAGGGTCGATGGCCAGCCCGTCCGGGACGGCGGTCCTATTTGGCGCGAGACCCCTGCCCGACACTGGCGACGGCAGCGCTGGAAACAGCAGCCGCATCTTTGCAACGGATGCGTCGTTCGGCGCGGCTGTCCTGGGAGCTGGTTCACAGGGGCAAGCCACTGTGCTGGGCAAGGGAACCCTAGCGGACCAGAAAGCCACTTGCTGGGCGACTCTGAACGACGTTACAGGGACGGCGTTCGTGACCGACGTGGGCATCAACCGTCTAGTAGAGATGAGTGTAGAGAACGCCAGCGTCCTCGGGGAAGTTGATCTCTCCGCCACTGGTGACCCAGGGCTGATTGATCTGACGTCGTCGGGTAGTTTTGTGTATGCCCTTTCGCCCGGCAACGGGACGACTAGTGCTGCTATTTCGGTTGTGGATGTCAAAGGCGGTGCAGAGGAAGCGAAACTTGTTCAGCATTTTCAACTGACAGGCGTTGCGGGCAAGAATTCCCAGGGCATAGCCGTATTCCATAGTTGAGGCTACGACATTTGTCGGCATCACCACATCAAGTAACCCCTTATGTCGGAAGTAGGATATCACAAGCGACGTAGGCCCAATATACCTATGTAATAAATGCATTCTACAACTGAGAATATAGCTACGACGGGCTAAATTGCCTCGACAAAGGCTCCACCTATCTTAGGCTCTGGATGCAACCCCTGAAACGAGTGGCACTGCTTAAGGGGAACATGCATGCTCAAGCGAGTTAGCAAACGATTCAAGGATCACAAGTCGAGTGCACATCGGAGTGAAGATATTTCATTTCATTCAGTTCCATCTCACCCACCACACCTAGCGTCTTTCAGACGCTTGCGAGAGTCATCGTTGCTCGTCGCATTCCCTCGACAATGCTACAGAACCACTAACAAACCGTGATGCCCCGCGCGATATATTGCACTAATACCAAGGCCGCGGCTTGAGCCTGCGGAAGTTGTGGCGATACTCATCCGGCAGTAGTAGCCATGATCGATCCATGCTTCGGCCACGTGTACGTGTGCTCATGAGGGTCTCAACCACAAAGGTATTGGAAACCCAACGCCACAATCATGCCGTTCTCGAAATGCTATGAGGTTGTTTTGGCCAGGAATTGATGTGAAGAACGGACGCAAGAGCCTGCTGAAAAGGAGAACGAATGAGGATCTAGGATAAGCCTAGGAGCTTATTCTTCCTCGGAGTCACTTTCCTCCTCGCTCGAGTTACCTGCACGCTGCTCATCCTCCTCGGGTACGGGTTCTTGACTTCCGCTACCCTGGCGCTGGAACTGAGCCTTAAGTTCTCGCAACTTTTCAATGTTGCGTTCCTGTTCATGTTTGTTCATGGGCTTGTTCTTCTTCGGCTTGGCAATTCCGGATGATTTCGAAGTGTGCTCCGTTGGCTCGGTACGATTGCTGTACTCGGGTCGCCTCGCCACGCCCTCGTAGATGTTGGGGTAGGCTCTGTTGATCAACTCAAACAGCTTGAGCAACGCATCTTGCGAGAGCACTTCGATATCGAGCTCGAGCTGACCGTCGTCATCTTCCTTTTGGTGTGTGTCCTTCTTGATAATGTCCACGGCCTTGTCGAGTGTGGGCCCATCGAGCTCAGAGATACCATCGGTGATGACGGTTTTCTCTAGCTGGCCAATCGTCTTCTTCTTACTCGAGGACTTCTTATTAGTCGCCGGTCGATTCTTACTCGACGGTGCAGCAGCACCACTGGCCCCCTTCTTACTGCTGGCCCCTCCCGTGGATGTTGAAGGCTTGGACTTTGCCTTTGCTGAGGCCTTCTTGGAGGGCTTGGCTTTCTTGGTGGTACCAGCTTTGCACTTCTCGTCGACCAGTTTCAGCTGCAGCATATTCACAACATTCTGCTGTATCTCAACCATGGTTTTATCCGGACTCTTAGCCCCAAAGATCATGTTGTTGAGCTTCTCTTGCTCCTCGGTGAGCCTAGATGTCACGTTGCGGATGGACTCCGAGTTGGCGTCGGCTTCAGCATCGGTTTCCACATCAGACTCCTGGTCACTAGCCTCGGGACTGTGTACTGAAGTTGTTACTGATCGTGCCTGTGGAGGATAGTTGCGCGCCATCCATGTCTCCTTATCGGCAAGCTTCTCCTTGAAGACGTTCTCGAGATCCCGAGCCTGTGCGGTGACCGCTCCTTCACCGTTGAAGAGTTCAGAGTTGAGGACGATCTGCTTCACGTCCTTCTCGATCTCCTTGCCGTTGCGATACTCTCCGCTGTCGAGTTTGTCGGTGATAGTCTTCAAGTCCATAGGCTTCTTGACAACGCTAAAATAAGTTGGGATGTTGAGTGCCACAGGGTCGACAGGTTCCATAAACCACTGATTCTGTGCCCAGTATTTTGGTTTCTTTATCTCGGTCAGGATCTCAGCGTAGAATTTCATCTCCGGCTCCAGCTTCTTCTTGCGAGCGTTTTGCGAGTAGTCCGGGTCACGGTTCGGCGGGGCCTTGATGGGACGCTTGGGCCTATTGCCATCGTCACGTGTGGAGTCGCGCCGAATCTGCGGTACTCCGTTTGGCGGAAGCGCAAATGCGGGTGCTGACGAGGTCACGGGAGTAGACGTGACCGAGGCGGCCGCAACAACTTCAGGCTTCGGTTTCGGACTCGAAGCGGTTACGCGTGGTTGCGACTCGGAAGGGCGCCGGGGGTGGGTAGCAGCCCGGGGCTCAGTATGACGAGTCGGCTGCGCCTTGCCCTTCTCAAGCTTGGCTGGCTCCTGCAATTTGGAGATCTCGCTCAGCTTGCCCAAGAGATCGCTTCGTACACGAGACGCTGCTACAGTAACCACATTTTCAGGGCCATTGAACTTCATCGAGTTGTTGTAGAGTAGCTCCAGATCAGCCTTGAACTCGCCAAAGGTTGTGTACTTTCCGTCGCGGAACTTTGCTTCGAACAAGGACAAGTCAACGGGGTTGATAATGACCGCCTTATAGTTCTCCCAAATAGCCGGCCACAATTTTTCAACCGAGGCACGGAAATTCATACCGTTCTTTGTCTTCTTCACCCGCGCCAGCTCTTTTCGGACTTCCCTGCTCTGGAAAGAATTGACGACTTGATCATCCGGTACATCATCGGCGTGCTCATTTACCGAGCCTGCTGGTGCTGGTGAGAGTCCCGAAGCGACGCCGATACTATCCCCCGCCTTTTCAGCTTGTGCCTCTGATTTTGCATCATCCTCCGACTCCAGCTTTGTTCTCTTCGCCGATGGCTCTTCTGTCGCATCGTCGTCGCGCTCTCTAGACACCTTAGTCGGGGAGGCTGCACGGTCTGACATGGGAACATCCGGCTGCGACTCGACAGGAGGCGACTGACCATCGAGCTTTGAAGAGATGTCGGCTGGCTGGCTCAGCTCCTGCGGCGAAGCGACGACAGCGCTGTCGCCAAGTGCAGATGTGTCTTGTGTGCTCTCGGCGTGCTCTGCGCTGGACGACACATCGGGCCTGTCAGTGGATGTGTCAATCTCCATAGATTCGTCGACTGCCGGGGGTTTTGGCGTGACTGATTTCGGTGGGCTTGCTGGTGCCTGCACCTCACTCGCATCTTTCGCTTGTTCCGACTTTTGCTCTACGTTTGACTCGGGTTCCTTGACTCCGTTGACGTCGGCCATCTCGGTGTCCTCCGTGGCAGGCTTCGGCGGCGGCGACTGTGCGGAAAGAGCGCCATTTGCCGCAAACGCTTGCTGATTCAACGCAGGATCGGGCGACGGCGACTTTCCGTTGGTGATGGGAGCATCATCTGACATGTTGTGCCTGAAGCGAGTTGCGTTTAGCCAACCGACAGGCAGATGCAAGATAGAGAGCAAGGCTACTCACCCGTTGACCGTCTCTGCGGCAGGTTCATCGACAGCCATCTTGTCCTTCTCAGGCGCGACACCGCCGACCTTCAGGTCTGCAGGTGTACTCTGCGGCTGCTCCGTTGCCATTACTGCCATTCACTCGACCTATAGGCGAGAAAGTGCACCGAGGCTACTGCTTAGACGCAAGCAAGGCGGCTCGACATGCAGGGTGTGCCTGTGGCTATTGGACGGCGTTAGTATTTCTGGTCTTCTTTTGACATGCAGATGAAATGCAACAACATATAAAGATGCGAGTCAAATGCAGAGGAAGGCGACGCGCTTGCGCAATGTCGATCCAGTGGTCGCTGGGGACAGGCGACCAGGATCCAAGAAAAAAAGCGACGCCGAGATGTACTGACTACTGTGACGCTGATGTGAGCGACGGCGACGATGATGGCGACAAGGACGAGGTCGAAATGGATGCTGCCGTGGAATTGCGCTCCTGCCAGCCTTGCGGAAATGCGACAGTCTGGTCGGTGGTTGGCCAATGGGAGGGAGGCTGGGGGGGGAAAGCTCGAGCTCTGGAGCTTCGGGTCGCAAGGGGACGTGTCTCGGTGCAGAAAGCGCGAGACAAGAGCCAACCTATTTATTTGACTGGTCGACATCCCGCCCGGCTTAAAATCTGCACCATGCTCTTATCGCGAAATTAAGAGCTAGGGTCGAGACTGGGGAAGAGCTGGTCGGTGCGCGATCGACGACATGGGCGGTGGTCTGGCGGCGTGCTGGCGAATGGGAGCACTCCTCCCAAGATTGCGGTCGGCAGACGGGCTGGCGTGGGTCCTCAGGACGGGGCTGGACTGCCGGTGTTGGCCTCCAAGCTTGCGCCGCCGCCGGCTGGGGCTAGGACAGCTCCAGGCCGCTGTTTGCGCTTGCTGGGGAGCATCGAGGACGAACGCGACGCTTCCTTCCTTCCTCTGCACACATGGGCGGAGGGCGCAGGGCGCAGGGCGCATGCGACGACGAGTTGGGGGGAGTATGGCGATACTGCGCGCGAGTGCACGCCTCGCCCGGATGTAGGATCGGGGAAGTGCAGACGAGAGGAAAACAGAATGCGACACAAGAAAAGTATGTATATTTACCTTTTCGAGGTCGTGAAACCCGGCGCGACCAAGTGCAGCGCGTGGAGTACTCAGCAGATGCGCAAGAGAAGAGAAAAGCGTGGTGACGATGCGCGTTTGCAGAAATGCGATTGGGACACCAGGATGCAGGTGTTGATGCGCGTGCTTGGCGCAGTGAAGCGGATCCGACCAAACAAGAAGTAGTAGGTGTGGTGATGATGATGATGGTGCTGGTTTGGGGGGTGATGCGCGACCGGTGGCAGCAGGTGTCACGATGGTGTTTAACGGGGCGAGTGCGCGCAGTGATGGGTGAACAAAATGCCTGTTTGGGCGAAGGATGGCGGGAATTAATCTCGAAAAGGACAGATGCACGGCGGTGGCTGTGCTTGCGCGGGCTTGAGAGACGACTGGAATTAAAAATGGGCTCCCAAGTCGAGTCGCAGAAAAAAAGAAAAAAAGAATAAGGGCCTGGACTGGGGGGGAAAGGTACCTAGGTACTTGTGTGTGTGTGGCCAGTCCAGGAGAAAAGTTTTGTTTCTGGCCGAGATTTGCGGGCGGTCGGTGATGTCGGGGTTTTTGGGAGGAGGGGAGGGGGTGGTTGGTGGGAGAGGTTTTGGGGAGGGAGAGACAAAATGACGAGGCGAAGGAATAAAAAAAGTCAGGAAGAGAGCGCAAGGTCTCGATTGAAAATCGGGCGGAACAGACGTCGCGACTTCTTATTTGTAAAAAAGCGCGCCAGACCGCGCCGGGCAAATCAGAGCCCCAGAGCCCCTTCACCTCAGAGCCTTTTTTTCTGGCGACAAGGATGACCTCGACGCCACCGTTGTGAGTGGTTGCAACCCAGGGCTCAATGGCCAATGGGATCGCTCAAAGACGCCTGGCGGCGGGGCGCTTTGAGACAAGGGTGGGTGTGGGAAGGCCGACAGGGATCACCCGACGGCGCGGATGGGGGACACGCACCAGTGGTCCAGTGCTGCACCACACACACAGACACACACACACACATACACACCTGGACGCAACACAGGCAGGCTGGTAGTTAGGCAAGGCAGGCAGAGACGACTGCACGACACGGACGGGCTGGGCTGGAGAGAGTGAGGGAGACTGGCCCGATTGGGACTGGCGCCACGAAGCTCGACTTTTGGTAGGCTGGCAGGGCAGCATCACAAATAATATAGTGCTCTCTTAGTCTTTCTATGCCTCGTGCCATCCATCCATCTATCTATTCAAGTCTGGCCGCGTCGCATGCGTGTTTGCTGTGTGCCATGCCATCCCAGGCCAGGCCAGGCTGCAGCCTACAAACCTGCGCCAGCCGGAGGACGGTGGTGTAGCTCGAGATGTCGCTTTCCTCGTGTCCTCACCCTCGCTATTGCAGGACAGCGGGTGCACCAGCCAAGTCGAATCCCAGCCGCGTCTTTTCACAGCAACAAGCCAAGCGAAGGCAAGGCAAGGCACGGCCAGCCATTGACCCTCGCGTGGCTCATCCAGGGGGGGTAAAGAAAACCACAGCCACGGCAACGTGCTTGAAAAGACGACGCGAAATAGACTTCACCGCGACAACACTGTTCTCTTCCAAGTGGTGAGGCTCAGGGAGGCGCACATGTGTTTCTGGCGAGCGCGTGGTCTGTGAACATGTGAGGTTGGTAAATGACGTCTTTGAATGCGACTGGTTGAATCGTGAGCATGGAGTCAAAGTTATCGCGTTCCAGGATGTGAATGTCGGAAGCCTAGCCTGGACTGGATGGCGTGTGTGTACCTAGGTAGCTCATGACTAGGCATTTCTCAGCTCCAGCTGCCAGTCTCACCAGCCAGTTGGCTCGGACTAACTCTCATGCAGCACGACGCTGTAGCGCGCCAGGCTCCGTCCAGGCGGAAAAACTCTGCGTGGGGCGAGCCTTATCGCGGAACAACCATGTCTTATCAGTTAGAAAAGTTCCCCAGGCCTGTGCTGCGTTGATGCTCTGGACCAGAAAAAAATTCCAGGTGCATTGCAGACCGTGATATTTTGGCCCAGTCGAGCCGAATTAGCAAAGCAGCGACCCAACAGCCATTGCGCACGGCATCGGTCCCGACTGACATATTTGCGCCGCCAGGTCTCGCGGTCCTGCTCTGTTCCCATTGGATTGCAACCAGGCCTTGCACATCTTCTCGGCGGATCCCAACGTCTATTCGCACGACACAATCCCACCTACCACCCCACGTACCCTCCTCGGTACCCTCATACATACGATGGCGCCTAAGCGAAAGGCGCCGGCCAAGATCGCCCAACCCCTGGTCAGACAGAGCGCAAAACAGACGCTCAAGGCGAACGTCAATGAAGCCGATACGGCCGTCTCTGGCATCGACGCCCTCAAGTCGGATGCCAATGGTGTCGCCGAGGACGTGATAGAAATCTCCAGCGACGCCGCCAGCAGCGAATACGAGCTCTCCGATGGCGAAGACACCGCTGGAGCCCAAAAAGCACACAAGCCAAAAGACGCCAGCTCCAAACCGGCCGGCAATGGCGGTCTTGACACAGACATGGCCTCGCCCGATGCGCCTCAGAACGACGGCGATGGCGCCGAGTCGGACCAAGAACTTGCAGCCCCCACCTTTGGTGATCTCGTCCGCGCAAACGAGACCATCGATGTCCCCTCGGCCCTCTCGGCGCAACAGCCGTCCGCACTGACTGCGCCTGGCAGGCAATTAGCCCCTCCGAGCCTCGCATCTCTCGGCACTGTACTCTCCCAAGCTCTTCGGACTGACGACGCCGACCTGCTTGAATCCTGTCTCCACACGACCGATTTCACAACCATCCGCAACACGATCCAACGTCTAGACTCCTCTCTAGCAGGAACCCTGCTCACCAAGCTGGCTTCGCGGATGCACAGACGGCCCGGCAGGGCTGGCAGCCTCATGACATGGGTGCAATGGACCTTGGTCGCTCATGGTGGCGCGCTCGCGACACAGCCCGGCCTGGTGAAGAAGCTGAGCGAATTAAACCGAGTGTTGGAGGAGCGCTCAAGGGGCTTGGGCTCGCTCTTGGCGCTGAAGGGCAAGCTGGACATGCTGGAGGCTCAGATGCAGCTGCGGCGGAGTATGCAACATCACGGAGACTCGGACTCGGACTCGGATGGCGACGGGGAGGAAGGCATTGTCTACGTGGAGGGAGAAGAGAGCGATGCCGAGATGGCCAATGGCGACATGGATCTCGACGACGAGGACTTGCCGGCCACGAATGGCTTCATCGACGACGAAGCTTCGGAAGACGACGACGACTACAGCGAGGATGATGACGACGAGGAGTTGGTTGGAGCGGAAGAGCCCCTGGATGAGAATGAAGTTAACCACTCTGACATCGAGTCGCTGGGAGAGGACGAGGACAGTGACGTCGAAGCAGCGCCGCCAGCCAAGAGAGGACGCAGGTGAGAGCGTGGGGGAGGGAGAAAAGACAAAAGAGCTGTGTTGAGTAGATGTCCTACATCAAGCGATACCCGTAGCTATCAAGCCACATGATGTGTTGGGCTTTTCGCGCCACTTCGATGTGCTATAATCATTACTAGGAGTATATACTGAGGTTATCCGCATCGACTTGCTGAATGGTTCGAATGCGTCGAGGCGTGCAAACCCGGGTAGACAGTCCACGGAACGGAGAAGCCGCACAGCTTGTGTAACGTATTAGTCAAGTCACAATACGCAATTTAGACAATGTGTGGGTAAAACTTGTATATATATATATATATTTATATGCGTGTGTGTAAGTAAGTGTTCTATCCATACCCCAAGAAACAGCGTAGCACCATGTTTGTAGTCTACTGTTTTAACATCCACCCACGCCGGGTCAAGTTGTTACGAACTTGGAAAGATTACCTCCTGATAACAAGCTATTTCAAAGTGAGAATATTGAAGCGCAATAGATTGACATGGATGGCTTGTTGTACTGCAGTATAGAACTGTTGTGCCTCAGCGAATCAGACAGGACCACACTAACTAACCCCCATGACGCCAGCACCCGGCCGGCAGTTGATCCCCGTTAATTGGAATCGGCCGCGGCGCGTACTCAAGCTCCGCCAGAACCGCGTCCTGCATCCATAGATTTTTTTTTTTATCTTGACATTCGCATGAGCATCAGCGACCACAGCAATTTATGCTTGCTGTCCTTCCTAGCCACGCCAGATACGCAGCAAATATCTATGCCTCCTGCCTCGCCGAATGAAAGCCCGCTGCCAATGCCAACATGGTCGAGTGCCCCATCTGTAGCAGACAGGTGCAGTCGGTGAACATCAACGCCCACCTCGATTCACAATGCAACGACTTCATCATTGACACCTCGGCGGCCCCGCCCGTCTCCTCCTCGCCCGCCGCCCCGGCGCCCTCGACCCAGAATGGCTTCTTCGCCTCCCAAAAACGGCCGGCCTCGAGCTTTTTCCAGACTCCCTCTTCCAAGAAGCAGGCCACCTCGTCCAAGGTGCTTACACCGATGGTGAACGGCACCGCGGCCGTCAAGCTCAACGGCGCCATGAAGCGATCATTCGATGAGGGCCCCGGCCAGGGTGAAGACTCGCCCATGATGGATGTCAACGGGCGGTCGGTGAGCGTAACGCCGGCCGAGGAGGCAAGGGTCATCAAGCGCACCAAGACGAACAAGGCGGCACCGCTGGCGGAGCGTATGCGGCCCAAGAATTTCGGCGACGTGTACGGGCAGGATCTGGTCGGACCGCATGGCGTCTTGCGGTCGCTGATCGAGTCGGAGTCCATGCCGTCCATGATACTATGGGGAGGCTCGGGGACCGGCAAGACGACCATTGCGCGATGTATCGCTCAGATGGTGGGCTCTCGCTTCATCGAGCTGAATGCGACGAGCTCGGGCGTCGCTGAGTGCAAAAAAATATTTGCCGAGGCGGAAAACGAGTTAAAGCTCACGGGGCGCAAGACCATCATCTTTTGCGACGAGATACATCGCTTCAGCAAGTCTCAGCAAGATGTCTTCCTGAAACCCGTAGAAGCAGGCACCATCACATTGATCGGAGCAACCACCGAGAACCCGAGCTTCAAGGTCGTTTCTGCACTCTTATCGCGCTGTCGCACATTCACTCTACAGAAGCTCACCACAGAGGATATCAACAATATTCTCCAACGGGCCCTGCAGCTCGTGCAGTCCGAGTCTCCAAACACCCCTTCAAATCTGCTAGACGCAGAACTCCTCACATACTTGGCCAATTTCGCCGACGGAGACGCCCGGACGGCGCTCAACCTTCTCGAGCTGGCCATATCCCTATCTAACCGGGACGACATAACGAAAGACGGCATCAAAGCTGCGTTGACCAAGACTTTGGTCTATGACCGGGCAGGCGACCAACACTACGACACCATCTCGGCCTTTCACAAGTCTGTCCGCGGCTCAGATGCCGACGCAGCGCTATACTACCTGGCACGCATGCTGCAGTCTGGTGAAGACCCGCTCTTCGTGGCTCGTCGCATGGTGGTCATCGCATCTGAGGATGTCGGGCTCGCAGACAACACTCTACTCCCGCTAGCCACAGCAACATACACAGCTACACAGCAGATCGGCATGCCGGAAGCGCGAATACCTCTCGCGCACTGCGCCGTGGCGCTGTCTCTGGCCCCCAAGAGCACAAGGGCCTACAGGGGCCTGAACAACGCCTACGCGGCCCTGAAAGAGCCAGGTGTCGCAGGACTCCCAGTGCCAATCCACTTGAGAAACGCGCCCACGCGGCTGATGAGGGAATTGGGCTATGGAGCCGAGTACAAATACAACCCAAACTACAAGGACGGCAAGGTCCGCCAGGACTACCTCCCGGACGACCTTCTCGGCAGGACGTTCCTGGAAGACAGAGATCTAGGCACGGCGGTGGATCCCGATTTGGCCGTAGACGAGGGCTGAATAATGATAAGAATTTTGATTTTGGAGAAGTGAGAATTAAAATCCAATAGCATAAGGGCATTGGACAGATACCCTCGAGTGGCCCGCGCAGGTAACCTGAGCCTCTAGGATGTTTCCAGAGACTCTGGCATTCAGGATTGCGCGGTATAACCTGGATCGTGTAGCATAACAGTGTATACAGAGAGACCGCCTCAATAGAAGCGGTGAAATGAAAGTGCATGCGCGCTATACCCCCTATTGAAGACAGCAGACCTAGGTCAAGTATATGTGTTTCGTCCTCACATTCACTCTGCGGGTAACTCGGAATCTCGTTGGACTCGAAGCGCAGGGTATCTATTCTATTATGTCTTTCAGAACCTAAACATGACAACTCCCCCATGCTCGTCTTCAAAGGCGTCCGCAATGGACCCCAAAGTCGATGAGATATTCTTGAGGCCAACCAGGATCTGATCGATAGCGGCCGATAGCTCTTGTCGCCACGACTCCCTGCTCTGCTGCCTGACATGCGACTCGTCCACGACAGAGTCCAGATACCGCAGAATCTCGTCCCGGTGTTTCTCGGCGCTGTAGCCGTCCTTGCCATGCAGGATCTGATCCAGCGTCCACGGGCTCCACGCGCAGACCGGCGCCGTCGACTTGATAGGCACAACGACGCCCGGGATGTGGGTGAGGAGGTGAAACCGGAGTCTGGCCTCGCCGGGCACTTTGGCCTGGGACCAGGCCGACGCCGTTCGGTACGGCGAGATCCCCATGAAGAATATGGCAAAGCGCTTGTAGTTGGTGCTCTTCTCCCCGGCGTCTTCGCCCGCGTCCAGCCGACACACGGGGGCGTCTTCCTGGGTGATGCATGAGAGCAGAGTTGGCGCCAAGGCTGCGTCGGCTATACTTTATCGTTAGTCACGAGAGACTTATACAGAGATATCGGAAAGCATAGTATACCCTTCAATCCCGGTCCCATCACCTCCGCCACCGTGAACTCCTTCCTCCTTGACAGCTGCGAGACGCGGCTCGAGCAGTACAGATAGGGGCAGAACCAGCCCTTGGCGCAGGCGAGCATGTTCCTGGCATCGCGGGACTCGAAGAAGCGCAGCTCGGCCTCCTCGCCGATGAGCTTGTGGGCGATGCGGACCTCGACGCTGGTGAGGCCGGGGGCGCGGCGGACGCTGTGGGGGCGGGCGCCGCGGAAGCGGTCGTAGCCGTGGTCGACGCCCTGCTCGGCGGTCCAGGCGGCGCCATGCTGGACGACTGCCTCGGCGGCCGTCAGCGAGCTGCCGATCAGCGCGTCGGCCCCGAAGTGCATGACGCCCGCGAGCGCCAGGTCGCGCTTCCGCAGGTTCGGCGCCACGAACGGGTTGTTGTCGCCCCACGGCGACAGGTACAGCGGCAGCTTGACCGTCGAGCTCACCGACTGCACCCCCGCGCGGCCCAGGCGCGCGACCAGCATGTTGCCCATGAAGCGCTTGGCGAAGCCGCTCTGCTTCTCATCGTGCGCCGCCTCTGCCTCCGCCTCCGCCTCCGCCGCCGCCTTCTCCGCAGCTTCGTGGTGTTGCTGTGTTTCCGTCACGGCCGGCACTGCTGCGGCTTTGCTAGTTGATGGATCTACTACCGGCACTGGAGCAGGAGGAGCGGACAGTGGCCTGGGAGGCAGCGAAGGCGGCCCGAGTTTCTCAGATTCGTCCAGGTAGCGCTCAGGGGCAGTGCCCTGCGGCACCTCTACCAAGATGTACGGCGGCGGGTCTTGGGGCCCGGCCGGATCCATGGTTAACGTCGATAATGCATGCGAAATGAGAACAGCAGTACCGGTT
This sequence comes from Neoarthrinium moseri, assembly GCF_022829205.1. Lineage (NCBI taxonomy): Eukaryota > Fungi > Ascomycota > Sordariomycetes > Amphisphaeriales > Apiosporaceae > Neoarthrinium > Neoarthrinium moseri. Next base: position 125,568 of record NW_026055121.1, on the reverse strand, counting down.
ATTTTCTGAATGGTTCTCTATGTGTCGCAGCTCTCTCGAACGAGGAAACGGTGGAATTTTGGCGCAATTGTCCGTAAATCGAGGTCAAGCATCAGTCTTCGGCGCACGTGCCAAGATTCCGTGATACACTTCTGACCAATCACGTGTAAGCGATTGAACTTGGCTTGCACGCCTTTGAGTCTCGTCAAATAGTGACTTCGTGGCCGAGGTTGGACGGGTTGGAAATGATTTAGGTGGTTGTGATCTTTTTTCTTCTTCCGGCTTCAATACTGGATCATCAACAGTGTACAAATAGGCTTGACTGGAAGTCCCGACATCTCATGTATAAAGAGTTGCAGTGCAGGCTTTCACCAAGGCAAGCATGTAGTATGCTGGATTGGAAAACAAGTTCAACACGGGCAAGTCTGCTGATGGAATCGGAGTTCCATTGACCACTCTAGGCGATTATCTGGATGCCGAATAGCTGTCGAACCAAGATCAGAATTTTTCTTCAAACTATTAAGAAATATTGATTGCACTGTGGCGCTATGTGGATGTCTACTCTATCTAATCTACCTACCTGGCCCGTTTGCCCATTCGCACCGTGCCATTCTATAATGTGTGAAAAGCATGCCCTGTCTATATATGCGCCATTATGCATTACTCCAATGAAGAACAACTCGTGTTCTTCCTACTCTTCATTACTCCGCCTTCTTCGACGTCTTGGTTCTCAACTTCATCAACGCGTAGACGAGAGCGTATGAGCTGAAAGCGAACAACACCACGATTCCAGCATCCCTCCAACCATATGAGTACTCCAGCAGGTTCAGAGTGTGGAGATAATCGGTGCCATCCCGATACTGGCACACCTTGCATCCGGCTGTCGCATCAGCATTGATCAGGTTGCTGGCTGACCCAGCCCCCATCAGATAGTCGGCGAGATACTGGCCGCAGGTCGTACCGTTGGGCGGATCAAACAGGGCAAACTCGCTCTCCGCGCAGTTGACCGGGGTATCCCATACATCGAAAACGAGCATGCTGCCCATCAAATAGTTGAAAGGGTTGAGATAGTACATCCAGTACTTCCAAAACGCCTGGATTTGCGCGTAGGGGACGAGGACTCCGCAGAAACTGACCATGAGTCCGATGAGGAAAGGATTTACCAGCGAGGCAAATAACGCGTTCGGGGCGTAGGCTGCAACAAACTGTCCGATACCAGTGTAGACGAACTCGTACATAAGCATGACGAAGAACGTAGCCCCTGCGCGGTCCGAGTCGCCAGAGAAGCCGACGGTATAATACCAGGTGACGAAATACAGCACGGCGCAGATGCAAAGGTACGGGAACTCTGAAACGATGAGTCCGGTGACGAAGGAAACCCATGAGTACATCTTGGATTTCTTCTCACGGGTCTCAAAGATATCCCGACGCTCGAGAAAGAGAGGCTGCAGTTGGTTGATCACACCTGGTGCGACGAAGATGAAGTTGAAAACGGTAAAGAGGTGCATCTGCAGGTCACCGACGGTATCTCCAATCATCCAGAATGAGAAGCCATTGACGAATGCCGACGAGAAATGCAGCCAAATCTTGTTGTTGATGTAGTCGGTGTTTCGGAACAGGGAAACGTTCATCCGATGCGTCACGATCTTTACCTGCTCCCAAAGAGGCATCGCAAACTCGTGCCCATCATCTGTTGTGCCAGGCGGCTTGGCGGCGGCCTCCGCGATCACACGGTCGAGCTCCTTAGACACCGCTTCATGCTCTGGCGACTCGAGCCAGACCTTATTCCAATCGCGACCCTGCGACAAGTGACCAGAGACGACGTCGATCATGTGCTCAGCAGGGTTGGCCTCTTCAGGACAAGGGACCCCGTATCTACCAAAATAGTCCTTAACGGTGGCAGCGTGATCACCAATATCGCCGAAGTAGACCGTCTTTCCTCCCCTTGCCAGGAGCAGGAGAGTATCGAATTGGGCGAAGAGTTGAGCCGACGGCTGATGGATCGTTACCAAGATAGCCTGGCCAACATCCGCAAGCTTGCGCAAGAAGCGCACGGTATTGTATGCAGACTGGCCATCCAGACCCGATGTTGGCTCGTCCAAAAAGATCAGGATGCTAGGCTTCGACACGAGCTCGACACCGATCGTAACCCGCTTTCGCTGCTCAACCGTCAGGCCGGCACCGACCTTGCCGATAATGGTATCAGCGAGGTCATGGAGCTCTAGGAGGTCAACAATAGTGTCGACGTATCTCAGCTTCTCCTCTCGTGACACATCCCGCCCCTGTCTAAGGAGCGCTGAAAACTCCAACGCTTCTCGCACGGTTGCGTACGGCTCATGGACATCGAGCTGTTCACAGTAGCCAGCTGACCGCTGGAATGACACAGGGAGTGGTCGGCCATCTACCATAACAGACCCACGGATGGTGCCCTCGGTTTTCCTCTGAGCCAGAACATCAAGAAGGGTGGTTTTCCCGGCGCCTATTGGGTAGTCAGTACTTGAGCACGCAGTTCATTCTCGAGGAGCTCTTACCAGAAGAGCCCATCAAGGCACCAAGCATGCCGGGTTTCACCCAACCCTGGACGTTATCCAGCAGAACTCGATCACCAGTCGGGGTTTTGACAGTGTAAGTTAGGTTTTTCCAGGTGAAAATCGAAGTGTTGCGGATGAGCTGTTCGTCGGCCGAGTCACTGTCCGGGGTAGGAACTGCTGTCTCATCGCCGCTACGATAGTCACCTCCGGTCGTCCCAACCTTCTCGTCCACAGCCTGAGCCTCCACGTCGGGTTTCAGGGCACGAGCAACGTGTGCCTTCTCTCGCGGAATAAGGAGCGACGGCCCTGCCTCCGAAGCGGACCGCCATCGGCAGGTGTAGAAGATAGTAATCGCAACGAAAAGCGCCCACCAAGCCCAAACAATGCCGAAATTACGCCACATATGGTCGTGGCTGTAGGAAAGAGAGGCTAAATATGCGTCGCCAGTTACTGAAGTCTCTCCCTGTATGGCTCCCCCAACTCCAGCACAGGACATGTGGAGTGGATCATTATAGCCAGACCCTGAAGGAACAATGTTGGTTCCGACGCAGTCAATAACCTTGCCGTGAAACTCGTTGGACAGTAGTGCATCAAACGCATATGCCAATGGGTCGATCCAGAAGAACCATACGAACCATGGGTGCATTTGGGGTTTCTGGATCATGTACCCAGTGTACCTTGCATTGGAAAGTCAATTCCCAGGTTCATTTCAACCATTCAGAATACAAATACTTACATGATTGCAATAGTGATTATCAGACCAGACACTTTGGAGGCGCCGTCGAAGTTCTTGAAAGCTGCGCCAATGCATCGGAACATAGCCGCCATACACTATAATGATTATCAGCATACCGTGCCAGAGTTGGGATCATCAAGAGGCCGACCTACCACTGTCGTTGCAATTAAAATTATCCAGTAAGTGAAAAACGCACCCGCCGTCATCGTCAATCCCACCATGAAGTACAGAACAATGCCGAAAATGGAGATTTGGAATAGAATGAGCGGAATATCCGACGCTATTTCGGAAATGCAGAAAGCAGCCGGATGGAAGTACGCGAAATGCTTGTGCTTCAAAAGTACAGGTCGGCCTTGGAATGACGAAATAACCTCGGACATAGAGAGAAGCGAGTTGTACATCAGAGAGAAGAAAAGAGCGCCGGATTTCGAGAAAAGTCCTGAGGAGTTGTCAGGAGCATTGTAAAACAAGGACCCAGCAATTAGTGCTTGCGCAAAAACTGAGATCTGCTTGATGAAAAAGGTTGCCTTGTCTCCCCAGATAATTTGATATTGTCGAATGACACAAGCCTTGACCTGGGTCGGGAAGCTCACGGTCAGCGGGCTATGGGCCGGAAGCTGCTTGTGTTTTTCCCCAGAGACGCCGTGCTGGAATAGCTTTGTCTTCTCTTTGGCTTCCTCAGTTGTAGGGTAGTCGTACTCCAAGGTGGCTTTGGCGAATATGCTTGACTTCTCGTACTCTGCCTTCAGGGCCTCAGCATTTCGGGGGAAGGTGGCTTCGCAGCCGGACCGGATATGACGCTCCGTAGGCACGGTCACGCCGGTCAAGTAATCCGCGACGTTGGCACCATGTTGGCACACAAATCCGAGGTTTTCCATGAACGGCCGGGCCTCCTTCATAGGGCCGTAGTATACCTCTTTGCCAGCGTCGAGAACCAGGACTTTGTCGAACAAATTGTAGATTCCATTGCCAGCTTGATACAGAGTGACGATTGATGCAAGTCCCAATACATCGGTCATTGCACGTATGGCTTTTGCGTAATCCAAAGCACTGGCACCAGTAAGCTTTTGTAAACAAAATTCACCTCTTGCGCATATCGGAGGGAGTACTCACCTGCTTGCGTCGAGACCTCTTGTACTATTGTCCCAGCAGTATATGGACCCACGAGTTGCCAAGGTTTCTATGATCGAAACTCGCTTACGCTCGCCTCCCGACACTCCACGCATGAACTCATTGCCAACTTTGGTGTCCCGTGTATGTTCGATTCCCATAGACTGCAAAAGAAAATCACGCGTCTCGGTTCGTAAAGCCTCATTGGACGTAACACCCTGTGGAAGCTGATACGGAATCTTGAGCCTGGTCGCGAAATCCATGGTTTGGCCGACCGTTAAAGTTGGGTAAAACAACTCTTCCTCGGTGTTCATAACAATCTGCCCGCAATAATGCTCCGCTTGCTTTGCATCCATTGATCCGTAATGAACATCGCCGGAGACGGACGAGTATCCATGGCGTCGATTGGCTAAGAGACTGAGCAGTGTGGTACATCCGCTACCGGGCCGCCCAAGGACAAGCAGCATCTCTCCCGGTTTGACACAGCCATGACTGTCATCAAGAATTGTCTTCAACGGCGGTTTGTGTCGGGATTCCTGAATAAGTTTTGGTATGTTGAACTGAGAGGCAACACTCTCGTGAATCGCGGCATCAGCACTGATGGCTTTTACTGTGAGGTTCTTCCATGTAATACCCAGTTCGCGGGGAGTGAATCCTGATTCTTGATCGCGCTGTCGGACGTCTTCGACTCTCGGCTTCAAGGCCCAAGACTCAGTTGTCTTCTCATCGTACTGCGAGGTCGCACTGTCGGTTAGAGTTCCTTCGGACTCCATGGCTGGGCTAGATCTGTATAAATCCTCAGGCGTATAAAGGATCAATAGTGACTGCTACCACCCAGGAGTCTGAATTAAGCTCTTGACGAGCCATGTTAACCAGGGAAGGACGTCTTTAATACACATTTCACGGCATCCATGGCGATTCGCCATCTTCGCTTGCTTGTCATCATAGTCGGTAACACGGAGTGCTTAGGCGAGCGAGCGCGCCGGCCGAGGCGGGCCTTGTGGAGACAATCACATCTATCGAGAGTATATCTTCAAGCTAGTGACGGAGAGGCTGAGGCTTAGATGCCGCTGACGCCGAGTTAGCAGCTAAAAGACAAGGCGACAGCTTATCAATTCCGACCCGCAGGGCTCACACAACCGGGCTCCCAACGTGGCAGGCAGTGGGGTCGGAGTCGGGCGACTCGACGGTGTCGTGAAGAAGGCTCGGGGTTGAAGTCGGGCACGATGCTTGGATGGACCGAGATGAGTGTCTGTGTTGTCCCCCTCGTGATTGGTCCGCTCGCTGCATTTCATCTCCGCTTAGTCAGCGGGACAATGCCTTCTCGACTCCTTTTTTAAGGGTTCGCATTGGGACTATGCCCCGAACATCTCTAGCGCTCCCTCTCATTGGCCACTAGGTTATACTTTGCTGTTAGGCATTACGACGACGGCACCATCCGAGACTTCCACCCCCAACTGCCGGGAGATCCAGAGGGAGTTGCCTCCCTTTGTTTCACCATATAAACTCAGCCGCTGACTCAGCGGGTGTTTCCCATCTCCCCCTTCTTTTTCTCCTACTGCGCTTCTCCATCACTCAACGGCTGCGACGGTCGCACCTATCCTCAGCCCAGAGTTGGCCGCGATCTGTATACACAAACACCACACAAGTTCTCTTTTGCCCCACTCGGGACAACATGGATAAGAGAGCAAACCCGAGAAAACGCGCCTGTGACTCGTGTTATAAGCGGAAGGTCAGTAGTTGGCAAATCGAACCACGCTTCGGTGATCAGCAATTCTCATTGTCAGCACTAGATTCAATGTGACAGAGATGAACCGCAGTGTAATTGGTGTAAACACCATGGACTGGCCTGCACCTTCAACCGGCCGGCCAGGGTGAAGAAGGCCGCAAAGAAAAGCAAAAAGTGCGTATCTAGATCCATCGACAGAACCGCGCAGCCGGTGCCCTGCTCACTAATTACTAACGAACAGCGGCAGGGGTGGCGAGGAAAACAATCTTTCAGAACGAATAGGACGGCTGGAGCAACTCCTTGCAGAGAAAGTCACCAATCTATCCCCGGAGCCATCGGAACAGGCATCTGATTTTCAGGACGACCTGTCGCTGCCGCTTAGTCATGCTGGCAGCACGCCGGGTTCTGCTTCCGAGGCCGCACCGAGTGATCAACTAGCCACGGGCAACTTTGGCAAGCTTCACTTTGCCGGTCATCATCTTGGCGAAATCAGCTCGCAGGTCGGGATCCCCCTATTTTCGGCGGATGGACAAAAATGGCTCCAGTCCCGGACCGGGGAGAGGGCTGCCTTTCCGGTCCTGGCTGCACCTCTGTGGCACAACCAACATCGCACACACCAGGATATCATCTTGCCGTTAACACACTTCGACCTGCCCGATAGGCAGGTCACGGAAGAGTATTTGTCCATTTTCAGCTCCTCTCATATCCGTTACGTGTTTCCTATTGTAGATGCTGTGCTATTCAGGCATACGATCGATGCAGCGTATAGTACGAGCGGCAATGTGTCATTTTTGGAGACCACCAAGAGCAAGTCATGCATCTTCTCCTTCCTGGCCGTCGCCAGTCTGATGTCAGGCAAGCTTGATGCCACCCCCATCGACTCCGAAGCTTGTGCTGTAAAGGCACAATACCTTTTCCCACAGGCCATGCTGGACCCGAGCGTGACGGCCCTTCAAATAATGTTCATGCAGGTAAGTAACCAGCTCTGAAAGACGACAAGCCTTCGCTAACTAAGTCTAGTGTATGTACCACCTATTCTCCGGCAAGTTTCAAATGGCATCAATGTTCCATTCTGTCGCCTGTCGGTTGCTATACATGCTAGGCGCACACACTCAAGTTAATGACCTTGCCTCGACAAAGCCACCAACCGATGGGACAGAGATGGAATGGAGAATCAGGAACCATCTGCGTAAATACTTCTGGCTGTGCTACACCTTCGACAAGGATCTAGCCCTACGAACTGGCCACCCCCCGGCTATTGAAGACGAACATTGCGATCTTAACCTTCCTAGGGGCTACCATGCCGGCCAGATTGGAAAGATGCGTGTCGATGACGATGGGACGCCGTTTCTCCCGGGCGACTTATTTCTGAGTATGATCAAGTCCAAAGCAATCAAACTCCTCTACTCAACAGAAGCGCTGAGGAAGTCTGACGCGGAGCTCTTGAGGGCTATCCGCGAGCTGGATGACGAATTAGAGAGTTGGCGCATGACGATTGATCCGAGGTTTCGTCCTACACTATCTTGTCGCGAGGATGACTTCGACGTGGAACCAACAGCAAACATAACACAGAAGATGCATCACATCGTGACGAACTTCGAATACCACTACTTGATGGCAACAATACACCAAGCCACAAGCCGGTGCCGTGCCTGGGCGAACGGTGCCAGTGGGGAGATGGATGGGGTCAGTTCCAGCCTGGCATTGTCGGTAGAAGCCAGTCGATCAACGTTGGTATACCTCCGCGTTGCGGTGCAAGAGATGGTAGGAGAATCATTTTGGTGAGTCACCCAGCGGTTGAGCCTCACATTCCCTCGCTTACTTTAGTCTTTCAGGATGGTCGTATTCTATCCGATGTCAGCTATCCTGACCATTTTTTGCAACATTTTGCTCAACCCGCTCTGCCCTCGGGCTGAAGGTGACCTAGAACTACTTAACAGCACCCCAGAGCTTATCAGGGGTATTAGATTCCGCCGGCTGACGTTGAATGAGGTCATGCATATTAAGATGATAGAGGACTTTGTTGCAGAGCTCATCAGGCTGGGAGCTTGTGCTATCCGGAAGGCCCACCAAGATGAGATGGGTTGATTATTTTGTTCTTACTAAGAAATAATGATACAAAATTCAAGATAGACGATTTTCATTGGTTGATGTGAGTCTTTAGCCGGAGTTAGCTGCATTGTCCTCAGAACTTTATTTGAAATATTGTCTTGGATTCTTGCACTTTGCTTATTTCGATGCCAACCAGGTCTTGATTTGAGTTTTCGAGTGCTCCCTTATCCACAAGAAATACGATTACGAGACATGGTCAGATATCATCACTATGACACATGTCACTTGAAGGCGAATGGCTAAATCAGGCACGCCCTTAAGACAAGGGCATCTTCCGTATGAGATCTAATGATCTCGCAGGCATTTGGCACTGTCACGGCAGTGTATTAAGTTTACAGAGGATTCGGTGGAACATCGTGCAGTGTCCGCTATATGATACCCGTCTTGTCCCTCTTACTTGAAAGAGGACAAGATTCAGTCTTTCTATGAATTGAACCATACATTGGACTTCTGATTATACCTGACCTCGGGCTACCTCTGACAGACACATTAGGTAGAATTGAAATTTAAAAAACAGTATAGACTTGTGCTAGTCTACGTTGCATCGCTTTGCATCTGAAACCCAGGCCTTTGGTATATATTTTTGTGAGAAGATAATATGCACCGGTGGTCAAAATGGTCTGGTTCACGTATGTGCAAAATATATGAAGATATTTCCGTAGTCAGAGGGTCCGAGATACGATGTTTTACTGGTTGCATGTTTGGGGGCGGTTTGGAAGATCAGGGGGATGAGCGTAGCCACAACATTTGCGTCAGGCTCGGGCAGCGCGTTCGAAAATCAGATTGAGGGAGCTGACAGCACACTCGTCATTCGCGCGAAACTTCCGAAACGCAGTAGATCACGCAAACAGCCACTCCTTATTCACATCCTTCTTGGATTTGAAATGAAATACTGTGTTTTGAGGCGATGTTGTTCCGTCTCATCTTCGTCAGATGGTGTCTCGGAATGATAAACCCCCTCAATAGCAAGGATGGCCTTCCGCCTGGTATCAAATCAGCCATCCACTTCGCACGAGTGATTCGTAACCTCATATCTTTGGATTCAGCCTGATGGACGGCGCAGTCGAGGCGACAATGTACAAACTCAAAACAAAACCACCTGTTTTCTCAGAGTTCGACTTACTTCGCTTCAGCTGCGACTCAAAGTATTGAACTATCCCGCGCGACCGTCGACAGTAAACTATTCCTGGGTTTTTGGCTTTCGCCATGGATCAGCCGAAATACTTTGAAGCCGATCTTGAGGCTGCTCGGCAAGTCAGAGACACCCGCCGCTCAGATAGCACACTCTCGTCTGTTATTAGCCTCAAGCAGCAAGAGGTAGAACCCAGACCAACCAGCAAGGTGCGGACTGCCCTGCGAGTAGCGGTGCAACCCGGAGTCATCTTTGCTGTTCTTGCGTTTCTAGCCGGTGCAGTCGCCGCTACAATGTTTGTGGTAACTGTGGTCAAGGACGATTGGTTTGCGTCGAAATGAGCACCGAAGTAGCCGACGACAGACGCGAGCGTATTCCATGCACCACTTTGATAAAACGAAAAGCCTGTATTAGGAACTCGACCCCTATTCTTGGTCCACATCTGAGGATGCATTTTTAGGGAGACCCAATTGCATACCTAGCAGGACATACGTTTCCCATGGTAGCCCGCACCTAATGAAGCTGAACGCGACAGCCGCATAACAAGCCCTATTTGAGCATGGATGCATATAGATGATCCCAAGTGTAAATGCACTTGTCCTGGGAGATAATGCTGCTCCTTTGGGGTCAGAAGTGCCAATATGAATCTCAATCAGTAAGTTTCCCGTTCTAATTTTGTTTCTTCCAAAACCTGACTGACCAATACGTTGCAAGGAGGTAGAAGTCGAATGCACGGGGAGCTCGTAGACAATTGGGCTCATTCAGACTGCTTCAAGACACTGTATCATATTAATAAAGATTCCAATCATGAGGAACCTCTCGCCATAGTGTAGCAGCGTGTACCTGCATCGCTGTAATTGATCTGGCCTCAATATTCACGTCGACGGTAGAAGCCGTGGTGTATAATATACATGTGATATATATCATTAAAATGAAGCGCTTCTGTCCAGATGGGGACATGAATCTTTCCTCTAATTTCATCTATGCACCTATTCGCTATTTCAGGACGCAGCCTCCCGGACATGTTTCGGAACACCGACCAAAGAGCGACTGAAAGGGCATAGCCAAATTGAAGGCCAAGTGCCTTGGTAAGACCGGTCCTCGAGCTGTCGAGTAAGGTTGTTGACGCCCACTCCGTTAGACGTGATAGTGGTTAGCTGCGAAGCCCATCCATACGCAAATACGGATTTCGTCGGTTCAGTTGTATCTTGTAGAGCCTCCAACGCCTCCGAGGGTATTTCTGCGACTGTGCTCGCAGTATCTCTCATGATTTGTACGGGCAGTTGAATGTTCTCTGACATATCGTACTTTGACAAAACTCTGAATTCTCGACGAATTATATCAGGAGTCATGCTGGGATTTTCATATAGTACAAGATTTAGCCGGGCAAGTTCTGTTTCCGTGCCAATGGTACTGACGATTTCGCGGCACGTTTTGGCGGCTTCCTCCGTGCATATAAGTTTATGTCCAGATAGTGCAGGATAAATCCATGTGCTCGCGATTTTGTGTTTTGCTTCATTAGCAAGATGACCTTTTTGCATGGAACTAAACCACGACTGCTGTGCTACTGGCCCGTGGGAAAAGTCGGATATTAAAGCGATGAGTACAGAGGTGTCCATATTCAGGGTGCCGGAGAATCGAGCGAAGGGACTTGGTGCCATCCGGAGTAATGTACTTGTTGTGAGTGGTTTCGACTGTAACGGAGACACTTCATTGCTGCATTGCACCTGGATGCCCAGCTTGCGGATTCGATTGAGGACAAGGTCAATGTCCCTCGATTCTCCGCTCGCAATGCGAGGCAGAACCAGTTGAACTTTGGGTCGACGGCCCCGTATCCGGTGCACACTCGCAGAATCAGCCAGTGACTTTGCAACTTTGAACAGAGGAATATCATCGAAGTCGTCCTCGTCGTCCTCATCATCGCTGTCGTCGGCACCCACTGCCCAGCCGAGTTTAGTCATATCCCATAGTACTCGTTTGCCTGTTATAGCAGCAATTTTCACCCAAGTCTGACCCCCATCTGATATTATGTCGACCAGGGTTGTTGTATGTTTGGATGGAATGGAATCGCCAGGGTGGTGAATGATGTGGTTTCCCGGAGATAAAAGATCCTTGCCCTGGTACTGCCCGCAGGACACCCACTTTCGGAGAGCTACTATGTCTCGTGACTCTTTAGCAACATTCCAAAGCGCTTCATAGAATGGTAGATTGGTCGACGATGTGCAGTGTGGAGCCATCGGATCATTCGATTGGTGTTTTTTTAGTACCCCTTCGAGTCCTTGGATTTCGCTTTTCAGCTGTTGTTTGAGGTAGTTCAAAGCTCCGGCCGCAACGTGTGATCCGTCGCCACTTGAAGTCTGTGCCATGTCGGCAAAATGGTCTGAAAAAGTCAAGACCTCAGACATGAGCTGCTTCGCGCAGCTGAGTAGTTGTTGGGCATCATGAGATGAGGAGTCTTCCGGTGGCGTTGCCATAACACGCTAGCTGTCGCGTTCATGGACTTCTCTGGGCCTTCCTAGTAAATGGTCGTAATTTGAAACGCAATAGGCAATGGATATGGTGTCTGAAAATTGTTACGTTCAGCCTAGGTATGCGAGTAAATGGCTGAGTTAAAGTCATCAGATCTGAGTCAAAAAAGCCCACTGAAGGGAGCAACGCAGCCTGCCGGCCCGCAACGGGCCGGCTTTATTCCTTGCGATTGCAAGTAGAACGCAATCGAACCGAATGGTTGGAAAAGCTCCTACGAACTGCATGAATGAAATACGATGTTACGGAATAGTTTGCTTGATTTTTTTTTTCTACCATGAAATGTATTATAAAGCAAGATAAAAACCGATAAAGGCTCTGAAACTGCCAAAAGTCCATTGCTTGCATCTTTACCAATGCTGCGACTCTGCGAATCCGGGGTGCTTCATCATCGTCCTACTAATGATACCATTGGAAATTCCTACTTAACTCTCAATAGAACTATCGGAAGGCTTCCATTCTTGCCCATGGGTTCTGGATCCGCCAGCCAGCTTAGTAAGAATAGAAGAAGTCGGGGTGGGCATTCCCAATCTCATCGATACTCATGAGCCTTGTGCGCGCAGCATGCGCGGAATGTTGCTGCTGCAGCTTCTTCTTGTTCATAAATTTGAAGTATGCCCATTGCCCGCCCGCCGATACTCCCGACATGCATATCAGGGCCAACGATATGGTCAGGCCCATCCGATATGGTGCTTCATCGAAGGCGAAGTTGCTCGTAATTGCCACCAGCTGAGAGACGATGTTGATAAGTCCTGCTGTACTTGCACGGAAAGTATATCCGACATTGTTTGTGGCCATCCACACCATGCTAAGGACGTTGATCGGGTAAACTCCTGCAGCAACTACACAAGTGGCTGCAAGACGGACTGTGTTGTTTGGGGCGAAAAGCAGCACAATGTATCCAGTGGCGGCAAAAGAAGCACAAATACAGATCAGGACGCCCCTCTTTTGGATCTTATCAGCAATGACGGCGGCAGTAATAATTCCGACGAATGCGGATCCGTAGACAATAACCGTCATCAGCTGAGTCTGAATGCGGTCGAAGCCTAACCCTTGCATGATAGATGGAATAAAGTTTGAGAGAGAAGTCGCGCAAAAGTGTGAGCCACAGTCTATGAGAAAGACCCCCCAGAATTGAGGCTGGGTCACAACCTTCAGGATGAGTCTGGGGATAATCTTGCTCTCGCCGGTATTGTGAGCGGCGCGACTGCGCCGAATTATAATCTCTTTCTCGTCTTGCTTGAAGAACCATTTGACCGTCTCGGGTGTCGATGGGAGTAGGAAGAAGATGACAAATGCCCACAGGAGCGGAATACAGCCCTCAATGAAGAATATCCTGCCGGAAATAATTCGTTAGAAATTTCTCTCGCGTCGAATGCCACTCTGCAGCAAGAGGAGAAAACACTTACCACTGCCATGAAGTCCAGCCATTCACACCGCCTAGGGTGCGTTCGATCAGATAGCCTAGCAGACCGTTGAACGACCCGGCGAGAGCTACGGTGGAGTAAAGGATGGCACCACGCGTAGCTAACTCATTGTAAGGGTACCAGAACGAGAGGTAGAGCACAGCACCCTGAATGAATGCCTCGGAGACACCAACCAGAGCTCGCAGGATCATGAGGTGTACTTTGCCGGTTGCCTTCATGGTACATATGGTTACGACTCCCCATGCGAGCATTGCACAGGCGAACTACAAGCGTTAGCTAGCTCGACCCCCGATCATAAGACCGCATGGGTATGTGTTCTACCAACCTCGACGGGTGGTCCAACTTTCCGCATAATCAACATTGCAGGCAGTTGACAGATAAGATAGCCAACCAAGAATATACTGCTGATCATACTGTAGTCTGAATCAGTCAACTTGAGATCGTGCCACATGCCGGCGAGTTTGGCATTAGGTAGATCGGATCGACCCTTAATACAATCAGCGTCATCCCGAGAGCTCTGTTGCAACAGCCAGTCTGCTCCTTACCATTTGTGCAAGCAGATGAATCGACACCAAGAGTGGCAAAACGATGAGATCAGTCTTCCATCTTACGCGCCTTTCCTTTTGACGATCAAACTCTTGGGTTGAGTCGGCGAGGCTGTTCTCATCCAACATCTTGACGTGCTCCTGAAGCTCCATGGAGTTGCCCATTTTGGGAACTTGAGGAAAGTGGGATGACAGAATGCTGGTTTACACACGTGTCAGACGGAAGAATGTGAAGTAAAATGGATGGTCTGATCACACTGCGTTGAAGAAGTATGGGAATTTCAGTGAATGAATTGGAAAAACAACAGATGTATCTACGTATATATAGAGCTGCATATCCCAAATCTGCACAGCCCAATATTTTGCGTGTGTACCTGCCCGAGACAGTTATTAGTAGATATCTGATCATCCTCAGAAGGACTTTGCGGCCAGGCATTACACGGAGACGCCTCACGACTTCTTTACACTCACTCCTTCTTTTTACGGATGGGGTGGGACTTACGAGGCCGGGACTTGTCGAGCATATTAGTGGCTCGTGGTTGGCTGGGCGCCTTGGCTGTGTCGAAAAGGTGGGGATTTAGTATACAGCAGGGGACTTGGCTCAGGAGGCTGTGCTGACGGGCCCCGGGATGTATGAAATACTCCGGTCTTTACGGCCACTATCAAAAATCCCGAACTATTATTTCAAGCTCTTGTTCACCCCTAGGCAAACATTTATAGAGAAAGAGATTGCTTGGCAATCTGCACCAGTGAAAATCACAATTTCAGCATCAACACCTGAACTCATCTAATCACGTCGCTCAAATTGTTGTTGTTGTAAACTCTTCGAGAACATGTCTTCATCACTTATACAGAAGCATGATATGTCCAATACTCTATGCCATGTTGTAACTCCCATTGGAATGCTGGGTTATGGCTTCGACGAAAGACAGATTACCCCAGTCCTTTCGAGGCTTGTGCATACTGGTACACCGACTGCCATCATCCTGGACTCTGGCTCGACAGACAGCGGGCCAGAGAAGCTCGCTTTAGGAATTATGACGTGCCCGCGTTCATCATATCTCAGAGACTTGGTAAAGCTCATGAAACTGGTTACAACGTTTCGAGTTCCTTTGATCTTCAGCTCTGCCGGTGGAGATGGATCCGATGCGCATGTACAGGAGATGCTTGACATTATTGGAGAAATCGCAGCGAAAGATGAGTTCAGGTCCGCAGACCTTATTGAACAGTCCATCACTGGCCACTGACCCGCCGTTATCATACAGTGATATTCAGCTCAAGGTTATAGCAGTATTCGCCGGCATCGACAAATCGCTGGTGAAGGACCGATTGAATAAAGGGGCGATTGCGGGATGCGGAAAGTTTGTACCCCAACTAGCAGAGGAGGATATTGAACAATCATCCACCATCATGGCTCAGCTGGGTCCAGAGCCTTTCATTGATGCTATGACAGCCAATCCAGACTTCGACATCATCGTCGGAGGCAGGGCATACGATCCATCGCCTTACGTCGCATATGCTGCATTTCTGCATCAGTCCCACTCGGAAGCTCCGATCCACGAGCACAAGAAACTTATGTTTGGCGCTTTTACTCACATGGGTAAGATACTGGAATGCGGTGGACAATGTGCCAAGCCAAAGAGTGCCGGTGCCATAGGTACTTTATACACCAATGGAGAGTTCGACATCTCGCCGATAGACCCCAAAGCATGCTGTACGCCTTTGTCGGTGGCTGCGCACACGTTGTACGAGAAAACAAGACCCGACCTCCTCTATGGACCTGGGGGCCACTTGGACTTGACGAAATCAATCTACACACAACTTGGGGACGACCGGACCGTCAGGGTATCCGGAAGCTCCTTCATATTTTCAAGAGATGAAGACCGGCCTTACACTCTCAAACTCGAAGCCGCCAAAGTCGTGGGATATCGGACAATGTATATGGGAAGCATCAGAGACCGTAAGACATTGCGCACCAGTATGAAGACAGAAACGCTAATTCTTTGTTAGCCATACTAATCAACCAACTGGATAATATTCTCCAACTTATCAAAAGCTACGTAGCATCTCAACATGCCGGCACCTCTGGCAAGTGGGAGCTTGATTTCCACATCCACGGGAAGAATACTGAGGAAGTCTTCCTTGTTGGAGAAGCACTCGCAGAATCACAAAGCCTAGCTACATCCATTGCTTCCACTGCCAGAGTTGCAACAATAGTGCGTTGCTTTTCAACATGAACTCTCGCGATAATTGATCCACTAACCGTAACTAGCACGGGCCTTATGCCGGCCAGAAGGCAACTTCGGGGAACTTCGCATTTGGTCTTGGGGGCAAGCTCGAGGTTGAGATGGGGCCATGCTCACAATTTTCAATGTATCACCTCATGGACCTTGATGATGGTGAAGAGGGCCTTTGCGCCGTGCCCAGCTCACTATCACCAGACATGGGCGACGGCCAGAAACTCAGACTGGACATAAGGCATAGCGTCTCCTTCATTGGGAGCGGAAAGCCCCTCTCAGCCATGGAGCCATTTCATTTACCAACACAACAAGGGAAGAATGGGGAGATGATTGATGAAAGTCCCATATCATCCCAAGTGAAAGGTCCGCCAGTGGAAGAACGGCCTGCGAGTACTAAACTCGGCGACCTGGCACGCGTGCTACGGTCGAAGAATGCTGGGCCGTACGAGATTACATTTGACGTCATCTTTGACTCAACTGGTGTGTACTCCAAGGTCAAGGGATCTGGTGTGTTGAAACCGAAGGCGATAGCAGATGCCTTCGGTTTGGCGGAAGACAAGATCATCTGGTGTGGGTTCTTCGACCCAGCGCTGGCTTTCAAGGTCACCATTCCGAGAATCCGGAATGGCCAAGTCGTCGCTGCGGGTGGCTTCATGGAAAATGATGTGCATGGGTCTCAGCAGTATCTCCCATTGTTCAACATAGATGTCCAGGAACAGCTTCTGTGGGACCTGGAGGTAGGCTCTCTTGATCGTGGATGTGGTGTCTCATAGAACGCCCTGCCCAAGACGTACTGGCTACATGAGACCACACGGGGAGAATAGGACCAAGTAGCAGTTGACATATCGTCACCGAATGAAAAACAACATTTCGAGTGTCCAGGTGCATATCTCATGTTAGCTGACTACCTGTTTTCTTTTTCAGAAGGCAGAATCTGAGGATTGTCATGAACGCCATTCTAAACTGGAAGATACGTATTCATCTCGAGGGTGAGCCGCAAGTCAGAATCATAACCAGCGAGGTAGTCTATGCTGGCACTTTCACTTGAGATCCAGGTATCCATCATATCTTACTAATTAAACGTCATGGTCCATGGCTACATTTTAGGAGACAAAGGTACGGAACCGTGAGATAAATCGTCGACATATATCAGCCTTGTAGGAAAACGTGTTCTGCATGGCTGCCCTCTGGTGGGGTCTTGGCTTGGGGGGTTAGCTCTAGGGTTAGCGACCAATCAGGTGGCGTTGCTCCGGGGCCAGAGTGGCTTTTCCAGAGGTCTGACAGGGGGGCTAAATTCACCGTCAAAGATCTGTCCTCTGACGTTGAACCGCTAACGAATTACCCACGATGAGCTCCTGATAACTTTGGCAAGCTGGCACTTCCTCGTTGAGGCCAGATTTATTCCTGTCAGTTCCAGTACACGAGTTCACAACCTCATTGCTGGCTGGTTCCCTCTGGGCTTGCTTGCTCTACATACTCATTTCTCATATCCATACCAACAAACCGTTGCATCACTTCGTGCATCTTCGCGCCGACTGGTTCCCTCGCACGATACACAGGCGACCTTCGCCAGCAACATTCATCGCCATGGCGCACTTCCTCTCCCCGCGATGGGTCGTCGCCTGCGCGGTGCTTCTCTTCTCGACGAATGTCTTTGCCATGTCTGCCGTCCTCGGCGTCGATCTCGGCACCGAATACATCAAGGCTGCCCTCGTGAAGCCGGGTATCCCTCTCGAAATCGTCCTGACGAAAGACTCGAGAAGAAAGGAGACCTCTGCCGTCGCTTTCAAGCCGGCTTCCAACGCTCCCAAGGCGGGCTCGTACCCTGAGCGCCTCTATGGCTCCGACGCTATGGCTGTCGCAGCTAGGTTTCCTAGTGATGTCTACCCGAATCTGAAGACCCTCCTGGGCCTACCCGTAGGCGATGCCTCGGTGCAGGAATACCTTGCCAGACACCCCGCCCTGCAATTGGAACCACACAAGCTTCGAAACACGGCCGCATTCAAGAGCAAGACATTTGCCGAAGAGGAGGATGCTTGGATGGTCGAGGAGCTGCTGGCCATGGAGCTACAGAGCATCCAGCGCAACGCTGAGGCATTGGCCGGTCCCGATACTTCCATTCGGTCCGTTGTGATCACGGTGCCACCCTTCTACACTATCGAGGAGAAGCGCGCAGTGCAGACTGCCGCCGAGCTGGTTGGGCTAAAGGTTTTGTCGCTGATTAGCGACGGGCTGGCCGTAGGCCTGAACTTTGCGACCAGCCGGCAGTTCCCGGTCATCAACGAGGGAGGCAAGCCAGAGCACCACATGGTCTTCGACATGGGTGCTGGCTCTACAAGTGCTACCGTCATGAAGTTCCAAGGCCGGTCGGTTAAGGACGTCGGCAAGTTCAACAAGACCATTCAGGAAGTACAGGTTCTGGGAAGCGGCTGGGACAGATCCCTTGGTGGAGACTCTTTCAACTACCTCATCGTCGACGACATGATCTCCAAATTTGTTGGGACACCAGCGGCCAAGAAGGTCTCCGCCACAACCGAGAGCGTCCGAGGCCATGGCAAAGCCATCGCCAAGCTCCTGAAGGACGCGGAGAAGGTGCGACATGTACTCAGTGCCAACCAGGAGACGCAAACCAGCTTTGAGGGTCTGTACGAGGATGTCGATTTCAGGTACAAAATCACACGGGCAGATTTCGAGGCGCTGGCTCAGGAACATGCTGCTAGAGTCGGTGCCGCGGTACAAAAAGCTCTGGAGGTCGCAGAGCTGGATATCTCCCAGCTTGACTCTATCATTCTTCACGGTGGAGCATCCCGCACACCTTTTGTTCAGAAGGCCCTGGAGAAGATTGCTGGCGCCGACAAGCTGCGCAGCAACGTCAACTCAGATGAGGCCGCCGTGTTTGGTGCTGCCTTCCGAGGTGCAGAGATCAGCCCCAGCTTCAGAGTCAAGGAAATCAGAATCTCGGACGGCTCCAACTACCCAGCGGGTATGAAGTGGACGGACGTTCAAGGCAAGACGAAGCAGCAACGCCTTTGGAC
The DNA here is from genome assembly GCF_022829205.1 of Neoarthrinium moseri. Lineage (NCBI taxonomy): Eukaryota > Fungi > Ascomycota > Sordariomycetes > Amphisphaeriales > Apiosporaceae > Neoarthrinium > Neoarthrinium moseri. The sequence goes on along the minus strand of NW_026055121.1, from coordinate 106,466 downwards.
CGAAAGATCACTGCTTGGCGCGGCGCCCAAGGAGATCACTCTGAACAACCTTGAGGATTTCTCTGTTCAGTTTTACCAGCAGGTTCCCACCGCCGACGGCACTGTAGACAAGGACACCAAGGCTGTAACGACCAAGAACCTTACTGCGTCCGTTGCTCAGCTCAAGACCACCCATGGCTGCGCTGATGCTGACATTCACCTTAAGCTCAACGTTCGCCTTGCCACTGAGGATGGCGAGGTGGACGTGGCAAAGATTAGTGTTGAATGTGAAGCAGAAGAAGCTGAAAAGGAGGGCTCAGTCATGGATGGAGTCAAGAACCTGTTTGGCTTTGGCAAGAAGGACCAACAACCTTTGGGAGATGGCGAGGAGAACGCAACTAGCAGCGAATCGTCATCCACCACTGAATCCACCACGGCATCAACTGACACCGCCACCACCTCGGCAGTTGAGTCTGAGTCGAGCACTACCAGTGAAACGACAAGCACTGCATCGTCCGCGGAGGCCGCCGAGGCAAGCCCGGGGCCAAAGAAGAAGCAGCTCGTCGTCATACCCGTTGAATACGTTGTAGAGAAAGCCGGTGTTCCTGCTCTGCCCAAAGCCGACTCGGCCAAATCGAAAGATCGCATCAAGGCTTTTGAGGCCTCTGATAAGGCCCGCCGACTGCGTGAAGACACTCTCAACCAACTAGAAGGATTCACCTACAAGATCCGCGATCTGTTGGAGAGCGATTCTTTCATCGCAGCCTCCACGGATAAGGAGCGAGCCGCCTTGGAGAAGAAAGCCAGTGCTGCGAGTGACTGGCTCTACGAGGATGGCGCTGACGCACTACGGGACGAGCTCAAGGCTAAGCTCAAGGAGCTGAAGGATTCTGTCGCACCTGTTGAGAAGAGAATCAAGGAAACTCAGGAACGACCGGATCTGGTCAAGGCCTTGAGAAGTTCTCTGGAGCAAACGGCAACATTCATTGACACGATCAAGCAGAAGATTGCTGAAGCCGAGGCTTTCAAGTCTTCGGCGAGCGCCAGTGCAACTTCAACTGAGTCCAGCTCAACGATCACCGAGGCACCTTCTTCAGCTTCGGGCGATTTTGACGGTCTCGAAGACGACGACTTCACCAGATCGACCACTACTACTGCCTCTGAGAATGTTGGCCCTGTGCCGCCCCTTTACACCGTGGGTGACCTGAAGGAGATCACGGAGCTCTCTGAGTCGACTTTGAAATGGCTGGACGAGAAGCTGGCCAAGCAGGCTAAGCTGCCCGAGAATGCAGACCCTGTCTTGCTTGCCAAGGACATCGCGGAGAAGACCAAGAAGTTGGAGAAGGCTGGCATGGACCTGGCCATGAAGGCTGTCAACAACTTCGACCCGAAGGGCAAGAAGAAGAGTAACTCGAAGAAGAGCACGAAAACCAAGAAGAAGTCGGCCAAGACAAAGACTGACAGTGCTAACCCCGAGCACACCATCGACCTCAAGGACGATGCTGGCTACATCAAATTCGGAGGAGACGGCAAACAGCCCACCTCAGAGGAGCTGGAGGAGATGATTCGCAAGCTTACCAAGGAGCGAGAAGAAAAAGAAGAGAAGCAACACACCCGCGATGAGCTGTGAGCTGTGATACAATGATAAATGTTAGACATCTGATGAATAATTAAGAAGCACAATACCCAATGACTTCTTGGCATGCTAATGCCTGTCACAATGCGTGTACCCCCTTGCCTAGGCACCCCCTATAGACGACAATCTTGTGAACCATGTTGCTCAAGGGCCCATTCGGTAATTTTACCCTCTGTCGGGTGTCACGGCTCGTGTATCGAGCCTCTCATGCTGGAGTGTCGCAATCGCTGTGCAACAAGGCGAGGCACGCCAGATCAATATCTCACACGACACAGCCCGGCCGTTTGCCTTGGGCTGTGGTCGACGCTCTTACCGTCAATTTGAAACCCGGACCAAAGGGCCGCGTTTGTATGACCTGCAGGTAGCCTGGGACCTGCAGGAGACCGAATGTAAAATATCATCCGTGTTGTCCCAACGCCGCCAATCGGGCGCGAGGCCGGTCACTCAAGGGCATGAGCACAACCAAGGTGGACAGCTGTCATAATACCCAGCTTTTTTTAAGTTTACCCCGTCTTCTCGAGCTGTAGGATGCAATTCCACACAGCAGATGAATGCGGAAATTGTATGGGAATGCGACTTTGGAAGCGACGTCCGACGTCAGTCGATTACTATCAACCCCTCTCATGGAAGCAACCTTAACCTTGGATGATGAGATCTCCTCACCCGCCCCTGTCCTTTGTCTGCATGAAATGGGGATCTATCCCAAAAGCCCTGAGCGAAGGGTCTATCTAGAAAACTCCTACCCACGCGGTAGTAAAGTCAAGTATCTGTCGTCATACGAGATCTCAACAACCACTCTACCCCTTTCCATCCCAAGCCAATGCCAGCATCCGACTTGGCAGGAGTCCAGAACTCGGTCCATCTTGTCTTCGTCAATGAGATATCCCCTTTTCGGGGCCTTCCATCAAGTCTTTACTCCACAGCCGAGACATTTTAATAAAACCTGCGTCGTGGGTCTACATCCGCTCAGTCCATTTCAAACAAACGCCTTTTCGCCTTTGAGCTGCAAACGCAGTCACAAACACCGGCTTGGGTGGCCAATTTTCGAAAGAAGACTGAGAAGGTACACCAACAGTACCTTCTTCTCTGACACGACACCTTTTGTGCCCCGTGTGAGATTTTTCTCCTTCTGCAGGCCAACATTATCACTCATTCCACTCATTACACGCACTGGTGCAATCCAACACTCTTCCTTTCATTCCTCGGAGACAAGATGCTCGGCCACTTCAGCCTCGGCCTCCTGGTCGTCTGGGCCTGCGCTCTGGTCAATACCGTCGTCTCTGTTCCGGTCGCTTCCACCACCGTCTCCAACACTGGTGACCAGCAGAAGACTGCTTCCATCCGCGCTGCTGACGGCGTCTTCAGAGGCAGACGCCATGGTCCATCGGAGATGCGACGTACCTTCAACAAGTACAACATCCCCATCCACGAGAACCTGCACAATGCTGTCAACCGCTACCTTGAGGAGGTACCCGCAGACCAAAGTATGTACTTTCTGACAAGCTCCCAAAATAACGATGACCCCAGGACATAACTGACGACTCCCCCTTAGCTGGAAGTGTTCCGGCAACATCGATAGAGGGCGACCTTGAGTTCGTCGCTCCTGTGGGCATTGGCACACCAGCCCAGATTCTGAGCCTCGACTTTGACACTGGCTCTGCAGATACGTAAGTCATCCTCTCACGTGTGAGCCATGATGGGACAAGCTGAACTGATATGAAATTGCAGCTGGGTTTTCTCCAATGACACTCAGGCCAAGGCAGTCAAGGGCCAGGAGATCCTGGATCTCAGCAAGTCGACGACGGCCCAGCAAATCCCCAACTGCACATGGAGCATCATCTACGGCGACTTCTCGAGCTCGTCAGGACTTGTGTACCGTGACACCTTCACACTCGGCGACCTGTCTATCCCCAACATGACGATCGAGTCTGCCCAGAGCGTCTCGCAGCAGCTCAGCAAACAGAAGGCCATGTCGGGCCTGGTCGGACTTGCCTTCGGCAGCATCATCCAGACCACGCCCGTCCAGAAGGCCTTTCTGGACTTCCTGCCCGACGTCCTGAAGAACCCCGTCTTCACCGTGGATTTGCGACACAACAGCAGCGACGGGTCCTACAACTTCGGTTTCATCGACGATTCCCTCCACACTGGTGACTTGGAGTACATCAACGTCGACAGCTCGGATGGCTTCTGGAGCGTGCAGATGAAGGGCTTCGCCACGCAGGGCTCGGCCATCTCGTACGAGTTCGCGGCGCCGCCGGCCGTCATCCTCGACACGGGCTCGACGCTGTTCTACGCGCCGGACCAGGCGGTCAAGCAGTACTACAAGACCGTGCCGGGGGCCAACTTCTCGTACGAGGAGTACGGCTGGATCATCCCGTGCAACGCGACGCCGCCCAGCTTCCTGTGGGAGCTGGCGGACGCCAACGGCACCGTGGTCCAGGGCGAGCTGCCCGGCGACTACCTGGTCTACTCGCGCCTCAACGCGACCCTGAGCCCCGGCGCCCCGCCCGACTACTGCTACTCGGGCCTCCAGACCCTCGGCGGCTTCACCTCGCTCGAGGGCATCTTCGGCGACGTCTTCCTCAAGGCCGGCTTCCAGGTCTTTGACGTCGCCCGCAAGCGCGTCGGCTTCGCGCCCAAGGCCCTGCCCGGCATCCAGCACCCGGATCCCCGTGGCGGCGGCGACGACGACGACGCCGAGGCGCACTCCGAGGGTGCGAAGAGGGCTGTCGAGATGCCTAAGGAAAAGATCATGCTCTACTGATCTGGCGTTCCCGGCCCGTGTTTTCTCTCCCTTTCTCTGCCAGCCAGACGACAAGTCCTGATGTCCTAGTTGAAACGCCAACGGGCAAATACCTTGAGATCCATTCCGTCTAGATGGAGTCGAGTTCGCCATTCGCTTGGGGACGGCTTATTGCGACGCGTTCGTTACAGTTGAGTTGTTCAACTTTCCAAGTCATGCAGATAGATACATTGCCGAGGACGAAGGGCGGTAGATCATAAGTCGACTAGCAAGCTAATGCTTATCTTGCACATGGTGAGGCTTTGTAATAGGATTGTAGCACTTTCCTGTGCGTGTCATGCAACCACCGAGGTGCACTCGTCTCAATTCGTTGACCAACCCAATTCTCAATCCCCCTTTCACGGCGTAGTAAGCATGAGCAGGCGCCATCAAGGCTGTTGGATGATTCGTGCTATCCAGGAATATCATTACCGTTCCTTCTCTGAAACTGATCAATGGTATGGTATTTACAACTGCTGTACTTGCTTCTCAAGTCATCATCAGCCCTGACTGCCGTCAATTGCGCCCTGTCCACCTCGTCGCCTTCTTTCCCCCCTGAACATGAGCGCGGGTAGTCCTGCATGCCTGTCTTCCTGTCTTGTCTCTAGCCCCCAATGTCGATGCCAATGCCGGAAAAACTGAGGATTGTATGCAATTACTCTTCCGCCGTCCGCCCCCCGCGCCCGTTCGTCGAAAATTCACAAAACAGTCCATATGATGATATAACCAAAAATTTGGAGCCGGCGTATCGAGTCCCAGAGCGAGTCGTCGAGAAATAAATGGGGGGCTGTGGACGCCGTAAACGCCGGAAGTGCAGGACGGGGCCGTCCTGACTTCTTGATATTTCTAAACGAGGGTATATTGAGTGGCTGGTAGCCGTGTTGTGGGAGTGATTCGTGCTCCTTTCGCACCTGCCGGAACTTGTCCAAGGGAAGAGCCTCCGTGGTGCGTCCTTTTCGTCGAGGGAGTTTTTGTGGTCTGCCGTATCCAGATGATGTGTGTTCCAAGGTTGCCAAACTTGATCATCCAATGTGGGTTGCGGAGCGGCCCCGCCCTTGCTATAGCCAGGAGGTGTCCCGGTTACATGGCTGGGCCGCCCGGAGCCAGGATTAAGGAGAGCAGAGCCTGATTGGAGAAGTGTGCCCCTGAGAACTCCATGATCTGAAAAATTGCAGTGGTCACAATGCCACGCGAAGGGAAGAGATTATGAGTCGTGATCACCATCTTTAGAAACAACCACCAAGTCAGCAAAACTTCGGGTCTCGAGGCCACTCTCAGAGTCATTGCACGTGTGTGAAGATGAGGACATCTTGCTGGCATAGTGTGGTTCGGGGACGAGTTCGTATTCACCTTCGCTGGCTGTGGGAGTTGGCGGCATGGCCCCTCCGTGCATCTGCTGTTGCGACTGCTGTTGGGCCTTGGCCGTGCCGGGGCGGGATGGCCTCTGGGGGAGTTCCTTCTGGGTGCCGGTAGCGGGGGCCTGCTGCTGGCTGAAGGTGTCGCCGAGTGGCGAGCGCTGGGCTCGCGGGCTCGAGCCGGTTGCGGCCCCAGGGGCCTGGCCGCCTCGCTTCAGGCGCTCCTCCATCTCGCGAATGCGGCGCTCGAGAGCCTCGAGCTCGGAGGTCTGTGTCGTCACCTCTTGCTTCCTGCGGTTGGGGAAAGGCCTGGTCAGCAACGCCGCGCACCGTGGCTGCCAGGGGAACGGGCTTGGCTTACTTCTTGTTTACGTTGGCGTCGAGATCAGCTACGCTGTTATCAATCCGGAAAAGATCCTCCAGCTCTGCACTAAAGGTGCGGGCGATAGTGCTGTTTCGAGCAACGAGGTGTTAGTCACGCTTCATACTTCTGAGCTTCTCCTCTGCCGCATCGCCTCGGAGACGTTGCTGACGTGGGCATCTCGAGCTGGGCCGGTAAAGGGGGAGGGGGGAAACACTCACGATTGGGGGCGGCGGCCATTTGGCTTCCAGTCGCTGTCGAGCTCGGCGTCGGTGCGGTTCATTTTGGCGGTGGATTCGCTGCGCGCTTGGGACAACAAAAGCGGATGACAAAAAGAGCAAATGGATACTCTCCAAGAGAAGACAATGCAAAAGAGATAACGGGCGGAAGAGCTGGCGGGATGTGCGTGGCGGGATTTGGTTATGTAGTAGAATGGAGGACGAGAAAGAGTCGAAAGACGGGACTGAGCCGAGCGAAAGTCGATCAATCAATCAATCAATCAATCCGCCAGCGTCGGCGTCCTTTGCAGCTGACCGACACACCAGACCCTGGGCCCTGGGGAAAAGGGGGGTCAGGCGTTGAGCTGCCAATAGTGGCACCCCAGCAAGCCGCCCGTAGTAGATAATGTGGAACTCGAGTCTTGTCCTGACTTGGGAACAGGCAATTTCAGGCCAGCGATGTCTGAAACAATTTGGGCCTCGAGGGTTTGGTGTGTATGTAGGTACTGGGAGGACGGACGGACCAAGAGACCCCCGACCGCAAGTCGAGTGAGTCTGTCGAGAGTATGTAACTTATGTACCTAGGTAACTTGTGTATGTACGTGCCTGAGTAAGTCGGTCTCGACACACACACACGAGGCCAGGATTCTGGCGAGGAAAGGGCAAGATGCGGGTTGACGTTGGCTGGAAAGCTTGATGTCGATGACTGACGGTCGTCTCCTTTTTCGGTCGACCTCTCTTGTCTTTCTCTCTCTCTTGGATGGGGATCTGATCTCCCTTACCGCGAACTACTGCAACTTAGCCTCCGAGGTACATGCCTAAGCTACGGGGTCCCTGCTGTAGTCAGGTATCTACTGTGGGCGTCTGGGCCGCTGGCAGGTCTGGTACCGTGATGTTCTGGAGCACATAGAGCTTGCACAAGCTCCCACATGCAAGGCACTGTACGGTATGCACTCGTATCTGCCCAAAGCAGCAATGTGGAGTGGGCAACGGGTGGACTCCATCATCTCGAGGAAAGAAGCTAGCCAACCTGGCAATTCAAAGGGTCCCCGTCACAATGCGGTGCCAGAACGGGAAACCTTTCAAAAATGAAAGCTAGCCAGGGTTGATCCAAATCAAAGAGCGGCGCCTCCAATAGCGTCTGGCACCGCTTAGTGTTCTGCGCGTTCCGCTATCCGACTTGCTTTGACGTGCCAATGCCTTCTGTCATTTGCAGCTGCATGAACCTGAGGGACCCCGATTCCAAGAACAAAAAGCAAAAAAGCAAAAAAGGGGGGAGCCCATGTCGGGCATGAGAGTCTCGAGGTGCCTCGGTTTCACACCAATGCCGTCATTTGCGAAAGGAATCCGCGCATAAAAGGAGGTTTGATTAGATATAATCGTGTTGCGTACTGTACCTTGAATCAGTGCCCCGCTCCAGGTTGGAGAACCCCTAATAATTTGTACTCCTTCCTGGCAACTTGCAAGCAAGCCAGGGCCAGTGCCTCCTCCGTGCGGATTGTGCTGAAGCGTGACTGTACTCGTAGTTTTTCTTCTTTTTGTTTTTCTTACTTGGGATAACTCTCAAGAAAGCCTGCCAATCCACACTTGCTGCTGATCGCTGCCGGGTGTTCACAGGACAACGAAGGAGGCTCCAGACGGCGGAGTTGACGTCGCCCGGCTGGCAGAGACACGATCGCGCATGACTGGTGTCACACGCATGGCGAAGGCTGCGGCCACTCGGTACACTCCTGGCCAGCTGGGTAAATGCGCTTGGCCGCAACGTCGTTGGAGGGGCTCGTGTCAAGGGACAAATGACATCAACGTCACAGGCCTGGTCACGACTGCATTGTCCAATTCCGCCAGGCTGCCGGGCGTCCTGAGATGGATGTGACCTGGGCATGTTATGCGGCTGGGTTGGACCCGGGGGGTAAGGCTCGGCCGGGTAGGTAGCCTTGGTAGCGCCCATGTCGTGGGTTGGAGAGCTCCGAGCCTGGGATGATCCCGCCCCAGCAGGCTCGTGTTCACATGGGGGATCAGACAAACCTAGTATTTATAGACTTTCAGGCACCGCGAGTCAAGCGCTCGAGATGTGCTGTGTATCAGAGGCTCAAAAGTGCGTGCTGTTAGCCTGTAGGTAGTTACTGATCCGAAAAGATGGAGCCCAAAGCGATGACCACTCGAGCGAGGCATCAGCGCCTTCAATCCGAAATAGAGTTTCCCCGCGCTATCGACACTCGCCGACCCGACAGTCGAGCGAGAGAGGCCGAGGAAACTGGGGATTCTCGAACAATCGTTCGCCCGAGCAGTTGCCCCTGTTGATTTCCAGGACTTGCTTCAAGTATTCAACGTCTATCTTGGGTCGTGGGTACTCGATCTGCGATTGCCTTTCGACCAGATGATCTGTGTTGGTCCAGAAACAGCTTCCTCTTCGTAACCATGTACACGTAGATTAGGAACAACTGCTCGTGGCGGCAGAACCGTTGCGCAAGTTGTTGTCCTACACTAGCTGCCTTCAATAAAGATTCTTTACATGCAGAATCAATCTGCACGCAGACAATACCTGCATGCGCACCCATAAGAGTACATATCGCGTAAATAACAGTTGGAGAAGCACGGGCCATGCTCCCCTGATTCTGTCTTTTCTTGGGCTGGGCGTCAAAAAAAAAAAAAAGGTCGTCATCTCGGCCATCCAATGTCAGTCCACCATAACCTGCGGTCGGAGCGTATCCCAAAGAGGACAAGCCACTAATCTGCCTGCGAAACACGGCCGCCAGAGAGGCCCGAAAATCTTTTCACGACTTCATCGTCGGCCTGCCAGCAATCACGTGACGCTTCCTGCCACGACACGAATCATCATCGCGAACCTCATCGCCGCTGGCCCCGAAGCGACGCGATTTTGTCGCGCAAGTCGTCGGATCAGTCTTAATAGACCTCCGAGAACACCCCATCCCCGCTCAGTGCGTGCCCTCCCCCGCGTCTGATGGCCGTTCGATGGCCTGACGGCCCGGGACCGTCCCCAACCCTCGTGTGTCTTGTCTCGCCGGGCACTGACTGACCGTGACACGTAGACCTGGCGCCGGTTCACCTTCTGCCTCGACGCGACGGTCCTCCCGACCATTCGCGAGGCGCAAATCGGGGCATGAATAATACGACGGCCTACACCCCACTCGAATCGCTGTTTCTGTTCCAATCCTTGGCCAAACACGGCTTTGCGACCGGCGCCTTCCATCGCATCTCCGAAGAGCTCAACCAACACCCACTCATCCGCGAACAGGCCGCCTACAATGCTGCTCGCCTGAGCCCGGAGTTGCTCGAGCAGCTCGCGCGCCACCTCCTGCGCGACGAGCAGGCTCGTGAGGCTGACGCCGCCGAGAAGGCCGTCAATGGCGCCGGCCTCTCGCCGACGTCGAGGAAGCGGAAGCTCCCAAGCCCGCCGCTGCCATCGATCAAGGAACTGCAGTCGCACGGTGACAAGCTACCCTTCCTCGTCGAGAGGCTGTACGCGCGTTACCGAGATGATATAGTGCGTCAGATCCGCGAGGATGAGAAGAAGATAGACACGTTACAGAGGGACATCGCCGAGCTTGAAGCAGCCGAAGCCGCGAGCAAGGCCGCTCCTCCTCCACAGCCCAAGCTCCCTAGCACCAATGGGACTGCTGCTGTCCAAGATGGCAAGGTCGTTAAGTCCGCCAGGCCAAATGGTCACGTCAGCCAAACTCCAATACCTGTGCCAACTCCTCAGGCTCAGGGCATCAGCAAGCCGGGGGTTGCGATCGCGCCAAGTCCAGTTCCTGCGCCTTCGCTAGATCGCAAGCCGCCGCAGCCCTCTCCATCTCCAGTACCGTCGACTGTACGGCCTCCGAGCGAGATACGGCAAGCCACGCCTGGTGGGAGGCCTGGCGATGCCGCGAGACCGCCGACAGGCCCTGCGTCTGTCCTGCAGCCACCTCAAGCAGCTCAAGCATATGGCCATCCTCCCGGCTCTGTGCCATCGCAAGGCCCTACTACGGATGGCTTGCAACGACCGGACGGGCTGTCAAAGAGTCAGAGCCCGGCGCCCAGACCGTCGCCGCAACCTCAGCAGGATCAAGGCTCTGGACCATTCAAGTGGGAGCCTCCATATCAACCTCACCCATCTCAAACAACGCCTATCCCATCCCCTCGACATCCCTACAACACCCCCATTTCTCGGCCGCTTGCACATCCTGACCAAGCGGCCGCTAGGACGCCACAACATCATCAGGCGCAACAACATCATCAACCCCAGCCCTCCCAGGCTCATATTGGCGGCCAGCCTCATGCCATTGCACAGCCGAACCGAACGCCCACCCCAGGCAGCACACATCCTCCTCATTCTGTTCTAGTCCCACCCCAGAATGTTGGCCAGTTTTCACCGGCGTTGCCACTCAAAACCCCAGAGCGGCCTGGGCCACAGCAACAGCAACCACAACAGCACCAGCCCTATCGGCCACCGGCTGTTCCTGCGACAGGCCCACCGAGTACAGCCGTACCTGTGCCCTCTTATCCGAACCAACAACCACAGCCTCATAGCGGTCAAACTCCCGTGCGTCCTCCGGTTGCTGCTCACAATCTGCAAACGCCTGTACGTGGGTCCGGCCCTCCACCAGCGGGCCATCGGCCTCCTCTGGCCGCTCCTGGCCAGACGGCCCATCACCTCCCCCCGGTTCACAAGCAAGCCGCGGCATCCTTGCCATCTACACCAGTCTCTCAGCAGCTAAGTGCTCGACCCCAAGTCCAACCAAAACCTAGTCAGGCTCCTTCGGCAGGTCCTGCAGAACAGCCTCAGCGGCCCATGAGCCAAGCAAGCAGGCCCCTAGTGACAAACCTTCCGCCGATCCATCCATCTTCGCAACCACAAACCCCGTCAGCCGCCAGTGTCTCTTCTCATGTGATCCGGGGACATGGTACCAAGTGGACGTCAACGCCAACACCAGCGACGCCCAGACAAGAATTGACGGGGTACTTCGACGCGCAAAGCCCTGCTTTTGAACCATTGAGTCCTCCTATCCGGCCGGCTCAGCTTCAAAAGACGTCGCCACAACAGTCAGGGAAGAAGGAATCACGCAGGAACGTCCAGAAGATCGACACTTCCAGTCCTCATCCGCCAAGCAAATTGTCACAGAGTGCTCAGAAGGCGGCATCTAGGTCCTCTCATCTGAAGGAGACTATTGAAGACTCGGATGGCGGCCGTAAGATTAAGGCCGAAGAGGCCACGCCCAAGCCTTTCGAAGATGCTGGAGACACGACTGCAGATGAGAGTGTACAAGGCAAGCGAACTGGTGCAGCAGCCAAGGGCACAAAACGCAAGCGACACGAATCGCCCGTCAATCGCGCACCTCCAGCTCCTCCCACGCATGTACTTTGGACCCGATCTTTTCACAAGGTCAGTGCCCAGGCTCTGGAGCAGGTTACGAGTCATCGGCATGCCAACATGTTCGCACATCCTATCAAAGCTCGAGATGCCCCAGGATACCCTGAGATCATTCTTCAGCCCCAAGATCTCAAGCGCATCCGTGCTGCTATAAATCAAGGGCAAAGGGCGGCCCAGGCGGCAGAGAAGAACCTACCAGATTCTGATCCAAACGCCATGAATGTTTGGCTGCCCATTTCTGTGGACCTCATACCTCCCAAGGGCATCATCAACATCGCTCAGCTGGAGCGCGAACTCGTACACATGTTTGCAAACTCGATCATGTACAATCAGGACCCTGATCGAGGCGTCGGGCCGTCATTTGTACAGAGCTCGGAAGACGACAACGAGGATGCCATCGGCTATGAGGTCGATGAGAACGGCATCGTCAAGGAGACCCGCAACATGTTCATGGAGGTCGAGAAGCTGATGAGCGACCTCCGCAGCGAGATCGAGCGCAACGCTGCGCCTCCCGCTGGCGGCCCCAGCCGCAGCATGAGCGTGGCGGCGGGCGACATGAGCACCGTCGAGGACGATGCGGCTGATGAGCAGCCTGGCGACGCCGACGCGCCCAGCGTGGCCAAGAGGAGACGAGTCAGAGGCTAGGAGCCCGAGCGCGCAAGCAAAACCCTGCGATCCGGAAACAGGGTCTAAACCAGCAGCTTCCAGCGCACTCGTGCTCGTTTGCCGCAGATGTGTAGAGATAGGGGGCCGGCTTGCCCGGGAATTCGATGGGCGTCGTCACGCAACACGGGGCCCATTCACTGTATATTGTTGCTGCACATAGACCAGAAAACATGGTTCTAGGAACATCCTAGTCTAATTGAATTAACGGTGTATTCCGCACATTGGGTCCAAGCTTGTATCCTGTGATTCTTTGCATCCTACTCCCCGATGGTATTCCTCGGAACTTTTCTCTCCTTCTCGGCGGGTTTGACTGAAACAAAACAGAAACGAAAGAAGGCGAAGAGTACTTTACACATCAGATTGCAATAAACAAACGGTTCAAGAGCTGTGTGCATTTAGGAGTACACTCACCCACAGAAGTACGACCTCAAATCTTGTGTAACACAAACCCCAATAATACCTGCACTCACTGCAGCTGCTAACCACCCGACCCAGCTGTGGCTGCTCAGAAGGCGGAACGCAAATGAATGTGCGTCAACTGCGGCGGTGCCTCCCAGTTTAGCTGGCCATAGGCTAGCTGACTTGGACTGGCTCGAGGCATCTGCTGTATTCCCTCGCGAGGCTAATTTGTGTCCAATTCGCCCTTTGACTGCCTTCTCCTCTTCCAATTACAGACATCGTTTTGATTAAGAAGCCTACCAGAGCTCCCCGGAAATTCTGATACACAACCTGGGGCCAAACTGTCTTCTGGCTACCTTCGCAACGTGCTACCGTAAGGCTATTTCAGGAACTAGTTAGGACTTCGCAGTCTCTTGGCTTTGATGCAGCAACGACTCACATTTGCCACGGAGCCCAGCCTCTCCCTTTCCTTCAGGTCACCATGCTCTTGAATCCATACTTATCAGCTGAAGCAGCATGAGACTTGCAGCAGAACATCTATTCACCTGTGGTGCCGTGACATATACACTGTTTCTTGACCTGGCAATGCAAATTCTAAACCCCGCTTCGGTGTCTCCCGTAACATGTGTAACGCTCCATCAGCATCCCAGCGGAAATGCGTCCCTCTCAGTCCTTCTGATTGGATTACCACGTTATGCACAATGCACTTTAATAGAAGCGAGAACTCCGCAAATAGGAAGCTCGCATGGCAGATCATCTGGGGCAGCCTGCTGAAATAGTGGGAGAAGGCCCTCTCCCAAAGATGTTTCGAGGCTTATTTTCTTAATCTTATTCATACACCCAGAATCTTACGCAAGTAGACGTTCTAATATGCTCGAGATTCGTCAGTCTGTAACTTTACCGGCAGTGTGCTATGATATCTGTAGTAAGAAGACACTTGAGAATTGTGTGCAGCGATAACTCATTGATTATAGATAATGCATATATTGAAGCCCAAGCAGCGGGTGGCCCGAATAGCGCTATTTGCCAGGATGGATCCTCCTTCAAGCTTCTAGTCGAGACTTGCCACCGGTGCATCCAAGTCAACGCGCCTGAACCTGAGCAACAGCTTCTACAAGATCAATTCATCACCCCTGTCTTCCAACAGTGGTTAGACTTCTGTAGTAGCGGCTCATCATCTTCTCGGACACCCATATCCACTGTTTTACGGGCTACAACGATCGATTTGGGCGCCGGGTCTTCGACAACATCGATTTCAAGTGTGTTAATCTATGCCTTGGAGAATATCACAATCAACGCACGACCAGCGACTTCTACGTCACTTTTGCCCTCAAACACGTCTTCGATAAATCCGTCTTGTAAGAAGCACATCTTGCTGACCTTCTCCTCTGCTAATACGCATAATAGCCCAATCAACCACGTCACCACTTCCGACGACATCCTCGATTCCCACAATCATCACGCAGCCTTCTCGAAACCCAGAGTGGATAGCTGGCCCAGTTATTGGTTCCATTGGAGGAGTCTGCCTGATCTCCATTTGCTCCTGGTTATGGTGGAGAAGAAGACACAAGCACGCTAACGGCACCTCAGCAACCGCAGTTGACGATGGGCCGGCGGAGAAGGCACAACTACACGGAGACTCTCTCCCGTATTCCGGGCCGCATGAGTTATACGGCATGCCGGAGCCGCAGGAGGTGTAAAACCGAGAGATAGTGCCGCCGGCAGAGCTTCCCGGGCATAATGGGCCAGAGGCGGGTAGTACTGCGTTGATGGAAGCACCGGCGTCTCCCGCGGGCAAGGAGCTACCGGCTGGCAGCTGAGTCGCATATAATGTTGCTGTAATATATTCAATGAGGAAAACATCCCTCTATGGGTAAACAGCACCTCCCAGACCATATATTGTAGCCTTGTGAAGGTATCTGTTTCTACTTAAATATATGACACTCACGTGAGAAACCTCGTTCTTTGCTTCTGTAAACGAAACACAACGCATGTTAATATAACCTACGCGAACAACGATAAAAGCTACTTTTATCAGTCTTAATAATATCTTTTTGTCATAGTCTTATATGGAGACGAATAACAAGGCTCAGTTTAGATGCATGCTCCTCTCAGCCTTCCGATCGCAGGGCGTCCTGTTGCTGGTAATTCCGATTCTGTCCTCTTCTATATCCAAATATATATGTCTCTCATGATACGCTTGACAGGTGGACTGAAGAAACGAGACACCGCTTTCGCCATTCTTGCAAGCTGGTGCAAGTAGGAACTGTATGCCTCCACCAACACAGAAGACATGCCACAGGGTAAAACTCTGCTTCCTCTTATATGGATAAATATCTCAATCAGATGACCTATCACGTTAGGATGTGCATATGACCCTCCAGCGCCGGAACTCTTCGAGCTACTAGAAAACTTTTCAACAATTTTTGTGAATTATTCAAGACGTACGCGCTAACTCCTGCCACAAGTGTATAGAACTAGTGAAGTATGGACCTAATTGATTGAAGCGGTCTTCCTCATTACACACCCGTTGCTGCATAACGCGACAATGTACTCTCAAATTGTGCAATGGAAAGACTTATAGAGGAAGTCTGAAGCGAAAGCTGAAACAAACAATAAGTACGAGTAGGTAATAGGGAGACTGTCGTATTGTGGAATGCCCCATTGTTATGCCTCGTTGGAGACACAGTAGCCAATCAGCGCCGCCCTAAATAAGACGACAGGGAGTTCAACCTGACCACTTGCCGAATCCAGCACTGCCAGCTGCCAGTCGAGAGACCACGCATCATGTTAATGAAGTGCATGGCTACACTTCCCGTAGCAGCCGAATTTCCCCTTGGCCGATCTATATCTGTCCCCAATGATTGTTGTATAGTAGCAATTCCTCATTTCTTCTTCTCTTCACCCTACACTCCTTTTCAACCCATCAACTCCGCCGGCCTGCGCCTCCACAATGCCTGCCGAAACCCGCGGCTCCGTCCGCCAGCGCAAGGGCAAAGCGACCACCAAGGCCGACGGGCTCCCGCCCCTGAATGCCCGCGTGACCGAGCTCAACTCGTCCGACGACGAGGCCGAGGAGAAGCTGCAAGAGGAGCCTAAGCCCAAACCGACGCCCAAGGCCCGCGCCGAGTCCGAGGATGAGTACAGCCCGTGGCTCGACATCGCCCGCGTGTTGACCTTCCTGCTGGTCGCCTCGGCCGGCCTGAGCTACCTGATCTCGGGCGGCGACTCTTTCACCTGGGGTCTGAAGCACCCGCCCAAATACCTGCGGCGGACATGGTGGGAAGAACAGTTTGTAGGTTACATTCCAGATAACACTGCCCCCCTAGTAGCAAGTCGCCGGACCGAGACTGACCCTACACCTCCGTGAAACAGAAATCGCCTCTCAGCATCCCCATCGAGGAGCTCGCCCAGTACGACGGCACCGACCCCGAGAAGCCCATCTACCTGGCCATCAACGGGACCATCTACGACGTGACGGCGAACCGGCGGACGTACGGGCCGGGCGGGTCGTACCACGTGTTCGCGGGGGCGGACGCGGCGCGGGGGTTCGTGACGGGGTGCTTCGCGGACGACCGGACGGCGGACCTGCGCGGCATCGAGGAGATGCACCTGCCGCGCGACGACCCGGAGATCGACGCCCAGTACACGGCGGCGCAGCTGGCCGAGCTGCGCGAGAAGGAGCTCGGCGACGCCCGCCAGAAGGTCCACGACCAGCTGGCCCACTGGGTGCGCTTCTTCGAGAAGAACCCAAAGTACCCGCGCGTCGGCTTCGTCAAGCGCGAGAAGGGCTGGCTCGAGAAGGAGCCCCGCCGCAAGCTCTGCGACCAGGCCGAGAAGGGCCGCCCCAAGAGGAAGGCCCCGGGGCAGGAGTAATGGATCGCAGGAGATATGTCGGAGGAGGCCAATGGACCGGGCCTCGTAATGGAAAACTAGGCAGCTTTTCTGTAGGCTGTATAATTTGGCACACAAAAACCAAGCACAGCAAGCGTTCATAGGATCGCAAAACGATTGATCCAAGTCCATAACGAGCCGCGTTGAACAGCACTGCAAGACATATGTAGTAGGATTGGGAGAGGCGTCTGTCCGACTAATACGGGCGATTTACACACACTTGGCAGCTAGACGGCTGCTCCGTACCATGTTTTCAGTTTACCTCAACAATCGAATCATAAACGCCGACGCACACGTGAGAAGACATGTCTGAAATTGGGTATATATTATCTTTTTCAAACATAAAAGGCTAAAAGAACTCGACAACCAGATTCTAAAATGCATTTGCAGGATGCAGACACGTGCCAACTACTGGACGGCACATATACAGAAGCGTACTCCAACCCGAGAGACACACTCTCTCTCCCTTTCCCCTGAACCGAACCATCGCCCAGCGAGCTCATCTTGATCAGCCTACTTCTGCCCGGTGACGGCGGGCGCTGGCCCAGCCCCTTTTTCTGCGTTAGACGTTTCGGCATAGACGCTATTAGATCGTGGTCCCCCACCCCCTGGGGGGCGACCAGACTTTTTGTTGTCGTTGAAAGGTTTGACGAGTGATGATCCTGAACTCCGTGACCCAGTGGGTACCCCCAGCTACCATGTTCATAGCATGAACAGGCCAGCGGCGGCACCGAGGAGCAGGCTGAGCGACGTCGATGCGGACAGGGAGAAGGCACCGGCGGTGACGGCAGACGAGCTGGTGGTGGAGCCGGTGCCGGTGCCAGTGCCGGTGTTGCCGCCGTTGGTGCCGGTGCCAGTGCCAGAGCCTCCGTTGGTGCCTCCGTTGGTCCCGGAGCTGGGGGCAACGTTGGCAGTAGCGGCCGAGGCGAGCTTCTTGAACTCAGCCAGGGATCGGGTGGCATTTGCGCCAGTGCTGAGCAGTGTTAGTTTTACGGAACGCCTTGGGAGGGATACGTGTTGAGGAAAGACCTACTTCTCGTTGACGACCATGACCATACCAGCCTGGCAATGCTTGCCAGTAGCGCAGTAGAACCACATGGGGTTGGTGTTCTGGACCATGATGGTCCAGGTCGGGACCATACCCATTGCCTGGCTAGCAGCGACGGGCTGGAAGCCGCTGAAGACACCGGTCTGGTTGGTGTGCTGGGAGATGGGCGAGCAGGGCGCGTCGAAGGTGGACTGGGCGACGCTGTGGTTGCCGGCGCGGAACTGGAACTGGATCATGTCACCAGCGGGCGCCTTGATGTTGTCGGGGGTGAAGATGAGCGAGTTGTTTGCTGTCGCGACGGACACGACGTGGACGGTCTGGGCCGAAGCGAGGCCTAGCAAGGCGGAGAGGGCGACTGTTGAGAACTGCATTTTGATTTCTTTTTCTGTCGAAGAGTCGTAATAAAAGAACGATGTTCCAAATAGTAAAATAGTTGGGTATTCAAGAGAGTGTCGTTGATAGAATAAGAGCGACTAGCGCTTTTGGTCGAAGGACTGGCCTTGAGTAGAGAATATTAAGCTGTAGAGATGTACAGAAGAATGGGAAAGAAAGAAAAGCCGGACAGGAAGAACCGTCTCGAGTACTGCTGAAAGGAACTGAGGAGGAGAAAAGAGAAACGAGAATCCCGCAGAGGAGGGCGAGACGACAGCATTGGTTTTAAGAGCCCGGAAGGCGATAAACCGGGACGATGAAGGATCACCCACTGGTGAACCACACCCTTGCGCGCAACGTCTGAAGGGCTGGAGACTGGGCAGGGGTGCCTGCTGTGCGAAAGAGACCCAAGATACAAGATGGCCTTGAAACACGTTTTGACCGTCAAGCCCGACCAGCGGTATTGAAACACGAACAAACCTCCTGCGACTATTAGACGGACACTTGCCCGTCCGAGATTGCCTCTTTGTCCCGCCATGCTCTCGGCACGTCTGACTGCCTGTCAGCTTTCGGCCAGGGCTTCCTGGGGAAGGTCAAATGACAGTGGCATAGCCACTCGGGATTGTAGCAACGAAACGTAATAGAAGATGAAGGGTGCAATGAACGTGACTTGGCTAGGGTGCTGTGATGGAATGCGATTCAGTGGCAGTAGTAGTATAGTGTCGCATAGCTATATGCCCCACGGAACTCAAACTCGAGTATATGTCAACTCGGCGGCGACTGGACGAACATGCACGATCATATTCAAAGATGATGCGAGCTTGACTTGCACTGCGCGCCCTGGATAAGAGCCATCGCAATTCCTCAATGCTCTCTGTCGCTCGAACACAGCCTCACGATGCCGAAAGAGCCGTCTTGTCAGAAGCGCTGGAGGCCAAGGAAGCGCCTCAACGGCCGGCTGCCTCTTTGCACGGCGGTGGTCATCGCCAGCGTTGAGTCTTTTGACAGCTGCTCGGAAGTCGGATGCTCCCCGGGGTTCGTTCAATTAGAGTTGTGCGTTAAGCGACAGGGGTTGGGAGCCGCACGGATTGCCTCAGCTTTGTCACATCTGCACCACTCTGAAACCCGGCTGGTTTCCATCCCATCTCCAAAAGCCTTGCATCGCAGCCGCTTGGCCGCTTCGGGGCCGTTAAGCGACAAGAGCCTCCGAGATCCTCGACGTTAAGCAGTCGCAGACTCGCAGCTCCTGGCCCCCCCGTTGCCAGGGCGCGACCGTCGCAGTCTGCAATTGGCAAGGACGTCCGCCCGTAGCCAAGGCCTACAGGGCACTGGCTGGGGTTATGCTCAGTCACAACCTTGACAACGGCCATCACATAGCACGACTTTTCTACACAGGCCCGCCGCACTCAAGGTCTATAGTCAGACCCGCTAGCCATTACAGGGTAGTCACCCGTGGGGTGAAGCTTCTTCAGCGGATACTCGGCTGCGCGTGGTGTCATTTTGCAGTGCTTGAATCTGCTGGCAAGACCTAGGGCGAGGCTTGGCACTCATCCCCGGATTTCCGGATCTGAGTTTGGCTCAAGGATCAATGACTTGTACTGGGCTTGAGACGACTCCTTTGCCTGCTTAGATCCTGCAAATCATTCGAGGCCGCACGAAGCACGGAGTTTCGAGCTCCCTGGGGGGCTTGGGTAAGGCCAAGATGGGGCTCGAAGGACCCGAGGAAACATTTGATTCATCACAAAACGGTAGTATGCTTGGTCGATTACACCTCTTCGCTTGGCGATAGGGATTGAGGCAACAAATTTTGTCTGATCAGTTGGAGATCCAATGTATTCAACATATGCCAAGCCTGAAACAATGACACAACTCGTCACAATGGGTCGGTGTCAAGACAATCCTGTATAGTTTGGTTCGACATCAGAGCCGCTATTCTGAGGTCATCTGATCTTTGACGGTGTGAACGGACGCATGCGGCGTTCTTAATACTCCAGACGTTTCTAGGTTCAAGCTGAAATAATGTGGTGTGACACCAATCCAACCATGTCGCCTTGTTTCCATGGACTATTGCCACCGCGTGGCCAAAGCCAGTCTTGATGGATTGGTGTGCTCACATAACCGCCCTGAAATTCTATGTTGACATGCGGTAGTGCACATTGCCTCGAGGCATAGCAGATGATGAGTTCATCCTCAGTTGCCGGATCCCCGTCAGGATTCTCCGAGAATCCTTGATGTTGTTGACGTCTACGTACGACAGTGGTTCGGCATGATCTACTGCCGCCGCACGATATATCGCCGGCTGATCCTCATGCCAAGACGGATCTGTAGATCTGGTCAACAGCTCCTTTGTGCTCCGCGCTTCCATACCCGAACAGTGCTTACTACTTGGTATAAGCACGAGTAGAACAGAATGCACTGCTCAATCGGCCATCTCATGCGCAGCTCTAGACCAATTAGCCACTAATGTCCGCCGTACATGAATGCTGTATAATCCGTCGCTGCAATCTGCTGGGGGGTGGCCATCGTAGGTCCAACCTTGTCAGGTCTAGACCGACTCCTCAGGTGTACGCGAAAGCGGTCCATTACACCTCGTTCTTGTGGCATGATCCTGGCAACACAGGACGTAAGGCAACCGTTTGGTAAAGCCACTGCCAGAATGATTGATCATGAACATTCAGTGCCTCGATCCATCGAACAGAACACGCCATGTATCTGACGACTGCTGTCAGTGCGACCAGTGATGGGCGATCCAGACGAACATATCTCTCTGGAACTTCTATGGTATCTTTGAGAGAATGCTAGGTGTCGCAATATCATGGAGAGCGGGTGGCCACAGCTGAGCTCGGTGGTCCTGTGAGTCGGGCTCCATGTCCCAACCGCAGGCGGCCATATTCTTGAGTCTGTCTTCGAGGGTTTAATTTTCTTGTCTTCTTCCCCTTCACCTCACAGATCCAATAGCAGCTGCGGTGCAATCTTCTCCAGGTCCTCGACCTCAAGAAACCCGCCCTCTTTCTCGACGGCGGCGCGGGCGATGGCCTCGCGGACGAAGACGTCCATGTACTTGGCGACGGCCTCGTTGGCACCTTTGCTGATGCGCGTGCCGTCCTTCTCGAAGAACTCGTGCAGCAGCCGGGTCAGCAGCTCGGGCGGTATCGTCTGCTGGGGCTGCTCGTCGTCGTCCTCGTCAACTGCCTCCTCTTCGTCTTCCTCGACCTCGTGGGCCGACTGCGAGGTCACCACATCCTCCATAGCATCCTGAGAATCTGCAAAGGGGTCTAGGTCGGTCTCGGAACGCCGGGCTTGGGCGTTGCGTGAAGACGAGCCGACGGAAGGACGAGAGAAGCCTGAGGTTTGGGCTTTGGGTGTGTTGCCCTTTGACTTGTTGGTCGAGCCGGCAGGACGCCCGCCTGGACGGGGCGCCGCGTTGTTTTGCTTCGGAGGCATCGCACGAAGCTGCGGCAAGTAGATCGGCGGACAAGGGAACGGCCAACGAATATTACAGTTGTCAATCTTGATTTGAATTCATGGACCGCGTGCCTCATTGTTGGGGACGCGTCGAGGCGCGTTTAATTGCACCTCTGCCTGGTGCATCCCAGCTGGCGTCAGTTGACAGGCACAAATACCACACCCACCCTCGATGTGCCAACAGTTTTGGGCGCGACGTCACCTCACAAATCGGCGCCAGGACATTTGGATACGGTATCAGGACCGTCACACTCGGGCAGAGTCACACAAATCAGGGGGATAATCCGGAGAAAACCACTAGCATTCAGATTGCAAAGAGTCTATGAGTTGTATGCAACCAAATGAAACCGACCGAGGTGAAAAACGAATCCGCGAGAGATGTGCAGGTTGCGAGCAGAAAGAATACAGTCAAGGGAATTGCCTTAGGTTCTAAATTACAGCGGCCGAAAACACTCAAAAAGTGCATGATACCGCAAAGGTCGAAGTCGTTCCAGAACGCCACGGACAATGTGATGCCTGTAACAACCTTCCGTCGCAACGTCCATCACCAATGATGACCCCTTTTTATCGACCCCTCACCACCACACATCATTACACCTTCACGCCCACCAGCGTCGTGTCTATATGGGTATAAAGGTATTTAACCGGAACCGCCCTTGAAGGCCTTGCCGAAGAGGATGACCTGGAGCTGATCGTAGATGGACAGGACACCAGCACCGGCGACACCACGCAGGATGTTGGCACCAGCACCCTTGAAGAGCGACTTGACACCCTCCTTGGCGACGATCTGGCGGGCAGCGTCCATGGTACCGTTGTACTTGACGGCCTCACCGGAGGTCATCATCATACGACGACGGATGGTGTCGAGAGGGTACGAGGCGATACCGGCACCGGTGGTGACGCACCAACCAAGGGCGAAAGAGGCCAGGAAGTTGTTTGCGAGGGGACCGACCAGGACGACGGGCTTGATGGAGTCGTACATACCGAAGTACAGACCACGGTAGACAACAATACCAGCGACGGAGGGAGCGAAACCACGGTACAGACCAGCAATACCGTCAGAAGCAAGAGTCTTGCGGTAGACATCGACCAGGCCGTTGAACTGACGGTCACCACCCTTCTTGGCGTTCTTGGCATCGTTGGCCAGACGGGTACGGGCGTAGTCGAGGGAGTAGACGAACAGGAGCGAGGTGGCACCAGCAGCCTGAGAACACGAATTAGCAACTTTGTAATCGACAGTCCAAGATGAATTGTGAACTTACACCACCGGAGGCCAGGTTACCAGCCATCCACTTGGCGTAACCATCTCTCTCCTTCTTGTAGCCGAACATGGCCTTGAACTTGTCACGGAAGGCGAAGTTCAGGGCCTGAGTAGGGAAGTATCGGATGACGTTGGCAGTGTTACCACGCCACAGGGACATGACACCCTCTTGCTTAGCGGTTCTGCTGAAGCACTCTGCGATACCATCGTACTTGCGGTCCAGACGGCCGACCTTCAACATCTCATCCTGCGGAGATTGTGAGCATGGGTCACTGGGGCACGTGAAGGACTTGTCTGGGTGTGCTTACCTGGTTCTGGATCAAGAGCTTGACACGCTCAATGGGGGCAGCGGCGGTCTTCGAGACGGCGGCGGAGACACCACCCATCAAGAAGTCGGCCACGAAGGGCTGTAGGGGAAAGACTCGTCAGCATGAAGATCGCGATCGGGGATAGATAGGGCGAGGTTGGAGATTGAGGGAAAAATTTTCCCGCAGCATTCGCATCGAGCCAGCTCACGACGACGGCCTCTACATCTCGCAACAGCTCGGACAGCTCGCAGGGAGCATGTCTCAGGCCAATTGAGGCGCCCGAGGGTTGCGGGTGATGCTTATCGAGACGTCGCGGGCTGGTCACGGCGCGGCTGGAACTGGGTGAGCGGGATTTAATGGGAGCGACAACGTACCGGCATGCCCAGAACGGTAGGCTTCTCGCCAGACATTGTGACGATATCACGAGGATGACCCGGTGACTGTGAGTGGAGAGGTTGATGAAGGAGAGGAGATAGACGTTGTGGTGGTGAACGTCCAGAGATGTCGCGACTGGAAGAAAAAGTTGCAGGAGCGAAATTTCAAGAGGACAGCCGGCGTTTTGAGCGCAGAAATGGGCCCGAGCTTATGCGCTAAAAACTTTTTAGAGGCTGGAAGCCGGACAAACCCGGGGGAGCTACCTGGGCCACAGGAACCACCTGGCAACCGGGACCCGTAAGAAAAAGATGCCTCCAGCCAGCCAGCGCTGCGCAGCGAGCCCAGGGTGCCTATCCAGCCAGTAGCATCCGCTGCCCAATCCTTGCGCAGACACTGAATAATTGATCCGAGACTTTTTTTTCCCTCTCCTCCCCTGTGCCAGTGGCAGCTCTTGCTACCTTGTCATGGGTGCAGAAACATTGCATCACAAGCTGAGAGAGGCTCTGTGTTCTGTGCAGTTAACCCGTCAGTACTAAAAGTACCACGGTACCTGTTGAGTGAGATGCAGGTTCGGGTATATGCACTTGAGTCGCCCCCCATTCGGCTGGGGCGTCAACATTTGCGAGCACATTGCAACATTGCAATCCCAATCCTTCTCAAGCTGGATCCAGACATCTCCATCATCGCTATGGCACGCGTGCATTTCCATTGGCTTGCGCTTCTTCTGCTGTACTCTACAAGTGTATCCCCAAGCCCTTCGCTGTTTGCTCGCGGCAGCAGTGCCATTCTGCTGAAAATCTCCGAGTTGCCGATAGGTTCCTCCTGAGCGGGCTCCGGCAGGATTTACCTGCTAACTACAGTAACTTATTAGCCACCCATCGCCCACCAACGAACGGGAGCTCCGCGCGCAGCGCTTATCTGTTTCAGGGGTCCCTCTCCCCCGAGTCAAGATTTTCCCATCCCATCGGCTAGCCCTTCTCGGCGATCTCCTTTTGCAGGAGAGAGAAAAAAATTATTTTGGCCCAGCACCCGGCTTCTGGGGATTGCGGATAGCGGATACCTGCAACAATTCCAGCAGGTCGCATATCGGCCCCCCGCCTACTCCATATCCCGTAGAATGGCTGATGGTACACACACACTCCGTGCCTAGACTGCTTCCATTACGTAGGGAACTAGGATGGGCCATGGCCGACCACTGACATAGGTAGGCTCGAGGCGAGGATCCAAGGGGCCAGGCGCATCACAGTGATAGCATAACTACGTCTGCGTCAGTGCGATGCAGCAGCCAAGAGTTAGACTTGAGTCGAGGCGTAGGTCATGAATAAAATACACCTCTACAGAACGATGGTCAGGGTGGTCGTGCATCTACCATCCATAATGTAGGTTGTCGCTCTCGCCCCCAAGACCTGGACAGTGCATACAATAGAATATCCTTATGCAACACGAGAGAAGTACGTAGTACATGAGCAGGTAATCAGAGAAGGCTGGCCAGTCGAGTGAACAGCCTCATGAACTGGCCTAGCCGCGTTAGTTATCGAGTGCAATGTGCATTATACTCGACTGCATATTTTTTTTATCCGGGTCTATTACCCCACGCTGACACCATCTTTCCCTAATCCAAGTTGCGTCAGTGATGGGGCTAGACAGTATTTGGTTGCTGACATCTTGGTTTGATAAAACGAGTAGGGTCACAGGTCACTATGCAAATTCGGGGCGCTGTAACCAATCTACAATGTCACACGCACGGCAGAGCAATGGCTTCTCGGGTATCATGGGACCGACGACGTGGGATGCAGAAGGGTCAACTTTTCATTTTGATTGACCTCAACCTGTCGAAACAACAGCAGCCTTGACTGAAAACCATAACCAGTCCCAATGCTACGCCGGAGATCAAATGCCCTGAACCATCAAGTTCCATGTCCCCTGATCCATCTGCTCCGTCAAACCATTTTTCTGAAGATCGACGTCACATTCGTTCATGGTATCGTGAGATGGGAAGTAATTTAGTCGGTAGCGCCGACGGCACGGGCTACGTCTGGTGTCAGCGACTTCTGATGCGGACATGATCCAGGCAGGGACTCAAAAACGTACTGTAGATCTTCATCTTGCTGTGGGTGACGACAGGCTTGATCTGACCCTTCTCCTCCAAGTCCTGCAGGCACTTGCGTGCCAGCGAGCCGTTGATCTTTAGTCTGTCGACGAGAGTGGCGACTGTGACAAGGCGGTAGGACTGGACATCCTTGTAGAGCTTCTCGGAGGTGTTCTTGTCGAGCAGGACGGCGTGCTGGGCCTTGTCCTTGACTACAGGGAGAGAAGACAAAAAGTATCAGCAATGTGGTCCTGTAGATAGACTGTTGCATCCATCTTCCGCCGGGTCGCGAGTTTTTTCCTCGGCGCAGACGTCGCCTTGCAATGGGTGATGTGATATATCCATCCGTCGTATCGTCGCTCGCCCGCGCGCCCGCCTTCCAAGGAAAATTCACGACGGGGGAATGGCATGCATGGCGCACTCACCCTTGCCCTTGGACCACTTCTTCTTCTGCTTCTTTGCACCGGTTGACGCGGGAGCCATGTTGACGATTGCTCTGGGGTTGATGTGGTGTTGGTCGGATCGTCTCGGTGAGGTCAGTCAAGAGGGAGAGGTCGTCTTCAGATGGCCAGACCAGGCTCGGGGTTGGGGCGGCAGGTGGTTGTGTCAGTAAATTTCGCGAGGCAAGCCCTAAGGTCTGGCGGCGGCGGGCCAATCAGCGGCGGGCGGAGTGGGGTATTTTCGCCGGCCAGCGTCGCACGGGTTTTTTGCGCGTGGCCGGCTATTCTGCGGGCCTCTCATCACCACCAAAAATTCCAGGGCTGCCATTTTCCAAGTGGTCCATCTTCACCTGACGATTCTCTACTAACCCGACAGCAACGTCTTCACCCCGCGCCCCCTAACACTCAAGTCAGGTCACCGTCGCGCGCAAGTCACAGCCCAAGATGTCTGACAACGGCGAGATCGAGGTCGAGACCGCCTCCCACCAGGTCCTCCCCAAGGATGTCACCTCCGAGATTGGCACCATCAAGCTCTTCAACCGCTGGTCCTACGAGGATGTCGAGATCCGCGACATCTCCCTGACGTAAGGACGCCCGCCCAGATCGATTGTTGTGTGCAGTTCGCGAACGCACGGGAGGGTCTTGCTCGGTTCGCTGGCTGGCTGGATGGGAGACTGGGTTTTGAGCGATATCTCTTGCGTATACCGCAAAAAAGCCAGAATCACCTTGGTCCAGCGGCGGCCGAGCATAAGACCTACCAATTGCTGCCTGCAAAGACGAACCCCAGGCTAACCATGACTCTTTCTCTGCTACAGCGACTACATCCAGATCCGATCTCCCGTCTACATCCCCCACTCCGCCGGCAAGTACGCTGTCAAGCGCTTCCGCAAGGCCAACTGCCCCATCATTGAGCGTCTCACCAACTCGCTCATGATGCACGGCCGCAACAACGGCAAGAAGCTCAAGGCTGTCCGCATTGTTGCCCACTCTTTCGAGATCGTAAGCACACCCGGACGCGCACACAAGACGTTCCAGCCCTCAGGCACCGACGATGGCTAACTCGGAGACACAGATCCACCTCATGACCGACCAGAACCCCATCCAGGTTGCCGTTGACGCCATTGTCAACTGCGGTCCCCGTGAGGACTCCACCAGAATCGGTTCCGCCGGTACCGTCCGTCGCCAGGCCGTCGATGTCTCGCCTCTCCGCAGAGTCAACCAGGCCATTGCCCTGCTCACCACTGGTGCCCGTGAGGCCTCGTTCCGCAACATCAAGTCGATTGCCGAGTGCCTGGCTGAGGAGCTGATCAACGCTGCCAAGGGTAGCAGCAACTCGTACGCCATCAAGAAGAAGGACGAGTTGGAGCGTGTCGCCAAGAGCAACCGATAAAGTGTTTTCTTTGGTTGGGGGTTCACAGGCGTGGAGAATCTGGGCTTTATTACACATCACTTGCATTTGTGCGTTCTGGTCCAGGGCGGGATGTGGATTTACGGCATTCATGTCACATAGGGCTCTTAAATGAAAAGCTCTGCTCTGGGATGAGCAAAAAATCGTTCTGAACCATCAAGGACTCTCCTCGAGGCTACGTCGAACTGTGTTGATAAATGGTGAAAAGCAATGACGAGGACACAAACGTGTATGAATGATGCCCAGATACATGCTAGTAATGCAGCTCAGATATGACCAATTCGTTGGACTTCACCCACCTTTGCAAGTGACGTACACAACATCAATACCTTGGACCTTCATATCCGCCGAACTAGACCAGTATACCAAGCTCATGCAACAACGGCAACACTTCATGATACCCAACTTCAGCATGGAGCACTGTTGTGAGTTCACGATGACTTGTACTGATGTTATTACTGCTTCGCCCTAGGGAGCAGTGCCAACTCGATGAAGTGTCAGATGCGGTTCTTCTTGGTGCCATCTCGTCTAAATGCTAACCATAGGAGTCCATGCAGTCCACTTTACCAACCTTTCGTGTCCCTGTATCCCCCTTGGCCCCTGAACTCCCTCAAAGCAAAGCCATACCAGATGAACCCTATCCGTCTATCCCTCACAATGCTCGAGCCCCACGTTCATAAGTCGTCTCCTCTCCCGCGTATTTCCTACGAGATCGTGATCGGCTTGTCCTTCAGCTTCAGCCTCAGGAACATGCCCACGTGGGGGATGCCCTCCTCCCACCACCGGCCCATGCCCTCGTCGACCTGAAAGCCCCAGCGCTCCCAGACAGGGACAACGTCCTCCTGCGCGTGCACACCCACAAGGCCGTTCCAGCGCGGGACGTCGTTAACGCCAGCCTTGAGCGCATCAAGCCCCAACTCCTGCACGCTCGGGTTGAAGTAGTCCTGGTTGTTCTCGAGCCAGGCCCGCGCGGCGGCCCACAGCTGGCCCGCGATCCGGTGGCCGCGGAACTCCTTGACGACGGCCAGGCGGCCGATCTTGACGTAGGGCTCCAGGCCGTCGTGGAGCGTGGTGGGGCGGTCGCGGCCGAGACGCGGGCCTCCTGGGACGCCGTCAGCGACGAGGCGAGCTCGGCCTCGTTCTGCAGCAGGTTGTCGACGTAGCGGCCGCCGCGCTCCGGGTGCGGCGGGTGTGGGAACGGCACCAGGCGCACGGTGCCGATGGGCTGGGTGCGGGTCGAGGAGCGGCGCGGCTGCACCACGTTGCCGGCGGCGTCGCGCCGCTCCTGGGCCACGACCTGGTTCACCGAGGCGTAGACGACCCAGTGTAGCGAGCGGGCGTCGTCGCCGTCGTGCTCGAACTCGAGCGGCACGCCCTGCTCGCGCACAAAGACCGACTCGCGCACCTCCATGGCGTCCATGAAGACGCGCGGGATCGACGCCGGCTGCTGGTCGTGCGGCTTGCCACGGTCGTAGCCATCGAGCTTGGTGGGCTCGAGGAGCGAGATGAACGGGGTCCCCATCGTAGATTGATACACCGAATCAGGTACACCAAACAGGAATCCCCGTGGTGGTGAGGATGAGCGGTGATGAAGTTTGATGCGACTCTCAGACCATAGCCAGTCCGCTCATGCCACTGCTCTTGAATCAGAGTACGACTTGTCCCAAGTTGTCAGCGCGGTGTCTGGCGTTTGTAGATGGCTCCTGCGTGTTATAGACAATTGCGTGTCCTGCGTTCGGTGTCTGGATGCCAGCAACCAAGCCCGGTCACTAGATAGCGTTCAGTCTGGCTAGCGTCAATGTGGAGATGATGTCCGGTGTGTTCCAAGACCTCGTGGGTAGTCGGCTGTTCTTTAAAGCCACTGAGGGAACGATCCACGGCAGAGAAAGGCAGACGGGTTGGTGTTATACAACCAAGGTCGGCGAGTGGTCCGTATTTTGCCACCCGGTCTCTCAGGTATGGCGGGGGTGCGCCACGCCTCAGAATCCGGGCAGGAAGTTGCCAATCGGACCCACAACGGTACGGCGGAGGAGCGACCGGCGGCCCAGTCACGTCAGAACACCGTCACGTTGCATGTTTGGTTGCTTTCAACGGAAGCGCAGTGGGTCGGTCATTTGTCTTTCGGATGCGAGCAACAGCTAGAGGTTTGCACTCTCAGTTGAATTGCCTACGCAAGTTACGTATCTACAGGCACACTGCAATCACTCGCTTCTCTGAGGATTCATTAGCTCGCACGCAGTGCAGGGGCAGATGCTCCCCTTTCCCCTTTTTTGGATTGACATTAGAGCCGGAACTGTGAATTGTAGGGAGCTGATGTATGTTGTCTATTTTCCGTTACGCCTTGGAATTGCGAAATATGTTTGTATATGGGCGCGATAGAGGAGTATACAAGAAGCAGAAAAGCGAAGTCTTATTTCTTACGGTATTGAACAGTGCATGGAACAACACGTTAACACGGGCATTCCTATGGCAGAGAATATTGATGTGTTTCATAGTACAGCACACTTTTACGCAAAATCGCCTGCGTTCGTGTAAATTCAGGCGTTGATCCTAATCGAATACGTGCGGTCTGGGGCCAATCATGAGTATACTTTATAGATCGTGTTTCGACATTACTAGTATTTAGTGGTGACCATTAACTATTCACATTGGTGATTGTGTCGGTCATTGTCTCAACTTTACAGGGCCGGGAAGCTGAAAACGGAATTATCAAAGAAACATGTTCTGGTACATCGCGAACTTTCTCTAAAAATTTCCAAACGTACCTGTATATATATATCTTTTCTCGCGCATCAAGATCCACATGTGAACGCGCACAACCACATGTGCCAGGTCAAAAGATGGCAGAAATTCGACGACTTCATAACGCTCTTCTGACTTATTTTACGCCGGAGTCAATATTTACCCTCGAGACACTCATTGGGAATGGGCTGCATGCCCTAACCTCCAGGGTGGGTTATAAAGACCCTCAGTCGGGCAAGTATAAGAGATTTGTCGTCAAGCAGGTGCGGAGGAGTAATCGCCATGACATCAGGGAGCTCAAAAAGGAGAAGAGATGGTTGAAGGTCAGTTCCAAGCGAGCGGTTACCTCGAGCTTCCCTCACCAGATATTAGAAACTTGCCCACGCACGTCACATTGTCAACTTGGTCGCAGATCTCCCTGACAACCCTCTCGGGGAGCCGTCAGACGACAGAGACGATCCTCATGGAGACGATCTTCAGGGAGACGGTTCCCAGGGAGACGGTTCTCAGGGTGACGACCCTTCGGGAGGCGGTGATCAGGAAGACTCCGAGGACGAAGTGGAGGTGCCGATAGCGGATAGAACCATTCTGATGGAGTGGTTGGAGCACGGGACATTGGGAGATTTTATTACTCGAATTAGAACGCGCCCTAAACCACTGCCAAACCGTCTCTTGTGGAGATTCCTGGGCTGTTGTAAGTCATATCCGCTGTTATCAGGTGCATGGGAACTAAAAGCTCTGTAGTGGTACGAATAGTTATAGCGATGGCTTATCCTCCCGATAGACCGCCACCAGTAGGGAGCAGCCAGAGAAGCGAAGCGCTCAACTATATCAGGGTCGGTGAGGCTGCGAGGCCGTCTTTGTTACAGCACAATGACCTCCATGATAGTAATAGTACGTCACATATTCTTGAAACGGTTCCGGTTGCAGCTAACCATGAGAAGTCTTACTCAGCATTAATGATATAGCCGACATGGAACACAATATCACCCCGATTCTGAAGCTGATTGATTTTGGCTCAGCTGTTGAACTCCCATCGTAAGCATTCATTGTGGCTTTCCAGAGGCGTACTGGTTGTATAGATGGCCCGTCGACTGACTTGCCGTAGACTTGACGGGGACCCTCTCTACGGGGTCCGGAGCAATTTGATGGACGTTGGTTTCGTAAGTATTCATATAATTCGAGTGCCAAAGATAAGTGTTGTGCTGATGTGGGGCAGATTATGTGTGGCATTATACTAAGGAAACGATGGCGTGAAATATGGCCTAGCGCAGCCACCAGACGGGTAAATTTCGTACCTAGAGATGGGGAAACCCCAATACAAACCAGGGCAACGCCTTTGTACTCGATGAACGGCAGCCCCGATCCTTGGCCAGCAAGCACAGACCCGGACCTGAAGAGGCTCGTAAGCCTCATGATGGCCCGTGATAAGACCCAGCGTCCTGATCTGGGAAGGCTATTGGATGAGGTAATGCCTTGTATTTTGCGCAGGAACGCCTCATATTACGATGATGCAGAGGAAGAAGATGGCGCTAACATCAAGGAGCTGTGGAGGTCGATTCTTCTGGAGCCACCACAAAATTCGACAGCAGCAGATCCTTTTGAGATATCCTCTTAGCTAACTTACAGCGCATATTTAACCCTTAATTTCTGACCATAGTTTTCGAACCCTCGTAGCGGGTTGTACTCTTAATCCTTTTGTTTGAGGGGTCATATCGCTTTTATTGGCAATTGAGCATGTGGATTCATTCTGACAAAAACGATTTTTTTTTTCACCGCACCAACAGCTGGTTGAAGAGTATATTTAGTCTGGGGGAAAACGGTGTTTAACTAAGAGAGTTTTGTTTATTATAGATCAGTGAGTGGGTCTACAAATTGAAGTTTCTGTCGTGAAATCTACACCCAAGAATTTGACTATGATAGCGATTGTGATCTTTCGGCATTGGTAGGAGCACGAAAGCTAGGCAACGATAGAAACGAGCGTGTTTTATCTCATAATCAATCCTTATCATGGCATCCAGGATCAAGCGCGATCAGCGTGTCGAAGGCATCGTATACAATCGACAGCCACCAGATATTGCACCTTGCGCCCACACTCCCAGCCATTTTCACACTGTTTAGTCCTTCTTATACCCCAGATAAGGAGTGAGAGGGTTCGCCTTGTAGCGGTCTGGAGGCGGGATTGGGTCTACATTGGTGGCATCAATTGCCTTGTTTTTATGGCGGCGTAGCTCGATATCATCCGAGTTGTTGTTCTACGTAAACGCACGAATGTTAGTCTTTAAAGATGCAGGGTTGTACACCCAAGTAGAAAGATAATTCACTAACATTGCTGGATGGAGCAGCTTGGGAGGAAGCTTGGGTCTGGGACTGGTTGTGATAGTAGGTGTATCCCAGAGTTCCAGCCGCCACTGCGACACCAGTGCTAGCAATTGCGATTGAGGCTGGGTCCGGCATAGTTGGTTGTTGTGCGGTTAATACCGGAGAGGGGATTTTATTGGTGAGATTGGGTAGATGGGATCGAGAGTGCTGTTTTTTCCAACGGGGAAAACAGAAGAAAAGAATGAAAGAGCTTTGAATGCCAGTGTGTTATATAGTCGAGCCCGCCATATTGGTATGGAAGTCTTATCATTCTGCAACTCAGCTTTGTCAAGTTAGTTGGGCAGCATTGCTTGATTGAAAGGCTTACACTCAGCCTATGGAAAACTATGTATTTTCGGTGAGCGATCCCCAACCTTGACACTCCCTCCATTGGGAACAAACCACCCCAGCTGGTCAGGCTGCATGGCAGCCTTCTCTCTGCCTCGAGTACGTGTCACCCCACCATTGCCTCCCCTGGCTATGAAGATGTTTTAAGCGACTCTGAAGGATCGCACAGGAAATTCATTATTGAGTACAAGAGTACCTGCGGCCGCGTCAGACCATAATTACTTACAGACATGGTGTGTTCAGCTAAGGCATCCATTCGTTACAACCAGTCGAAGTTGCTTCAGGATGAGGTGCCCAACTGAGAGGTTGTGGCATCCCCAAGGTATGGCTTTGTGGTCGCATCTCAAGACTAGGTAGTAGACACACTCGTCTTCATCCCAGAATCGACGAACGGTGATTCTCTGACCGTTTGACTTTGCGGAGAAAGGTAATGAGGACGCTAGCACGTCATGCGAGCTGCGCATTCCAGGCAGAGCCCGCCTCTGAGGCTACTTCGACGATATCATACAATGCCCCTCCTCGGATGTTGTTTTCTCCGAGTCAGAGAAGGTAAGGTCTACTGTGGTGGCTACACGCACCAATGAATGCTTCAGCCATGGAAGTGGCCGGGCACTCTGGGATAAACGGCGCGTCGGTTGATTTCCTGATACCTTGGTCTTCACACAATATCCAGGGACTTCGATGGGACTTGAAACCTTTTGCAGCCCCCGACGCAAATTTTGTCGCTGTTCCGCACGTACATATTTAAGACTTGGCGTTGAACTTTGACTGCTTTTTGAATATTTCAGAATGTCTATAGTTGTAAACCAACTCCGTGAACTCCATGCCACCTAAGCAGAAAGCCAAGCCAGGACAACGAGGCTACGTGACCCAAATCTAGTAACCTACATCCAATGCCATACACCATATATCCCTCGCTCTAATATCTTAGGACATCCGCTCCAAATATTACTCTGTCCACCTGCTCCAGCCGCCACTGCGCTTGTCCTCCTTGTCGCTGCCAGCGCCACCAGCGTATTTTCGTTCCTCCTCCTCCCACTTCAACCGCTCCACGCGGGAACGTGCCAGGAAGGCGCGCGCGAACTTCCAGGCTTCGACGTCGGCCAGGTTCCATGCCTCAATGGCGTTGCGGACGTCGATGTCCTTCTTCTCCTTGCTCTTGCCAATGTCCCGTGCCTTCTGCATCAGCTCAGGCTCTAGCATCAGGTCCTCAGCTGTAGGGAGAGGGCCATCACCAGGATCATGGTAAGGCTTCGGCCGACGTTCAGGGCCTGGAACAGGTGTTTCCGACTTTCCACTGTCCGTCGCGTTTACGGGGATGGCGAAGCCAAAATACCAGTCCAGGTCGTGGGGGAGTGTTTCTCGCTCTGCAGTCAGCCAGATCGAGTGAGCCGTTGCCCAGTCACCAGCTACGGCCTCTTTGAAGGTGATAACTCTGGCGCTTCCCGATACGCCGGTGCCGAGGTGCTCCTTAGTGAGTTCCGCCAGCCACAAGTCACGGTTCATCTTCCGGCGAACCCAGGGGATGTCAATATCGCTCTTCAGGGTATTGAGAGCCGCAAAAGTGTAGGGGTGAGGCACGGTGCCAATAGTATATAAGCCAGTCGTGTTTCGGTAACGAGCGGGGGTTGATATCTTCATCGGATGAGTTGCCACACATGGTGAGCATTTGGGAAGATTCGGTGGACACGTCGCTGGCATGGGGGTGTCAGGACACGAAGTCAGCCATGTAGCAAGGTCCAAGGCGGGCTGGACCATAGTAGTCGTGTGCTCAGGTAGAGGCTTCACGACGGCGATGCCCTTTGGGAATGAGCCCAACCATGACAGGTGCAGATGAGCATTGATCAAATAGTTCAAGCTCTGAAGACCCGTGGCACGGTTGGCGCCCAATTGCTCACCGACCTTGGCGAACTTTGTCTCGATAGTCCTAGGGTCGTAGGAAGCGAGGCCCTCGTGCTTGGGATCAACCAGGAAGGTGTCGGCAGAAACAGCCGAGATGAAGTCCTTTGCATCCTTCCGCTCCGGATGCCGAAGTGCTTTCGTAACGGCTTCGGTGATGGCGGTCTTGGTTCCGGCAAACAAGGCATTATCCATGCCCTCCCACCGAGACAAGACGGGATATTCACCTCTTCGAAGGTAGGAGAGGACGGCGTCGTCGCGGGGAGCCATTGGAAAGAGCAGATGGTGCGCAAGAAGCCCGCCTCCCATGTTTTCCCATGCCAGCCAGCGCATCATGTCCGTCTTGAAGGTCGGCTCCAGATTCAGCCTCTGCAGCTCATCGTAGAGCGGGTTGTTGATAGCCTCAGGGGCACTGAGAATGATGGGTTTGAAACCCTGCGCCCACCAGGCACGTCTCCATGTCAGCAGCAGGTCGCTCTCGGCCTCCTGGGTTGCCTTTTCCCGTTGAACCGTGGTGTCATAGTAGCAATAGATCGGCGGCCGGTCTTTCAAGGGAGGCAACAGTGACCGGTTCTCATCGAGCGTCACGGAAGAAGAGAACGGGCTGCGCCAGTTCCAGTTTGCGTACCACGAGCTTCCACCGTATGTCGAGTTCTTCTGCTCGGGAGGCGCATGGACTGCCGGTCTGAAGGGGTTGAGGATGCTCGACGAGAACGGGTTGTGAATCTTCGGGACTTTGGGCACTGGGATCTTGTGGTCGGCGAGCGTCTTGGACAGGCTCGGGCCCTGAGGTATGGAGCTGGGCAGCGTGATGAACAAGGTGAAGAAGGCGAAGAGGCCGAGACCGACGAGCAGCAAGGATATACGGCGCGGCGAGAGTCGGACCGGCCGGCCGAACAAGGTGTGCTGCTTCGGCATCCTGAGGTGTAACGAATGTCCAATATGTCGATATAGAGGCAGAGGAACTCGTAGATACAGGCTGCTCGAGACGGCGGCAGCCGAGACTGGTGGTGGACTGCGTCCAAGCTGAGAAACAGATAGAGCGATCAATCAATTGGAAGGAGAGAATAGAAATGCTGTGGCAGACTGATGCTCCCAGTCGGCACAGGCTCCGGCGAACAGCTGCACGTGTTCAGCCGTCGAGAAGAGAAGATATGCTGAGGCGCCGTGGCATTCGGAATGGTCCCCTATTCCATCGGCTTGGAGAGGAAAAGTCCAACGGGCGTGAACGCGCAACTTAGCCGCATCGCCTTTCCTTTCGGCGTTCGCGCGGGGCGCAGGGGGCGCGCGTACCTCCTAGTCGCAGCGCTTGGGCCAGCCACCTGCCAATTCCGGTCCCTACAGGGCTGTAGTCAGGCCGTTGGGCGGCTTGGCTGGCGCTGCCGGTCCGTACCTAGGTACTCGACAACTTATTACACAGTAACTCGTAGGGGTCCTCCCCAATACGTGTTACTGCAGGGTGAGCCTCCGCCTACTTATAGGTCGTTACTTATTATAGCATCCCAAGAGCCAACTCACCCGATGTCAATCTGGAACCACGTGTTGGCAGGGAATCTGGCCTCAGTCGCCTGGGTATCAGAGTACTGCATGGTAGTATATGGAGAGGGTGAATGGGCTTCTGTTGGAGCAAAACCCACAGTGGTGGGCAGCTGACTAAGGCAAGTCGTTCTGTTGGGTGCTTACAGAATGCTCTTGATGGAGCAGCTTGCGTTATGATCCAGGGTAGTAGTACAAGCCTCCGGCTCTGCAGGGCAACATCTGGCATTTTGAACTTGAATGGCCTGAACCAGCTGCTGTCAGCATTCAGTCCATTTCAACAGCTGTGCCGCAGGAACTTGGGATGAATCCGTTACACGGCAAGCAGCCAGAGTCCGCGCCGACCGCCCAATGCGCAACAAGCACCCAGGTAAGCCTCACGCGCGCACACACACATATACACACGCAAGGATGCGGAGGTTAAACCGAGAAGGTATATCCTAATTACATACCTGGAACGACAGCTCATTGACACAGACCAATGCGTTCTGCGTAGAGTAATCCACGATACAGATATTTCAGTCGGTTGCCACTGAAGAGTCTTGATTTACCAGTAACACTACTGGTAGCAAAATATGAATTCAATTTCAATGATTGTTTCTATACACTGGCCTGTTGAAGGTGCGTGATGATCTGGCTTGTTGAATGAGAGCCTTAAGAAGTAAAAGTTTTTAAAGAAAAAAATCACCGCATACTTGGGAAGAGAACCACGATGGCAATTAAAAGCCAATACCCGAGAAGGCTGATCCTCTTGCTTTAAGCAAGAACCGTATCGCCACCCATCTCACCACTGAGTTCCCTGGATGTTGGTCCACGTCGTGAGGCCGACGCTCCATTGTACCCTGAGCCAGATGACTCAATGTAAGAGTGCAGAGCAAGCTGGGCAGCCTCTACGACCTTTTCCGCATGCTTCAGGGCATCTCTCAGCGCCTGAGCGGTTGGATCCTCTGTAGCTCGCCGGTCCGCCTTGACGAAATGGTTGCCATTTCCAGACAACTTTGCGTCCTCGGCAGCTTTGAGCTCCAAGAGCTTGTGGATATGGCCATTGATCCAGAGGCCCTCGAGCTGTTCCTTCGACATGTCCTTAGCGCCTGCGATCCGACCGCGGCAAGTGGGCTTGCCGCATAGACAGTCGAAGGGTTGATCCATGGACCATTCACTGGAAGGATAGAAGAACTGCAAGAATGTAAGCACGCCATTCACGGAGTCAGAAGCCTAGGCCAGAGAACGGACAGTCAACTCTTCTCCGGCCTTGAGGCCATTGGGCCCTGCCAAGATGTTGAGGTTTGCGGTGTCAAATATCTGTGGGACGTGTCAGTTCTCGGTGGGCCAGGGTCCGTAACCGGGTTTCTGAGGATTGAACCAGGCAATCACCAACGGAGACTGACTAATGACGGTTCACACGAATGGTTGATGTAAAGCAGATCGCTGTTCAGGTTCAAATGCTTGTCCTGGTCAATTTGGACAGTGGCATATGTGGGCTTGTCGGCCAGTGTGCACGGAGGGAAGTCCATCTTGGCATATAAGCCGAAAGGCGGCAATGAGACCTTGGATAAGCTCTTGGAGGTGAACTCCTGCTCGTTGATCACCACGTCCTGGATGTCCGGGTGCGAGGGTTGCTTCCAATGAGGTGTGAGAGGAGCCATTGTGGGATGCTGTCATATGGTCAGTTGTAAGGTTCGGCACGGTTGTCAAGGCCCGGGGTGTGATAGTGGCACTGGTGACTAACATGTTTCAGTGAAAGGCGTTGGGTGTAACGTGAGTTCTGGAAACAGGTGGTGATACCCTAATGAGGCGGCCTGAATGGTCTGGCGTCTCTTGATGACAAAAGCTGAAAAATTGGCTCACCGAGAGGGAGGAGTTTCTGCCGTGGTGGTGACCGGTACAAAGGCGGCCTTTGACCTGTATCCCGTCGGCATGTTCCTTGTGATGGACCCATAACTAACTCGCGCACAGCTTGGGGAAGCTTGCGGGGTAGACGATAGGTTGGGCCAAGGTACAGCGTCAGAGGCCGCTGAAGAGACGGCCTAGACTGCAGATGCTGGCCTATCACAACCTGCCTTGTCACCCACTTCGGCAAGAACCTGCAGATGTTGCACATGTGCAGCGCATGGAGGGAGGGGGGAAAGGCAAAGCCCGTCTGCGCCCAGAAAGGGCATGGTCTCCAGCCGCGGCCTGCCCTGTCATCTCAAGTTCGGGCTCAGCTGATCGTGGCCCCTAGGCCGTGTGCCCCGCGACCTGGATCCGCTACATCCAAGTCGCGGAGAAGCAAGAGGAAATTCCATTGCGACCTTCTGTAGCACCGTTGCAGATCAGAATGCGACAATCCAAAGCTCCAAGTGTTCGAGAAAGATTCGACGTGCAGGAGCGCTGTCGATTTCCCGAGTCTTGCTTTGCGCTCGGACGATGCTGGACCCTGGCCAGTCCAGGGATTGCGGGCGCCGCACGGGAAAAGCCTCCAAGCGCCCGTCGCTCTGAAGCCACAGCAGTCCTGACATTTGTACATGAAACGTTCGCGATGGCCGCTGCGAAGCGGCTATGTTCCCCAAAGGCTGCCTGACCTCCGAGCACGACTTCGGATAGACTTTGTGCGACGTGACGAGAATGGATCGTCGCCGCCGGCACATTGCCGCGCCAGTATCGCACTCTTCCTCAGGTAGGCCCTGGCGGCAGCTTTCCCCTGGCTGGCACACATGATGGGTGTATCTCGTTGATGTTGATTCACTCCTTTCGATGCTTGGAAAGCCGCGATTTCAAAGACCACATGACAATATGATAGGATTTATGGAACGGGATGGATGCATCTCTTCGCCAATCGCTATCGATCCAGTCCCTCGTCTGGGCCGCATTCAGGTAGTCCGACCAGACGTCCCCTATAAGCGAGCAATTATTTATTTCCCCAAACTGACTGTCTGATAAGAGACACGCCCAAGTACAGTATAGTCGGCCCCAAACCCACGCTGGGGACGGTGATCCAATCTCGACTTAGGCGCCCCGCCCCGTCCGTCTGCTACATTTGGTTCAACTGCATGCCGTCATCGAATGTGTGCCTGTTTTGCCTTTCCGTCTCGATCTGCACATATCCCAGCGCACTCATACGACCACAAGACGGCAGCTATCCGAGAATGTGGCCGTTTGGGGCTGGACGGAGTCATAAACAGAGGCTCGTGCGCACGGCACACGACGAACGACGGTCACAGCATTATCTTGGATGCTTTTGGCGGACACGTCGTCTCTGATTATAGTAGATCCTTTGGTTGCATGGCCCAAAGTCTGTTTTATATCCCTGTCCTTGGTGGCGTCACAGAGGGCTGCAGAATCTGGTTGCCTCTCAGCTGTCACACGCAAGAGCCTGAGCGTTGACCCTCGGGATGGCAATTGTGTCCCTCAAGACCGCATTCAGGGCTCACCGTCGGGCATCGTCAAAAGTGAATCAGCATTCCTCCGCCGTTGTTACCCTCCATATCAGGGATCAAACCTTCAACAGGTTTCATGCTGATCGACCACGTGGAAGGATCGGTATACAACCCCATAGGGTCGCATATTCGGCCATCCACTCCCTCGCGCATGTCGCCATAAACGGGAGAGGTCAACGTTATCTTGGCTCCTTGGTCCGCAGGTAGAATCAAGCTCAAGCCTCCTGGTTTCGGGGGTGGGGGTTTTTGATGGTGCTCCCAATTCAGATAAAACCGTGATGGGAGTCTTTCTGGATTCTGAAGAAATGCTGTCTACTCACCTCACCTCCCGTGCCTCACCTACAGCTATCCTACCATACCGGCCCTCGTTTTTAATGCTCACCATCAACTAGTTGGTATAGGAGCCAGTCACGTAATGGCTAGTCTTGAGGGTTCAATGGCCCATGCGTTTCATTCTAGCAATGCCTCTGGATCAGCGT
This sequence comes from Neoarthrinium moseri, assembly GCF_022829205.1. Lineage (NCBI taxonomy): Eukaryota > Fungi > Ascomycota > Sordariomycetes > Amphisphaeriales > Apiosporaceae > Neoarthrinium > Neoarthrinium moseri. The sequence goes on along the minus strand of NW_026055121.1, from coordinate 66,255 downwards.
TGATCGACACTGAGAAGGGTCGTAACCCGAAACCACCACCTCACCCAGACCCACCTACGCCTCGCCCGCCACCACCTCGACGTACTGCTCTCCCGTGAGGTTAGATCGCTCCGAGCTCGACTTTATTCTCAATTGTGCGCGCGTCTCTCGATTTAAGGGTCTGCAGGCAAGGCTTCAATTTTATAGTAAGCATCACATTCCTCTATGGATGAGCAGATCGGAGGCTAAAACTTGTGTCCACAGATTAAACTCCAACCCCTCAGCGCATATTTCGCGGGTTGTTGCCAAGACTATAATATGATTCCGGTCGAGCCCTCGCACCCGTACTGATATTCACCACACTGTCGCTCAGCCAAGAACAATCCGAATCATCACGTCATTGTACCATCATTGTGCAGCTATTGAGAGGTGGAAGCATTATAAAATTCATATAGAATGAGTTCAGTCTGTACCAAATATCAATATACCCCTTGTTTACCACTCAGTGAGGTGCATAAAAGCCACACTGACCATGACTGCTGTGACTTACGATTAGTAATATTCTGTTGATGATTTTCTAGTATCGGCCTATCTTTGTCAGTCCGCCTTTCCACGAAGCTGAATGTTGAGCAGCCTACTCCACGGACCCTTGTACTGCTCTTCTTTCACGGTTGAACCTCATGCGACGGTCTAGACGGAACGGTTTGATGGCTGGTAATCGGGAAATCCGTCGCTCATGATGAATTGTTGCACTGCTCGGACGTCCATTGTTTTCTCCTCGTGCATTCGGGTTGAGTATGCCCGGAACTCAGGCGGCCCCGCGATGATGTGGAGATGCAGATGATTGACACTATGGTCGGGATAGAGATGAAGGCCGAAGCTGAAGTCACCGGCTTCGAGTTTATAGGCCTTGGGCTCGAGTTCCTCGAAGTGACCCAGCGCCTTATGGTAATTCTCCTCGATCCGCTTCTTTTTGGTCTCCTCTTCTGGACCCAGGCATTCCAGCTGTCTCCGGTGCGTATTCTCAATCACGACCTTCTGGTACTGTATTACTTCTTCCCGGAACTTTGACGTCTGCCATTGAGCCGTGAACGCGTCAATGATGTCCTGTAGGATTCTGACGTTGGACTTGTTGAGCGCGACGCCGTTGAAAATCCGGGCCATGGGAACCCCCAAGACGTGGATGAACGACATGCCTGCCCGTTGCGGGCTGTCCGGGTATTGAGCTACGTCAAAGGAGGACATGTTGGCAACCAATTTGAACTCATTATTACTGCCCGGAAATTCCTTGTCCTTAGGGTTTGGCAGCACCGGTGACCTCTCGGGCCATTTCCGAAAATTGGGACCATCATTCTGGACAGTTCGGGCCGGTTCTTTCGCTTGGTGTTGTTTTTTGTTCTGGAAGACGTGCCACTGGAGGTTGTTTGCGTAGGCCGCAACATCCGTTGCAGCTAGGTCGGCCCAATCGGGACCCCAGAACGTGTCGAAATTCTCCTGGATACTGGCTTCATCGATTATGAAGATGCCTCTAGACCTGATGTTGGAAGCGTCATGTTCCGGTGTAGCCATGGCGGATGTTTGAGCCAGGTTGGCCGAGGTCAGGAAGCTCTAGAAACCGCCTTTGAACCAAGACCACCTTGGTCTGGTCACTGAAGTGCTTTCTTCGAGAGGTTTTACTATCGAGCCAATGTTGTAGCTTGGAAGTCACGGTTGTGGTAGCTATGCGCAGTTGGTTGGTTGGTAGCTTAGTGATACCGTTTCGCACTGACGCAGACAAAGAAAGCCGGCTTGTGATTCATCTCATTCAACCAGTCACGCGGATGCATTGTACAATGCATTCTTCTCTGCAAACGCTTGAGAAGTCTCAACTGTGAGCCTTGATCAGTCAATCACCCGCGCTTCACGAGCTCTGATAGCAAGCCACGGCATAGGGTTTCTCAACACGAAATAGTGAATACTGATCGTGGTCTTCATCCGCCAGAGTTCTCTATGCTCAAAGCTCACTTGCACAATGCAAATTACTATAGCGTGGAAGACATGAACATATTTCCTAGTATCGTTTGGCTAACCCTGATGTGTATCGGACACCACTTAATGATTTGAGTAGAAGTCATCCACAAAAGGGAACCATATGTTCTATATCATAAGCCTTGCAGCATGTGCGTATCACAGCTACTGGAATTTTGTTTATTCACCTCACCAATGCAAACTCAAGTAACTGATCGATTGAACTAAAAAATGTACCCAAGTGAATAGGAGCCATGGGTACTGACTGACCTCCCTGAAGCGATACTATCCGATGAGAAGGCGTGTTACTTGGCCAGAAAGGATCGCTGGCCCCTCACTGAGTATGCACCTGCCATCATTTGACAACTTCAGAGAGACAATCGCCGCCGGCCAAAACCTAGGAAGGCGCGGTTTTGTCCCTGATTCACCAGGGGCAAGGCACGACGGATTCTTCCATTCACACGACAGCCTGCAGATATTCATTCACTGCTCTAGCGGAGCGATTGACAGCCGTTGTCGATTCCTTCTTTTCATTCACCAGGCGCTTGCCCCATTAAAAGGCTCTTCATTCACCAAGGTTCACCTCGCTGTCCTCTGCCATCTACAAACACCTTTTCTCCTCACCCGCCAACTCCATCAAGCCACGAACCTCCTCCACCACTCAATTTTGCACGCGAGTCGTCACAGATCTGGCTGTAGGTCTTGTATGCATACGCTTGCTGCTCGCCTGTGTACGCTCGTTGTTTTGGGTAAGTCTTATGCTGTCGCCGATGAGATACATCGTCCATCGTGATCACGTTAGCAATACGGAACCCCTCCTCATCCTCCATAATCCCTACCATTCGTCCCCTGTTCATCCCAGCATCATCATACTCGTGGTGATTGTGGCCGCCGCCCCTCGCCGACTCTACAACATCCTCCTCAGCTCTACTGGCCATCGAGCCATCCAGTCAGTTGAAGATCACCCTCGAGCACCCTCACACCCCTCGCCAGTCCGCTCCCTCAACCTTTCACCCTCGATTTTCATCACTCTATCACCGTATCCCTCAGCGAACGACATATAGACAAGCACCCCCTCATGGCACCACGCAGCAAGATCACCAAAAGGCTCTACCGCCGCCTTCGGGAGCGTCAAATTCTTGACATTCCCTTGACGGCACCAGGATGCGTTGAGATCAAGTCATATCTCAAAAACCATTCCCGATGTGCTCATGTGCTGGTTGAGGGCACGCCAGAGCCTCTCCACATATCAACTGCCACAACACTATCTTCAGATATACCACTTTTCCTCACTTCACAGGTCCAAGCACAAAAAGCTATTGCTGACGACTCTAGACCTTCTGTCCAGCTTTCTGCGATCCTCCATTTCGCCTCCCAGCATCTGGCACGAGTGCCCACCAAGACTGGCTTCTATCCGACACTGTTCCATTGGAAAGGCCAGGACACGCGACGCAGCTACTGTCTGTTTGCCTACCTCACCACAGAGATGGCTCGCTACAAGTACACAGCGGACGAGCTTCTCCAGCTCAGGTGCTCCCAGCCATCGCAAGTCTTGTTGGACAGAGTGAAACTCAATCCCGATCTTGGTAAGCTCCTACCTCGTTTCAAGTGGCTAGCCAATCTATCCATCTTTTGCTCAGTGGCTGACGTGCTGCTGACGCTCCTCGAAGATGTCCTCAAGCAACACACCATACACACCGTTCAGCCGCGCCGCCTGAAAAAAGCAAAGGATGAGGCGATGTCTTCAACTGACAGCGAGGAGCATATCGTGTTCCAAGGCAAGAAGCAAGGCCGTCAGCCCATCGGCAATTCGGACGGCCAGACCGAGTGGAAGTACATGGCTCGTTCTGCTTCGGAGCGTACTTCCAACGAGCCCGTTGCCGCTCCTACGGGTCTCGATGCGCAGCAGAATGAGGGGTTCCAGCGATTCTTCAAGGCAGTAGTCTCCCCTACACACGTTCGAGTCACTGCCGGCGGTCGAATCGTTCCCAACACACGAAGTGCCACATCTCCGACCGCGAAGTGGGACAAGGAACGGTCTACAGTCGAGAGCGACAATGTCAGGACCGCCAAGCCAGCTTCTTCCGAGAACACTGCGGCTTCCAATGGCCAGCCGACAGTCCCTCCCTTTCCTTCAATGATGATGCCACCGATGACCCCAGCCATGTATCCCGGTTTCCATCCGATGCTGCCACCCTTGGGTGCGCCAATGCCCTTCTTTCCTATTCCTCACGGCATGCCTATACCGTACGGCGTGCCTCAGCCTAATCCTCAGCCTATTTCTGGCATGAGTGCTGCGGTCCAAAACCCAGTATCTCAGGATAAGCAGGATGAGAACGCAAAGGCGATGCAGCCGGAGGCTACACAGGAGGCCACCAAGACAAAGCCAGCCCCTCTCAAGATCTCGCCTCCTGACCAGTTCGACCATTCACGCCCTTACTTCTTCAACGGCAACGTCTTCTACCCTGGCTGCTCTCCTTTGCCGATACAAAGTCAAGCGACGCCACTCACTCCAAGCCCATACCTTGGTGGCTTCGTCAACCCAGCCATTGCTCGCTTTGGCGGGTTTGGACAGCCGTCTCCCATGCTGCCCCTGTCAAGCCCCAATGGTCTGGCATCTCCAGCTTTCTCGTCCTCACTCATGGCTGGAGCACCGCACCCGTTGCTGCAGTCCACCCAGCCCACTCTCAAACCGGCTGGGGTGATGGCGACCTCAACCGCGCCCAAGCCGCCTATCACTTCAATCAAGCCAAGCGACATCACGAAGAGCCAATTGTCTTCGCTTCGGTCACAGCTAAAGTACTATGATGATCAGATGCAGTACAACAAGCACCAAATTGACGAGAAGGCAACACTGGATCAGATGCAGACTATCAGCAGACTGATTGCGCAGTTCGAAAACAACTACCAGGCGCAGATCAACGTCGAGAAGACCTTGTACCCGAACGGTGAGACTGGACGACCGGCCACAGCTGGGTTGGAGTCAACTCACTGCAAAACCCCATCCACCCCTACGCTGAAGGACGATGATGGCAAATCGCAGACGGGTTCGATCAAGTCTGCCAAGCGCAGCTACCCAGCGCTGAACCACACGCAGTCCATGGACCAGATTCGACACAAGACCGTCAAAGATTTGCGTCAACGAGCTGGTATCAACTCTTCTAAGGGGAATGATACCACCTCGGCCCTGGGCGCACTTGAAGCGCACATCCAGCAGAAACGCTTGGCAGACCCGTCCAAGAAGCCTACGCTGCCTACTCGTGCTGCCATGGCTCCCGTGTTTGAGCCGAGCGGTACGGCACCCACTTTGCCCTCCAATGCACCCGGCGATTTGGGTTCGGTCATGGACGCCCGCCAAACCAGCAACTCTCTGTGGGAGCACTCCAGAATGCCGTCCCTCAGCCCGTCGGGATTGTGGACTGGCACGAACAACGCCAGCGCAGTACTCCCCAGCCACGCACCTCGCACGGCCGTCAGTAAGCTTTCGACGCCGTACCTAGTCGGTAAGCTGCCTCAAGGAGTCAACCCTTCCTCTGCTCGTGCAAATGACTACGTGTATTCTCGAGAGCTCACCGAGGAGGAGAAACGTGCCCGACACGTGTACTGGGGTGGCGTCTCAAGCCAAGGTTCAGGTCTGCCAAAGTTCGATGGCAAAGATTTCTACCCAGCTTCGCCTATGAAGGCGCAAGCCAAGGGAGATAGCAAGATCCATGTGGCATCGAAGTGGAAGCCCGACCCAATCCCGACTGGCAATGCAGAAGTAGAATATGACCAGGAGGTGCTCAAGAAGTCGGATGACCCTTTCCGCTCATACCGTGATGCAGAGAGTATCCGTTCAACGAAGAGCTCCAGGAAGCTGAGCCGTGCGGTGCCGATTATCAACCCCGATACTGGCGCCCGCGAAGAGATCAACACGGCAATCAGGACTACTAAGCGCACCGGCTCTCCAGCCACAGCTGGCTCTGGGGACTTACGCATGCCTCCTCGGGATACTCAGTCGTCCCCGGCTGAGACTGCAGTCGTTCCTACCAGCGAGAAGAAGCTTTCCGCGGCCAGTCGTCGTACTCTGAATCGATCAAGGTATGAAGCCCCTCTATAACAAAATATACTAATGTAACTAACAATAAATGATAGCAAGGGATCAAGCAACGATCTTTGGCAGAGTATGATGAAAAAGGGGTCGACAAGTGGCAGTGCTGTTCCGAGTGAGATCTCCTCTACTACAGCCACCGGATACCTCCCACAGGCACTTGGCAATGCCGCAGCTTCTCTCTCGCCTGCCGTAACCAACGTCAACGGCTCGCCCCGAGCTGCATCGGGTGGCAAGGCCAACCAGGACATTGTGGCCCAGCACTGCCCGACTGAGAAGATGGGAGAGAACCGCCCTCCGCGCGAGCTCTCTTCCCACGCCGACATCATCGCTGATCTGCACCAGCGAATGCTTCGCGATGCCGAACGACGCGGCGTTATTGGCCCCGGCTGGCAGTGATGGTGAGGCGATTTTCCACGGCTCATCTACATCATTATCATCCGACGAAGAGGATTGGCCAGCATACCTCATCATTTCTTACCCTTGTGACACCACCAGGCCTTTTCATCGGATACTTCATCATTGTTCGTACTATTAGCTTCATCTGTACGACCCAGGAAAACATGGACCAAGGGCCAATGATATTGAGATATTCTGCGCTGCAGATACTAGTGTGCGTGAAGGCGCATGGCCGGATTGTAATACTGCCTGACCAATGGTACCGAGGCGGGAGTACCGAGATGAAAACATAGCATCTTATCGACACACTGAGAGATGTCGAGCTGTGGATTAGGTCACTTGCATGATGGAGAATTGTTTTTGACAGGTTGTTTCATAGCTAGATAGTGCTAATAGAGTCGATTGACAATGATTGGGCAGTGCCGCCGAGTATTTGATATGTCCACTGACGGTGGCGAACTGTTCAGTCCATCATGAGAAATGAATAAAGCCGAGCCGTGTTTAGATCTACGAGGTTTTCATGAATGATTGTGACGAGAGAACGCCCACGCCTTTTGACGTAGTACGAGAGATTAACAAGGTACGTAGCTTACGAATTACACAGAAGGATTAAGATATGATGTGCCTCACCATCAAACTTTCAGACATCATTGATTATTCCGCGAAAGTCTGCAGGCGAGAGCAAAGGAGCGGTGATTCAAATTTGCTCCCCCACTTGGTTTGCTCTTCGCCAGTCGTATACCTCGAAAACCATGAGTCTTGTGGTTGACGCGGAGATATCCTAGCGGTTTTTGGAGGTGGTAGGTGAAGAAGGGAAACGGGTATGTAGATGGGGGCTCTACAAGATGAGACCGAGCGAGTAGGTCCGCATGCCTTTCTTACCTTGAGCGCGCGATCAAGACAGCGCCCTCTCAGCAGATATCCTGAGGGAAGTGAAGAGCTGCAGACCTGGCAAGTGTTGGATAGAAGTGAGCTGGGGATGAATTGGGTAGGAGTCACAGGGGGGGGAGGATGGGGAAGAGATGGAACAAGTCAAGCAGTCTTCGGGATGTACCTCCCATGGAGCATTTCACGGGCTTTGGAGAAGCGGGTGAAACGGCCATTGTATGCGTGTAATTGTTCTCTTTTGGTGTGTCGTGCATCTAAATGCTGAAAACCAAATGTCCCTTTTTTCCCTTGAGCCCCGCCCCAAAAACCGTTTGGGGGGGTTTTGGGATGCTTCGCAAGACGCCAGATCCCATTTCAGCTCAGTAAATGCCATGCCGTTTCCGTTTCGTTGCCTCGATGTTCAGAGGAAGCCGTGATGTCGTATCATGCCCCTCGTCCACCAAGTTGGGGGGTTTGTGTGTTTGGTTTTTTGTTTCGTGACCATCCGCTTCAGATACCGTGTGGATGTATGTGATGTGTGTCCCTGGGGAGAGCGACGAAAAGCAGGGGAGAAGGCGGCTTAAGCCTTCTGCTGCTTGGCGCGCAGCTCACGGCCGGCCTTGATGCGCTCCAAGATGTTCTCACGGTCCTTGTCAAGCTTGAGCTTGGTGATGACGACCTTGGAGGGGTGGATGCCCAGAGGCACGCTCTGGCCGGAAGCCTTGTCGCGGGTGACACGCTCGACGTGGATGACGTACTTGAGACGGTAGACGGAGGTGACCTTGCCCTCGCGGCCCTTGTTGCTGCCACGGACGATGGTGACCTCGTCGTCCTTGCGAACGGGGATGCTGCGGACCTGTAGGGCAACCGAGTGTTAGCGGGCTGGTTTCCTTAATTCTTTTCCTCATGCTAGTCGCTCGACCGGCAAGGAACAGTACGAAAGGGATGGCGCTTACGTTGTACTTCTCACGGAGCTCCTTGCTGAGGGGGGCGCTCATGATGTTGCGGCGGATGCTGGAGGGAGCGCTGAAGTGAGCCTTCCTCGACTTGCGTCGGGAGCTGGCGATACCTGTGGGACATCAGGTCAGCAAGGGCAGGGCGATCATGGACAAATTGCTGATCATGCATACCGGAGGCGGAGTGCTTCGACATTTTGGCTGTTGGGGGGGTTAGTTGGCGATGGGTTGTCGTCGAAGAGGTGAGGGTCGGAATTGGCTGGCAACGTAGGAGAGAAAATTCACGAGCGGCCCGGGTTGCAATTCAGAGAGTGGCACGAAATTTCGACGAGCTGTGGGCGTAAAAATTCGATGGGGGAAAATCGGTGGCCCTAGGCTTGGCGGATACGATAGAAAATGTGGCTGTGCGTCTGATTGGCCCGCGTGTGTGTGTGTGTGTGTGTGTGGCTGGTGCCTCTTGCCCAAGTACTGTAGCCGCCTACAGTGACCGCACGGGCCTTTTATTACCTTGCACCTACTTTTGCCTGCGTGGACTGGCCCAGCGGCCCAGCGGCCCAGTCTATGCAGTACCTACAGTCAAGTGGTGGCGCCCGTGGGTGGGAATTGGGACCCCTCTTGTTCCTATCCCCACCTCCCCACCTCCTTGAACGTCCAGTTCTTGGTCGACCCTTTCCGAAGGATCATGCAGACCACCCTTCAACACCCACAGCTAGCTTACACGGGATGAGCATTTCGATCCCCCAAAAGGCTCTCTCCGGCAATGAAGTCATCCGGTGCGGGATCTGATCGAACCGTGGCATGACTGTCTCTAGGCCTTCGTCGTGTCGGGACCGTCAGCAACCCGGAAGTGTTGTAGGCGTCTCAAACAGGTCGGTACGGAGAAGGTACCATTAAAGGTTCCATCCGATCCGGCACGGGTGGGAACTCGTGCCGTACGCTTCGGGCAGACTGCTCCGCCAGACCCTCGTTGTAAATCTGTCGCCAGGTTGAGGCTCATGCACAAAAGCTCGGAAATCAGCCAGATCTTTGGATAGTCTGGCTGTTGACTTTACTTTGCCGTATATGGCGCCTCCTATCGTCTTGCCCCATGGCCAAAAAGGGTCCAGCTGGACGCCCTAGGCTTGCCTGTTTGGACATCGGCCTCGCTTGCCAAGTACAGCGCTATTGCGAACCCATCAACGTTCAAGCCGTCGGATGCCAACTAGTGAGACAGGGATCATCCGGTGGTCGACTTGATGAAGGACGTCGTTTCCACCGGCGAGACATAAACTGATCCGCTGTCTCCTTCTTCCCTAGTCGTATATCGATATTTGCTATTTCCTTCTTTGTCGCCTCGTCCGTGCTGCTCGTAGCGTGTATTCGGCTGGCCGTCCTTGCGGATCCTCGCGCCATGGCCGAGCACTCCAGACATATGGATATCGACGAGACAGAGCCGCATGCCTCGGCGCACCCAAGCCAGCCCGAGGAACCGCTCGCTTACCATGGCCAGCCGGCTGCCCAGGGCTCTGGTCTATTCGCGCATCAGAATGAGATCATTAGTCAACTCGAGGTAGACTCGGGTCGTTCAGACAATGATTCCTCGCTCGGGTCCGAAATAAGCTCGTGAGTACCTCGTACGGTTCTCGGCGGGGGCATCGGCCAGGACTTACTTACAGCGGCCCCTCAATAGCATGTCAACCTCCATGAGGAGCGCCGACTACGAGTTCAGATTTGATCACGGAAGAAGATACCAGAGCTCGAATGACAAATATCATCTGCCAAATGACATCGTACGCCTGCCACGCGCTTTGTATATGATCTGAACTCTAATGGTCCTGACCCGCTTTACAGCAAGAAATGGACCGACTTGAGCTACAACACCTCATATGGCTAGAGCTCTGCGGCGGTCGTTATCACCTAGCCCCCATCGAGCGGATCAACGTCGCCCATGCCCTCGATATCGGCTGTGGAACTGGCAGTAAGACACGCATCCTGAGCGTCATCGTGGAATCATCATGTCTCACGTGAACCTCTAGACTGGGCTATCGAGTTTGCCAACCTGCACCCGCACGTGCAAGTGGTCGGCACGGACTTGTCTCCCATCCAGCCTGACTATATTCCCATGAACTGCACGTTCTACATCGACGACGCCACGCACGAGTGGTCCTTCCATCAGCGCTTCGACTACATCCACGTCCGCGCCCTGACCATGGGCATTGCGGACTGGGACAAGCTGATCGACCAGGCCTACCAGTTCCTGCAGCCGGGCGGCTTTCTGGAGCTGCAGGAGTTCCACATCCCGCTCGAGTCGCCCGACGACTCGATCAAGGAAGGCTCCGCCCTCTGGAACTGGGGCCAGAAGATCCACCGCGTGTGCGGGAAGCTGGGCATCGACTCGATGGGCTCGCTGCACCACCCGGACCGGCTCCGGCGGCGTGGCTTCGTCGACGTCCAGGAGAGGCACCTGCGCTGCCCGCTGGGCCCCTGGGCCAAGGGCCAGCGCCAGAAGAAGCTGGGCTGGATGGGCAGGAAGGACCTGTACGAGGGCATCGAGGGCATCAGCAAGAAGCTATTCGTCATGATGGGCGAGGGGACCGAGGCCGAGGTCGATGCGTTTCTGGAGAGTTGTAAAGCCGACTTGATGGATCCTGCGGTAAGGCGCCCTCGTGATCATCTAGTGGAAACTGAACTGACACAAAAATTTACAGATTCATCCTTGCATGCCGTTGTAAGTACAATGTCGTGAGGTCATAGTGGCACACACCTCTCGAGTCTCTCGAGTCTCCTATCTCACTTGATAACAACTACTGACATCCACCAGGGACGTCATCTGGGGCGAGCGACCTTTCGACAGCTGAACGTGGCATTAGGACAATTCGGTTCGGCTCATGGGATCCATGCCACTTCACCGCCGGTGATTGCAATAGGAGGGAAAGCAGGCCTCCTCGCAGGTAGTTGCAGTCATATTATCAGACATGGATATTGTACAGGCCACCGCGGGCGCTGCTCTCACGAGCTCATATTGGTATTATGTCTTATGTCTTATGGCCCAGGGTTTCCCGTCTATGATGCATTTTGAGATCTTTCCAATATTTTACAGTTCCCCTTTTATACATGGCATCACGACAAGAATGAGTGTGTGTATGCGCTTATGTCGCCGCGGGAGCGATGTTCTTGAAGTTTCCGTTGTCGTCATATCTCGCTTCTGTGAAACAGTTAGTCGTCCGTCTTGATTGCGATATAGTGTGCCAAAATCTCACTGAAGAAGGTATAGCTCAGCGTCACGGTCTCGACGCCGCGCATGTTGAGGTCGTTGAGCAGATCCGGGTCGAGGTAGAAGAAGACGGGCATGTCGACGGTCTCGCCGGCGTTGAGGCGCTGCTCCTCGAAGCAGAAGCACTGGATCTTGCTGAAGTAGGGGGCCGTCTGGCCGGGCGTCACGCTGTACGTGGCCACGCCGATGATATCCTTGTCCGACGTGTTGGTCGCCGTGTAGAAGGCCAGCGCCGTCTCCCCGGGCAGCACCCGCACCTCGCGCTGCTGCGGCGTGAACTTCCACGGCAGGATGTCCGACACGGACGCGTTGAATGTCACCCGGATCCGCTTCGCGCCCTCCACCGGCACCATCCGCGTCGACGGGTCGACCGAGTCGTCGCCCGACGGTCCGTGGCCCGGCGCCCGCACCGGCTGGCCGCCCCAGCCTGTCGTCTGGCAGATCTGTTGATTGGAAAAAAGGCACAATGGTCAGCCTTATGTCCTGGAGGTAGGTGGGATGTCTGGGATGTATGTAGGCAGAGAGGCAATGTGTCATACCATCTTATACATGGGCACACTCCCATAGCTGAAAGCGACGGTGCCGAGAATGATACTGAGGATGTAGTTGCTGCCTCGCAAGTTAGCATTTAGCCCTCGACATGCCTGCAGTATTTCCACTTCGTCCTCCTCCGGCTTCGAGTCGCCTCGTCTATTCACAAGCCTTGCCCGTTCCGTCATGCCACCTCCAAAGCCGCCTCTGCCGGGCCTCATCGACAAGGTAACGAAACACTCGGGGAGCAACGTACAGGCCAGTATGGTTCTTGTACCGGTAGTACGCATTCAGCTTCTCCATTGACGGCGCCGCCGCCGCCCGCTGCCGGGCGTGCTGCTCCGGTGTCGTGGCCCTCTTGGGCGCAGTGCTCGAGATGGGCCGGCGTGCTGCGGGCGAGGGCGCATTCTGGCGCAGGGCAGCGCGGCGGCACGACGAGCAGGCCCATTGCGGGCCCGGGGTCGCGGACGGCCGCAGCGCACGCAGAGATATCCTCGGGAGGGAGTTCATGGCGAGGTTCGCGCTGCCGTCGACTTGTCGAGCTCTGGGGGCGCGGTGCGGTGTGTAGGGCGTCGTGGTGGTACACGCCGGAGATCGAATGATGTCGACATGTTGGAGCTTCATTCAATTGGAGCTGCTGAATTTTGGGACCCCCGGCCCCCTGCGCTGCGGGCGGGCAGGGGCAGGGGCAAGGGTGCATGCTGCTGTAACGCCGCGCTAGCCTTCAGCGCTTACAGCATACCATAGTGACCCCTAAATCGATGCGTTTTCTATACTCCATCTCTTAGAACGACGAAGTTGGAGCGCATTCGAATACGAAGAATGTTTTTATTCACCCCGCCGGTATCTCTCTGTCCCGAACGATACACTATTATCCATCCATGCTTCTTGTGTTGTTCATCTTACGGTGGCTTCTAGCCCGGCCTGCATCAGGACTATTCTCTGCTCTGTCTCAGGCTAGTCTAGTTCTCGTATCGACCTTGTATGGTCGGACGTTACGTATGTGATATGATGTCTGAGTACCGGCATACGGCATACGGCAGCTCCATGGCAATCAAGTGGCCAGCAGCGGAATCCTCCGGTGTCGGGTCGTTGCGCCCTGCAGCTGCGTCTGATTAAGGTATATACATGAGCTCTCTTAGGCTGGGCGGATAACTCCCTGTCAACCATATAATGGTCAATGCCACAACATCATCCCAAAAAGTAAACAAGATGCAGTAGCTGAGTTCTGCCTGGGAATCTAACGGGTTTTGGACGGGGGTTGGAGTGTGCATGGCGGCAGGCAATGTCATGCTAAGACAGGCCCGGCCGGCTCGTTTGGCATTTTCAGCCATGTGCTTCACCTATCGGTCATGACCAGAAGTGAGACTCATATCCACGCCAAGCAGGACCTTGGACTGGTGCATGGACTGCGTGTGGCTTCTAGTGGAGAACTATCATTGTGGCTTCTGTGTCGGCTTGAGTTCATTTTGATAGACTTTACTAGAATGTCTTGAATACGGAACCGCTTGCTGGGGACAAAAAGAAAAGAGGGAAGCGGAGGAATCGCTCACCCCTATCAAAATGATTATAATATGTTACCAACGCTTCAAAATCTTAGCCAAAGGCGTTTACTTCTTTCCTCCTCAGGTTTTGTATCTCGGGCTGTGGTCGTTCTCTATACCTGCCTTTCCTTAAATAATGTATTTGAAAATGCAAGCGTCGCTCGTTATTATTGCCTTCTGGCTTACACTCGTTGCCGCCACGCCATGGACGACCGTCTATAGTGGCAATCCCACCTGCAGACCCAAGACTTACACACGACACTGCCCAAGAAAGACTCCGTAAGAAAGAAGCCGGGGGCGGAACTTGATAGGTCTGTATAACACTAACGCACATGATTTTGCAGCAACGTTCTGGTCCCGTCCTATGGCGGCCACCACCCCACTGGTTCACCACCTGGGTATAAAATAGAACCAAGCCACGGAATTGTCCAGCCTTCAGCCCCAACCATCATTGCACCCCCAGGTCCTGCTGGGGCCAAGGGCCCGTACGACTCCCATGTTCAACCTGATGGTCATCAGCCAGATTATCCCCAGGGGAATAATTACCTGCCAGATGAATACAAGTCGGACGGTCAGCAGCCAGATCATCATCACCCGGATGGTCAGCAGCCAGACGGTCAGCTACCAACGTCGGCCAGAAGCTATTGGCCAACCCTTAAGCCTACAGATTTGCATCCTACGTACCCGCAGAGTCAATCCATCTCAACATGGGATACTCAGTCTTGTCCGCCTTCCACAGGTCTTTCTTCCGCGTCGGTCGAGCCCACTACGACCACCACCTTGACGGTTTCCTCTCATTTGACATTCACTTACACTCCTACGGAGAAACCCACTTCTGATCTGCCTCCATCTCCTTACCCCAGCTCCGTAATATCTGAATCCAGCTCAACAAGCTCCCTGGCTCCGGATTCGTCAGCAGTCAGCTCAACCTTCGTGGTCTACCCAACGATCACCCCCATCCCGACCAGCGAGGCCAGTGCCTCGTCCGTAGCAGCAACGACGGTGACGTCGTTGTCCATCAATGGTACCAGTACTTCAACCACGCTCTCCACGATCACTTTCACCCCCTACCCCACAGGGACAGTACCAGTTACTTCGGAGACTACCTCGTCAACACTCCCAACTAATAACTCGACGACGCTGACCACGACAACCGTCTCCACATCTGAGTCCAGCACGTTGTCTTCTGCGCCTACTTTCACTTCGGTAACAACCTCCATCTCGACTAATGGGACGAATACTTCAACCACTCTCTCTACGATCACATTTTCCACCTCTGAGACCAGTACATCTTCTGTGGCGCCGACGACGACAGTCTCGACTTCACTCTCCACCAGTGAAACCAGCACATCCACGTCACTTTCAACGTCCACTGTGGAGAGTAGCACTTCGGTCACGGAATCTACAACGGTATCTACGTCAGTCTCGACGAGTGAGACAAGTACCTCGACCTCGTTGTCTACGTCTACTATTCAGACAGATACCAGCACTTCGAGCGTAGCACCCATCACGACCATAACATCTCTCTCAACCAGTGAGACTAGCACCTCGACCTCGCTGTCTACGTCGACCGTGTCGACAGATACCAGCACGTCGAGCGTGGCACCCATCACAACCGTCACATCGCTCTCAACTAGTGACACGAGCACCTCAACCTCGTTGTCTACATCTACCGTTTCGATAGACACTAGCACTTCGAGCGTAGCACCCATCACGACCGTAACATCTATTTCAACTGGTGAGACCAGCACCTCGACCACACTGTCTACGATCAGTTCGACAGTACTGCCGACTTCTAGTACTACTGAGGTCACTACGGAGACATCGATAACTACGTCAGCACCGACCTCGTCGACAACCAGTGAAACCAGTACTGAGATTACTCTGCCCACCAGCGTTTCCACAACGACGTCAACTTCTAGCATCGAGTCCTCGACTGAGACATCGGTATCCACTTCAGTATCTACCTCCTTATCAACCAGCGAAACGAGCACCTTCACAACGCTGTCCACGACCAGCTCAACTGAGACATCAACCTCCAGCACGGAGTCTTCTACTGAGACCTCGATATCTACTTCGGTCTCTACGTCTCTGTCGACCAGCGAGACCAGTACCTTTACCTCTCTATCTACGGTGAGCTCAACAGAGTCCCCGACCTCCACCACCGAGTCTACCACGGTAGCTACTTCAGTATCTACATCCCTGTCGACAAGCGAAAGTAGCACCTCTACCAGCCTATCTACGATCAGCTCAACCGAGACATCGACTTCTAGCATCCAGCCTACAACAGTAGTCAGTTCGACATCTACATCCTTGTCGACAAGTGACACTAGCACCTCCACCAGTCTCTCCACGGTCATCTCGACAGAGACCTTGACTTCTAGCACCGAGTCTACGAGTAGCTCGTCATCAACCTCTAGCACCGAGCCCGTGACAACAATCACTTCTGTATCTACGTCTCTGTCGACAAGTGGGACTAGCACGTCCACCAGTCTCTCCACCATCACCTCAACAGAGACGTTGACCTCTAGCAGCTCGTCTTCAACCAGCACGTCGACAACCAGCTCGTCAACGAGCACCACGTCCACAAGCTCCAGCACGTCTTCAACCGGAACGTAAGTTCTCCTCCCTGCTCCCTGCCCCTGCATCAGTGACTCCTACCCACTCCCGCGGCGCAGCCCACGGCTAACACGCCAACCTACGCCGTAGACCCGCCGCCACAAACGCGGTGCAGAACCCGGGCTTCGAAGACGGCGGCGGCTCGCTGCCGCCGTGGACGACGTTCACGGCGACAGAGCAGACGGGCGATTCGTCGAGCGTGACGCTGTTCCAGCCGGGCAGCGATTCGGCCAACGCGGCGCGGCTGTTGGTGCAGCGCACGGGTAGCTTCTCAATAAACGGCGCCGTGGGCGAGCTCATGCAGACGGTGGCGCTGGTGCCGGGGGCCATGTACCAGCTCACGTTCCAGTTCTCGTACGTGGGGACGACGCTCTGCAACACGCGGCTCTTCCTCTTGCCCAACCCGATGCCGGCGGCCTTCATCGCCAACCCCATGGTGCCGGGCTACAGCACCTTCACGCTCGACTTCGTGGCGTCCGACACCACGGAGACCATCATCGTCAGTATCACTTGCCAAGTACAGTCCACGGCCGATCTGCTCGTGGATAACTTCAGCGTCCTGCCAGTGTGAGCTTTTTGAGACGTTGCTTATGATAGGAGAAACACGAGGGAAAGACTTGGGACATCATTTAATTAGACATTCAAAATTTTGTACTTCAACTGTAATTAACATAAGGAATATGTGAGACGCGTGATAGTTGAATGAGAGATTCGAATTACAAGTTGTGCGGACGAGAAGGCTGGTTACATCGTGAACGAAGAACCGGATCAAGGGACAGTAACAAACTTTTCGAAAACATGGTTAGACAAAGTCATAATGCAGATATAATCAATTAGACAATTATAGGACCCCAAACGCCGCAGCTATGCCTATGCGTGGCTAGACCTAATGTACTTCCTTATGTAAAAGCACCGTGCCTTGCCAATCTCATGAAAACAGTGGGCGACTCTGATCCAGACGAGAATGCCACACGATCAGAACATCTATCCCCGTGCTCCTCCATCTTACATGTACATCCCTGAAAGAAATCTTGGGTATCATCACGACAGCCTCCGGTAACCCCTTGCACCCCCCCTCCAGACACCGTTGACCTTCCTCGGCGGGAGCTTAGCTTGGAATCGGCTGAAGACAAGCTCGATGACGCCAATCAAGAAGACCTGGATCAACAAGATGATGACCCGCGCCAGCCGGTCCTTGAGACCCAGCTCTGGCTGCCTCCCGCGGCTGTAGGTGGAATCCACAAACTCGAAGGGCAGCTTCGCGCCGAGGTGGGCCTGCGCCACGTGCAGTCCGCTGCTGAAGCCGTCCTCGTGGAAGCCATACTTGGTCCACGCCCCAGCGTAGCTGATACCGCGCTTGTTTTGTATCCGGTGTAGTTGGTTCTGCGCGCGGATTGCCACCGGGTTGTATAGGGGGTGGGAATACGAGTATCGTCCCTGAACCGTGTCGGCCTTGGGCTCGTGTATTGGGTTCAGAGTCACCAGCACGTCTCCGAATGGCTCTCGGGGGATATGCTGCAGGATGTTCATGTTGTATGTCAGTGACACCTTGTCGATATCGCGGCCCGTCCATGGATCTGAGAGTGTGAGGTAATTCCAGGCCGACCACGAGTTCTTTCGAACCGGCATGTGCATCAAATCCGAGTGAAGAATAGCCGTGTTCTCCGACGTCTTGAACGACGACATGATGGCCTTCTCCTCATCGGTGGCGGACGGCTCGATGATGTGATAGGCTTGGTCCCCGTGGGTTGCGAGGATGACGTGGTCATAAACGTCGGACTTGCCATTTCCTAGGTGTAGTCTTACTCGTCCGTCTTGGTCGTTCGTGATGTGCTTGACGGGGGACTTCATGAAAATATGGTTTGGCGGGAATCCCTTCATCACGGCGTCGATATAGGACTTGGCTCCTCCCTCCACGGTCAACCAATCTGGCCGCTTGGCTATTGTGCTCAGGAGGTGATGATTCCACCTGAAAATAAACATATTAGTGCGTTTCGCCTGAGAAATCCAAGTGCTACGACTTACATGAAGCGCACCAGTGTGACGGCAGGGAACTCCAGACTGCACTTGTGTGGACTTGTACTCCAAACAGCGGCCGTCATTGGGATAAGGTAGTCGTTCTTGAACGTCTCCGAGTAGCCCTCCCGCTCTAGGTACTGTCCGATGGTTTCCGTCTCATTCGCGCCGGCGAACTCGTCCCTCAACAGGTCGAGAGCAAACTGGTTGAAGCGGATGATGTCAAAGAGCAGCCTCCACATCCTCGGAGAGAATATGTTCTTGCGCTGGCAGAAGACGGCGTCCAGGCTGGTGCCCGCCCACTCAAATTTCCCATGATCCCGAGAGACGCCGAACGTCATGTCGGTCGGCACTACCTTGACATTGATCTGGCTCAAGAAGTTCAGGAAGTTCGCTGTGTGGTATTAGTCTCAGTGCACAGGTTGTCCCCCCCCTAGGGGCGGCGGCGCTTACGGTAGGTTGCCGTGTTGAGGACGATGAAGCCAGTGTCGACGAGGGCCTGATACTTGCCGCTTTTCCATGTCACGGTATTGGTGTGGCCCCCCAGGCGGTCGGCAGCTTCATAGACATAGACATCGTGGTGGGTGCGGTTCAGAGCCCATAGGGCACCGATACCAGCGCTGCCGGTGCCTACAATGGCGACTCTCTTCCTGGGGACCGAGTTAACAAATGATGTCATTGATTGCGGTAGGAACATTGTGTGGTGAGAATAATGAGGGGCAGCGGCAGGACGGGGACCCGGACGGGACAAGAAGGATTGATAGTCTGGCGAATTATTTGACAAACACGGAGACGGGATCGAAGACTGCTCATCCCAGCGCCATCATGGCCAACTTGTCTCACAGGCTGAGTCGAGGTTGAGTTGAGAGTTTGTAGCTTAGACGCTATAAGCGGCCTTGCGTAGGCCTTGCGTATGGGTTACGTGAAGGTCGCACATTGACATTTGGGGGGGGAAGTGCAGTGAATTGGTGCTAAAGCGGCTGACACAGGCACCAATGGTCCTCCGCCGTTCAACGGGAAACGGTGCATGCAAGGCAAGAGGATAAACTTACAGTTCCTGCCTCGCTGGCATCTTGGATTTGCACCCTCACGGCAGCTCTGCGTCTACCTGAAGTTGAGTTTTTGTGTATTAAACGGGGTAGACAGAGAGGGAGAGAGAGAGAGTCAGGACTGTCGCATGCCCACGATGTTGACGTCCTCGAATCGAATGCCGTTAGTACTGTAGCCCCAGGGCGCTCTATCCGAGGTCCCACATCTTTGTTGAGTCCCACCCGTGGACCTCACGCACGCCTGCCGCTGGGAACTGGCGGCTTGAAACCATTGTCCGACAGGGCCCAACAAGCGAGCTGCGCTTACAGCAGGCCCGTGACCTCGTGACAAGGCGATCCTTTGTGATGCGGGCGCCTGTGGCCTGTGTCCAGTAGCTACAGTAAGCTATAGAATCTCCGTTGTCATCGGAGCACTGCACTCTGCTTGATAGAATCCACTGAATCCAGCGGGGGGGAACGCAGCACCTAGCAAAGCACCGCCAGCTAGTTAACTAGGTAGGGGTTTCTGCTACGAGGCGTTGACAGCTTGGCTGGCTGGCTGGTTGAGCAAAGAATGTACAGCGTACTCTAGCACGCCGCAGGCACTCCAGGAGCCCATTGTCCTGCTCACCATGACCAGAAGCTACGGGTTCCATCGCGTCGAGCTTTGAATTCGAGTACGTAACTTGCAAATATCACATGCTTATCGAAACATGCAGCCGCCTGCTGACACATCGGTCAGCACCGTGGATCTTCGCTGATGGGTCGAGGTCCAGTCCAGGAACCCTCGACTGCGAGGACGGCATTACTGCTGCTCAAGACAAGCAAAGATGACGACGCATGCAGCAGTCAAGGCGGCATTGCATCTCAAGGTTGTTTGAACCTGCCAGGCGCTGGTCGTAGCTCTCGTCGGGGGTCCAAGCATGTTTCATTCGGTGCATTGGCACATTCATTTCGAGCATACATGCAGCGCAGGCACAGTACAGTATAGTACATGTCATGTCCGCTTGGTGGGAAGGCAAAAATGTCGAAACTCAACGGGACCGAATACTCATAGGCGGAGCGCACAAAGACGCTCCGTCTAATATCCAATTCTTAGAAGCTCCATGTTTCAGTCTGCCCGGCTAATACAACTCCAAGTCCGTAGAGAAAATGAGGACGCGGAGCCTATATATCTGCTTCCGGGGGTTCAACTTTCATGGAGAGGAAGGAAGGAGAAGGGCCAGCTGGCGAAATTTGCAGTGTTTCTTTATATGCTCCCCCCTCCACAAATTTGCCGCGCACGGACACGGGGCTTGTGTGCCACGGTGCATGGCTTGCCTGGCAGGCATGGCCTGGAAGTGTGTAACTTATGGTGTGGCGCAATAGATAGTGAACGAAATGTCAATCAATGACCTCGAGACCCAGCCAGCCACCAGCCCAGTTGCCAGCCCCAGTTGCCAGCCCCCGCCAGCAAAGACCAGAAACCAGAAGCTGTGGCGCCCCCTTGCCAGGAACGGCCTTAGCGCGCGGGTGACCCGAAATGCCGGTGCCTGCCAGACTGCTTGCACCAAGTACGTACTCCGTACATACCTGCGTACCCGTAGGCCAGGTTCCCGGACGTGGATCGCAAGCTGCGACCTTCCTGACATCACCTGCTGCGACGACGACCATCTCTTCTTCCGCCTAGACCCAACGCCAGCGATCTCCCCATCCGGCCCAGGCATCTTCCCGACTTTCGAGCGTCACATACATCGCCCAAGGCCCCTGAACCGACGGCAAACCCCCCATCCACCCATCCATCTTATCCATCCACCATGGCCAACCCCCTCGACACCGACGCCGGCTCCGAGCTGTTCAGCAGCTACGAGGCCGAGTTCAAGCTCGTCCAGGCCGACCTGACCCAGAAGCTGGACCAGATTCCCGAGCTCAGCGGCGAGCCCCGGAAAGCCGCCATCTCGTCGGCCGAGCGCGCGTTGGAGGAGGCAGATGAACTGGTATGCGCTCTCCTCCCCTCTCTCCCGACCTCCCATCTGCTGCAACTTCAGCAGCGGGAGGAGAGCGACCCCGTTTGAAACCCGTCCATCACGAGATGGAACTGACACCCGCCGCCCCACAGCTCGGCCAGATGCGCCTCGAAAAGTCCAACATCCCCTCGGCCGCGCGGTCCAAGATCAACCAGCGGTTCCGCAACTTCGAGACGTCCATCGACCAGTACCGGCGCAAGCTGACGGCGCAGGCGTCGGACCGCGCGGCCCTGTTCGGCAGCCGGTACACGGACAACCCCAACGGCAGCTCGGCGGGCGGCGACGTGCAGCTCGAGCAGCGGCAGCAGCTGCTGGCCGGCACCGACCGCCTCGACCGCAGCACCCAGCGCCTGCGCAACTCGCAGGCCCTGGCCAACGAGACCGAGGCCATCGGCGCCAGCACCCTGGCCGACCTGCACGGCCAGCGCGAGCGCATCCTGCACACGGGCGACATGCTGGGCGAGAGCGAGGGCTACGTCGACCGCAGCGTCAAGACGCTGAGGGGGATGGCGCGTAGGTAATGGCTTTCCCCCGAGAACCCCCCTTAGAGTTTTCTTTCCTGTTGTATTGGAGAGGTTGTTCGTAATCTGGAGAAAGAGGACTTATGGCTAACGTGCGGCGTCCGAACACAGGATGGCTACGAATCGGGTGATCACCATCGCCATCATCACGGTGCTGGTGCTGCTGATCTTTGCTGTCATCTACAGCAAGTTCAAATAGATGACGACGACCACGACGACTTTGACGAGTGACCGTAATTTTGGGGCGACGAGTGGAATAGCTACAACTCCGGAGAAGAGTATACTCATTTACTCGCTTTGTACGAGATTCAGGGGGAGCAAACTTTCGATCAAACGGCGTTCAGGAAACGGGGGGTTTTATTTATCTATTTTGTCGTTGTACAGGCGGGTCTGGTCCCCTATGCCGTTGGTATATCTCGACGAGAAGAGAGCGAGAGAGATATGAGACCTGGCCTGGCTAGAAGAGCCAGGCTTTGAGGTGCATGGGCGAATGCGACTGTCATTCATCCAGAAGATTTTCATCCCGCGTACATACTTATGGTAATTACAAATGACTCAAGCACGCAAGATCAAGCGAGGAACAGGTTCTGAGATGACAAAATAAATTTCATGACATTTATCTATCTAGACTCGATTTCTCTCCTTTTTACCCCTCCCCTGTTTTCCCCAATACGCCGTAAAATGCCATGCGCAGAAGAGAACAAAAAGTGTCTGAATAACTATCTACCCCATGGAAGCAATAGAAGCAGGAGCAGCAGCAGCAGCAACACACAGAAAATCGCCAGTCTGGGTATCAACACCTCATCTGCGCCCACCCTTCCTCTGGTTCTGGAAATCCGGCTTGCCGACCTTGCCGCCGCCAAAGACGGACTCGCCGTGTCTCTTGCCCTCGCCCAGGCCCCTGCGGCCACCGGAGAACGAACCACGGCCGCTCCGTCCCCCCCTTCCGCCTCTATCACCTCTTCCGCCGCCGCCCCTCCCGCCTCTAAAGTCGCCGCCGCGCGAGCGGGGGCTACCCCGGCCCCGGTTGAACGTGTTCTTGATGGTCGCCATGTCCTTCTCGTCGACGTCCATCTCGTCGTCCTCGTCGCCCTGGTTCCTGTGCTTGTTGGAGAACTTTAGGCGGCCGCGCTGACCGCGGCGTGCGACGTCCTTGCCCCGGAGTGCGGCAACGTAGGCGCCAACGCCGCTTTCTTGTGCGCCGTCGGCAGGTGTGTCGAGAACCATGGCGTCGTCGTCGGCTCCGTCATCGTCGCCCAGGATTAGCTTGCCGTCCATGTCGGTCTTGGCCTTGGTCTTGCCGGCCTTGCGCATCTTGGACGGCTTGGTGGACGAGATGCTAGCCAGAGCCTTCCGGTCGAGCAGATCGAGAGGCTCGTCCTCGTCTTCCATGATGTAGGTGTTGCCTCCCTTCTTGCCCTTGCGCTGTTTGCCGAGCATCTCGTCGTCCGAGTCCTCAGAGGCGTCGGACTCTTCGCTTGAGTAGAGAGCCTCGTCGTACTCGCTCTCAAAGCGACTTCGGCGCTTTCCATCTGCCTGGTCCTCGTCACCTTCCTGGCCGTCGGCCTTGGCAGCCTCCTTCTTTCTCTTGCTGCGCTCCTTGGTCTTGCGGATGTTGTTGATCAGCTTGCGGTCAGCTTCGGGGCAGTGCTTGTTGACGATTTCGAAACCAAAGCGGCGAACCATTCTCTCCAGAATATGCTTGACCTTGGCTCTGAAGTGGCCCTTGTGCTCGTGTCCCCAAACCATCAGGTTCGGTAACAAAGTGGGCAATCGAGGAAGCATCATATCCGACGGCAGGCTAATGATGCAGACCTTGACGAAACCCAAAACACTCTTCACAATCTCACGGTTGTTCGATGTGAGGAACAGATCCATTGTCTGCACCAGATCGCTCAACATCTCCTTTGGAAGGGTCTCACGGAATTCGTAAAGAATTCGCGTGATGGCAGTGATAGACGCAGAGATCATGTGGGGAGTGCTGCCTGCCAGACCGGCGCTGACCATTGTGACGTACTCTTCAATGCTTGCAGGTACGGCTGGGGCATCACTTGGCATGTGTGGGACCTTGTTGTTCTGGATCATCTGGCCCTTTGACTCCTCAAGCTTCTGTGCCATAAGTATTAGTAGATCGAAGGCGGTGGTTCTTGCTCTCTCGTTGTTCTCCTTGCAGCAGATCACGACTTCGGAGAGAACCGAAGGGATGAAGTGCAGCGAGTCCTCGGTGACGAAGGGGATCATGGCCGTGATCGCAGCGATGCGCTCCCTCCGAGCAGGCACAGAGACCTTTTCGGAGTTGGAAAGCAACAGAGTCTGTAGCTCGTTGAAACGCTCTTCCAAGGCCACCTTTCCTATTTCTGAAGCTGCTAAACGGGGGATGAGCTTGTAGGCCTTCTTCTGTAGTTGAGGGTCATCATCCTTGACGATGATAAGAGACGCAATGTTGAAGAGAGCGGCAAAACTCTGGCGAGGGAGGTAGGCGGCCATGGTAATAACCAGATCCATCAAGGTGTGACTCGTCGATGAAGAATCGTCCTTTGGCTTCTGAGTCTTGGTCTTCTCCTTTTCGCTAGCGGCTTCAGCAATTGCTGTCGCCAGCATGTTGCTGACCCGATCAAAGGTCTCCACGAGCTCCTTCTCTGGGGTGATACTTAGGTAGGCATTGATAGTCTGCAGAATTGGTCCTCTTGATTGAGCAAGGGTTTGGCTGTAGACGTTGAACAGAACAGCGAGAAGGTTGCCCGCATAAGTGCCCAGGTATTCTAGGTTCTTCTTGGCGTCATCCTTCGTCACACGGCTCTGCAGAGCCAAGTCCTCGCCATCCTCTATCGAGAGAACTGCTTGATTCGATTCCACGAGAGTCTTCAATGATTTACACACATCGAGGCGCAGGCCAACTTGCTGATACAATAGATTGGCCAACATTTCTGCGAAGGATTGATCGAAAGCAACTGTGAGATCCAGTGGCAGATCGCAGTAACCTGGGAGAATCGACCAGGTCTGCTGCACCAAAGTCTCGTAGATCTTGATTTCCATGGTTTTCGGCGCGTCACCGTTGTCCACAACTCGCTGGAACATGGCCTCACTGAGAGGCACCAGCTCGGTCCTGAAATGCTGCAGGTTGGTGTTGCTAGTGTAGTCTCTCATGATGGGCAGCATCCAGGCTCGGCCGGGCTGGCCCTTGGCCGGCTTGAGCAGATTCAAGGGGAGAACGCTGAGGACTGCTTCCGGCCCCATAGCTCGGATGGCCTTTCCAAGCACCTCATCTGCCTCCTTCTTGCCCATGAACGAGTCGTTGCCGCGCAGGTCTCCGACACTCTTTGTAACATTGAGCAGCACCGGGTGGGAACGCCATCTGAGAGCGTCGAATAGACCGCCGAGCACATTGAACGTCTCCATCCACGCAGCTTGATACCTCACGGTGAGGAGATCCTCTGCGATCTTGGAAAGCTTCTCGAGGACCTTCTCGTCGAATATCGAAGGCTCGATAATGACCTGACTGGGGATGCAGTTGGCAGCAAATGAAACCAGGCATTCCGATGCAGAAACCCGGATGTTGTGCGAGGATGACTCCAAAAACTCGGAAACCATACTGAAGAGCTCGGGGAGTTTCTGGAAGGTGTCTTCGGGCTCAATCTGAGCAGATACGTCGTAGCCTCGGGAAAGGATGGCGATCCATGGCGGAAGTAGCTGCGTGTCGTTCGCAGAAGGCCGCATTTCCCCAATGATCTCGAGGAGGCGCGGCAGCTTGGCCGAGCCCAACTCGTCAGCCATGCCCTCGAAGATCATCTCGAAGATGTCGAAGACGGCCATGGTCATGTGCTCGTTTCCGGTCTTGGCAATGCTGAGCAGGAGCTCGCACAGAGCCTCGATGTTCTTGCTCGGCCAGCCGCCGCTGGCAGAAGTGACGGTCTTGACCAGCTGCAGAGCGTGGATCAGAGCCGGGTCGTGCTCGCCCTCGGCCGACTTCTTCTGCTTCCGGGACTGCAGAGCCTTGGCCGCCAGCTCGGAAAGGCCCTTCATGGCGATTTCGGCGCATAGATCGGCGGCCGGGTGGTCGAGGGATGGGCTGGGTGGTGGGTTCTTGAGCACCTTTCGCAGGGCATCCTGAGCCCTCTTTCTCACTTTGGGGCGGTGGTCCAGGGCGAGGTTCAGCAGGCCGGCGACGGCCCTGCGGGGGCTGATCTCGTTAGTGGTGAGTTTCCATGCTGCCGAGTCCTGGGCAAGCAGGAGAGCCTCGAGACAGCCGATGGATGGCTTCAGAAGCGGGGCCTCTGCGTCGGAAAGCAGCAGAACCGGAGCGAGGAGGGTGAGGATCTGGGTGAACTTGGATCTGAGCAGCGACTGGGGGGCGAAGGGCGTCACGACATCGAGAAGGTAGACCACGGACGGGGTCAACTCCTTGTTGATCTGGCCGTCTGTGATGGACTGGTTCAGGAGGCCTAGAAGGGCGGCGAAGTAGCCCGTGGGTGTCGCTTCGGCTCCCTGCTCCTTCAGAGTCTCGTCGACCGCCTTCAAGATCACAACCGTCTGCGGGTTGAATTTCAAGGTTAGCTGCACAGCTCGTCGCAAGCCTGGCAATGCGCGTCGGGAAGGAGGTACGAACCTGTTGCTGACTTTGAAGGTTCGGCGACCGGATCTTGTCCAGTTTCTCTTCCAAAGTCGCCATTTTGAAAGCACTGGATCGTTTTCTTTCCGCCAAAGACTCGAAGCACCCGCAAGTTCGAAGGCCGGGTTTTGGAAATTTTTGGGTATCAGTCTCTTATCGCAATCAACCCCACTAATCGTCGAAGCAGCGTGGCCAAATGACAGCCAGCTGCGAGAACAAAACTAAAGATTACTGCAGGTCTGAGGTAACTACAGTTTATAGGCTCATCTGATATCTAATATAGTATACTACATGTATGCCAGAGACATTCGAAACATGAGATTGGAGGTTTTGTGACGGCTAGACTCGTCCTTCCCAAAATCTGAAGACCCATGCAGCTAGGTTTTCGCGATGTAGATGGGAACGGGCGCTGACGCAGACATTCGCGCTCAGAACCTGCCCGTCTCTTTATGATCTGGCAAAGTTCTGTACCATGATCGGTTTTCTCATTGGTACTATGCAAAGAACTGGCTGTTTCTTCTAATGGAGAGATGAGTTTTATATAGCCACGAGTGGTTCATACTCTGTCTGTATTTCGGGTTTCAGTCCAGGTCACGAACAGCGACACATATACTATAGTTTGTTCTTCTTGTTGATTTCGGCCCTCTAACCGACTAGTGAGGTCCCTCTGCTGTCTGTCTTCCCGACTAGCCTCGAGACTTCTTGTTCATCCCACCCGAGCTACAAAGACGACTGTCGGGATGCTCTACAATGAATATGCAACTTGCGCGCCTTTCCTACTGACCACATGCTCGAGGGTACTAGCGTATGCTCTGCATTACCCAGTAAAGACCAAATCAAACCGTGCACCTGTGCCAACTCTCCCCCCTCTCCCACAAGCCTTCTTACGAGAAATCCTCCTCCTCGGCCTGGATGGCATTCTTAACCCTGACCAGGATGGTCGTCTTCCACTTATCGAGCTTGCTCATCTGGTCGAACTGGAACAGGCGGTCGGTGAACTCGTCCTGGCTTCCATTCTTGACGGCATCGCTCAGGTCGACCAGCAGCTGGTGCTCGCGGTTGCTGGCAAAGGTCGGGTCCATGTCGCGGTACTTCTCGAGGGCGCGGTCCGTGGCGACCATGTCGGCCGAGGCCAGGTGGCAGATGCCGGCCTTGAGGAAGTAGTCCTTGACGCTGTAGCGCATCAGGTTGTTGTTGATCGACTGGGCAGCGACCTTCTCGTAGTTGGAGATGGCCTTGTAATAGTCGGCCTCGAGGGCGGCGATGTCGGCCACCTTGAGCCAGAGCTTGTTGGCGAGACTGTTTGGGCGCGCAAGCAGCCGCAAGTTAGCCTTCCAGCCTTGCTTTTCCATCTGAAGACATAATACTCACGCGGAAGCATTGTCGCCCTCGTACCAGCCGGCAGCCAGCTCGTAGCACTCCAGCGCCCTCTTGGTGTCGCCGACCTGGGTCTCGAGCACCTCGCCCATGCTCTCCTTGTGCTGAGCGGCGCGGCGGAAGTTGCCCTTCTTGCAGTACTGCTGGATGGAGAACTCGAGCACGCGGACGGCGTCCTCGGGCGACTCTTGCCGGTAGACCTTGAAGGCGTCGACGTATGTGTTGGCGGCGTCGTCGGGCTCTTTCAGGTTGTTGATCTGCACCGAGGCGGCCTTTTCGAACGCCTGGCCGGCTTCTCTGTCTGGTTATGGGCGTCAGCAATGGTTCGGCGGTGTGGTTGCAGGCTGTCAGGCCGTGGGTTGTGGCTCGGCAGGGCATGCGACTCGGCAGACGTACTCATCTTCTGCACCCTGAAGGCATTGGCGGCCTCGATATATGTGTCGGCCGCCGTCATGTACTTGTCCTCCTTGCCTCCGAAGAAGCTGAAACCGCCGGACGCCGAGGCGAGCGTCTTATCTGCCTGTTGCGCGACATCAGTATGCGACCTCACTCACCCAACGGTGTCTGGGTGTGATAGGTGGGGGGAAGCCGCTGGCGGGGCATCATCAGGCGGGCTGACTGACCTTCTGGAGCAGAGCGCGGGGATCTCCTGCCATGGTGCCGTCGCGTGTGCGTGTGGTGTGTAGATTTTCAGGTTGGTGGAATATGGAAGCGTGTTCGTATCGTCGCGAGTCCAGACAAAAGACAGAGGAGGAGGGTGCAATGGGTGAAGTGATGGTGGTGTTGGAATCTAAAACGTGCTCCTCGTCGCTCGTCGCCGAGCTATGACGCCGCGCCTTGCCTCAAACATTTGGAAAGCTGTCCCCCTGCACAGCCCATGCCATTCCGTTTTCAGGGACCCGCCAGGTAGCAGTACTTTTGGTTCCTATTATCTTTGGTGCCCATGCAAGTTCCTTTTACATTTGCCGTTAAACTCCTGGAATACCCATCCGCAATACTGCCCATACGTTCGGGAAAGCCTCAAATAATCTCGAGGCAACCAAGTATTGCAACAGCTAAAATTCCTCGACACGCTGTCCTTGCCACACCTTGCGCAGCCCCCAGAACCACCAGCATTAGAAACGCAAGGGAAGACACCCATTAGGTCCCGCGGCCAAGCTACTCCAGGCAAGCAACACAATCGCCCTCAGCCACGATGAAGACGACAACACCCACAGCGATATGCACCCAATGCCGCACCGCGCTCCGGCGACGCCTGCAAGCCGGCCAATGGCGACCGCAGCAGCAGCCACGACGCGCACATGAAGGCCGCCGCTCCGTATCGAGCTCGGCAGCAACACCAGATCTACCACCATCACCACCGTCCAGCACGCGGCCGAATCCGCGAGACATCCTCTCCAAGCCCACCTGGTCCGTCCGATCGCTGCTCGCCCCCAATCCCGCGAAAGGCGCGGCGTCCACCACGACCGGCAGTCCCGCAGCCGAGCCCGAAGCCGACTCGGACTCGATAACGCCGCAGACGCTGCACCACCTGTTGCGGCTGTCGGCGCTGCCGCCGGCGGCGTCGGCGGCCGAGGAGGCCGGGCTGCTGGCGACGCTGCGGGCGCAGCTGCGGTTCGTGCGGGCGGTGCAGGGCGTCGACACGCGCGGGGTGCGGCCGCTGGTGGCGGTGCGCGACGAGACGGCGGCCGGCGTCGCCGCCGAGCAGACGGTCGGGCTGGCCGCCCTGCGCGGCGCCCTGGCCCGCGAGGACGTCGTCGGCCACAACCGGCGGCCGCGGCGGAGGCGGGAGGACGGCGCCGCCGCCGGCACGGGCCCGGCGCGGACACGGGCACCGGGGCAGGGGAAGAAGCCGAGGAGGGAAGCCGTGGCCGGGGTCGAGGATTGGGATGTCCTGGCTGGGGCGACTATGACGGCCGGGCGGTACTTTGTTGTCAGGAGTGGAAATGGGAGTGGGAGTGCCAGTCCGGCTGCAAAGGGAGGATCAACTGCAGAGGCCGTGAAAGAGCCATGATGGAGTGGATGGAGGAACCTCTTGGAATTTACGGAAATCCGCCGAGCACGTTGAACCTCTGGCTCTGTCGGCTGCCAACCTGCACAGAAAAAAAAAATTGGCACGAGAGCAGCGCGGCTGACGTATAGCCATGTGTTCAGAGTGTGTCCATTGAAGCTACCAAACCCTACTCAAATTCTACGTACTGGCCACGGACAAGCTAATATGCCACAACAAACATTGACAGTTCCTTTCTGTACAAATGTGCCCAGTGCAAGCCCCCGGGCTTCTATACCGCCATTAAGGAAGTCGCAAGGACGATGGATACAACGAGGTCGTCGAATAACTCTCAACCACCGAGAAACCTGTCAGACAACCTCCATAAGGAGGTAAACCTTTCAAACCAGGTTGGGCTGAAGCATGCCAACCTAGTGCTTCTTTCGGCCCTTGCCGCCACGTCTCTTACGACCTCGGCCGCTGCTCGAGGCTTGAGCAGGAGCCTGCTCCTGAACATCGACGCTCCCGTCGGTGTGGACGTTCTCCTTGCCCTTGGGGGCCTGGCTCGAGGCAAAACCAGCAGCACTAGCACCACCATGAGGAGGACCGTTAAGTCGTTTGAAGTCCTTGCCTTTGCCCTTTCCATCACCACTTGTACCATTCATGGCCTCCGATCCCTGGCCCTTGCCATCAGTCCCCTAGACCTTCGACCCGGCCGACTGGGCGGTCCTGTTGCCCCTGGTATCACCGCCGCTGCTGGTGGTGGTAGTGGGAGCAATATGCTCAAGCGTCAGACTGGTGGTCTTGGCCGTGATTCCCTCCATCTTCTCCAGCTCCTCGATCTCCTTGTACTGGCGGGTGAGAGGCTGCTTCTGACGAAGAACGTCCCGAGCATTCTCGGCCTGGATCATGGCGTTTAGTGACGCCTCGTTGCGTACAACCTCGGACGAGACAACATCCTCCCAGCCGATCTTCTTCAGAATTGGGCCGACCAGATGCTGGTATCGCAGATGTGCGGACACAATCTTGGAGACGTCAAAATTCTCAACGCCAGCAACGCCGACGATCTTCTCGAGACCCGCCAGACCCTCAGTGTAGTTAAGCTCTCGCATGCCAAAGGCGAGGAGGCTGTCGTTCTTGCTGTAGACGTTGACCAGTCGCCCAGTGACTACGCCGCGCATGCTTGCCCAGGCTGTGACCATTGAGGGACAAGGTGCTCCCATGAGCACGGCGTTCTCGACATAGCCATGGCAGCGCTTCTCTGCAAGGTGCATGAGCGCGACGTAGATGGCACGGGCTCCAAGGCCGTAGCCGATGAGGCTGACGGGTCGCTCGCCTGCGACCTTGTTCACAATCGCATCGCCGAGGACCTGGCCTAGCTTCTCAGCACGTACGCTGCCTACGATCCAAGGGTTGTCGATGAGCTTCGAAGCGCGAGTCAGTGAGTACGGGAAGATGCGCTTGTTGAGGCTGTTGATGACTACGCAAGGTGAAATGTTAGTTGCTGTGAGTCAACATACATGGGAGTAGGGAGAGGTAAGAACGGGAATAGCTGGATACGTACCAGAAAGACCTGCTTCCTGCTTCGACAGGCTCCACGCAGCGCTTCCGATGACGGTCTCGAGTGCAACGCCTAGCTTGCTGAGATGTTCAAGTTCCCATCTGACAGTGTAGACCTCGGTCTGGTCACCAAGCGCCTGCCAGGGGTACTTATAACCATCCTCACCCAGATCGTCAGTCAACCAGCCGCTGATTCCAATGGTGACACGCATGCGTCGATCGTCGGGGTGGACGTCCTTGGGGTCCAGCATGGGACTGTCCTGCTGCGAACCGTGGACGGGCATCAGGGCAAACTCCTGGATGTCCTTTGGGTAGTTATCGGTCATCTTAATGGTTGCTCGGGAGCCATACAGACCGAACAAGGTACCAACAGCGACTGAGCTTTCCGCCGTGGGGCCGAGGAGCCCGGCCGTCGCAGTGGTTGAGAGACCGAGTCCTCCGAATACCGTACTAAGACTGGCGGAGACAAGGGGCGCGGCCAAACCACCATTGCTGGCGGCGTTGTTGGTCGAATTATGGAGAGCCGTTGTATGAACCTCGCTTAGCGCAGCCGTAGCGACAGCGGCCTCCTTCTTGGGCTGTTTCCAGCGGCGGGTGCGGCCTTCCACCTCGCGGCGAGCGGCAATCTGCGCGGGCGTGATGCCCTCGACAATCTTGGACAGTGCCTTGGCAACTCGAATCTCATCCTCGGTGAGGACATTCAGCGGGATGTTCAGAGAGCTGCAGAGATGGCACAAGAGTCGTCGAGAGTGGGCCGTGTAACTCTCCATGCCAAGCAGGATAAGCATGATAGCGTGAAGAATCATGGCACGCTTCTCCTTGGGGCCGGAATTGAGAGTGTTGGCAATAGGTGGATAGGCTCGAGCAGAGACGGCATTGAATTCATGAACCGACGTGCCGATGGCGGCTGTAAACTCAAGTCAGCAAACGCAGTCCTGAGCTCCAAGATGACAACATTCACCCATCCATCTGTTATAGACAAGGGGCGAGAGGTTCAGCGATACACTGTGCTTTGGTGACGGTGATGTGTTGATGAAAGAGGAAGTTTTGGTAGGCAAAGTGCGAAATGGGTACAGCATTACATTGTTCCGGAGGGAAACATTGTACAGGATAAGGGGCGGGTGACAGATACGATACCTAAGGTAATAGATCATGCTTGTGCAAAAGTTCGACAAGAGCAGGGAAAGGCACTTACCACTTGTCTGCGGAGGTCTTCCTCGTCCACTCTGAGTGCCACCACCACCACGTTTGGCACTACCTCCAGCAGGCTGGGGAACCTGGGACACGACATTGCCAGCGTTGCCGGCGCCCTTGATGGTAATGTCTGCAAGCTTCTTCTGGAAATTGCTGCGCCACTTGCCAAAGTTGGCCAAGACGTCACGCTTCATCTCCACCATCTGCGACTTGTAGATGTCGGCCTTGGTGGTCTTGCCCTGCATCTGCGCTGCGTCCTCGGGCGACTTGGGCATTCTCATGGGCGGGACGCCGGGACCGAGAACCGGGCCAGGCCGGGGAACGCCAGGCCCAGGGACGGGGCCGGGTCGAGTGGTGGTGGAAGCCGACGAGGGAGTGGAAGACTCGGTATGCTCAGAGCCTGCAGGTTTATTGCCAAACTGGGCGGCATACTTGGCACTTCGGGGGTTAGGGATGGTCCAGCACATGGCGCGGACCTCGAGGCCCTCGGGCCGGACACGCTCCTCGGAGTCGTCGACGTTGTCGCCGAGCGTGTCCCAGAGGTCCTTGATCTGCTTGTGCATGGCGTCCATGATGCTGTTGAGCAACTGGACCAGCTGGGTCTTCTGGTCGTGGCTCAGGACGCCGGTGAGGTCGAGGTCGGCGCGCTTGGGCGGTTGGCCGCCCCGGCTGGCGCCGCGGTCTCGGCCGTGGTGCGGAGCCATGTCCTCGGTGCTGCCCTCGGCGTTGGCTTCGAGGATGGCTTCGTTGGACTCGAGCGGCGAGTACTCCCAGATGGGGCGGGAGGCGTCCTCGGCGGATGGACGAGGTGGGTTGGTGGCGGCCGTTTGGTTCGCGTTGACGTTGACGTTGACGTTGACGTTCACCTTCTCTGTGACTGGGCCATGAACCCGCGTTGCAGCTGCGTTCTGCTGTTGGTCCATCGCGATGGCAACGGAAGTCGCGATTGAAGGCGGCAACCGCTTCAGGTTGGGTAAGAGCTTTGGAAGCTGGCACCGCGGTAGAAAGAAAGATCAAGTAGCAGTTCCCCGAGCGCCAATGCAATAAACAAAATGCAACAACAGTAACAACCACCTTGGTCGGCCGACGATTGCTGCCGCATTCAATTGTCAGTTACTACAGTGATGGGAGGTCCTCGTCGTCTGGTCGCTCGTCGTGTGTAAGGCAAGGACGACGTTGGAAAATACTCACTGTGTGATGAATGTCAGTCGCCGAAGTTCGCAGCCGATTCGAGAAGGGCTCAAGAAGCTGTCAGGATTCCGAGCAATTATCGCCGATCTCTGAAAGAGTTGTACGCGGTTATGTGTTTGCAGAATGAAGGAGCAGTATTGTTGATGTCGTCGGGTCTCAATACGTTCACGAGTTGGTGAGCAACTAATGTGACTGAAGTGAGGTCACAAGAACGAGAACGGATCGCTGAACATGCAAGATGGGTTGACAAAGCTTTCCTGGTCACCTGTGGTTACCCGGGTGCTCTTCCAGTGAATGGCAAGAAAAGGTGACAGATGCCTTACGGGGGTGTATCGATTATCCTGATTGGGGGGAGCACACGGGGCAACAAGCAAACGGAATACGGTGAAATGAATGGTCAATACGGCGTGCCTCTAGAGCGCCTGTCGGGTTCTCAGCGGCGCCTACCAGAGGCGTTCCAACGGGTTTGGAGATGGCGGTGGTCTGGGCCAGCCGAGTA
Source organism: Neoarthrinium moseri (assembly GCF_022829205.1). Lineage (NCBI taxonomy): Eukaryota > Fungi > Ascomycota > Sordariomycetes > Amphisphaeriales > Apiosporaceae > Neoarthrinium > Neoarthrinium moseri. The sequence goes on along the minus strand of NW_026055121.1, from coordinate 32,019 downwards.
TACTGTCTTGCTAGTTGCCTTTTTGGGAGTTTACAGGGGTCTGGCTGGTCATCCTAGCGCAACGCGATGCACACACTCGCCATCACAGCGACTACTCGACCCCGCAGGGCTCAAGACTGTTTTATCATCAGAAACGACGTACGACCCAGGTTTCACGGAAGCAAGGCTTGTATAACATTCTCTAGCTACTTTTAGAATTGGGTTCATTAAAAAATCAATCCCCGTGACAAGCTAGCAAGATCACCGAAAGGACATCGGGCGATTCGGTCAAGTATAATCACGTCACAGAACAAAAGCCTCTGGGGCATTGTGAGCGTCTGATATTTTATTAGGTAGTATTTCGAATCATGCTGGCATCCAGTTCGCCCGTTGCTTTCAAAGCCACCATAGATGATGATCACGAGCAAGCCAGATTCCCGACGAAGATGGGGGTTGTCTTGTATTGAATGACGTCTAACAATTCATCGCACCTTCAATCTATTCTTTATGGTAGATATCTTCAGTTCAGACGTTTCTATCCTTGCGCGCCCCTCTCCAAAACAATCCCATGCTCTAATCGCTTGTGTCTAGGGTTATCTAGTCAGATACCATGCACTCGTCAATCTGTCCGATCACGACTTCCTGTAGTAAACTTTGTTGCCTCGCCTGTATGCAAATACCGAATGCCGTTTTCACGCTACTCTGCGTGCGTCTCGTACTCGTCGCCAAACTCGTACCCAGCGTGATCGTCGTCAGTCTTGACCCTCTCGAGCTGATCGCTAATGTACTGGTGCATGTGCGAATCCGCCTCCCGACGCTGGTTAATGAGCTCCGGGTCCAGGTGACCAACACTGTTGCTCAAAGACGCAGCGTCGTCATCATCACCGTTGACAGAGTTATCAAAGTCACTGCGAGCGCCGATTGATCTCGCAGTCGAAGAGCGTCGCATGTGCGGCTTCTGTGGCTTGTCTTTGCCCAAGCCCACGGCACGGTGGAAGACATCATCGAAATAGTGTGCCATACCGACGGAGGGAGTCCGTGGTGTCTGAGGTAGGCGGCAGCTGATTCTAGAGAACAGTTAACGGAAAGATCCATCACCGGTTTTTCGCAAGTAACTTACCCAGTGTCGTGGATCATGCGAGCAATAAGACCAGTCCAGCCACACTGATGTGTGGCGCCTAGTCCACGCCCTGTGTCGCCATCGAAGAACTCATGAAACCACATGTGATCTTTCCAATGGGGGTCAAAGTCGAGCACGTCGTTCCCATCGTTGACACTGCGACGTCCATCATCGCGGCGCGCAAACAGGTGTTGTAGTCGATGCTGAATTTCCTCGGAAACATGCCCAAGATGCATGAAGTCGCCAGAGCCAGTGGGGCACTCGACCTGGAACTGAGGCCCGTAGAACAGATAGAACCTTTGCAGAGACTCGACCAGCAGGAAGTTGACGCACAGCCAGATAGGTCCTCTCCAGTTGCTGTTGCCTCCAAACAGGCCGCTGTCGGAATCTCCAGGAACGTACCCTACGGTGAATTTCTGTCCGTTAACATCCATCGAGTAGGGGTGGTCTCTGTGATACTTGGACAATGAACGGATTCCATGCTCGCTCAAGAACTCGTCCTCGTCCAGCATCCTCTTAAGAATCTTCTCGAGGCGGTCCTTGCTGACCATGGCCAGAAGAATTCTGTTGCCCTTGCCCCTTTTCCTGATACTGGCCATGTTCCTCTCCGCGAGATCGCATCGATGTTCCATGAACCATTCGACCCTCTTCTTGAATGAGGGGAGTTTGTTGATCAATTCAGGCTCCAGGGTCAAGGTGCCGTAGAGCGGAATCAGGCCTACGAGGGATCTTACAGGGAGCTGCTGGATCCAAGGTCCGCCCCAGGAGATAGCATCATAGTAGAAACCATCTTCCTCGTTCCACAGCGACTGTTCTTCCTTGCCCGTCTTGAACGTCATCGCATCACTGATGAAGATGAAGTGTTCAAAGAACTTCGTGGCGATATCTTCGTAGATACGCCTGTGCTTGGCGAGCTCTAGGGCAATGTTGAGCATGGAAAGACAGTAAAAGGCCATCCAGCCAGTACTGTCAGCTTGCTCGAGAACACCTCCAGTTGGCAGAGGCTCGGAACGGTTGAAGAGACCAATGTTGTCGAGACCAAGGAAGCCTCCCTCAAACACATTCTTACCGTCCGTGTCTTTTCTGTTTACCCACCAGGTAAAGTTGAGCAACAATTTCTGGAACACGCGCTCCAAGAAATCCAAATCTTGTCGTCCATACAGCTTTCGCTCGATTTTGAAGACACGGAACGTTGCCCAGGCGTGAACGGGTGGGTTCACATCACCGAAGTTCCATTCGTACCTACGTGACAAGTTAGCGGGTATCGACGAAGTTGACCTTGCACACTCACGCTGGCAGTTGACCGTTGGGGTGTAGATACCACTCCCTCGTGAACAGGTCTATTTGCTTCTTTGCAAAATCGGGGTCGATCATGGCTAGAGGAATGCAGTGGAACGCACTGTCCCAAGCAGCAAAGAACGGGTACTCCCAGGAGTCTGGCATGGACAGAATATCATCGATGTGCAGGTGTTTCCATTGAGCGTTCCGGACCTCCTTCCTGCTGGCAGGGGGCGGAGGCTGAGCAGGATCTCCATTCGCCCACTGATCCCATATGAACTGGTAATACTGCTTGCACCACATCATGCCCGAGAACGCCTGGCGTTGAATATTGCGGAGGTCGTCGCTCATGGGTAGGGGGCTGATGCGGTAATAGAAGTCGTCTGCCTCGTCTCGGCGCCTCTCAACAATTTCATCGAAGTCTTCTTCGTCGAGATATGTCTCGTTTCTCTTGCTCAAACGGAAACGAACAACTGATAGACGGTAAGTATATTCGCAGCACTCGTTGCTTTAGGGGGGACGTACCTGCGCACTCCCCGGGTGCAACACCGCCAGACTCGTTGAACGCAAACCAAGATGCACACTTGGTGCCCGACTTTGCTGGGTTGACGGCGGCCTTCTTGCCCTCGACAATGTATTGGTGGAATGCGTCCTTGACATACGGGGTCTTGTTCTCTTGGCCATACAAAAGATCAAAGTTTGTGTCGTTGTCAGTGAACATCAGCTCCGGCTGAACGTCGTCACCGCTGGGGCCAACTCCGGGCGATGGGGACATTAGAACATAGCGCTCGCCAAGCTTGTGGTGTGTCGACTTTGCCATGTTCTCGGCGTGAGCCTTGATGGAGGGTTTCTTGTCCTCGGGCTCTCTACCCCACGCCCAGGTGTTCCGGAACCACACGTGAGGGATGATGTGGATGGGAGCCGGGTCGGGACCTCTGTTCCAGGCTGTCACACGGAACAACAGCTCGTCAGGGTCGTCATCTTCTTTGGCAGTCTCGATCACGATATCCCAGTATCTGTCCTCGTCAAAGATGCCGGTATCGACGATTTGGTACTCCTTCTCGGTCTTGGATCTCTTTGCATTCTCCTTGAGCAAATCTTCGTAGGGGAAGGCCTTCTGGGGGTACTTGTAGAGGTATTTCATGTACGAGTGCTATGATTGTGAGCGAAGGTAAGCCTTTGAGGAGGGTCAGCAGGAAACATACTGTCTGTTGTACACGTTAGCAGTGGCCATGTATAACTGGGGTTGGGACTGACGTACAGGAGTGTTGTCAAGGTGGAAGTGAGCTTCCTTGATACTTTCGCCATGGTTACCCTGGGGATTCGACAAGCCAAAGAGGCGCTCCTTGAGGAACGGGCTACGGGGCATGTAAGCGACATATACTTGGTAGAGCCATGGCCGCTGCTATACGCACTCTTCTTCGTTCCAAAAAGCAAAGGCAATGTTCTGCAGACCGTGGGTATCAGAGACACCAGCTATACCATCCTCACCCCATCGGAAAGCTCTCGAGCGGGCATCGTCGTGGGTGAAGTCTAGTTTGGGCACCAAGACATTAGTACAGTACACGAGACGAACCACGGATCACAGATCACAACACATCGCACATCACGGCATGGGAGAGCTGCACTCACGACTCCAAGCGTCACCGTCGGGACTGTAATCTTCGCGGACTGGATGGGCACGGTTAGTATGGCCGAGGGTCCGGTGGTGAGAGGCCTCTCGGCTTTGAGTCTCGGCTTGCCTGTAGCCCACTGCCGCTCGGCGACGTAGGGACCCCATTTCTTCCAGTACTTGGTGCGGTCGCGATCCTCCTTCAGACGCCTCTCTTCCGCGGTCAGGTACTCGTGGCCGTCGAAGACAACCATCTTGCTGCCCCTAGTATGACACCCGGTGGGAAGCGATGGGGGGTGGATGACAACAAAGGACGAGGCCGTGGATCAGCGCGAAGATTTGATCAATTGAGGCCCAAACTTCACACAAGAGCTTACGGAACACAGGAGTGAAGCTGTCAGTAAGCCACCAGCGGGAGAGGGAAGAAAAAAAAAAAGCTTGCAGGTAGTGGTGGTGACAAATGGGTGTGGCAGGAAGATTCAGGTACGCGAGCTACTGAGCGAGGGGCACTACCTAGTTCTGGCAAGCCGAAGACGAGCAGGGAGGAGCTAAAGGGCGTCTAGGACGGTGAGGTGTGCAACGTCGGGGCAGACAGTCGAGGACGAACGAAGTGCCCGCCGCTACTTTGGAACGATGCTACGGTGCTGCAGGCTAACTTAGACAGACTGCCGACTGCAGACTGCAGCAGATACACGATGCCAGGGAGGGTAGAGGAGGGGCAAGGTCGGGATGAGAAGCGCGCTCAGCATCAGCATCCAGTCGTGCGCAGTGGTGCAGTGGTGCAGTGGTGGGGGGTGCTGCAGTTGGTGGGATGGCTCTCTCATCACCCACCCCCGGTCAACTGGAACGTGCAAAGTACAGAGACGGGGAATCGTGCGGAGAATTGTACGGGGAATCAAGTACTGGAGACCACTAGAGACCACTGGAGACCACTGGAGGCCAACTGGAGAATGGGGACTGGAGGGCGGGCTGGAGCTTCCTGGCCGGGGGGGACACCGCTAGTTTGGCGGGAGTGACATCATTCTTCAGTGCCTGTGCCGTCAAATCCCTCGAGCTCCTGTCGCCAAGTTTCCCGATCGGCGGCTTGGGCCACGATGTTGGCGAACGCCGATAAGAGCCTCAGGAGTCAGCATGCACACTAAGCGCAGCTGATCCTGGTTCAACCGTCCTGGGCAACGGTCTAGACCTGACACAGCTCCGAAACTTTACCTGCATTCCGGTGGATGCCCATTCGAAAAATGCCATCCGTTGAGCTCGGAACGACGCATCGACTATTGATAATATCCATCCAATTCCCCCCCCGCCATCCAGTCGCATTTGCAGCGAGAAATCCGTAGATCTGTTGATGTCCTTTTGTCTCTTACTTTGTGTCCATCCCTGCTTCCTACATGCCTGGGCACTCAATTATGTATGTTTGTGGCGGTTGTGTAACATTATAAGTGAAGCCCGACGGAATGTACCTTGAGCTCACGATTGGCGAAGTACAAAGTCAAGTCCAGCGCACTGCTTTGAATATGGCGTGAATGTTTGGTATATATATGTTCATTAATCAGCTATCGAATTATTGCTTCGCTTACTGTTCACTGTATAATGACACACCACGATGCTTCCAGCTTGCCTCATCTACTTGCCCACGTGCCTTTTAGGATTATAAACCCGTCCCACCCGCAATGCAACTTCAGTGGCTGCCAATCTTGCTGCAGCACCTTGCAGTTGCCGTGTGGAATTCGAGTGAATAGTGTATACTAAATTTCTGACAGTATTCATCCAACTTCAGTTCAACTTGCAGTGGACTCTTGAGCCCCGGATTTGACCATCAACTCGAATCCGTCCAACCAGCTGCAAAAGTCTTGTCCAGTGCTCTTCCAGCGTGCGTCATAACGTCTTTGGCGCTCCTCATCATCTACAGCTTAGTTTCATCGAAGAGGGCCCTTTCTGTGAGTAGACTTCCGCCATGCTTGCACTTAAACTGTCGGAGTATGCACACTCCGACCATGAGCTCAACGTGTGTTTGACTCCGTAACTAGATGATGCCTTGTATCTATACCATCAAGTTAGCCTAGATTGCCCATCCCGCGTCTTGGCCTTCAAGGAGCTATCTGCTTGCTCAAATTAAGCTGTACATAGAGATGAAGGATTTACTTCCTGATCAACAAACACTTTGCACATCTCGTGCTCTTGCCTCGGGCAAGGTATCATATAAAACTGAATTACGACCTTAAAAACGGTGCCGCGTGATACGAAATCAGCTTCTTGTATATCTTCTTCGAACATACTCGCATCTTGCGATGCGTGGTAGTGGTAGCCAAAGCGAATGCTTAGCCGTTCGAAGTTTGAAGTATATCAGATATGCATCCACCGAGGCTTGGCTGAAGAATATGTTTGCCATTAGTAGTTCTTCCTGACAAGGTTGTAATGAAGTTGACTAATCTAATAACCGATCAATGTTATTTTCGACTCGACATGACCCTTCCTCTCACACCGGTAATGCAGCTCAAGGAAAGTTGTCATCTCTGTCTAAATGGTGAAGAATGATTCAATAGTTGTTCAAATGTGAGGTCCAGTTGATTTGGCTAAGGCACCATATCTGACTTACGCCTTTATTGAGAGATTGCCAAGCACTCTGTGGTGACAGGTCTCAGCACGGAAATAGTGGTGACTTTCATCAGGTCACAATACTCTGTATTATGATTGCATTTGCCATAATGTTCTCTAGGCCGCCCTTCTCCGTGGGGCCTAGCTATGTTTGGTGCAGTCTTCCAGTCCCGAATGATTTCTGCCTTGGATCGTTCAGCACAGTTACTATCATCAAGACTTGCTAAGACTGGAACAAGGTCTTGATCGATTTGACTTGTATATTGCCTGGGTCATTTCGTGTCCGTACGATATCTCGGGTTGAGACGTTGACAATGATCGTCGAGGAAGTTGTCAAGACTGGCACCCAGCGCAACGTGGTGAGGAAGCCCGACGAGGTACAGGAATCACGCCGCTTCTGATGCCGTGTTGACAGCGCCAGGGCTATACTAGAGTGGGAACCGCATGTAGGAACCAATAAAAAATAAAAAAAACTCCAAGCTCATACTCGTCATCGTAATCGATCGTAATTATATTGTACATAATATGGGGGAGTCGCCGTAAACCTCCCTTCCCCGGCAGTGCCAGAACTTTTAATTTTTTAACCCCAATGTTCCTCTTATTTCCACTCGCTGGAGACCAAGAAGTCCTTGCTGACAACAATCTCCTTGCTCGTCTGGTCACGGAGCTCCTCCTGGCTCTCGTCCTTCTCACACACGGTCTTGAGCTTCATGCTGTCCCTGCCGCCCTTGCCGAAACCCGTGACGCTGAACCGCACATCCCTCTTGGCCTTGCCGCTACCGTCGCCACCGGCACGGTTCGCCTCGGGGTCGTCGTCGATCTGCGAGAAGTCGCTGAGGTCGTACAGCTCGCGGTTGCGGCTGCGGCCGCTGATGGCCATGGCCGACGAGTGCTGCCCGATGCCGCTCGTGGCCCCCGACACGCCGCTCGGCCTGGTCCAGCCCAGCCTGGTGCCGATGTCCTTGAGGAGAGGCCGCAGCGTGGCGCAGCACCCGGCCGTGATGGCGAGGCCCTGCTCGACGCAGGACCAGATCGCGATGTCCACGGTCGCGAAGAGGAAGTCGGTGTCACGGAGCTGGTGAAGGTACGGGAATCGAGCGACGACCGCCGAGCTCGCACTAAACAGAGTCGTTAGTTCGGGTTGGGATGAATGAGAGGCCGCGGATTTGACTTACATACAGCCCATCGCAAGAATGGGAATGATGGTGAACTTGGTCCTCCTGTTCATCTGGAGATCCCACAGGAGGAATGCGGGGAGTATAGCGAATGTGAAGTCCGAAATCACACTGAATGCGCTATACAGAGCAGCCAGGGCGATGATAACGTCGGCGCTGACACAGGTGCCGGGCGCCGTCGGGTCCACTCGATACCAGAAGTACGAGACGGGCTGGCATTGCAGGAGCGTGACGAGGAAGAACGCAAACCCGGCGAGGACGGAGAATGACATGGCGGCGTAGACAATCCAGATATGTATCTTCTTCACGGTTATTCGGAGGAGGAAGCAGCCGATGGAGAGTTTCGAAGCGATCATGCTCATGGCGTAGAAGAGGTAACAGAAGAACCAACACTGGAAGCCTTGTTAGCTGGCATGATTCTCAAGGTGAATTCCTGATGATAGATGTTCACATACATTCATAGCGGTTATTGCATTGTGAAGTTCAAGGTCGGCAAAATGCCTGCCAGTTCCATAGTGGACACCAGCTATCGAAAACGAAGCAAACAAAGTAAAAGCGATCTGTCATATAGTTGTGATTAGCGACTGCTGTATACTCTTCGGGAGTTGGGATGTCTGTTTTCGTACCGTGGCAATCAGCATGAACCAGTCATCGATTCCAAAAGCCTTGACCATGAAGATACGAGTATAGAACCTGAGGAGACTGGTAATAATAGCCAGTGTCATAAAGAAGACATCGATGGCAAAGAGCGGCGGTCCCCTGTTCTCGATTTCGGCAGCCATCTTGACGGCCTGCAAACTCTATAATCCTCCGCTTGGAGTTCTGCAAACCGGTCGTTTGGAAGCGAAAAACCCAGGGTCCATCCTGCGAGAGTGCAGCCGGGGGTTTCTGGGGGTTATATGACATTTTGACAGCGGAGGGTGACCCTGCCTGTCATTCGCATGATCGGTCATCCCATTTGCCTGGTATGCGTGCGGCTTGGCCCCCCCTAAAATCCCGTCCTTGTCCACGTACCGGGGCATGCCTTGACGGCAACGGCAACGGCTCTTGATCTGCATGACATTCAACATATAAAATACAGGGTAGCGGCTCTCTGACAGTCCGACACAGCGCGGGCTTCAGGCTGGGAAGGGTTAGTATGTCGCATCCCAGGTGGACTTAGAGGGTACAGCTTGCCGAGGTCGTGTGTCTAAGCCGCTAAGTTATTGTCATTAGCAACTACGGAGTAAATATTGTGGGTTGACAGGCCCAGTTGCCAGTTAAAAGTTGTCGAATCTCTTCGGTTGCAGGGACACAAGCGATATTCGATACAGGGGCATTAGATCTCCCAGGGCTGTCGGTAGCCACCTGGGGACCCATCAGAACGTGTGCACGGGTGATCTCTAACTCCTTTCGGACTATTTTGGACAGCCTAGAGCCTCAGGTCTGACAGGTCTAGGGCAAGTTCGTGTTTTTTCGAACAGGCTTATCTTCCGAGAGTAGATGCAGGAACCCAACGGATATAAAAGCCGTTGAAGTGTCATAAGATGACATTGCAATTACAAAGCAAAGATCGGCATGCTAGTACCAAACAAAATGCCAGATCCAGTGCTTCAGCGCAGCCCAGACACGGTTGGTGTTACAGAAGACGCTATCTTTTTTGATCACCCTAGATTTCTGTATCGTTCGGGGCGAGACGACTGTGGTCCGGGGATATGGCGGATACAATAGCCCGGGGCAATCTTAGGTCAAGGCCAGAGTTCTGGTCGGGGAGAAACCGTAACGTCTGCGCTGGATACCCACACTTCCCTGGATCTGCTAAGATACAATGGTTCGAAACGTATGACCGAGACGGTTATAAGCCGTTGCCCAGTAGCTCGAGCAAGATCTCTTCCAAGCTTGAAGGCATTGTGTCGGCTTTAGTCACCGCCCGCCTTATGTTTTTCAAGTAACCTAGACTAATGTCACGTTGCAGTATTGCAGACGATGAGTTGCGAAACCTTCGGTCTTATTTGTCACTCGTGAATTGTTGCCTTTTATCGCCAGGACTTGGCCTGTGGGCTCGGCAGATACGAGCCAAAAGAAAGAGAGAGGTTCCCGAGGTCCTTGACCGAGATCCAGACTAAAGGCGCTATTCGGTAGGAACCGAGGACCCGGGTCGGCTAGGGCCCGATAGAGTTTTCCTTGGTGAAAGTATAACCACTATTAACTTTACCAGCCGTTATGGTCGTCTACGTGGATGTGGTATATGAAGTCAAGATTGCTTCCTTCGTCGGAGAAGTAGCGCGCCAAGTCGGATTATGAAATCGACCAGAGTGTGCACAAGATCTACAACTTCAAAACTCGGTAGCGGGGTTTCCCCACGTGGCCACGTCGTACGGTCTGGACTAAATGGGGTGCTGTCTCAGCAGGTAACAGTAGCTTTTTAGGTCGAATTTCATCCCACTCCGAGTGGATATGTATCATTTGATGGGCAATGGGTCTTGCCCAGCTTTTCAGACGATACTGTGCCTGCCAGAAAACTGCCTGGTCTGCCCACGGGCCTGCAAGTTCCATTATCATAGCTCGCCAAAGACCGCTGTGACCAGAACAGGCATCGTTGACGTGCTATGTAACCTCGGGGACTGGGTCCTAGGCCAACCCACGTGGAATGACGGGACAAGGGTATTATCGATGGCGACCGCGGAATATTGCTTGCTAGGTCTTTGTCAATTAGAATCCGCTGCAAGAATCTAGTCTCCAAGTGGGATTGCTCACAGACTCATGTTCACACACAAATAGTCGAGCAGACGCATCTTTTCGGACATACGCGAAGGGGCAAGATTATTAGCTATTGTGACGCTCGAATGCAAATCAATTACATGCACAGCCTGTCTAGACTGTTTGGTATCTGAGTGTATGGCACTGTTATCCAGTTCACCAAATCTATGGCCCCGCCTGCGACAAATCCATACCTTGACGCCATCCTCAATCGTAGATTCATCCGGGCCCAATCATCCAGCGGGCTCTATATGTGTCCGTCATTGCTTTGCGAACCAGGGGAACTTCTTCTTTCCATCGCCGGCGTAGCCGCCAGTGGGTGTTTCAACCTGAATACTGCGCTGGTATATATCCTGCAAGCGAAGTTAGAACTGAGCCTAAGCGACAGTGCAGTGGGAGCACCAAAGGGCTTGCCTACCTCTTCATCTGTTGGCATGAGACAGTCCAGAATAAGTTCTCGTGCCGTGTCGTGCTTTGTCAGGTTCGGATATGGAGTGCCCTGGCTCTTGATAATGGGCAGGATGATCTCCCCGAGGACCTCGAATTTTTTCCAATTGATCCGGTCACCTTCGGGTCCAACGAAAGTCATGCTGCCTTCCTCTGCAGACACAAGATCTCTGCGGTGCAACGGCATGAAGGGGATGCGAGGAAGCGGTGAGTTCTCCCACGCCAGGCGGTAGGCAAAATGGCTCTTCTGAGTGCCCATGAGGAGAACGAGCCTGGCAAACCTTTTCTGTACGTCAGCTGACACGAGACATCGCGTCTGATTGAGGCGGTGAATGGCAGTTCCGTTGATTCCAGCAAGAATAGCTGCCAGGCCGTTGTAGTTATTCAGCTGACGAAGCTTCAAGGCGATGTTCATAAACTTCTCAAGCATCTGGGCGCGGTGTTTCGCCTTGTCTCTCATCAGCACCATATTTGCTACCCACTTGGCGATGTGGTTGAAGTGATTGACCATTCGGTTGACATTCTTCATACTCTGAGAGTTCTCCTTCTGCTGGGCATTAAGGCTGACAGCCCTGACGAGATCTCTGATTCGAATGGAAGAGAACATGACCCAGTCAATCCTCGTCAACTCATCCGCGATATCGTCATCTGAGGTATCCATGAAGATATGGTATCGAAACTTTGTAAGCGGCATGGTGTACGAAGGTACCATTGTCACAGCCTCTCGTTCATAGTCGTCATATGAGTGGAACTGGAATTGGTGAAACCTCTGGGAGGTGGTCGATTCCGTGTTCAGGGACGTGTTCAGAGACGAGCTGGCTGACGGACGCCTATCAACCGGCTCACCCACGCTAAGAGAACTCATGCTTTCGTGGAGGTCGTTATTACTTGCCGCAGCTTTGAGTGAGGCAGGATGGCTAGGTGCCTCCATCTCATCGGCCTTGGCCCATCCTGCATCATCATCTTCGAACACGCAGAGATCCATCATGCGCCTCATTTCTTGCGCTGCGGCGGCGAATATTGGTTCCGTTGCCAAGTGCCGGATGAATTCTTCGAGGTGTCGCCGTGTCGCTGGCCTTGCGAAGTCGGTGGGATAAGATGACACCCACTTCGCCACAGCCTCGATAACACGCAGTTGTGTCGACGTCTTCGTCAGGTAGTGTACTGTTTTGTCGTCCTTGATGCGGTCCAGCCGCGCCAAGATGGCCGAGAAAAGTTCGGCAGGTGCTGCGAATTTGCGGTACAGACAGAGGAACACGTCTGAAAAGTTGGCATCTGCTTTGCTGAATTTTGCAGCCAGCAAGCGGTCGACGAGCTCGTCAAACGTCACGCCCGCCTTCTTTGCTGGTCGGTCAAAGCTCATGTCATCGTTCCTCTGCAGGATGGGTATGTCATCCGAATACCGACGGGACTCTCCATCAGACTCATCGATGTCCAGGAAGGACGCTGTGTTGGACTGATCAAGGCGAATGCCGGGGGTGCGTAGCATGCTGGAAACACTCATCTCGTCACCTGCATTATGCGCAATGCTTCCCAACCCTCCTAGATAGTTAATACGCGGTGATCTAGATGGAGATCCATGGGCCTTGCCTGGTTGGGTCATCATACCCCGAATAAGTGACATGTCTGAACTGGCGCGGCTATGCTTGCTGTGTTGGCTCAAGGGTCGTCCGCCTGTGGGATCAAAGGGTTTGTCCAGGTGCGCTGCTGATGCTGCCCGGCGCCTCATGCCAGTTGTTTCTCCAGCTTCGTCTACGTCGCGTTAGTACCAGGTGAGACAGGCCGGACATGCAAGATCTGGAGGTTGCCAGTAGAACTGGGACGTCTGACGCGCAGCCAGAGCAACAAGACCAAATCGGGGTGATGGAGTACAGGTTTGCATACCTTGACGACCGGATATCAATGCTTTCAAAAGGGTCGATAAAGAATTCCTTGCAGTTTCGGGCTTGCTAGCCGACGTCTGGAAGCTCGCAATGCATGATTTGCAGGCGGCGGCCAACCCTTCGGTATCGATCTGCCTCGCGCTTTCTGGATTATCGCATTTGGTCGCAACAAGAACGGTCGGGAGTGACGAATTCACCAGGGCGGCTGATCACTTTAGCTTCTGCTCACTCGCCCTGCAAAGGACATCGTTTCACGACAGGCGCAGAGGATGCACGACTTACTCAGTGTCTGCGGTAGTTCAATGATACTATCCCGGTTCATCACATCGTAGAGAAGCAGAACTCCATGTATAGCGGGCATCAGAGCGCCGCCAATCTGCCTCGGCCATTGTATTTGGCGTTCGGGATCCACGTCGAAATACTCCAGGTCCAACTCGAACAGCGTGACGGCATAAGGCACACTGTCGAAATGAATACGTGCTGTGGACGGCTGGATCCCTGGCGTCCGAGAGAGCGACATGGCTCTCTGTACGAAATGGGACTTGCCCACGCCATTGGCCCCTATCACTGCAATGTTGATGCTCTCCATGGTGTCGCGCATACGGGGCTAGATAGTTGCACGTTAGCAGCTCGAAACCAGCCGCAAGTCTCCCGGGCAGGCAAGCGTACGAGAGGACCCAGATCGGATACGGTCAGCGACTCTTTCCGTGGTACTGACTTTGGTTGTCGTTCAGGGGGCGGGCTCTCATGGCGGAGGAAGGTGGACTGGGACTCGGTGGCCGTTTCGCCGGCGGCGACCGACTTGTCAGCAGCGTGGTACTGCTGGAAGAAGGGGTCGTCTACGATGGAGTCGATCGAGGCCTGCGACTCTGGGGAGTCGGGGTCGTTGCGTGTCGAGGCGCTGTTGCGATGGGCGGATGACGTCGAAACGGTCGTGCTCGAGTAGGCCGAACGCAAGGAGGGGACGGAGGGCTTGGAGACGACGGAAGTCTGTCGGCTTCGGCCTTGCTTCAGAGATTCGGATCGGCGACGGTGCGAGCCGCCTGCTGAGTGCCTGTGAGAATGCTGAGCTTTCTGATCACCGGAGCCCATGTTGATGTCTGGCACAATACCCTTCGGCAAGCAAGCCAGCAAAGCCTCAGTAGAGAACTCGGCGGTGCTGTATGCTGTATTTCAACAAGGCGAACTAGTATTCTGCTCCCCTGGGAGCTCTGACGAAGCGCCGAAATGCAGCCTGCCAGCGACGGCCCCTCTGGTTAGGTCGTGGCGACTGTGTCTCGATTGGACGGGCTGCTCGAAGGAGGCGCCGTCAACGTTTAGTCGAGGTCGAGCCCGTCTGGCGGCCGTGAGCCGTGGGGTCGATTCACTGGACGGAAGCGTCTGCCCCGACTTTCCGCCCAGAGCAGCTGGGGCTGTCGAGGTCGTCGGGTGCGATGTGTCAGGACGGCGCTGGGCAGGCAGGCAGCCTCTGCTGTTGGACAGAAAACAGAGCAGAGCAGAGCAGAGCAGAGCAGAGCAGAGCAGAGGGAGTTCCACCAGGTCAGATCTGATGGTGTCGTGTTACCGCTGGCCATTCAGCCGTTCCAGCAGGTGGAGGGGACTGACTGCAGATGGGCACGGAGTCGGGACCAACACCGTCCACGGGCTTGTCGATTCGGGATGCTACTTTGACCCCTCTCTCACCCCCAAAACACCCGAGAGACCCTGGCTTAGTCCCCCCTAGCACGCCTACTTGAGTGCATTTAGCACTAGTGCAAGCAGTGAATTAACCCATCTGGGCTGGGCTACAGCTCACCGGCCAATACTCCTCCTACGCCGACTTTCGTCGTCGAGAGAAACACCCCAGCATGCTCATGGCTTCTTATGAAACCATTCAACGGACTCACCACCTTGAGCGTGCAGAGCGTTATCAAGGCATGCGCAAACTGTGTGCCTAGGAATGTATGTTGCAGGGACACGGAGTACCTGCTAGTTAGCAAAGCGCGTTTCTGTCCGGCCCGTCTACTAATACCAATAATATCAAGCTCGCAACACCAACCCTGGCCCCCCGGTGAGGTGAGGTGAGGCAAATATCGGTACTTCGGTGAGGCAGGCTCGACAACTTAAGTATCTACATACATTTTGAATATCTACGTACGTTATCCCTTCCTGGTGCTCGACAATATCCCTGAGCCGTGTTCCCTCTTTGCATTGGTCTAGTTCGGTACACACGTGGGCGGCACCAGACCAATCAACTGCCCCACCGCGACCACTCTGCCGGCTCACTGGCGATTTCCGGGGTTTCCCTTCACTACCGACCCTGGGAGATGCGTCCACGGTCCTCCCGAACTCTGATACATTGGATGGCCCTATTGGGCTGTATCACGCGAGAACTTCCGAGTACGGTATTACATAGTACTGTCTTTATCCTCTTTATCCCGGCTGAGATATGCAACCGCGCGTACGGGGACGCGAGTATAGAAGACAACGATCCCGCAACTTGATCAACGTGCTTTTGCTGTTTTTGCTCACACCCTGCTGATCATCGACAAATGAAGAGATACCAGCTGAGCGTGATATATCGTGTCTATCCCGACGAGCGCGTTCTACTGATCATCCTTCCGCTGTCGTAGAATCTAGGAACTGCCAGACGAAGAAACGCAGTTCCGACGTAGTTTGGTTGTCGTTTTCGTACGTAGCGGTTCGCGTGCACCGCATTTTCAAAACAGTCTCCCGCGGTTGTGTGTATGATGTCCGATTCATCGACCTAGACACAATTCCGTACAACTATCACATGGGGCAAGCGAGATGCTCCCGCTTCGGTTTACTGGGTGACAAATTTGACCTTGGTCAAAGCGCAACACAGCACTATCTCTGCTATTTGCTCGCTTGTTATACTCCAGAACTACGTACCCTCAACTGCGGAGTGGATTATGATTGCTTCGTGTCGATATGCCGGCATCGAGGGTTCAAGAACCCCCGGAACTTGCTTTCAAGCCCGGCATTCTACGTACTTAGGATTGCCATCCATGCCATCCATTGCCGGAAGCTAGTCGGGCTTCGAGATGAGAGGCTTTCGCTACAGCTTCAAATGTGCCAAGGAAATTATAGCCCTTGCTGGGTGAGCGTCGTGGGACTGCTTTTCGTAGGGAAAAGGAAGGGAAAGGAGAGAGGAGAAAAGAAAAAGACTGCACATGGCTGGTGAGCTTGATCAAGTCTTACCAATCAAGACACCCAACTGTAGATGGGTATATCCCGAACCTAGAAGGCACAAGGTATCCGGAAAGCGTCCTTCGAACTTGAGATACATTCTGATGACCCATACGATGTAAGTTTTCTCCACGATTGATAATAGAAAAGTTGGCGTGGCCACTAAGGGCTATTCTCCTTTCATGGCCTGCAGCAGTATACGGGTAATGTTCAGCATAAGAGTCCTTTCCCTCATCTGAGGTGGCCACATTTAGGGACATGCAACAAACTACACGGATGTCCCTAAATCCAGCATTGGGACTGCGTAGATTCCATTCATAAGAATCAACTGCGGGCGGGTTGAAATGACGCCGCACACGGCACGTGTCCTAGAACTCATTACATTGGTGCAGTAAAAGCTGGATGGCAGCGGTAATCTCAAGATCTTTGCGAAGAGTTATCTCTCCTTCTTGATACGATAGGCCAGACCACCGTGGTGTGGTGTGCTGTTTCTACAGTCCGGGCTCATGAAACAGTCGTAGCTAAGGCACGTATTTTGCAGGGATTAGCCAGCGGATTGGGATGAGACAATTCTAGATTAACTAGTCGTCAAGTCTTCTTGTGCCTTTACAGCATGTCATTGTAAACGACTAAACTTTCTGGGGGTTTGCAATCTCGCTCGCATGTGGGTAGTAAAGGGAACAAATGCTTCTCTATTTCAGACACCTATACACAACGGGTCTCGATACGAGAACACCGGACCCCCGGCAGCCAACCTGCTCCCCGATCCTTCCTCACTTGACAAAGAAGATATAATTTACAGAGTGTCGGTCAGGAGCTTGTTCATCTTGGCGATCTTGGACGAGACAGAGAGATCGATGGTTCGGTCGCCGATCTCAACGACGAGTCCACCAACGATGTCCGGGTTCACAGTGTTGGTGACCTTGAGCTTCTTGCCCTGGCCAACGTAGGCGGACTTGGTAACGGCAGTCTCGAGGCGGCCCAGAGTCCTGTTGTCCAATTGCTGTGGTGAGAAGGTAAGTTAGCCCATCGAGCCTTCCCCTTGCTGGTGCCCTTGTGTGGTGGTACATACCGTGGCGCTGGTGACAATCATCTCGACCTCGCCGCGGGAGGCGCTCATCAGCTCGCCAAACTTGTCGCAGACACCCTTGAGGATGCTCAATCGGTTGTACTCGGCGAGGGTGGTCAGGAAGTTCTTGATGGTCTCGCTAGAGCCCGAGGCGCCCAGGGACTTCTGCAGCTCGGAGACGATGGCGCTCTTGTCGGCATCGGTCAAGGTGGGTGTGCTCAGAATGGTGGACAGCTTGGGGTCCTTGGTGACAACGTCGTTCAAAGCGCTGAGGGCCTTGGCGGTCGGGTCGAGGGAGGACGACTTGACAGCGGCAGTGTACTAAATGGCTCACGGGTTAGTCCTGCAAAGCCATCGACGTGACGGGCCATTGGCGGCGGCCATTGGACTCTGGCCCAATTGGGCCGGCTCGGGCAGCGGCCACGAGGGCCTGCCGACGTGGTCGAGGTAGAGGGCGGCGTACCAGAGCAGTGGCATAGGTGCCATCGAGGCCGTAGACAGCGATCGGGGGCTTGACGTCCTGCTGGGCGGCGGCGGCGTAGCTGCGCACGGCGGACCGGGCAAACGTCCGCTGGGGAGCTGCAGCTCGGACGGCGCGGAAGGCTTGTCGGGACAGCATGGCGAAGCGGCGGGGGATGGTGTGGATTGAAGGGATGGGGATGTCGTCGTCGTTTCCACGCTCGCTTTCTCGGGAGGTTGCTGCAAGAATTGAGAGCCGGGTCCGTTCGGGAAATTTGGCGGCCTGAATTGCTCCTGGGCGTGGCTGTCAGGCAGCAACTTGTGGCGTCCGCCCGCGCGCGCGCAAGTTTGCTCCGTACTGTGGCATCTGTGGCGGTGCCGGATCCTTAGCGCAAGTCTGCCAACTTCAGTCTTCCTTCCCATACCACAAGACCCCCCCAGGCCCCCCTGCTGCCCAGTGCCGGGCGCCGCGCAAGTCTCGATGCCCACTTTTTTGGTCTACCTCACCACATTTCAGGCTCTGGACCACGAGCCCATCCGTGAGACTCAAAAGACCCTTTTCTGGCTACACCTGCTGGACAACCCCTCGAACGGCTTCCTTTTCTCCTCCCTGCTCCTGCTCTTCATCGCGTGCCGACTCACACGCTCTACTGCGTCGCCAACTCGGGCTCGGAGGAGTATCTTCCCGCCCACTGGTCACGCACGTACTGCCATTCGCACAGGGCGAAGAGCGTCAGGCCTGTCAGGCACGCAGCTTCTACCCTCGATTTGGTTCTGCATCGACCTGGTGTCGGCGCCCTTCTCTGCCGCCATCCCGAGCTTGCGCTGCCTCCTGGATCACGTCCTTTCTACGCTGCATCGTATTCTGTTGCGCCTGGCTTCAGTGACTGTTTCCTTTCTTGTCCATCTCCTATCGCCAGGCGAGACCGGTTGCTGTCTGACCCTGCCGGAGCTTGTTCAGGCTTGTAGGACCACTATCACAAGGTAGTGCCGTTCATTTCATCCCTCTCACCCCTCCCAGCTGGCTAGAAGCGGTAGACACCATTGTCTAGAGCGTAGACTTTTGAGGCTTCTTACTCTGCCACACTCGGTGCTCCGCAGTGACGCTGCTATGGTAAGAGCAGCTATCATCATACCATCATGACCCGGGAGAAGAAAAAACCACCGCTTCCAGCGCGCGGTGATGCGGCCAAGGATCGGCATAACAAGGCATCTCGCATGCGCAATGCAGATCCGACAATCTACAATGGATTGAATGCCTACAAGCAGCCGCCGCCACAGATGAAACACAAATCCTACTTCGTGATCGCAGACAACACAGATAGGAAAGAGAAGAAGCTGGAGACCAAGGTAGTTGGAACGAGCCAGGAGCCCATGTGCAGTGCTCACTTACTTCCAGGTGACCGTCGATCGCAACCCTCCGCCTGGGTTCGAATTCATCGCCGCAGGCAATCCCCAGCTCAGCAAGCTCTGTAAGGAGCTGTCAAGAGAGCAGGATGCTATGATCTTCATTGTCTCGGTATATCACCCCGCGTTGCGGCCTTGACAGCACTAATGGCTATCTTCAACTAGGAATCCAATGGCAAAACCCTGTCGGATGAATTGCAGCGCTTGGGCTACCATTTTCGCCAGCGCATCGTCGACCAAGCTAGGGAGATGCTCCTTGAACACGGCCATACCGACCGTGCCAGGTTCACGATACCTGGGCGGCCTGAGGTCATTCCAGAGGACAAGGAGAAAATGATGCGCGAAGCAGATGCTGTCTTGCGGGACTTGTTCCCCCGGATCCCTCACACCGATCGTGCCGAGATACTCTTACAGTCCTTTAACCAGGTGCGTTTGCTTCCCAACCAATCCCGTGCTCTTGATGTTGAACCTTGGGAACGTAATAGGCGAATAAATACTTCAACGGCAGCCTCAAGGTTGGCATGAACCAGAGCATGCCGTTGGCTCGGCGTGTTCAGCTCGCCGCCATCTCACACATCAGGCATACCAAGACCAGATACGATGAGCTCCTCAGAGAGGGCCAGAAGTGGGAGAATGCCAGAAAAGCTGTAGAAAAGCCGTGCCTCGACATCATTGTCAAGTGGCGTGGTGACGAAGAAACAGGCCGGGACCAGCTGGATGAGATTCTGCAAGAAGTCATAGAAATCTCAGACAGTGAGGGCGATTCTGAGGATGAGTACTCCAGCGAAGAAGCAATCGTTCCGAACCCTGTGGGCTTACGGGCTCGAATGTCCCCGGTTGCTGCTAGGACGTCTCACGCCGTACAGGAACCAGTGCGGATCACAGAAGCACCCACCCAAGGACAGCCCCGTGAGCCGTCTGTCATACTGCTTTCACCTGGCCAGCCAAAGAAGACAAACAGGAAAGAGCGTAAAGCCGCCAAGAAGGCAAACCAGCGCTTCAAAAGGTATTACCAGGTCGCGGAGACCTTTCGACAGGAACCACATGCTCCCCCGGAACCGCCATCAGAAGTTGCTGCTGGGGATGACTTTCCTGCCGGGGAAACCATACATAGGTTTGGTGACTCACGCTCTTTGCAGGCAACGAGTAGCAGCCACATCCCAGTGTCCGGTGAGGGCATACCACAAGGTGCACGACTGCATTACGACCCGTATGCTGGATCCCCTAGATATCGAGAGGATGTCACCAGAGAGGCAATGCGGCGCCAGTCGCCTCTTGTAGGGCATGGGAATGGCATTCCGCCTCAAGTCGGATTTGTAAGTGATCGTCAGAGACACGACCATGTTCCGCTGTCGCCTGCCAAACACCAATTGCACGATATGCTAGTTCCATTTATTGAGCCGCGGTCGCCTGGTGTGGTGCAGAATCGCGATCAACCCCCCTCCTACTTTTCTCATAGGTTTGAGCCTCATGCAGAACCTCCTCGGATCGTAACCCGGTCGATTGTCCATCAGCCCTCAGGCGCCGCTCGTCCAGCCTCTCCGGAGTACCTTTCTGGTCTGGAAGACCTCTCTATAAAGCGACGCCGTGTCGTGTCGCAGGCCGAATCATCCGGACTTTTCTCCAACGGCTTCATCCAAGTGAATCGTCGGCCGGAGCAGGTGGTGGAACACACAGCGGGCCGCCCTATCAGCTATCCCATCCCGGTATCCAGAGAGGCCCAACCAAGACCTCGATCGCCTGTCCGCTACGTGCACCGACCGTTAGAGGTCGGTCGCGAAGAGCACAGGGCCAACCCGGTTGTTCTCAACAGGTCGGACTGGTCTGGCCAGGATGAGGTCGCTTATAGGTCAAGAGCCCATCCCATTTATGTCGGTGAACCAACACATCCAACCCGGGAAAATGCTGCTGTTAGGTCCAGCAACAACCCTATTGTTCTGGACTCGCCTCGTACAGTGGGAAGGTACATTGAGCCGCACCAACCTTCAGACAAGTTGGACCAGTACAGACTGCCTCCTGCTAGACCAGAGGCGATCCGTGATGTTCCGGTCCGTGAGATCCGCCATTTCGTCGACGGTCGTCCCGTTATCTACGTAAATGAACCGGATCCTAGAGCATTCCGGGCTCAGGAGACTAGTCGTGGTTACAGCGGCCCGCTATATTCGCAGGATAGGACATTCGCATACCATGCCGATCCACACTCGTACCAAGCACCGCCGGCCCGAGACGCGTTTGACCAAGCGCGCCACTACACGGAAGCAAATCCACGACTTATAGCGCCATCGCATGGTAGCATGGGACGTGGAGTAATGGATGATCGTATGCCGCGACCAATGTCCCCGCGGCAAGGGACTTACGAGGCCCATTACGTACGGGATTCTCCTCAACGCGGGTGGAACGCAGCAGGTGAAGCTCCGGCTAGCTACACTATTGCCCATCCACCTCGCTAATGCAGGCACATGGACTGTTGCCCGCAAGGGAACGAATGTACTTAAACCGAAACGTATATACCTGGAGGAGTGGAGGATTTGTTTTAGCCGTTTACGGCACTACGACGCATGAGACGGAGCGAAGGTTATAGAGGAAAGGGGTTGCATTAGACGGCATACGGCACATTTCATGATACCCATTTTGTACGGCTCAGTCTAGACAGCTGGAGTTCTAGTATTCGCATCAAGTCGTCGGTCAAGTTGGGCGTTCAATCCCGAGGGTCATTGGTTCAAGGTTGAACTGCAAAGCCCGTTCTCGTTCCGAAAGTCCGTTCAATGAGGACATTTGCTCAACATAGAGACTACTTCGATTCGTTCCACGCGTAGATGCGTTACTGAGATGCTCCCTAAGATGACTGTGACTAAAGATCAATGCTGGTATATCCATCGCCCTCGTTGTTGCTGGCTGCTACAGCCCAGCCTCTCCGTCTATATCGTGCTCTCCTCGGAACCCCGAGGAAAACCGGGAATGAATGTTCAACCATGTGGTCTCCCCCAATGTCTAGGCCGGTACCGCCTGTCGCCTCTCTTCCTGCTGTTGTTGCCTCTTCTTCGCCGCCGCCGTCTCGGGTTCGGCGTCTGGCGTCTCGGGCAGCCGGGTATCGGGAACATTGGGCAGCACAGGCGTGCCGCTCATCTCCGAGTTCAGCGGTCCGTTGACCTCGAGTTCCAGCGCCGCGAGTTCGTCCTCGACCTCTTCCTCGTCCTGGTTCGATATACGTCCGCCGAGCATCTCGCTGATCTCCTGTTCCGCGCACAAGCACACACGCCCGTTAGCAATCTGGGCCAACTACATTTTGTCGTTGGATGCCGATGGGGGAGTTCATGTAGGTATATATATACAGAGAAAGGGGGACACATAGAGGGGTGAGGGGAGAGAGAAAGAAAGCAAGCAAGACAAACCTCCTGGTACGCGATGGCCTCGGCGTTCTCGCCCATGAGCATCTCGACCTTCTCGATGCCGCCCATCTCAGCGTGGATCTCCTTGAGCACCTTGGTGCCCTGCGCCAGGCCGAAGACGATGTCCTTCTGGATCTGGGCGAACTCGACGCTGCGCACCAGCTGCTCGAGCTGCTCGAGCTGCGCGTCCGTCTTGGCCAGCAGCGACTCCTGGTACTTCTTGCGCCGCAGCGCCAGCAGCGCCCGCGGCTTGTTGCCCGCCGCCAACATCTGCCGCGCCGCCGCCGTCTCGGCCGCCGTCAGCGCCGTGATCCGCCGCTGGTACTGGTGCAGCTTGTCGCGCTGCAGCTTGAGGTCGAGGATGGCTCTGGTTGGGGGCGCGGCGCGCAGGCGCTCCGGGTTAGCCTGTCTGCACTGCGATGATGCCGGACGGGGATTCGAAGGGCTACGGAGATGGCGTATGGGAAGAGTAGAGGGGGCTTTACTTGTCTTGGGCCGTCACCCGGCTATTATTGTTGCCCATGGTCCCTTGCGCCCTTGTGGATCGTGTCGTTGGCTATCTCGGCGGCATGAGTCGAAGATGGGACGGGGGTCCTAGCAGGCGCCGACGGTCTGCCTGCCTTGAGCTCTCTCTCTCTCTCTATAGCGTACGTACTGGATCGATGATCGTAATCGGTCAGCCGCGGGTTGGGGAGTCAACGAACTGCAACTGCTGTTGTATGCAGCCCGAGGAGATGGACATCCGGGGAACGGAGCCGTCGTCATCGGTGTCGCATGGCCTGGGCCAAGGTCGATGGGCTGCATGGGCTGCATGGGGGTGACGGAGGTGCGCTATCGGCTTATCGATAGTGGGATGTGGGGTGTGTCGCATAAGAAAAGGGCCTTGCTAATGGTGCTGTATCAAATCTGCTGTATGTGCTGTATTACGTGACCCCACCCACTAAAAAATTAGTGGGAGTCCCCTATAAACCCCCTCAATCCACCACCACCACCACCCAACCTACGCACCTAATAAGAAGACCGTGAGATCAGCCTGAAAACGCGAAAAACGCAATAAAATTTTAATATAGTAAAAGTGGCACGATTATATATAAAGTGGTCCGTACGTCAATTACGTAGAATAGTATTATAATATTATATAATTATCTCTTAATCGTCGTCCTTTATCGTCGTTAAGTTTAAAGGGTCTTTAACCTCGATACCGTTTTTTAACTATTTACTATCACGATTAATTATAATAATCGTTACGATTCGTTAATCTCGTAAAAACTGATTTATTAACCCGATTACGGATTATTATAATGTTTATTAACGTTAAAGTAATTGTTACGTTAAACTTATTATTAATATTTACGTACGAAGATTAATAATAAAAGTTATAATTTATTTATTAACAATTCTCGCTTATTTTTTACTACCACTTTTTACTTATAAATTACTTTATATATTACCACCTCTCGTGCTTTAATTCGTTTAAATATTACTTCGTAAAGCTCGAGGATTTTGTTTTTAATATAATTTATTACGGCGAATCGAAAGAGGAAGTCGAGGATTACCACGTCTTTAATTACCGGTTCGGCCGTCGATTCGGAGGGCTTTAAAAAGCGTTTATAAACCGTTATAAAAACGGTTATTATAACGAATATACTTTTTAAGATAAACCGTAAAGAGATACAAGTACGTGGGTTTATACTAACAAGGGACGTTAGTCTCGAGGGCGGCTATAATCTATAGCCTATATACTAAATAAAATAGAATAAAGGTTTGTAAACGAAGTCACAAATATAATCGTCCAGGTTTAATAGGCCTCACTTATAAGTAAGATAGATGTTTAAATTAATTATTAAGGTAATAACTGTTTATATAACTAGGAAATCCCTTTTATTATATATCTATTTATTTCCTTACTAATGTTGGTTGGATTATTATGGTTATAGTAATCCTTTGTCCCGGATCACTCTGATTTAAGGGTGATCCTTCCCCTGGGTTTACTCGTGGCTCGTCGTAATCCTTTGTCCTGGCTCACCTACCAAGACCGTGATCTATGTCACGTGACCTTCTCTACCCTATTGGTCCCGTGGTCTTTTTGTCCTGGCGGTTGCGCGTTAGCCGCCTGGTGGGTTCTAGTTATTCCTTTCCGGGGTCGGGGTTCGTGAGGCTATGTTCGTAACATTAGGCCCCTCCTTCTTTGTCTTAACCCCTTAAGACTGAAGGTCGCATAAGTAGGTCGTTTTGTCGCCCATTTCTTGGTTTGGTAGGTTTTCCTTCCTCCTCATGTTTTCTTTGTGATGTATGCTCATTATGTCAGGTCGTGTTGAAAAATCGCGATCTCGTAAAACGCTCAACCGTCTGTCTCTGGCTGAGAGTATCGAAGTTTCTGGGGCAATCACCGAGATGCCGTGTACCAGGTGTTTCAGGCAGAACCTTGCCTGTCGTATGGGCGAGAAGTCGTCGCGCTGTTCAGAGTGCGTGCGTGCTGGGCGCATTTGCGATGGGACGTTCGTGGCGTCGTCGCTCTCTCGTCTGTTGTCGCAGCAGCGGAAATTGGAGGCGGAGGAGGCCGATGCCGAGGAGGCCCTCTTCGCGTTACAGACTTAACTGTCTGCTGCTGTTGGTCGTCTTGCGCGTTTGCGTCGAATGAAGAAGGTCGTGAAGGAGAAGAGTTCTGAAGCGTTTTAACGGGGGATGCGGGAGCTGGATGAGGAGGATGGCGTAGTGCCTTCGGTCTCTGTTTAGGAACGCTTTGTGGTGGGGGATCTTCGGTTTATAGGCGTTTCTAACGACGTGGATTGGGCTTCCCTGGGTTTGGGTGATGATTTTGTGGATGTTAGGCCGCTAGTATCCGTTATCGATGGAAATCCGCGAGGAGTTTAGGGCAACCCTTCAGGTTCTTCTTAGGTTCCTAAATGTTCTCCGACGGTGGGTAGTCCTTCCACTTAACAAGGTATTTCTATTAACTATTAATTTTTTACAGGTCCAGGATTTCTTCGACTTCGTATTCTTGGTTTGGTTCGGTCTCGAGCCGTGTTTCGATTTTTACATTAGGTGGTACTGGTTCCAGTAATGAGATATGAAATGTTGGGTGTACCCTCATTTTCCGAGGTAATGATAGTCGGTAGTTGACAGGTGAAACAACTCTGTCGATTTTGAATGGTCCAATCTTTTTGAAATCGAGTTTGTCGTTTGGTCTCTTTATTTTGATGTTTTTGCGGAGTAGGTAGACAGGGTCTCCCTCTTTAAGAGTTGGTCCTCTAACTCTCTTCTTGTTATTCCATTCCTTCATCCGCTATTAAAGGAAAAGTAGTTCTTGTTGTAAGTTTCTTTACAAGTCTTACAGTTTATCGGCGTGCGTGATAGCCTTTTCCGCCAGTACTCTTAGGAGTGGTTCCTTCGTCATGTCTGGGTTGAATCCGTAGTTCGCGTAAAACGGTGTTGTTCCGATTGACTCTGTTTCGGAGCTGTTGTAGGCGAATTGGGCGATTGGTAACAGTTCGACCCAATTGTCTTATTCGTAATTGATGTAACAGCGTAGGTATTATTCCAGTGTCTGGTTTATTCGCTCGGTTTGTCCGTCCGTTTGCGGGTGGTATACTGTTAAGAGTTTATGGTTGGTTCCAAACCGTGCCATAAGTGATTTCCAGAATTTCGACGTAAAGAGTTTGTCTCTGTCGGAGATGATTTCGTCGGGTAGTCCGTACTGGCTAACGATGGTTCGTAGAAACGTGTAAACCAGGTCGTCTGTGTTGCTACTTTCTTTATACGGTAGGAAGTAGGCGTACTTTGTGAGTCGTTCAGTGGTTACAAGGATGCTGTCGTATATAACCCCAGTTAAGGGTTCCTTAGATAGCGGTAGCTTAACGATCCAATCCTATACGATGGATTTCCATACTCTGTCGGGTGGTGGTATTGGTTGTATTTCTCCGTATAGTTTGTACCGTGAAGCTTTTGCTTTATTACATAGGTCGCATGTCTTAATGTAGTCGGCGACGTGCTTTTTGAGGTTTTCGTAATCGAATCTAGTTCGGATTCGGTTCCATGTTTTGTAGGTTCCTTGGTGTCCATGGAAGGGTGTTTCGTGGTATTGTTTAATGAGTTCGTCGAGGTGTTATGGTGGTATCTATATCCGGTTATTGTAGGTTTTTGGGGTGTCCCCAAATTTTTCCGTCCAGCTGTCTACTGATGTGACTCGATGTGTAAGGAAAATGTCTTGTGTTATGGGTTCAAGGTTCCCGTGTTCGTTGGTTCGTAACAGGGTGTGTGTTTCTTTTGGTGCTTCTTGGAAGTGGTCTGGTCGTCGGCTAAGAGCGTCGGCTCTACCGTTCTCGTTTCCTTTTCTGTATATGATTTCGCAGTTAAATTCTGACAAGAATTTTGACCATCTGATTTGTCGTTTGTTAAGTTCTTTGTTTATAAGGAAAGATGTGAGGTTCTTATGGTCGGTGTAAACTTTGACTTTGTGGGTGGTTCCACTAAGATAGTGTCTCCATTCTCGGAATGCTTCGATGACTGCTATAAGTTCCTTGTCATGGATCTGGTAGTTAAGCTCGGGTCCATTAAGCTTCTTCGAGAAGAACGCTACTGGGTGTAGCTTGTTGTTGTTATCTCGTTAACTGAGTTGTCCTCCGATTGCGTAGTCGGACGCGTCGGTCTCGACTTTAAATGGCTTATCTAGGTCTGCCATCTTAAATACTGGTTCGTCGGTGATTCGTTTCTTTAGGGTGTCGAAAGCTGTCTGCTCGACTTCTGTCTATCGGAATGGTAGGTCCTTTTTCGTCAGGTTCGTTAGTGGCGTGCCAATCTTTCCGAATTGGTGGATGAACATTCGGTAGTAGTTCGCGAGTCCCAAGAAGGATCGTACTTCCGAAACGTTCGTTGGGGTTGGCCAGGCTTTAACTGCTACGATTTTGGAATCTTCTATTCGGATTTCTCCTGGGGATATAACGTATCCTACGAAGGTGACTTTTTGTTAGTGAAATTCGCTTTTCTCGCCGTTGACTAGTAAGTTTGCTTTTTACAGCTTACTGAGTATTATACGGACGTGTTACTTGTGTTCTTCGAGTGTCTTCGAGAAGATGAGTATGTCGTCGAGGTAGACGATTACGAATTTGTCGAGGTATTCGCGTAATACGTGATTAATCATACTCTGAAAGCTTGCTGGTGCGTTGGTTAATCTAAAGGGCATAACCAAGTACTCGTAGTGTCCGTATTTGGTTCTGAAGGCGGTTTTCCATTCTTCGCCTTTCTTGATGCGTATGAGTCCGTAGGCGTTTAGTAGGTCGAATACAGTGAACCATTGGGCTCCGTGTAGTTTGTCTCGTAAGTCGTTAATTAATGGTAACGGGTATCGGTTTTTGATTGTGTTTTCGTTGAGCTTGCGAAAGTCGATGCAAAGTCTCCATTTCGTTTTCCCGTCTTTGCTTTTCTTTGGTATAAAAAGGATTGGGTATCCTGCCTCTGACGTTAATAGGCGGATGTAACCTTTTCTTAGGTTCTCGTCGAGGTATTTTTTGAGTGCTTCCTCGTGTTCTAGTCGCAATCGATATGTCGGTATGAAGTGTGTCTTTCCTCCTTCTTTAAAGGGTATTTCGTGGTCGAATTGCGTGTGTTACGGTAGTCCTATTTTCAGTTCTCCATTAAACAGGTCGGCGTAGTCCTGGTATTCTTCGGGTATTGCGATGTTAACTTTTGCTTTAGATTCCTTGATTATGACGTTGATCCGAAGTATCTTTCTGAATTCGCTTACGGCGCTTTCTCGCGGCTGCGTAAAGGCGTAATTCCTTCCTGGCGTGTCCCATTGAAGTTGGCCGGTTCTCCAGTTAACTCTAGGATTACTCGCTCGTAACCAGGGTATCCCCAATATTATATCGTATTCCGATATGTCTGTGATGTCGTACGTAAGTTTCTCCGCGTGGTCGCTAATCGTGATTGGTAGATGATTAGTCTCCATATCGACGGTTCCGTTGCCGTACGTGACGAATTCTCCATCCACGGTCCTGAGTTGGTAAAGGGCGTCCTTTTCTTTCTATAGTATTCTATACTTGTTGACGACTTTTGGCGAGATATAGTTTCTTTGGGCGCCGCTGTCGAGTAGCGCGCGCACTGTTCGTCCCATAATTTTGACTGGTATTGTTATGTGTTTATGCGTTTCGTCGCTTACTCCTACAGTGGCGTATAGGGACTTTATTCCTGACCGTTACTATCCCGTTACAGACGGTCCGAGTCGTTTTTTGACTTCCTATTTTTACGCGTGTTCTTGCGCTTTTCGCGGCGTTCGCTGGCTTTTTTATATACTACCTCGTCCTACGGTGTTATTGTGATACTGGTTGTATTTAGGGCTCTTCGGGCCTCTAGTCTGTAGTCTCTGGCGTCTTGTCTCTGTAAGGTGACGGAACTTTCGCCTTTGCCCATGTTCTTTTGGTCCCGGTTAAGAGCTGGTATAGGGTGTACTTGTTCGTCCATCCATTACTTCCATAGTTTGTATCCTTCCGTCAGTCTGACGTGTTAGTGTTGTGCGTTATCTAGGCGCGGGGCGCCGAATGCCTCGTATACCTTTTTGTATGATTCGAGTCGGATAGTTCGGAGTCCTATGGTGCCTTGGAATTTCCCTTTCCCGTGCCATTCTTCGTAAACGTGGTCGTAAAGTCGCGCGTAGTCGGCGTGTTGTCCCGATCGCTCGCGTTGTGTGTCGTATTGTAGGTTTACTTCCTTAGTTAAGAGTTCGACTTCTAACTTCTTCTTGCGTTCTCTCCATTATTATTGTTATGTTGTTTCTTTAAAATAGGGGCTGACTAGGTCTTCCAAATCGGATCCTTCGCTCATTGTTGTGTCTTCAGGGTCTTCCTGGTATAGTTGCGCCATGTCTGTGTTCCTCAGCTGGTTTGGCTGGGTTAGGATTTTGATGTGTCCTTTCTTGTGGTGTTCGACAAGCTTTCTCCAAGCTGTCGCTTTTTGTTCTGCGTGTTCTAGGCATTTATCGTTCATACAGTCCTTCCAGGCCCTTTGCTTGGATAGGCATTCAAACGGTCGGTGAGGGTGCGTGGTCAGGACGGCGTAACCTCGGGCGTCACGGTAGGTCACCACTACCTCACGGATCTCGTCTACTTCGTAGGGTTCCGTAATGGCTCTCTACCCGTTGCGGCTGGGGAACAGCTCGTGTTCCAGTTTCTCTGCGAGGTGCAAGTCGCATAGTCCGTTAATGCAAGATATCCACGATAGTTCTTCGTGCTACCTATGGTTTGGTCGCAGTCGTTCGTCGTCTCCGAACCGGAATTCGGTAGGGTCGTTTCCTTGGTTCCTTATAATGTCGTGGTGGAGTTTGTTAAACAGGTTGCGTAACTCGTTAGCGGATAACGGGTACGATCCGGCTATTATTATGGCCTTTTTTTATTGGAAGTTGATTCTTTACTCGAGTCGCTAAGGGATGTCTTCGATGTTCGCGTTCCGGAGTCTGTACTCGAGTTTCTTAACTGGGTCCATGTTGTTAATGGCGTCCTGTCGTACCTCTTCCTCGGTTTGTGCGATGAGGTAGTTTCTTTCGTTATCGTTATTGGTGTCGGCTATATAAGGTCCGAGTGGTTCTCGTCGCATTATCGCGATGGTTTTGTTGGCGTTTGGGAGAGTGTCATGGTTATTCTCTCCTCGGTAAAGGGCGTTGGCTTGCCGGTTGCCTTCCGGTACGGGCTGGAATTTGCGTTTCTGTCGGTATTTGTTGGCGTAGTGCCCCTTCTTGCCGCAGTTGTAACATGTAACACTTGCCGTGTCCTTGTCCCTGCGACCTTTGTCGTGTCTGGTCGCGTCGAGGTCTATTGGTCCGCTGTGATGTCCATGGGAGGTTCTATTCTGCCATTTTTGGTTGCGTGGGGGGTGTCGGTTATCGCTGCCCCGGTGATGGTTTTGTCGCGGCTTCCCGGTGTTTGCTTTAATACGCGGGGTGTGTGGCTCGCTCTTGGATCCTCGTTTCTCGAGTCTTCTCTCATACAGGCGGTTGTCGATTTTGACGATTCTTTCGACGTAGCTGTCGAATTCGTCGGGTCTGTCTTCCTTTGAGACTTCGTCTTTTACGTCTTCTCGCAGTCCTGCGTAAAAGAGCGTCATGAGTGTATCGTCGTCGCTCCATTCGGTTTTGGATGCGATTTGTTTAAATTCGGATGCGTATTTAGCGGCCGATCCGCGTTGTTTGAGTTGTATGAGCCTTCGTTCGGCAATGCGGACTTCGTCCGGGTTACTAAAGGTTGCTCGTAGGCGTCTCTCAAATTCGCCGTAGTCGCTGAACACCTTCTATGTGTCGTCTTTTTGTCGGTCCTCGCTGTTATTAAGATAATCCTTTATGGTTGGTTCAAACCAGTCGAGGGCGTCTTCTTTGAGGAATCCGGCGACGTATAGGATCTTGTCGGGTTCGGTGATGATGGTCCCGTTATAGAAGCGTAGATAGGCTCGTGTTTGGGTGAGGAATCCTTAAATGCCTCCGTCCTTCCCACTATATGACTGGGGGGGTGCGAGTTTGTAACCTCCGCTGCCGCCTCCTCGTTACGTGCTATTGACAGTAACGAGTTACGCAGTGAGTTGCTCGTTATCACTCTTGACGGTGTCGAGGGCTTTCTGTAGTTGCCGTATCATCTTAAAGACGTCGGGTCCTCCCGTGGGGTTGTCCACGGAGCTTCCGCTGGGGGTGGATGGTGCCATTTTGCCTGATAGAGATATTACTCAGTTAGTTCGAGAATAACGTACCTAAATAAAAGTGATTAAAATATGACGAATATACTTTTTAGGATAAACCGTAAAGAGATATAGGTACGTGGGTTTATATTAACAGGGGACGTTAGTCTCGAGGGCGGCTATAGTCTATAGCCTGTATACTGAATAAGATAAAATAAAGGTCTATAAACGAAGTTATAAATATAGTCGTCCAGGTTTGATAGGCCTCACTTATAAGTAAGATAGATATTTAAATTAATTATTAAAATAATGACTATTTATATAACTAGGAAATCCCTTTTATTATATATCTATTCATTTCCTTATTAATATTGGTTAGATTATTATAATTATAGTAATCCTTTATCCCGGATCACTCTGATCTAAGGGTGATCCTTCCTTTAGGCTTACTCGTGGCTCGTCGTGATCTTTTATCCTGACTCACCTGCCAAGACCGTGATCTATGTTACGTGACCTTCTCTACTTTATTGGTCCCGTGGTCTTTTTGTCCTGGCGGCTGCGCGCCAGCCGCCTGGTGGGTTCTAGTTGTTCCTTTCCGGGGTCGGGGTTCGTGAGGCTATATTCGTAATAGTTACGGGGACGAATAACGTAAGGATCTCGAATTTTTAAAAAGGGATCGGCGTTATTTAAATGTTACGAACATGGCCTCAGAAGGTGGCCGACGCAGAAAGGCGGGGCACCGGATAAACGTATGGACCAGGGGAGCCGGTCACCTGACAAGACCAATACGGCTGGCAGGACGAGTCAGCAGGAGTCACGTGACGGATCACTTGGATCACCAACGCCAAGAAGTGATCCAAGTGAGAAGACAAAGGAGATCACTCTTGATCACCTCGATCACCAAGTGATCCTTTGTGATCATGGTGACCCAAACCAACATCAGTGAGGGAATGAATGGATATATATTGGAAGGGCATTTCCTAGCTACATAGACAGTCATTACCTCAGTGATCAATCTAAGCA